>NC_137492.1:6225131-6864529 GCF_963082875.1 Corella eumyota | reverse complement strand
ATACATTGTGTAGGTCTTATATTTTATATCACTACTTACTTGTTTTAAGGATTAACTTTTTCATAAAAAATCTGTTCTATTGTGTTAATATAAACAAACAGCTTGTAAAATAATTAACCGTCTCGCTTACTTCCTGCTAAGTTCTGACAAAATTGTTTTCATTTTTTGTTTGGTTTATTTATTTAATAAAACTAAGTCTGTATGCGTAAAACCGCATACCATTTTAGCGTTTATTTTAAGCTTTAATATGGCTTTATTTCGCTTTTAAAATTTTTAAATAATTTAACTGGATTGACGAGTTGTGGATATGCCTTAAAACGGCAAAAAGATTGTAAAAAATTAATTTTAATTTGGACAAAAATTGTTAAAAATAAATTTAAATTAAAATTGTTTAAAAAATGTTATTTTGAAAAATATTTTGTTTTTCACGCTAGAATTGCTAAACAAAAGCTTGTAAATTGGGTCACATTGGTTTAATATATTTTTATGTTAAAAAATACAATTTATAATATTACAAATGTTGGGGTTTACAAAAACCTTTTATATTATCGATAAAATTAAAAAAGTTTTTCTTAAAAAACCTTTTTCATATTTTTTTTTAAGTTGTTAAATTAAATTAAAATTAATTTTTCAAAAATTTTTAAAATGCTTGATTGTTTTTGATTTTGTAAATAAACGTTGTTGTTTATTGACTTAACGAATCACGTGACGAACACTTTCTATGACGTCACAGTCAAAGTTAATTTCATTTTCGCGAAATTATCAATATGCGAGAAAATCTTTTTTTCGCTTTTGTTATTTAATTACGGCGAAGCGAAACTTTAAACGATCGTAATTTGCGATCGATGTCGGACGTCAGCGAACCGCGAAATTCCATTGTTATGTCACAACAACAATGCGACCGCGAGGTAGAAAAGAATATTCAAAATTAAAAAATCAAAAAAATTCAAATTTAAATAAAATAACACAAAAAAATAGATTTTAGATTTAAATTTAAACAAATTATTTTTATGTAGTTTTAAAAATTGTAAATAAATGCAAAAGTATGTCAAATTTTTTGTTACATAAATAGTTTAATAATTTAAACTTTTGTAAAGAAAATTATTTTTAAAATCTTCTAATTAGTTTATTTTTTGAAATCGATTTTTGCCAATCTAATATTCACTGTTGCGTTTAATTTGATTTGAAATCCTAAGGGTTATAGAGAACAATTTAATTTAAAATTCGAAGTATTATAATTTTAAATACATGTGGTTTTTTGGTAATTATAAAGCTTTGGCAGATTTTTTTGTAAAACATTGGCCAGTTAAAAATATACACACATTTTACAATAGGAAAGAATTTATTATTTTAATTAATTTTTTTAATGATTTTAATTTAAATGCGGCCTTTTAACAGTTTCTGACGATAAAAAAAATTGGTATTTACATTTATTTCCTGATCATATTTATTTACCGCTGTTTTTATCTTTTTTCGATGCTTAATATTACACCGTCAGATTGTTTTGCTTTTCACGGCGATTTTGATTTATTACACCGCAGAATTTTCTTTCGGCTTTTATTCTTCGCGTCCGTCGGTCCGTGACCGCGATTTTTTGTTTGTGACGTCATAAAACGCGGTATTATCACGTTAATGTCGCTGATTGTTAACAATATCAGTGACAAAGCGTTAAAAGGTGTCCGTTTTGTGTTCGCTATGACGTCATAATTATTTGGAAATTTATTTTTTTAAATTGAAAATTGGGTTCCTTTTTTTGATGACATTTATTGGAAAGGCAAAATGTAGAAAACCCCCTTTTTAAAATACTACAAAAACAATTCAATACCAGCGTACAAAAAATGAAATTTTTTACCACAAAAATTCCAAAAATGAACAGTTTTTTACTTTTAAAATAGTTTTAAATTCATTTTATGTAAACACAGATGGACAGCGTGTTTTCGAAGTTTAATTTCATTGTTAAATAACCCATTGTTGGCATTGTTAACAGTACAAAAACATTGTTTATTTCTTTAATATTTCATAGTTAGTGATATTATAATTCGTTTGCCTTAATAAACAGATGGCATTGTGCAAAGTAAGATAAGAGAACTCTCTTCCTCCCTTTTTTTTTCTCTTTTATTCTCTCACTTTTTTATTAAGAGGAAGCGATTGAAATTTAATATTTGTCCGTTTTTAAAAACATGCCAAAAAAATTTGCACAAAATTTTTAATTTATGAGTATCAAGAATAATTTGTTTCTAAGCAAATGTAATTAATTTACATATAACATTTTGTGTTAACGATTTCAATATACACAGAAAAAACGTTTTTATTTTATTTTCAAAAAAATTTGATTTTTAAAATTTCTGTGTAACTTTATACAACTTTAAACATATATTTCTAACTATCTTTTTTAAATTTAAATTATAAATTATTTATTTTAACACTTTAGGATAGTTTTAGTGATTTTAAAATACACCAAATTCAACTTTATATTCTGTTGGGAAATAAAATCATATGTAAACAGATGTTAAAACATTTTAATTGCGGTTAACCTCAAGATATAAAAATAATAATTTTAAATAATTGTATATTTTCTTTATAAAATATAAAGGCATCTACAAATTTTTCACTATTTAAAATTATTTTATTTGTTATTATAATTTTTATTGGAGATTTTAAGTTATTTTTTAGTATGTAATTAATTTGAAATTTAATTTCAGTATATTTAATCTTGTGTTAATTAATTTAACATACAAGTTTTAAAGGGTTAAAGATTAAGAAAATTAAAATCAAGCCCTCAATAGATCAATTTATTTCAGTTTAGGAAACTACTCGATAGCTAGAAATTACTCACCTTTCTCTTTTTTCCTCTCGCCTTTCTCTTTCTTTATCTTGTAAGAGAAATTTGATATGCTGTGTAGTGTAAGCATATTAAGCGCTAGGAAGTAAATAGAACCCGTGTAAATGAACAAAAAACACTTTAAAAATATTTAAAAAAAATGTATTTGGTAAAATCTTTTAAAATTAATATTCAAATGTTTTAATTTCAAACAATATGATTTATTTTGATGTTAAAATGAAATTTATATTTAGTTATATTTATTTATCTTATTTTCAACAAATTTTTTAATTTATTGTTTGTTGTTAATTATGAATAGTTTGATAACTTAATATTATTATTTTATGGGGTAAAATTTAGTTTTTAAATCTTTTAAACTTGACAAAAAATTGTAAGTTTTACTTAAATATTTAACATACCGAAACGGTAACATAATCTTATTTACAACAAATAATGTAATAAAAGTTAAATTTTTCGAAATTTTGCATAATTTTCAACGGTAAGTCGTTTAAATTTAATGTGTAAATAATGTTTATTTAAAAGACTTACTTTTGATAATATCTTAATGTAAACAAATCCTAATCTCTCCCTTTTTTCTTTTTTTATTAAGTTTTCTTGTTTTTGATTAAGAGTCATTTATTTTACACTTGACTGCGGTTTATTTAATTAAAATATTTATTAAAAAAAATAAAATTAATTTTAAACCTTAATTAATTTGTAAATAATTTTATTATTTTTTGATTTTAAAAAACAATAATTTTTAAACGTAAACTTATGTAAAAAAATTAAATAATTTTTTAATATTTTTTGCTTTCTTAAATTAATTTTTATTAAAATATAATTTTTTTTGAAAAGTTAGGTCTAATTTTCGGTTTTAAATCTTTGCTCTTTTTTTTTCTCTTTGAGGAGGAGAAAAGATAAAAAAAACGAACTTTGTGATTGTTTCGGTGTATTAGGTTTGTTTTGTCATAAAGAGAACTGTGTCAAGCTTAATAACAATAAAAAAAGCTTTTAACTTTTTTGTAACTTTTCTTACAAAATATCAAGTAAAAGTATAACAAAAGTTATTTTTAAAAGTAAAAATTATATTAACAATACCTATAAAATTAATTTTACACGATTTTAAAATTAAAATATTTTAGCTGATTTGTTTTTTGTTTTAAATAATTCGTCTTTGTATTATTATGACGTCATAGATCGTGCTTTACTTTGGGTAGCAACTTATTTTTATGATAAATGACCTCAAACATTAATTTTGTTTTTCGGTTTTCCTAAAAAGGTTAATGTTGCCAAATAAATATTTACGTTTTTTGTCAAGTTTTAATAACATCGCGAAATAGTTGTAATTATTTTTATTAACGTTTTACAACAAAATTATTTGGGACTTATTTTTCGTTTTTTTTAAGACTGCAATTTTTTGACCGCGGGGCGTAATTTTTGCATTTTAAATTATGTCGTAACAATGGTTCAATTACATAAGCGACGTAATTTTTGCGTTCTCTTTGTGACGTAATCACGAAGCAAATACGCGAAATTGCGGGCAACACAATCGTTAATAATTTATTGGATTTTGTTTCGAGCGATGCTTATTTATTGAAAGTATATTGGGTAAAACGTGTGTTTGATTATCTAAAAAAATTAAAAAATCAGTTGATATTTGTTATATTTTAATTTAAAAAAAAAAAAACTTAACATTAACATTTAAAATTAACTAAACGATCTGCCAATTATTGTTACGTAATAATCACAATTGTCTGACATTTCTAGCCACTAAAATAACAAGAAAAAAATATTTTTTATTTAATATATCACAAATCGATAACAATAGTTATGTTGAATATTTAATTTGCTCCAAATGGTGTAATATAAAAAAAGGTTTTTGACTTTTATGTAACTTTGTTGATAGTTGTAATAGTTATTTTAACACCCCCTTATTTTATGACATAATTATGTTAAACATAGCGTCATTGGCAAAATGAGTGTCACGTGAATTTAAATGTCGAAAGACCAACTCAAAGAGTTATAACATCACACAATTTTAAATCAATACAAAATTAATGCTTATTTATAGTGAACCAATTTATTTAATTATTGATCAGAAAAATTGAAATCAATATATTTTAAAGATTTAAATTTAAGAGTTTTATTTTTTATGGTTTTTTAATTTTGGTAAATTTAAACTTTAAAGGAAATTATAGTATGAGTGATTTTTTACCTAAACAAAAAACGGCTGTTAGCGTTTTTAAATCCTATAATAGTTTCATTGTTTTTTTGGTATGACCTAATAACCAGTATTACGCCATAATCTTTTGTTTATGAGGTCATAATTACTCACAATAATGTTTTCATACTTTCGCATATAACATTAAATCACTAAAAATAAATCACAGTATTCTATATATACATCATAGGTATTTAAATGTATTTTAAGTATATTTAGGCAATTAAAATAAGAATTTAACATATGCCGGCGTAAAATTAAATCAATTGGGGCAGATTAGTTATCTATTCAGGACCTCTATTTTTTTGAACTGTTTCTTACCTGCTCTTTTGTGCCGCTGGTGGTAAATGTTATAATCCAAATTTTTGTTAAAGGTTCTTTTGGGCTGATGTGGAAATGTAAACATATGTAATATTTACATGGTATTTGGTTGAAATGTAATTTTCTACTTGATATTTTTCTGGGTCCTGCTTTATTGATTTTATATAATATACTTTAGCTGTGGTTATATAGAATAAAAATTAATATTTTATACAAACAAAAAACAATTTACAGAAACATAAAAAAAATATTTTTATTTTATTTTTGTAATAATTGCAAATGTTATAAAAATATCATAAACATATATAATAACACGCCTATTAATTACCAAAATTGATAAGAATATTTACCATTCAATTAAATAAAAAAGTAAATAAATATTTAATACCAGATTACAGAGAGCTTTATAATTAACCTTTTACAACTTCTGCGCGGCCTTGCGTCCTTTTGTTAATTATTTATTATTCGTGGAACCTTTTATGACCTTATGTGGTTTAAAGTTTTGTGTTTGCCTATTAACCTTAGGTTTTTAGAAGCGGCACCTTGTAAACTTGTATCTTAAAATTTATTATATACATATTTTTTTAATTTATTTAAAATTTATTTAATGTTTAAAATATAACTAAACAATTTTTTTTATGTTTAAACTTATTTTCTATTTTTATTTTTTTTAATTTTAAAAAGCTTAAATTTAGATTTTACGCATTTTTAATAATTTTTAAACTTGTTTTTGTGAATTATTAATACACTTGAGTAGGGTTACACATTCTGTCGCGTGGCCCACTAAATAATAGATGAAATATTCAAATAATAGGACATGTTGACTAATTTATCGATATTTTTAACCTTACTTAGCAATTTTCAGTTGCTATGAAATCAATTTTAATAAGAAACAAAAAAGTTGAAAATCACGTTACTTAAATATTTATCCGTTGGGTGTCAGTCGAGAGATAATTTATTTATTTAAAAAAAATTAATTTTTATTTTTTTTATTTTTTACGACTATTAATTATTTTGTGTCCGCGAGATGACGCCGTTTGTTTGGTTTTAAAGTAATCATGTTTACTGATTAGTGTTAAAACCTCGAAAATAACTCAGCATAAAAGCATGTGTATATACATAACACAAAGTAAAGGTTATATCGCAAATCGTGCTCGAATTTGAACAAATCTGTCATGTCATTTTACTTGACCCTTTTTTTGACCTATTTTCAAGACCATTTTGTATCTTAATTAGGAATTTTTTTAAATAGTTTTGTGGTATGTGTAAATTTCAACTTTTAGTTATCAATGTGTACACAAATAATTATTAATAGAACTTTTGATGTGACATTTCGGTTAATCGTATCAAAATTAAAAGAGTTTGATATTTTGAATATTCTTTTTACTGATCATTGATTTTTGAAACACAATCACCCGCTTATCATCGATTTGTTTTGCAAGCTAGGCTTTCTAAGAAGCTATTTATAAGTACCGGTAATTCATTTGCGAATTTCGAAGAATAAGATTAGAATGTAAAGCGTTACAGCGTTTCATATGCTTAAACGAATACAAGCTAAAATGCTTGTTTGTCATATAATTCATCATATTTTAATATTCATTTTCTCAAAACAAGATAAACTCCTATTTGAATATAAGGTAATTAAAATCATGTTTTAAATTTTACCGCGTTTATTTATTTATTGTTATTTACAGCATTCATTAACTTCAATTTTCTAAGTTATTTTCTCATAATCAGCATAAAAACTTCGTAACAAAATTTCCGTTAATATTTTCTATACCCGTGTCTAAAACGAAAATTATGTAATTTTAAAGAATTTTTTTTACTTTTATCTTAAATGCGTGCGTGGGCTAGTTTACTATATTTTGTTTATGAAGAAAATTAGTAATACTGTTATTATAATAATATGATGTTAAAATTAGAGCGCTTAATTTTACCAACATGTTGTTGTTTTTATGTAGTTTTAAAAATATTGTGTAAGCTATAATTAAAAAAACACGTAAAAATATATTTTTAACTCTTGAGTGGTACAAATATTATTCTCAACAAATGTTGTAAATATTTATTAAAAACAATTTTTTTGTTAATTTTTTAAAAAAATTTTTTTTGTTCTATTTAGGATGAGATGCTGGCAGTATCGGAAAAGATTGTAATGAGGATTACGGATTTAGCTTCGTGGGTCGTTGAGCCGGATGAGTGGAATTATGGAAGTCCTCTTCTTTTATGCCCCGTAAGATCTCAAAATTTTAATTTTGGAAAAAAAATTAAAAAAAAAAAAAATTAAAAAAAAAATTATTTTTAATATTTTTATTTCTAATTTTTATTTACAGTCACCTACCAACGGAAACAAAGTCAAATTCGGTAATTCACCTCTTTTAAAATCTCAAACACTGCCACCCAGCGTCAATATGCACGACGTGAAAGTAGAGAAAAGGGCATTAGCAGCTTCCTGTAAGAATTTGTATTACAATTTGTTTTCTGTTAAAGTAATCTAGCTGTAATAAAAATTACAAACAGAATGTTATACACTAGCATTTAAACGATGTTATATATTGTATAGTAAATGGATTCTGCACTACACATACTCAAGAGTACAATGAAATCGTCAGCGGCCAACAACATAATTCAGAACACGCCAAACACGAAACTTCACCTCGAAACAACACGGAAGTAAATGGTGAAAACAACACCGAAACCACACAACAAAACTGCACGCAGTGCGCCAAGAGACACAAAGCTGGCGTTGTGATGCTAAGCGTTGGTGCATATTGTCGCCACAAGTCTATTCTGAAGCGTATTGAAGGGGTTGAACGGGATTGGCTGTCGAGACCCGGGGCGGAGTCAATATTAGCCAATCACGGGGCTTTTACAAGTCGCAACCCTAAATTGAGAATCGTTTTTTGTCGTGATACGTTTGACTACCCACAACTATTCGAACATGATCTAATCTGTGAAGAGCTTGGTAAGTTAACTTACATTTATTTATTGGAGAAGTGGGTATATTTACTGTAGTGTCGAATGAGCAAAAACTATCAGTTTATCCTGACCTTAAATTAAACCCGCTTATATATATATAAATATATATGCAAGCTAAGCAAACATATCTAACCTTATCCTAACGTTGTAATCTAATTTTTAAAGAGAAAATGTGTCAAGATGTAATAGCTGATTAGGCTAAAGTATTTAAGCGGTAGCATGCTCGCATATAAACTTCTAACCTCGTGGGTGTATGTTATATAACTTTTCACGGGGCTCCAGTAATAATATTTGGCGAATTTGATTTAATTAACTATAGTAATTGGTGTTTGAGTTAATGCCATAACAAATAATGTGTTCAATTTTTGGCGCTCTGACCTATATTTTTATATTGGGTAAAAATATTATTGGGCCAACAAAAAATGAGTATGAAGCCTATTTTAAAATTTAAATTCAGTAAATTTTATAATTTTTTTATAATGATATAATTCTTTGTTTACACTATCAATTTACATATATGTTATAGCGGTATTTTTCTTTTTTTTACTTAATATAAATTCGAAACTTTCCTAAAAAATAACTTAAATATTTGGGCCTGGGGTATTTTTAAGGTTAATTATAACATTCTTTACGTTATAGTAATAGTTCAAACAAAAAAAACTTTAGTTATTTATATCAAGGCCATGACAATATGTTACATAATTTTTTTCGGGAATTTAGTAAAGTTTTACTAATTCCGAAATTGAATAGCGAGACAGGTTATTAGAAACTACTCTATCCCGCGAATTGCTTAGAATTGGGGGGTCGTTTCATATTACAATAGTATTCTGATTCGTAGAAAACCGCCTACAAATATTGCATAACCAAACTGTTATGTAATAAAATGGATTTTGATCGTAGTTGCTTCAATACACGAATTTTTGTTGCTTTAAAAATTCATTATTTTTTCCACTTTGTAAATATCTAACTTAACCCTTAACTATACAAAAGACATTGTATAACTTTAGTTGCATCATTTTTAACCTTTTCATAAACGTAAATGCCTACTATTTTAAGGATACGATTATAGATTTAACGTAAAGGTTATGTTATATGAAAACACTGTGCTTACGCAAGTTAAAGGAATAGACAAGTTTTTAACCCATTATAGCTTGAATTGGTAACGAAAATACATTCCAAAAATTTTTAGATTTTAAATAGAGTTTTTATATGTAGTGATATGCATGTATTTTAGATTAACGTGTATTGGTATTTTTTAGATTTTCAAAAATCCCGAAATTTATTTTTAGCTCCAGTTTTTAAAGGAAGACCGCGAAAAAAAACGAAAAAGAATTCGCTTCCGTCCGGCACGAAGAATTCCGCCAAAAAGTCAGGCCACTCGGCAAACCCAGAGAGCCCTTTGACCCCTTTACACCAACACTTGGTAAGCTATCCTAACAATAACTCAGTTGTTAAGTTAGGAAACGTGATGTTTATTTTCCGCGATCCACACCCGTCTTGAAATTATTGACGATTTTCCGATACCCAGCTTTCTGCGAAACTCTAGTTTTCGTTCCTAGAAGAATAACATTACACTAATACCAGCTGGGTGTCGTTATATGTATGTAAACAGCATATAAACAATTATAATCAGTGCTTAAACAAAACAGTTACGGATTAAAGGTCTGGAAAGGCTTAACCAACCTTCTCACGTCTGCGTTTATTCGACATAACAAACTTGATACGACTTTCTGGGAATAGCAAGGTTAATCGGTGTGGTATTTAAATGTTGGAGCCTTTACGGGCTGTTAAAAGTCTGTTTTTACTTGCGCTAAATCGGATTTTAGCGCTACCGCCAATTTGAGATCGAACGATTTTAGTCACGACTTTTGCTCAGAAATTTGAAGCCTGCAACCCGGCCTGACACATCCTCTTGGTGGTTAGAATTGTTAGTGATGGCTTATTACGTACTTTTAACCGCTTAACTTCTGTTATGGTGTTGATAATCAGCTAAATCGTGAATGATTGGTTTAATATGCAAGTTGGTGCAATGTTTTGCGGTTTAACTCTGTCCAAAATGGAATATGCAGCGCTTTAGAACTTGATGGATTATCCGCATTAAAAATAATAAGATCGCCGTGCGCTCAACTTTAACATGTTTTCGCCCTTCGCATTAGCAAGGATTTCGTTTCAGAGATTTGTTGTTAGTTAGTTTTCCTGAAAACGTTATTCCTTGGTGTTTTCTCCGCGGTATTTTTAGACAAAGTTTATTATTGAAATCAACATGGCAGACGTCTTGCTACTCGATAGTTTGTAAACACACGAGCTAAACGTGCACATAATTAAGCATGTCTATCCCTATTCGAGGAAAGCCTGAAACGTTGCGGAAACACAGCATCCCGGATGCACCACGTGACTTCTCGTTTGGTCACGTGATCCCTGGTTAGCCAATGCGGGCGCGCTACGATGTTTCGTTTTCTGAGATACTTTGAATTTCGCGGAATTGTTTGGTTTCAGAAAACACTTTCGATGAAAAAACATCGCAGAAGGTACTTGAGCTGCTAGGTTATGCTACGCCTTCTACACTTATTTTTCTTCCGGGTTCGGGCAATTTTCGCGACTTAAACGCCAGGTATTATACGGTAATCGCCTTTTTTTACATCGCCAGATAATTTAGTATCCTACAATTAAATTAGGCCAACATTCGGACGCTGGCTTGCGCCTATCACCGACTCACCACAAACTGAGTCATTGCGATTTGAAAATAGACGCCGCGAAGTTATTTATCAACGATGTCACCGTATTTAAGAAAACCTGGTACTATTTGCACGCAGAAAGACTGGTTTTGCATAAACGATAATGCAAAATGGCACTTAACGTACGCGTATAGCATATAAGATAAGCGCCGAAAATAGACATGTTGTAGTACTGGTTTCGGCTGTCAAATTTTTCTTGATGTGTTGTTTGATTTTCGGTGCCAAGTAGGTTAAATAACGAACTGATAACACTACAAGACATGCATGTTAAAAGTTGAAGTTGTTTAAATATCATGGTTATGAACTAATGTTACAATCACACAAAGTACAATGCCCTTTATCTTAATGCAGTATATTCCACGTAATCTTTTAAATAGACATCTTTTGAAATTAGTTTGATATTTTCGTATAGTTAAGTTGTGAGAGGGTCAACTTAAACCCCTTAATATTCTTATAATACGTGGCTGAGAATAAATGTGTCGAAACTAGTTTAAAATAAGAAAATCCCAAAAAATAGTCACAATTTAAAGGTCGTGGCATAAATTTAGAAAAATTTTATTTTTTGGGGGGCTTAATGTGAAAGTCATAATACTGTAAAAATAAAATGTCGTACAACTGAGAGTAAAGATCCCTAAATTACATTTAAAAATAACATTTTGTTAAAAGGTTATGGTTAATATATAATACTATGATTTGTTTTTTCTAAATCAATAAATATCTTAAAGGTATGTAAAATACTTAAATTATTTTATACAAGTTCAATATTTAATATATTCTATACTGTATGCAAATAGACCATAAGGAAATAGGAATGTGCGTTATAAACAGCAACATAATACTTCCTTAATCGTGCATTTAACACTGCGTAATCTTATTTAGTTTATCAAAATGAATAAGTAGAATTTTAGGCTAGGGAGTATATAGACAAAGGCGTGGAAAACGTGTTATGACTTTGTGTCGGATGCAATGCCGCTTTCTGAATACACAGACATTCCTCCTACACGTTTCAGACTAACAGTTAGACATTTTGTATTCGGGCCTTGGCATATAGTTATTAACAGTCCGCTCTCATTAAGTTATAAATAGTTTGCGTTGCAATTCCGCGAATGCTAAATTTTCAACAAGAAGTCTTTTGATAGTGCGACGATATATACGTGTTTAAAAAGCATGATAGTGATTGGAATCTCTTATCTGCATTCTTTAAAACTCGGCCAGGCCTAATGTAAATAAGTCACGTTTGGGATATTATTTAACATAGCGTTCCTACTCAATTGAGACTATTTTGTCCTAATGATATAAATTAATTTTTTTTTATAACGAGTATTAAATTTGGCAAAACAACATAATAAAATGTAAAAATTTGGCCATGTTTCTGTAGAGTTATTGGGTTTTATTGGATATTTAATAAAAGTTGGGGGTAATTTTATAAATGGGTGAAATTTAAAAAAAATATTTATTTTAAAATTAAAATTTTTAATATGAAATAATTCTAAATAGTGGTCTTCAAAAATTAGCCTTTTTTTGAAAAAAAAACAAGGTAATTTATCAATCTTACAATAGACTGTTTTATACTTTCAATTTCACATGAAAATATTTACATCATTAAAAAAAATTCTCCCAATTTCAAAGTGACTTAAAATATTTTGTGTTTATCTTACGTGGTAGTAAATACATGCACGCTTTTGAAATCGTGAATGCAATATCTCTGCCAAATGAAACATTCTTTTACGCTATGCAAATGAAGCATTTTATATAACGCGGGGGTTCAATATGAATGCATTGTTAGCCTAGCGTTTGCTTGTGGAGCACGACTTAGCGTTGGTGTTGTTGTTAATAAAGTGAGTTCTCGTTATAAGCGAATAGCAACATAACAGTGCTTAGTATTTCCGCGGCACCGCCTCCTTCCGTTGGTAGATTACCACGCGCGTATAGCTAGCTGCTGTGCCGTTAACGTGCTAACTAACCTTTTGGTTTGTTTAATAGGACGCTGACACCCCGACGCGTCGAAGCAGCAGTCGCCGGCGTAGCAAGCGAAAATCGCCGCAGAAGAGCGCGTTTGATCTCGGGCAGTACTCACCAGCTTTCTCTCGCTCTGCAAAACGAAGCAGACGAAGTGTATCGAGGACTCCGACACCTGTGAACGAACTGACAACGCCGACCGACGAGAAGTCGAACCCCGACCTCACATTTGAATTAGCGGTGACCTCACCGCGGACTGGTACAAAAAGTACATCACCTGCTGTGAGCTCGAAACGAAAAACAAAATCGAAGAAACGGACTTCAGGTCGCAGGTCTTCGGCTACTGCTTTAAGCATTGCAATCAAGAACAGTTTATTGGAACATAATAAGCCTCAACCCGACGCCGAAAGTTCAAAATCGGACAGACCCGATTCTTCAAACTCTGTGACGTCACATTCAACATCAAACGCGTCATCACGAAGCTCCAGCCCTGCAACGTCACTATCTCGTTTGTCAGATTGCGGAGTAATATCAACCGACAGGACAAGAAAAGTCCCGTCACCCACGGGGTCAGTTAATTCTGTGACGTCATCGACCCAGAGTAACGACCCCTATGCGACCAATTCGCCAGATTTTACGGATATTATTTCGTCACCCATGATTGGCGAAGACGAAATGAAGCAAAACTACGAAGCCATCAACCTCGACGACGAAATTTTGCTCTGCGGGATTAATGGCGGCCAGGTCCCGGAGAATAGACCTGAGTTCCTCGATCTTTTGTACAAGTTTATGAGGAAAAGGAATACTCCGATTGGCCGCATTCCATCTTTGGGATTTAAAAAACGTAAGTTTAAAAAATTAAAATGTTTTATTTTTATTTATATTTGATAAGTAAACTTTAACTTTTGTAAGTGGTTTATTAATAAGGACTTTAAGTTAAGTTTAATATAATTTTGTTGGTATAAATTGTTATGTGTTTTGCTTACGATATTATTCAAAGATATACACTTTAGTATATTTTTCAAATTTGTTAAAATAATAGTTCTTTATTTTCAATTTAAAAGAGACGAAATTTACGTGGGTTAAACTCAAATATATTAGTAACAGTCACGTTAAATAGTTGGTATTAATTATCATATTATTAATTCAGTAGTTAAAATTTATTTTTAATATTACTTTTAAAAATAAGATATATAAAGCGTATATAGTATGTTAGTAGAAAAGATTATAATAAAAAAAAGTATTTTTAATTAAAATGGCGGGATCGTATATTAAAAACATTAGGTTTTATTTCCAGAAAAAATAATTTATATGAACTAATGTTATTTAAAAAAGACGGGTTTAACTTTATTTCTATAACAAAATATTGTATAATTATATTTACTGTAGGAAAAATTTAAAGTGATACCAAAAACGAATTTTTCTAAAAATATAATTTCTGTAATTATAACTCTATTATATATTTTTAAAAAGAAATAGCTACAATTTAATTATCAAACACGATTTTAAAATTAAATTAGCGCCAGTCAATAACAAAATGATATTTTCCAGACAAAATTGTAATTAATATTAAAATAAAGGCTATAATTAGATTATCAAGTATTCGTTATAATGTATAAAACGTTTTAAGATAATACGGGTTTGTTATTTACAATTATATTCATTCATAAGAAGCTTGATAACCATTTATTTCCGTTTTTAACTATATGATATCACATGTATGTGTAACAATTTAATTTAGCTATAAAAAAAAATTTGTTTATTTTCGCTTTGGCATAATTTCATTCGGTTATTATTTTTTGTTATTTATCACGTTTTTTATATAATAACTACGATTCCATCACGATTTTAGATTTAAGCATACATTATTGTTTAGTGTTGTTAAGTTGTAATCTGATTTTTAGCACTTTTTTAGTTATATTAACAGGGCCTTTGTTTCACAAATAATTATTTTGTTTTGAAATAGATTTGAATTTTTGATAATAAACATTAGTCTGTTAGACATATTTTTATTAAAATAAACAAAGTATCAGCACTTGTTAAAAATTTTAAAATTATTTTTAATCAAAAAATTTTTTTTTTATAAATTTAGTGTTTTTTAAAATTAAATATTATTCTTTTACAACGGGTAAATATTTCTAACAATTTTTTTTAATTTTTTTTAGTTGATCTTTGGACGTTTTATAAATTATCACAAGAATATGGAGGCTACGATATGGTAAAAACAAACACCTAATATTTTTAAAATTAAATTGTTTTAGATTGTAATATTAATGTAAACTTAAATACTTATTTAAACTAAACAAGTTTTTTTTTAGATATTTTTTTGTTAAAATAGTTTTTTTTAGGAATTAAATTTTTAATTTTATTTTTTAGGTAACAGCAAAACGACTTTGGAAACATGTCTACGACAAAATGGGGGGAAATCCCTCATGCACGAGCGCTGCAACTTGCACTCGAAAACATTTTGAAAAGTAAGTTTCTAATTTTTTAACCAAAAAGTACCATAATTTAAATAAAAAATGCAATTTTTTTCCATATATTACACGTATTAGGAATACTCTGTAATTATGCTATAACAAGATAGCATAAATAATGACCTAATGCTTTACAAGTCAACATCTTTTAATTAATAGCCTATTAAAACAACATTAATCTTAATTTACATGATAAAACGAATTGAAATAGCCTTGGAAATTTCGCATTTTTGCAAACGAAAAGTTATTAATGAAACACGTTAATTAAATTTGAATTTATCTTTTCTGCAAACTAGATTACTTCTTCCTTTGGAAATTCACCTGCGTCATGTATTAAGAAATAAGGAAACGGGATCTAATAAATTAAAAAATACTGAAAACCACCGTTCAACTACTGACGAGGTAGATATTAATAACGCTTTGTTTTTACTTGAAATTTTAAAAACTTTTAAAGATAATCTTTATTAATTATTTTGGAATTTTTTTTGATACTTAATTAAATAACTTCCGCTTCGGATAAGATTAAACATTGATCATAAAAATTTTTTTTCATTTTTGATTTAATTTTAAAATGAAATATTTTTAATTAATTAGTTATTTAAACTTAACATAAGATAAGTTAAAATACTTTGTAGACTTATTTTTATTATTAATAATGATGGTGCATATTTTTGCCCACCAATAAACACCCGCTTACTAAATTCTATAAAAAACAACATTTTAAAGTGGGATTAAAAGTTTAATTAATCTAAAGATATTTCATTTTAAGTCTTTTATTTATTGCTTGGTTTCAATTTGATCACCACATCTTTTTCTCAAGTTTTTGAACTTGCCTAGTAATTTGCGATCACAATTTGCATCTTATGCCTAAAGGGTTGTTTATCTATTTAGATTCTCTCACACAATACTCTACAGAGTCGGGCGTTCAACGGCGACGCATACTTTCTAAATGGTGCCAAAATAGACCAAGACCTAAAGCAGGAAAACACGACTAAATCCATACTTAGTCCTAACCTAACCAAGCCATCAATACCTGATATAAAGACAAGTCAATGGTCTCAACCTACTATCACATCCCATCCCGCGTCTTTGCTCAACTTTGAAACCTTAGCGCATAATGTAATACGCGAGGAACTGATGTCCGAAAAGTCATCGAAAAATGCCTTCGAACGGTCGCCGCTAGACGGCGCACCGGAGGATCTCAGCAAGCCAAACGCATTTGTACCTACGAGCAAACTTCAACAAGACAGTGTTAAAAAACCACACGAGGTAATCGACTTAACGGAGGTAAACACTTCCAAAGGATTAAACCAACCCGAAATGTCTCGGGCATCTGTAATAGTCGAACAGTCGAACCTTCAACGAACTTCGCCGTTTCAGTTCAATCAAAATTCGATTTCAAGTCGAACACACTGTCCTCGAATGAGCGGTAAACCGCCACCGTTCGTGCCAACAAAATCAAAACAAACTATTCTCACATCAGTTCGACAGCCAACGTTAATTAAACCTGAAGCGGTTCATAATATTGAGAATTTGAACAGAGATGACAACAAAATTCTTAATCAGGTAACTTAATACTTTAAATTGAAAACACTTAAGCAAGTCGAAAGATATTAATAAACTAGATACTTTAGTAGTTAGACTAAATCAAGGTTAAAATATTTTCAAGCTAAATATGTTCGGCCTAACAAGGAAAGTGGTTAAAATAGCTTAAGTCAAAAAAAAACTTTTAATAAAATTCAGATTTATTTCTTATAGTTTGGTATTTCTTATGGTCTAATATTCCTATTCAAATTAGTTTTTTAAATTAAATAATTACATGTTTTTAGAAACGCCAACATTCTGACGATCTACAACAAACAAGTTTATCCTTGAGTCCAAAGCGTGCCCGAAACGCAGCACCACAATCAACTGTTTCGCCTGGTAGTCGTAGTTTTGATATTCAAAACCTTATATACCAGGATAAAAAGGTCCGGCCCACTGCGCTTGTCCGACATGATAAAGAACTCTCAAACGGCCGAACTGAGTTCTACCGACCTAACCACACCCCACAACGACATGAGAGCAGTGCTCGTATTTCGGACAATCAGTTGCGGCCCAGTTCGAAATATCAAGCAGATGAACGTACTCATATGAGCCAAAACAATAAAATACATCAAGGATATGGAGCGCCACTTTCGGCGTATCAAGATCAAAGGTCGTACCCGCCTAGACTTGATCACCACAGTTCGTCGCAAATGCGGCAATCTCAAAGTATTCCAAGTCGATCAGGGCCTCTTACGCCGCCCTCTAACTCGACTTACAGCAATGACACACTCCGTAAAGAGACTTATTATAGACCCAAGGGCTTGCTAGCTACCTCTCGCGATCAGCATAAACATGCAGCGCAGAGTATTCCTCCTAAAACTGAGCGACAAGCTGATGCGCGCATTGTAAATGAACGGGTACGGCCCCGCAGCCCGACTAGGGTCGACGAAGTTAAACACTTACCAACTCAACACAAAGTGTACGACAAATTACAGAGTTTACCGCCAAAGAGATCTTATCCAGAATCGAACACAACGCCAAGAAAACCTTTTTCCAGTGCGTTTACTGTGGATCGCCTGACCTCGACACAGCACGATGTCAGACATCAATTACCTTCACATTCTATGCATCAAGAACGCTTTCCAGTTTCAAAAACTGCGACACAAGCTCACCTTACTGACAGAAAGCATTCTTTTAGCCAATCCAGTGTCAGCCAAAGTCCTTATCGAACTCCAACAAGGCCTGAAATTCACCCCGAATATCGCCGCGAATCCCGAAATCAAATTCACGCAAGCGATCCAAAGTTACTTACACATTCGCCGAAGGAAAACAACGGCATGACGCCATCAGCACATAAACTCTTAAGCAGTCTTCCACCGACAATGGCCAACGCAATTTATCCGCTTATTCCCAAAGACTGTACACCAGAAATGTTAGAACGAATTATTCAAACCACTCTTAAAATGATGCCGCCTCTACCAGCCACTGCTGGTATACCTTCGTTGCCCGGTCTTCCATTGTCCCACGCACATAGTGCAAGTTTACAAGAATCATATTTACGGCAACAACAACAACAACAACAACAACAAAACCAAGGCAAATCGTTTCGTATTGTAACCTATCAACAGCAACAAGCAAAAGCGGCTTCCGAGTTAGCTCGAGTATCTATGCTAGCTAACTCGCCGAGCGATCCAGCCTCGATGATGCATTTTTACCAGTTATATTCCCAAATTGCATCCCTACAGGCAGGCTATCCAGGCTGGCCTTTACCCGACCCAAGCGTTGTTCCAAACCCAAGTAACCTAGCAAACGAGACTGCCAAACTTTCGCGCCAAATGAACGGTGAACTACTCCACCGTGCGGCGCATTTAAACGGCGCGCATCCGCAACAGTTAAACGATTTACATAATTCGGCGTTGCTTGCTGGCGTACCCCCGTTTGGCGCTATGCCGCCAGAGTTCGCTGCGGCGCTATTTTCGTATAATAATGGAATGCGATAGTTAAATGTCTCTTATTTTAAAATTTTCTTATTATTGATTTTTAACGTTCAAATATAGTTCATTGTTTGTTTGTTTTTCAAATATGCTGTGCATTTTACTTTTTTTCTGCTACGTTTTTTTTCCTACCAATGACAGGAAGGTGGTTTTATTTTTGACTTAATTTCTTTAATTTTTGCTGCTAATTGGCGTGCTATTAATGTTATTCTTATTATTATTATTTATAGGCTAAAAAAACATTATAATTATTGTTTTTAGCCTATATTATTATTTATAGGCTAAAAACATTATATTTTTCGGTGAACTGTACGAATCTTCTTCATTTTTACGTTCACTGTTTTCAATGTGCGCGAAAAATAAATTGAAAAATAAATAAGATGAAATTCTTAAATATTGTTTTTTCTTCAGAGTATTGTAATATTAATTTATATACACTATTATTTGGTATTTAAAAAGTGAATTAGTAATTATATAGGTTGTAATCTCACAAAAATAATTTCTCATAAATTATTTATTTCTTTCAATATTCGTTTACAAAATATTATTTTATTTCCAATTTAAAAAAATTGAAAAAAATTAAAACCATGAGTTTTGCTCTCAGTATACTTACAATGACGTCACTGTTTACGTCATCAGTTTCTATAGTACCGTGCAGTAGAATGACGTCACAAAACGAGAGAATAGACGCCAGTAACTCCTGGGTTAAAAATCCAGAAGGTGATGCTATGATTGGAAATTACTTTCCAAATTATTCGTTCAAGAAAGTTAAAGTATTTGTTGTTGAGCAATGCTGGATAGAATGTAAAGCTGATCAAAGGTAAACTAACGTTATTTAACTTTAATCTAAGTTAATCAATAGTAAATCGCTGCCCACAACATATCTTTGTTTTTAGATGCAAATCCTTTAATCATGATAAGTCAAATGGAGAGTGTGAGCTTAATACTGTGAAGAGGTCAACGGTTGCCAGAAATACTCCGACATGGGTACAGTATAAAGGTGATTGGCTACAACTAATTCAAGGACTTATTGCTGTACCAGATTGGGATTATTATAGCAGCGATGCACTCGTCCTGAAAGGCAAGGTTAGCTACTTTGAATTTTAACTTGCTTTGTTGAATAAAAAATAAAAAAAGTACGATTTACAGTAGTAGCAAATTAATATGTGTTTTATATATATAATAGAGTAATCAATGGTAGGTTTCATAAAGTAATCAATTGTACCTGTTTCAACATTTTTGTCAAAAAGAGTTTAAAGCTAAGAAACATTTCTGACTTTTAATAAAAATTTGTAAATCATACCTCGACCTAACATAAACTTAATATGATTTTAAACTTATCAATGTCTTGTTAAACTTTAAATTTGGTTAACGATTTTCTTGCAGACAATCTACAACCCTTGCAAAGATTCAAATTGTGGAGATAACAAAGTCTGTTCACCCTTGCCTCCTAAACAAAGAAAATTGGAAAGTGATTACAGCTGTCAGTCAACTTTATCTCCACTTGCAGGTTATTTTAATAAATATTAAAATTTATATATAAACCTAATAGATTAAATATCGTTTTGATTAAGCCTGTATTATAGAACAAAAAATTGTTAAAATAAGTAAAGTCATTTTTAAAAACTTTTACACAAGATTACTATGTTGATTGGTCGGTTTGGTCGTCATGGTCCACTTGCTCGGTGACGTGTGGTCGTGGCATCCAATCACGGACGAGAACGTGTCCGGGGAATCATAAGTGGAAGTGCCAAGGAAGATTCGAAGATCGCCAACTTTGCGAACCAGGAATATGTCCTTGTAAGTTTGTTTAAGTTGGGTCATTTTATTTATGTATAGTAGCATTATCGGAATAGGTTATAGTCTTAAGATCCCAACAATGTCATTCTATTTGCCTATTTCCGCCATTGGAATATTAAAAAAAACTATTTACTTGTAAACAAATTGTAACACTTTTAGGATAGGTATTTATTATTTTTATATTTAAAATTAACTATTTTCCTTTGTGGTTTGATGTAGATTGGGCTCACTGGCAGGCTTGGAGTTATTGTACAACAGAAAACAACTGTGGCAGAGGAAATAAGACAAAATCAAGGACATGTATTACAGACAGCAACTTACCATGTCCTGGTGACAGCGAAAAAACTATAAAATGCAGACTACCATCTTGCGATAGTAAGTGTTTGCAATTTAATATTTAGAATATTTATCAACTTTTAGTTCTGAAAATAAATTTCTCCCTTTGTGTTAAAAAGCACCAATAGCGTTGGAAAACGGAACCTTTGGACGAGTTTTTATCTACGATGACAGTAACCGCGTTTTACCAAGTTGGAAAACTGTTTGTGATGTAATTTGAAATATTTAATATAATGAATGTTAAATTTGAAATATTTTTGTATCTGCTACTCTACAGATAGGTTTTTAATGAATATTTTTAGGACCTTACTTGGGATGCAGCAACTAGAACAAGTATATATAGGACGGTTTGTGGATATAATTATATGTATGTATCTGACGTTGTGCCATCAGACCCAAGTACAACTTTGCCGCAAGAGGTTAGTTCATATCTATTTACTATGCCGTTACTAAATTCTAACCCTATGACATACCATTTACTGAAATCCATTTACGTTAAACTTTAATATTTTACTTGTTTATTATTTATATGTTTAGGTATTTTTAAAACCGACCAGCTGTGGTGACGTCAGATACTTAATGCAATGTCAACATGACGGCTGGGGGGATCATCCAACATGTACATCTCAACTTTATGTTTCGTGCCAAGGTATTATAGATAATTTTTGGTCAAAGTTTATTAAACTTTTAATGGCAGTTTCGTTACCACATTGTGCATTTCTACACAATAATTAGGAAAATATTATTTTAAAAATGTCCAAAAATGAACAGGGAAAATTAAGACTGGGTCAAGGTAAAGAGGTTTCTTCATCTTCTTAACTGTTTAGTCGTTTCTTAGTTAAAAATAAAATAAAAACAAAATATATAATACTTTACAATTGCAGCGGACACCTACATCAACTTTTTTGTGCACAGTCTGGACACTATTATCACTTATGAATACAACAGACAATTTTGCTACAACAAATTCAGTGAGATTTGTGAATACGATGACATTTTTCCAAACAATGACAATATTCCAATTTTAACTGGTACATTACCTGGAGACAATTGGGCACCCTTAAGGTAAAAGTTTTGGCTTGACAATTTTTTTTCATAGCATGTTAAAGAAAGAGACTTTAACACCAGCATTAATGGCAAATAATGTGACAATGGTAAAGCCAGACGTATAACATTTCGGCTTATAATCCCCCGATTAGTTGGCGATTAATTGCGAAAAAAGAACTCTTCTACTACTTCAGAGTCAATGCCTTCTCAGGCATACTACAAACTAGCAACATTTCTTCCACATTTTAAGTTATTTTGAACTTAGCATACCTTGGTGCATTAATAATATGATTTAGAACCCCTTACAATGACTGGACTCAGGTGGGAAACTTTCATCCAACGGGATTTAGACACATTGAAGAATATGGAGTTCCTTTTTGGACTGCAACAGAAATTCCTGGAAAGGCTTGGGCGACTTACGTGTTTTGCTGCAAAACTCTTTAACAGCAATTGTAGTGTTTTTGTTTGTTTTTTTTTACAAATTTGATTCGTACAAACAACTATTCGAAACATGAGGACAAAAAATATTTAAACTCAACTGTGTGAAAAAAACTGATATGCTCTGTTGCGTAAAGTTTTAAATATTATTGTCAGTTGATTGTTTAGTAAGAACCAACGAATTGTTTTAGGTGACAATGGCATATTATTATTTGTGTATTATGTTAATTGTTCATTGTGTATTGAGTTAATTGTTTTAGTTATTTAGAAACCAATATAAAATGTTATATCATTGTCAATCTAGTGATTTTTTTTTGACTTTAGAGCCTTATTAGGGATATGTGACCGAATGTGACCGGTAATGTTGCAGTAAAAACAAAATTGTTAAAATGTTAAAACATGTTTTTTTTGTTTTAAATTTAATTATTTTAAAGCAACTACATTGGTTCAATAAGCGCATTTTCGAAAAATTAGTTAAATCTATAAATATATGCTAAGTAATGACCAAAAATACTAATTTTTTCGAAACTTCAAAAATAAAATTAATCAATTTTATTATAATCGCAATGCTTTAACTAACATTTAAGAAATAAAAATGTTTAAGAAAAATTCAATAGAACAAAAGTAACAACGTTTTTTTTAATTTGTTGCAGTACAGGCATGCTGTCATTAATTGACTTATATGCTATAGGCCATGCAGAATATTGTTCAAAAACAAAATTTAAATTTTTTTTTTTAGATTTTAAGTTTAACTTTTTAAGAGTCTATTTGCCCAATAAGCACATTTTCAAAAAATCAGCTAAATTTATAAATGTACGCGAGAGTTATGACCTAAAATATTAATTTTTGCGAAACCTCAAAAACGAAATTAATCAATTTTATGATATTTGCAAGGCTCTAACTAACATTAAAATTCAGTAAAAAAAAAGTTACATGGTTTTTTAATTCGTCGCAGTATAGGCAAGAGTCATCGATTGACCTATATGCTATAGGCCATGTAAAATATTGTTTAAAAATAAAATTAAAAAATTTTTATTTTAGATTTAAATTTACCTTTTTTCTCAATAACCCCATTTGCAGAATAAGCGCATTTACAAACTAGATTTATTTGATAAATAAAATATGGTTCGAAATTATTTGATTATTTTTAAAATTAATATTTATTGTAAATAAATTTATAGACAAACATTACCTATTTAAAAAGATTAACTGAACTAATTAATCAAATATTACGTATACCTTTTTTAATTATTACACTAAAAAATTAAAATTTTTCTTTGTTCTGCGCTTAAATAACAATTTTTAGTTTTTATGGCATAAACGCGCATTTAAATATGATAAATAAACGTAAATTATTTTTCTTATAGGTTTTTTAACTACTTATATTATAAAATAAATACATCATACCAAATTTTTAATGCTTAATATCAAACTTTAATTTTTAATAAACAAACAAGAATTTAAATATAATAAACAAACAAAAATTAAATTTTTAATCCATTTTTGAGTTATTAATATTATAATATATAACTGACCAAAATTTGAAAACTTAATAACGATCTCTAAATTTTATTAAACAAACACCAATTAATTACTAATTAATAATATTAAAATTATCAAAATAGGAGGATTGAAACACCATATGATAATAAACAACATACTAAAATTTAAAAAATTTATATACACAAAATTAAAAGTTATTCGATTTCAAAATTCGGATTAGTAAGAATAAAAATAAAAATAAAAATAAAAATAATAATAAATATACGGACAATAACAATATGTTTCGAAATCTAAGATTTCGAACCATAATAAATACACAGACAATAATAATATGTTTCGAAATCTAAGATTTCGAACCATAATAAGGGTTCAATAGTAAATTAAAACCAAAAAATAATTAAATTAAAAAATTGTTTTACAGTTAAATTAAAAAAAATGATTCAAAACATATTTAAGTTTTAAAAACTATTTTTTTGTTATCTTAAAGTTAACTGAATTTTTAACATTAAATTAAATACATAATTTAGCATTTTTAAAACATTTTAAATCGAAAAATAATTGTTGTGTTAGAACCGCACAGGTCCAATTACCGTGTCTACACAAATTTTTTTTAAAATATTAATATTCATAAAAGTTATGAAACTTTTATTAAAAATTAATGAAATCTCAAAACCTAAAATTTTGTATTTTATTAAACGCACATTGGCCTAATTAACATTCAAGATAAAACATTTCGCGAAAATTTTCAGTAAAACAAAAGTTTGAGGTAATTTTTATTTTGGGTTTAATTAGGTCACGTGATATTTTTGGCCAATGATATTGCATACACATTTTTTAAAAAAAAATTAAAAATTTTAAATCGAAAAATAATTGTTGTGTTAGAACCGCACAGGTCCAATTACCGTGTTTACAAAATATTATTCGAAAATATTAATATTCATAAAAGTTATGAAACTTTTATTAAAAATTTATGAAATCTCAAAACCTAAAATTTTGTATTTTATTAGACGCGCATTGGCCTATCTAACATTCAAGATAAAACATTTCGCAAAAATTTTCAGTAAAACAAAAGTTTGAGGTAATTTTTATTTTGGGTTTAAATTAGGTCACGTGATATTTTTGGCCAATGATATTGCATACAAATTTTTTGAAAAAAAAATAAAAAATTTTAAATCGAAAAATAATTGTTGTGTTAGAACCGCACAGGTCCAATTACCGTGTTTACAAAATATTTTTCGAAAATATTAATATTCATAAAATTTATGAAACTTTTATTAAAAATCTATGAAATCTCAAAACCTAAAATTTTGTATTTTATTAGACACGCATTGGCCTAACTAACATTCAAGATAAAACATTTCGCAAAAATTTTCAGTAAAACAAAAGTTTGAGGTAATTTTTATTTTGGTTTTCATTAGGTCACGTGATATTTTTGGCCAATGATATTGCATACAAATTTTTTGAAAAAAAATAAAAAATTTTAAATCAAAAAATAATTGTTGTGTTAGAACTGCACAGGTCCAATTACCGTGTTTACAAAATATTTTTCAAAAATATTAATATTCATATAAGTTATGAAACTTTTATTAAAAATTTATGAAATCTCAAAACCTAAAATTTTGTATTTTATTAGACGCACATTGGCCTAACTAACATTCAAGATAAAACATTTTGCGAAAATTTTCAGTAAAACAAAAGTTTGAGGTAATTTTTATTTTGGGTTTAATTAGGTCACGTGATATTTTTGGCCAATGATATTGCATACACATTTTTTAAAAAAAAATTCAAAATTTTAAATCAAAAAATAATTGTTGTGTTAGAACCACACAGGTCCAATTACCGTGTTTACAAAATATTTTTCGAAAATATTAATATTCATAAAATTTATGAAACTTTTATTAAAAATCTATGAAATCTCAAAACCTAAAATTTTGTATTTTATTAGACGCGCATTGGCCTAACTAACATTCAAGATAAAACATTTCGCAAAAATTTTCAGTAAAACAAAAGTTTGAGGTAATTTTTATTTTGGTTTTCATTAGGTCACGTGATATTTTTGGCCAATGATATTGCATACAAATTTTTTAAAAAAAAATAAAAAATTTTAAATCAAAAAATAATTGTTGTGTTAGAACTGCACAGGTCCAATTACCGTGTTTACAAAATATTTTTCAAAAATATTAATATTCATAAAAGTTATGAAACTTTTATTAAAAATTTATGAAATCTCAAAACCTAAAATTTTGTATTTTATTAGACGCACATTGGCCTAACTAACATTCAAGATAAAACATTTTGCGAAAATTTTTAGTAAAACAAAAGTTTGAGGTAATTTTTATTTTGGGTTTAATTAGGTCACGTGATATTTTTGGCCAATGATATTGCATACACATTTTTTAAAAAAAAATTAAAAATTTTAAATTGAAAAATAATTGTTGTGTTAGAACCGCACAGGTCCAATTACCGTGTTTACAAAATATTTTTCGGAAATATTAATATTCATAAAAGTTATGAAACTTTTATTAAAAATTTATGAAATCTCAAAACTTAAAATTTTGTATTTTATTAGACGCGCATTGGCCTAACTAACATTCAAGATAAAACATTTCGCAAAAATTTTCAGTAAAACAAAAGTTTGAGGTAATTTTTATTTTGGGTTTAAATTAGGTCACGTGATATTTTTGGCCAATGATATTGCATACAAATTTAAAAAAAAAATAAAAAACTTTAAATCGAAAAATAATTGTTGTGTTAGAACCGCACAGGTCCAATTACCGTGTTTACAAAATATTTTTCGAAAATATTAATATTCATAAAAGTTATGAAACTTTTATTAAAAATTAGTGAAATCTCAAAACCTAAAATTTTGTATTTTATTAGACGCGCATTGGCCTAACTAACATTCAAAATAAAACATTTCGGGAAAATTTTTAGTAAAACAAAAGTTTGAGGTAATTTTTATTTTTGGTTTAATTAGGTCACGTGATATTTTTGGCCAATGATATTGCATACCAATTTTTTGAAAAAAAATAAAAAATTTTAAATCGAAAAATAATTGTTGTGTTAGAACCGCACAAGTCCGATTACCGTGTTTACATAATATTTTTTGAAAATATTAATATTCATAAAAGTTATGATACTTTTATTAAAAATTTATGAAATCTTAAAACCTAAAATTTTGTATTTTATTACACGCGCATTGGCCTAACTAACATTCAAGATATAACATTTCGCGAAAATTTTCAGTAAAACAAAAGTTTGAGGTAATTTTTAATTTGGGTTTAATTAAGTCACGTGATATTTTTGGCCAATGATATTGCATACAAATTAAAAAAAATAAAATAAAAAATTTTAAATCAAAAAATAATTGTTGTGTTAGAACTGCACAGGTTCAATTACCGTGTTTACAAAATATTTTTCGAAAATATTAATATTCATAAAAATTATGATATTTTTATTAAAAATTTATAAAATCTCAAAACCTAAAATTTTGTATTTTATTACACGCGCATTGGCCTAATTAACATTTAAGATAACACATTTCGCGAAAATTTTCAGTAAAACAAAAGTTTGAGGTAATTTTTATTTTGGGTTTAATTAGGTCACGTGATATTTTTGGCCAATAATATTGCATACAAATTTTTTGAAAAAAAATAAAACATTTTAAATCGAAAAATAATTGTTGTGTTAGAACCGCACAGGTCCAATTACCGTGTCTATACAAATTTTTTTTCAAAAATATTAATATTCATAAAAGTTATGAAACTTTTATTAAAAATTTATGAAATCTTAAAACCTAAAATTTTGTATTTTATTAGACGCACATTGGCCTAACTAACATTCAAGATAAAACATTTCGCGAAAATTTTCAGTAAAACAAAAGTTTGAGGTAATTTTTATTTTGGGTTTAATTAGGTCTCGTAATATTTTTGGCCAATGATATTGCATACACATTTTTTAAAAAAAAATTAAAAATTTTAAATCGAAAAATAATTGTTGTGTTAGAACCGCACAGGTCCAATTACCGTGTTTACAAAATATTTTTCAAAAATATTAATATTCATAAAATTTATGAAACTTTTATTAAAAGTCTATGAAATCTCAAAACCTAAAATTTTGTATTTTATTAGACGCGCATTGGCCTAACTAACATTCAAGATAAAACATTTCGCAAAAATTTTCAGTAAAACAAAAGTTTGAGGTAATTTTTATTTTGGGTTTAAATTAGGTCACGTGATATTTTTGGCCAATGATATTGCATACAAATTTTTTGAAAAAAAAATAAAAAATTTTAAATCGAAAAATAATTGTTGTGTTAGAACCGCACAGGTCCAATTACCGTGTTTACAAAATATTTTTCGAAAATATTAATATTCATAAAATTTATGAAACTTTTATTAAAAATCTATGAAATCTCAAAACCTAAAATTTTGTATTTTATTAGACGCGCATTGGCCTAACTAACATTCAAGATAAAACATTTCGCAAAAATTTTCAGTAAAACAAAAGTTTGAGGTAATTTTTATTTTGGTTTTCATTAGGTCACGTGATATTTTTGGCCAATGATATTGCATACAAATTTTTTGAAAAAAAATAAAAAATTTTAAATCAAAAAATAATTGTTGTGTTAGAACTGCACAGGTCCAATTACCGTGTTTACAAAATATTTTTCAAAAATATTAATATTCATATAAGTTATGAAACTTTTATTAAAAATTTATGAAATCTCAAAACCTAAAATTTTGTATTTTATTAGACGCACATTGGCCTAACTAACATTCAAGATAAAACATTTTGCGAAAATTTTCAGTAAAACAAAAGTTTGAGGTAATTTTTATTTTGGGTTTAATTAGGTCACGTGATATTTTTGGCCAATGATATTGCATACACATTTTTTAAAAAAAAATTCAAAATTTTAAATCAAAAAATAATTGTTGTGTTAGAACCACACAGGTCCAATTACCGTGTTTACAAAATATTTTTCGAAAATATTAATATTCATAAAATTTATGAAACTTTTATTAAAAATCTATGAAATCTCAAAACCTAAAATTTTGTATTTTATTAGACGCGCATTGGCCTAACTAACATTCAAGATAAAACATTTCGCAAAAATTTTCAGTAAAACAAAAGTTTGAGGTAATTTTTATTTTGGTTTTCATTAGGTCACGTGATATTTTTGGCCAATGATATTGCATACAAATTTTTTAAAAAAAAATAAAAAATTTTAAATCAAAAAATAATTGTTGTGTTAGAACTGCACAGGTCCAATTACCGTGTTTACAAAATATTTTTCAAAAATATTAATATTCATAAAAGTTATGAAACTTTTATTAAAAATTTATGAAATCTCAAAACCTAAAATTTTGTATTTTATTAGACGCACATTGGCCTAACTAACATTTAAGATAAAACATTTTGCGAAAATTTTTAGTAAAACAAAAGTTTGAGGTAATTTTTATTTTGGGTTTAATTAGGTCACGTGATATTTTTGGCCAATGATATTGCATACACATTTTTTAAAAAAAAATTAAAAATTTTAAATTGAAAAATAATTGTTGTGTTAGAACCGCACAGGTCCAATTACCGTGTTTACAAAATATTTTTCGGAAATATTAATATTCATAAAAGTTATGAAACTTTTATTAAAAATTTATGAAATCTCAAAACTTAAAATTTTGTATTTTATTAGACGCGCATTGGCCTAACTAACATTCAAGATAAAACATTTCGCAAAAATTTTCAGTAAAACAAAAGTTTGAGGTAATTTTTATTTTGGGTTTAAATTAGGTCACGTGATATTTTTGGCCAATGATATTGCATACAAATTTAAAAAAAAAATAAAAAACTTTAAATCGAAAAATAATTGTTGTGTTAGAACCGCACAGGTCCAATTACCGTGTTTACAAAATATTTTTCGAAAATATTAATATTCATAAAAGTTATGAAACTTTTATTAAAAATTAGTGAAATCTCAAAACCTAAAATTTTGTATTTTATTAGACGCGCATTGGCCTAACTAACATTCAAAATAAAACATTTCGGGAAAATTTTTAGTAAAACAAAAGTTTGAGGTAATTTTTATTTTTGGTTTAATTAGGTCACGTGATATTTTTGGCCAATGATATTGCATACCAATTTTTTGAAAAAAAATAAAAAATTTTAAATCGAAAAATAATTGTTGTGTTAGAACCGCACAGGTCCGATTGCCGTGTTTACATAATATTTTTTGAAAATATTAATATTCATAAAAGTTATGATACTTTTATTAAAAATTTATGAAATCTTAAAACCTAAAATTTTGTATTTTATTACACGCGCATTGGCCTAACTAACATTCAAGATATAACATTTCGCGAAAATTTTCAGTAAAACAAAAGTTTGAGGTAATTTTTATTTTGGGTTTAATTAAGTCACGTGATATTTTTGGCCAATGATATTGCATACAAATTAAAAAAAATAAAATAAAAAATTTTAAATCAAAAAATAATTGTTGTGTTAGAACTGCACAGGTTCAATTACCGTGTTTACAAAATATTTTTCGAAAATATTAATATTCATAAAAGTTATGATATTTTTATTAAAAATTTATAAAATCTCAAAACCTAAAATTTTGTATTTTATTACACGCGCATTGGCCTAATTAACATTTAAGATAACACATTTCGCGAAAATTTTCAGTAAAACAAAAGTTTGAGGTAATTTTTATTTTGGGTTTAATTAGGTCACGTGATATTTTTGGCCAATAATATTGCATACAAATTTTTTGAAAAAAAATAAAACATTTTAAATCGAAAAATAATTGTTGTGTTAGAACCGCACAGGTCCAATTACCGTGTCTATACAAATTTTTTTTCAAAAATATTAATATTCATAAAAGTTATGAAACTTTTATTAAAAATTTATGAAATCTTAAAACCTAAAATTTTGTATTTTATTAGACGCACATTGGCCTAACTAACATTCAAGATAAAACATTTCGCGAAAATTTTCAGTAAAACAAAAGTTTGAGGTAATTTTTATTTTGGGTTTAATTAGGTCTCGTAATATTTTTGGCCAATGATATTGCATACACATTTTTTAAAAAAAAATTAAAAATTTTAAATCGAAAAATAATTGTTGTGTTAGAACCGCACAGGTCCAATTACCGTGTTTACAAAATATTTTTCAAAAATATTAATATTCATAAAATTTATGAAACTTTTATTAAAAGTCTATGAAATCTCAAAACCTAAAATTTTGTATTTTATTAGACGCGCATTGGCCTAACTAACATTCAAGATAAAACATTTCGCAAAAATTTTCAGTAAAACAAAAGTTTGAGGTAATTTTTATTTTGGGTTTAAATTAGGTCACGTGATATTTTTGGCCAATGATATTGCATACAAATTTAGAAAAAAAAATAAAAAATTTTAAATCGAAAAATAATTGTTGTGTTAGAACCGCACAGGTCCAATTACCGTGTTTACAAAATATTTTTCGAAAATATTAATATTCATAAAATTTATGAAACTTTTATTAAAAATCTATGAAATCTCAAAACCTAAAATTTTGTATTTTATTAGACGCGAATTGGCCTAACTAACATTCAAGATAAAACATTTCGCAAAAATTTTCAGTAAAACAAAAGTTTGAGGTAATTTTTATTTTGGGTTTTCATTAGGTCACGTGATATTTTTGGCCAATGATATTGCATACAAATTTTTTGAAAAAAAATAAAAAATTTTAAATCAAAAAATAATTGTTGTGTTATAACTGCACAGGTCCAATTACCGTGTTTACATAATATTTTTTAAAAATATTAATATTCATAAAAGTTATGAAACTTTTATTAAAAATTTATGAAATCTCAAAACCTAAAATTTTGTATTTTATTGGACGCACATTGGCCTAACTAACATTTAAGATAAAACATTTTGCGAAAATTTTCAGTAAAACAAAAGTTTGAGGTAATTTTTATTTTGGGTTTAATTAAGTCACGTGCTATTTTTGGCCAATGATATTGCATACAAATTAAAAAAAATAAAATAAAAAATTTTAAATCGAAAAATAATTGTTGTGTTATAACTGCACAGGTCCAATTACCGTGTTTACAAAATATTTTTCCAAAATATTAATATTCATAAAAGTTATGAAACTTTTATTAAAAATTAATGAAATCTCAAAACCTAAAATTTTGTATTTTATTAGACGCACATTGGCCTAACTAACATTCAAGATAAAACATTTCGCGAAAATTTTCAGTAAAACAAAAGTTTGAGGTAATTTTTATTTTGGGTTTAATTAGGTCACGTGATATTTTTGGCCAATGATATTGCATACAAATTTTTTGAAAAAAAATTAAAAATTTTAAATCGAAAAATAATTGTTGTGTTAGAACCGCACAGGTCCAATTACCGTGTTTACAAAATATTTTTCGAAAATATTAATATTCATAAAATTTATGAAACTTTTATTAAAAATCTATGAAATCTCAAAACCTAAAATTTTGTATTTTATTAGACGCGAATTGGCCTAACTAACATTCAAGATAAAACATTTCGCAAAAATTTTCAGTAAAACAAAAGTTTGAGGTAATTTTTATTTTGGGTTTTCATTAGGTCACGTGATATTTTTGGCCAATGATATTGCATACAAATTTAAAAATAAATCAAAAAATAATAGTTGTGTTAGAACCGCACAGGTCCAATTACCGTGTTTACAAAATATTTTTCAAAATATTAATATTCATAAAAGTTATGAAACTTTTATTAAAAATTTATGAAATTTCAAAACCTAAAAATTTGTATTTTATTAGACGCACATTGGTCTATCTAACATTCAAGATAAAACATTTTGCAAAAATTTTGAGTAGAACAAAAGTTTGAAATAATTTTTATTTTGGTTTATTTAGGTCACGTGATATTTTTGGCCAATGAGATTGCATACAAATTTTTTGAAAAAAAATAAAAAATTTTAAATCGAAAAATAATTGTTGTGTTAAAACCGAACAGGTCCAATTACCGTGTTTACAAAATATTTTTCGAAATTATTAATATTTATAAATGTTATAAAACTTTTATTAAAAATTTATGAAATCTCAAAACCTAAAATTTTGTATTTTATTAGACGCGCATTGGCCTAACTAACATTCAAGATAAAACATTTCGCGAAAATTTTTAGTAAAACAAAAGTTTGAGGTAAATTTTATTTTGGGTTTAATTAGGTCACGTGATATTTTTGGCCAATGATATTGCATACAAATTTTTTAAAAAAAAATAAAAAATTTTAAATCGAAAAATAATTGTTGTGTTAGAACCGCACAGGTCCAATTACCGTGTTTACATAATATTTTTTAAAAATATTAATATTCATAAAAGTTATGAAACTTTTATTAAAAATTTATGAAATCTCAAAACCTAAAATGTTGTATTTTATTAGACGCGCATTGGCCTAACTAACATTTAAGATAAAACATTTCGCGAAAATTTTCAGTAAAACAAAAGTTTGAGGTAATTTTTATTTTGGTTTTCATTAGGTCACGTGATATTTTTGGCCAATGATATTGCATACAAATTTTTTGAAAAAAAATTCAAAATTTTAAATCAAAAAATAATTGTTGTGTTAGAATCGCACAGGTCCAATTACCGTGTTTACAAAATATTTTTCAAAAATATTAATATTTATAAAAATTATAAAACTTTTATTAAAAATTTATAAAATCTCAAAACCTAAAATTTTGTATTTTATTAGACGCGCATTGGCCTAACTAACATTCAAAATAAAACATTTCGCGAAAATTCTCAGTAAAACAAAAGTTTGAGGTAATTTTTATTTTGGGTTTAATTAAGTCACGTGATATTTTTGGCCAATGATATTGCATACAAATTTAAAAAAAAAAATAAAATTTTAAATCGAAAAATAATTGTTGTGTTAGAACTGCACAGGTCCAGTTACCGTGTTTACAAAATATTTTTCCAAAATATTAATATTCATAAAATTTATGAAACTTTTATTAAAAATTTATGAAATCTCAAAACCTAAAATTTTGTATTTTAGTAGACGCACTTTGGCCTAACTAACATTCAAGATAAAACATTTCGCGAACATTTTCAGTAAAACAAAAGTTTGAGGTAATTTTTATTTTTGGTTTAATTAGGTCACGTGATATTTTTGGCCAATGATATTGCATACAAATTTTTTGAAAAAAATTTAAAAATTTTCAAATCAAAAAATAATTATTGTGTTAGAACCGCACAGGTCCAATTACCGGGTTTACAAAATATTTTTCGAAAATATTAATATTTATAAAAGTTATGAAACTTTTATTAAAAATTTATAAAATCTCAAAACCTAAAATTTTGTATTTTATTAGACGCGCATTGGCCTAACTAACATTTAAGATAAAATATTTCGCAAAAATTTTCAGTAAAACAAAAGTTTGAGGTAATTTTTATTTTGGGTTTAATTAGGTCACGTGATATTTTTGGCCAATGATATTGCATACAAATTTAAAAAAATAACAAATTTTAAATCGAAAAATAATTGTTGTGTTAGAACCGCACAGGTCCAGTTACCATGTTTACAAAATATTTTTCGAAAATATTAATATTCATAAAAGTTATGAAAATTTTAATAAAAATCTATGAAATCTCAAAATCTGAAATTTTGTATTTAATTAGACGCGCATTGGCCTAACTAACATTCAATATAAAACATTTTGCAAAAATTTTGAGTAAAACAAAAGTTTGAGATAATTTTTATTTTGGGTTTAATTAGGTCACGTGATATTTCCAATGATATTGCATACACATTTTTTTAAAAAAAATTAAAAATTTTAAATTGAAAATAATTGTTGTGTTAGAACCGCACAGGTCCATTTACCGTGTTGACAAAATATTTTTCAAAAATATAAATATTTATAAAAGTTATGAAACTTTTATTAAAAATTTAAGAAATCTCAAAACCTAAAATTTTGTATTTTATTAGACGCGCATTGGCCTAACTAACATTCAAGATAAAACATTTCGCGAAAATTTTTAGTAAAACAAAAGTTTGAGGTAATTTTTATTTTGGGTTCAATTAGGTCACGTGATATTTTTGGCCAATGATATTGCATACAAATTTAAAAATAAATCAAAAAATAATAGTTGTGTTAGAACCGCACAGGTCCAATTACCGTGTTTACAAAATATTTTTCAAAATATTAATATTCATAAAATTTATGAAACTTTTATTAAAAATTTATGAAATTTTAAAACCTAAAATTTTGTATTTTATTAGACGCACATTGGTCTATCTAACATTCAAGATAAAACATTTTGCAAAAATTTTGAGTAGAACAAAAGTTTGAAATAATTTTTATTTTGGTTTAATTAGGTCACGTGATATTTTTGGCCAATGAGATTGCATACAAATTTTTTGAAAAAAAATAAAAAATTTTAAATCGAAAAATAATTGTTGTGTTAAAACCGAACAGGTCCAATTACCGTGTTTACAAAATATTTTTCGAAATTATTAATATTTGTAAATGTTATAAAACTTTTATTAAAAATTTATGAAATCTCAAAACCTAAAATTTTGTATTTTATTAGACGCGCATTGGCCTAACTAACATTCAAGATAAAACATTTCGCGAAAATTTTTAGTAAAACAAAAGTTTGAGGTAATTTTTATTTTGGGTTTAATTAGGTCACGTGATATTTTTGGCCAATGATATTGCATACAAATTTTTTGAAAAAAAATAAAAAATTTTAAATCGAAAAATAATTGTTGTGTTAGAACCGCACAGGTCCGATTACCGTGTTTACATAATATTTTTTAAAAATATTAATATTCATAAAAGTTATGAAACTTTTATTAAAAATTTATGAAATCATAAAACCTAAAATTTTGTATTTTATTAGACGCGCATTGGCCTAACTAACATTTAAGATAAAACATTTCGCGAAAATTTTCAGTAAAACAAAAGTTTGAGGTAATTTTTATTTTGGGTTTAATTAAGTCACGTGATATTTTTGGCCAATGATATTGCATACAAATTTAAAAAAAAAAATAAAATTTTAAATCGAAAAATAATTGTTGTGTTAGAACTGCACAGGTCCAGTTACCGTGTTTACAAAATATTTTTCCAAAATATTAATATTCATAAAATTTATGAAACTTTTATTAAAAATTTATGAAATCTCAAAACCTAAAATTTTGTATTTTAGTAGACGCACTTTGGCCTAACTAACATTCAAGATAAAACATTTCGCGAACATTTTCAGTAAAACAAAAGTTTGAGGTAATTTTTATTTTTGGTTTAATTAGGTCACGTGATATTTTTGGCCAATGATATTGCATACAAATTTTTTGAAAAAAATTTAAAAATTTTCAAATCAAAAAAAAATTATTGTGTTAGAACCGCACAGGTCCAATTACCGTGTTTACAAAATATTTTTCGAAAATATTAATATTTATAAAAGTTATGAAACTTTTATTAAAAATTTATAAAATCTCAAAACCTAAAATTTTGTATTTTATTAGACGCGCATTGGCCTAACTAACATTTAAGATAAAATATTTCGCAAAAATTTTCAGTAAAACAAAAGTTTGAGGTAATTTTTATTTTGGGTTTAATTAGGTCACGTGATATTTTTGGCCAATGATATTGCATACAAATTTAAAAAAATAACAAATTTTAAATCGAAAAATAATTGTTGTGTTAGAACCGCACAGGTCCAGTTACCATGTTTACAAAATATTTTTCGAAAATATTAATATTCATAAAAGTTATGAAAATTTTAATAAAAATCTATGAAATCTCAAAATCTAAAATTTTGTATTTAATTAGACGCGCATTGGCCTAACTAACATTCAATATAAAACATTTTGCAAAAATTTTGAGTAAAACAAAAGTTTGAGATAATTTTTATTTTGGGTTTAATTAGGTCACGTGATATTTCCAATGATATTGCATACACATTTTTTTAAAAAAAATTAAAAATTTTAAATCGAAAATAATTGTTGTGTTAGAACCGCACAGGTCCATTTACCGTGTTGACAAAATATTTTTCAAAAATAAAAATATTTATAAAAGTTATGAAACTTTTATTAAAAATTTAAGAAATCTCAAAACCTAAAATTTTGTATTTTATTAGACGCGCATTGGCCTAACTAACATTCAAGATAAAACATTTCGCGAAAATTTTTAGTAAAACAAAAGTTTGAGGTAATTTTTATTTTGGGTTCAATTAGGTCACGTGATATTTTTGGCCAATGATATTGCATACAAATTTAAAAATAAATCAAAAAATAATAGTTGTGTTAGAACCGCACAGGTCCAATTACCGTGTTTACAAAATATTTTTCAAAATATTAATATTCATAAAAGTTATGAAACTTTTATTAAAAATTTATGAAATTTTAAAACCTAAAATTTTGTATTTTATTAGACGCACATTGGTCTATCTAACATTCAAGATAAAACATTTTGCAAAAATTTTGAGTAGAACAAAAGTTTGAAATAATTTTTATTTTGGTTTAATTAGGTCACGTGATATTTTTGGCCAATGAGATTGCATACAAATTTTTTGAAAAAAAATAAAAAATTTTAAATCGAAAAATAATTGTTGTGTTAAAACCGAACAGGTCCAATTACCGTGTTTACAAAATATTTTTCGAAATTATTAATATTTGTAAATGTTATAAAACTTTTATTAAAAATTTATGAAATCTCAAAACCTAAAATTTTGTATTTTATTAGACGCGCATTGGCCTAACTAACATTCAAGATAAAACATTTCGCGAAAATTTTTAGTAAAACAAAAGTTTGAGGTAAATTTTATTTTGGGTTTAATTAGGTCACGTGATATTTTTGGCCAATGATATTGCATACAAATTTTTTGAAAAAAAATAAAAAATTTTAAATCGAAAAATAATTGTTGTGTTAGAACCGCACAGGTCCGATTACCGTGTTTACATAATATTTTTTAAAAATATTAATATTCATAAAAGTTATGAAACTTTTATTAAAAATTTATGAAATCATAAAACCTAAAATTTTGTATTTTATTAGACGCGCATTGGCCTAACTAACATTTAAGATAAAACATTTCGCGAAAATTTTCAGTAAAACAAAAGTTTGAGGTAATTTTTATTTTGGTTTTCATTAGGTCACGTGATATTTTTGGCCAATGATATTGCATACAAATTTTTTGAAAAAAAATTCAAAATTTTAAATCAAAAAATAATTGTTGTGTTAGAATCGCACAGGTCCAATTACCGTGTTTACAAAATATTTTTCAAAAATATTAATATTTATAAAAATTATAAAATTTTTATTAAAAATTTATAAAATCTCAAAACCTAAAATTTTGTATTTTATTAGACGCGCATTGGCCTAACTAACATTTAAAATAAAACATTTCGCGAAAATTCTCAGTAAAACAAAAGTTTGAGGTATTTTTTATTTTGGGTTTAATTAAGTCACGTGATATTTTTGGCCAATGATATTGCATAGAAATTTAAAAAAAAAAATAAAATTTTAAATCGAAAAATAATTGTTGTGTTAGAATCGCACAGGTCCAATTACCGTGTTTACAAAATATTTTTCAAAAATATTAATATTTATAAAAATTATTAAACTTTTATTAAAAATTTATAAAATCTCAAAACCTAAAATTTTGTATTTTATTAGACGCGCATTGGCCTAACTAACATTCAAAATAAAACATTTCGCGAAAATTCTCAGTAAAACAAAAGTTTGAGGTAATTTTTATTTTGGGTTTAATTAAGTCACGTGATATTTTTGGCCAATGATATTGCATACAAATTTAAAAAAAAAAAAAAAATTTTAAATCGAAAAATAATTGTTGTGTTAGAACTGCACAGGTCCAGTTACCGTGTTTACAAAATATTTTTCAAAAATATTAATATTCATAAAATTTATGAAACTTTTATTAAATATTTATGAAATCTCAAAACCTAAAATTTTGTATTTTAGTAGACGCACTTTGGCCTAACTAACATTCAAGATAAAACATTTCGCGAACATTTTCAGTAAAACAAAAGTTTGAGGTAATTTTTATTTTTGGTTTAATTAGGTCACGTGATATTTTTGGCCAATGATATTGCATACAAATTTTTTGAAAAAAAATTCAAAATTTTAAATCAAAAAATAATTGTTGTGTTAGAATCGCACAGGTCCAATTACCGTGTTTACAAAATATTTTTCAAAAATATTAATATTTATAAAAATTATAAAACTTTTATTAAAAATTTATAAAATCTCAAAACCTAAAATTTTGTATTTTATTAGACGCGCATTGGCCTAACTAACATTCAAAATAAAACATTTCGCGAAAATTCTCAGTAAAACAAAAGTTTGAGGTAATTTTTATTTTGGGTTTAATTAAGTCACGTGATATTTTTGGCCAATGATATTGCATACAAATTTAAAAAAAAAAATAAAATTTTAAATCGAAAAATAATTGTTGTGTTAGAACTGCACAGGTCCAGTTACCGTGTTTACAAAATATTTTTCCAAAATATTAATATTCATAAAATTTATGAAACTTTTATTAAAAATTTATGAAATCTCAAAACCTAAAATTTTGTATTTTAGTAGACGCACTTTGGCCTAACTAACATTCAAGATAAAACATTTCGCGAACATTTTCAGTAAAACAAAAGTTTGAGGTAATTTTTATTTTTGGTTTAATTAGGTCACGTGATATTTTTGGCCAATGATATTGCATACAAATTTTTTGAAAAAAATTTAAAAATTTTCAAATCAAAAAATAATTATTGTGTTAGAACCGCACAGGTCCAATTACCGTGTTTACAAAATATTTTTCGAAAATATTAATATTTATAAAAGTTATGAAACTTTTATTAAAAATTTATAAAATCTCAAAACCTAAAATTTTGTATTTTATTAGACGCGCATTGGCCTAACTAACATTTAAGATAAAATATTTCGCAAAAATTTTCAGTAAAACAAAAGTTTGAGGTAATTTTTATTTTGGGTTTAATTAGGTCACGTGATATTTTTGGCCAATGATATTGCATACAAATTTAAAAAAATAACAAATTTTAAATCGAAAAATAATTGTTGTGTTAGAACCGCACAGGTCTAGTTACCATGTTTACAAAATATTTTTCGAAAATATTAATATTCATAAAAGTTATGAAAATTTTAATAAAAATCTATGAAATCTCAAAATCTGAAATTTTGTATTTAATTAGACGCGCATTGGCCTAACTAACATTCAATATAAAACATTTTGCAAAAATTTTGAGTAAAACAAAAGTTTGAGATAATTTTTATTTTGGGTTTAATTAGGTCACGTGATATTTCCAATGATATTGCATACACATTTTTTTAAAAAAAATTAAAAATTTTAAATCGAAAATAATTGTTGTGTTAGAACCGCACAGGTCCATTTACCGTGTTGACAAAATATTTTTCAAAAATATAAATATTTATAAAAGTTATGAAACTTTTATTAAAAATTTAAGAAATCTCAAAACCTAAAATTTTGTATTTTATTAGACGCGCATTGGCCTAACTAACATTCAAGATAAAACATTTCGCGAAAATTTTTAGTAAAACAAAAGTTTGAGGTAATTTTTATTTTGGGTTCAATTAGGTCACGTGATATTTTTGGCCAATGATATTGCATACAAATTTAAAAATAAATCAAAAAATAATAGTTGTGTTAGAACCGCACAGGTCCAATTACCGTGTTTACAAAATATTTTTCAAAATATTAATATTCATAAAAGTTATGAAACTTTTATTAAAAATTTATGAAATTTTAAAACCTAAAATTTTGTATTTTATTAGACGCACATTGGTCTATCTAACATTCAAGATAAAACATTTTGCAAAAATTTTGAGTAGAACAAAAGTTTGAAATAATTTTTATTTTGGTTTAATTAGGTCACGTGATATTTTTGGCCAATGAGATTGCATACAAATTTTTTGAAAAAAAATAAAAAATTTTAAATCGAAAAATAATTGTTGTGTTAAAACCGAACAGGTCCAATTACCGTGTTTACAAAATATTTTTCGAAATTATTAATATTTGTAAATGTTATAAAACTTTTATTAAAAATTTATGAAATCTCAAAACCTAAAATTTTGTATTTTATTAGACGCGCATTGGCCTAACTAACATTCAAGATAAAACATTTCGCGAAAATTTTTAGTAAAACAAAAGTTTGAGGTAAATTTTATTTTGGGTTTAATTAGGTCACGTGATATTTTTGGCCAATGATATTGCATACAAATTTTTTGAAAAAAAATAAAAAATTTTAAATCGAAAAATAATTGTTGTGTTAGAACCGCACAGGTCCGATTACCGTGTTTACATAATATTTTTTAAAAATATTAATATTCATAAAAGTTATGAAACTTTTATTAAAAATTTATGAAATCATAAAACCTAAAATTTTGTATTTTATTAGACGCGCATTGGCCTAACTAACATTTAAGATAAAACATTTCGCGAAAATTTTCAGTAAAACAAAAGTTTGAGGTAATTTTTATTTTGGTTTTCATTAGGTCACGTGATATTTTTGGCCAATGATATTGCATACAAATTTTTTGAAAAAAAATTCAAAATTTTAAATCAAAAAATAATTGTTGTGTTAGAATCGCACAGGTCCAATTACCGTGTTTACAAAATATTTTTCAAAAATATTAATATTTATAAAAATTATAAAATTTTTATTAAAAATTTATAAAATCTCAAAACCTAAAATTTTGTATTTTATTAGACGCGCATTGGCCTAACTAACATTTAAAATAAAACATTTCGCGAAAATTCTCAGTAAAACAAAAGTTTGAGGTATTTTTTATTTTGGGTTTAATTAAGTCACGTGATATTTTTGGCCAATGATATTGCATACAAATTTAAAAAAAAAAATAAAATTTTAAATCGAAAAATAATTGTTGTGTTAGAACTGCACAGGTCCAGTTACCGTGTTTACAAAATATTTTTCAAAAATATTAATATTCATAAAATTTATGAAACTTTTATTAAAAATTTATGAAATCTCAAAACCTAAAATTTTGTATTTTAGTAGACGCACTTTGGCCTAACTAACATTCAAGATAAAACATTTCGCAAACATTTTCAGTAAAACAAAAGTTTGAGGTAATTTTTATTTTTGGTTTAATTAGGTCACGTGATATTTTTGGCCAATGATATTGCATACAAATTTTTTGAAAAAAAATTCAAAATTTTAAATCAAAAAATAATTGTTGTGTTAGAATCGCACAGGTCCAATTACCGTGTTTACAAAATATTTTTCAAAAATATTAATATTTATAAAAATTATAAAACTTTTATTAAAAATTTATAAAATCTCAAAACCTAAAATTTTGTATTTTATTAGACGCGCATTGGCCTAACTAACATTCAAAATAAAACATTTCGCGAAAATTCTCAGTAAAACAAAAGTTTGAGGTAATTTTTATTTTGGGTTTAATTAAGTCACGTGATATTTTTGGCCAATGATATTGCATACAAATTTAAAAAAAAAAATAAAATTTTAAATCGAAAAATAATTGTTGTGTTAGAACTGCACAGGTCCAGTTACCGTGTTTACAAAATATTTTTCCAAAATATTAATATTCATAAAATTTATGAAACTTTTATTAAAAATTTATGAAATCTCAAAACCTAAAATTTTGTATTTTAGTAGACGCACTTTGGCCTAACTAACATTCAAGATAAAACATTTCGCGAACATTTTCAGTAAAACAAAAGTTTGAGGTAATTTTTATTTTTGGTTTAATTAGGTCACGTGATATTTTTGGCCAATGATATTGCATACAAATTTTTTGAAAAAAATTTAAAAATTTTCAAATCAAAAAATAATTATTGTGTTAGAACCGCACAGGTCCAATTACCGTGTTTACAAAATATTTTTCGAAAATATTAATATTTATAAAAGTTATGAAACTTTTATTAAAAATTTATAAAATCTCAAAACCTAAAATTTTGTATTTTATTAGACGCGCATTGGCCTAACTAACATTTAAGATAAAATATTTCGCAAAAATTTTCAGTAAAACAAAAGTTTGAGGTAATTTTTATTTTGGGTTTAATTAGGTCACGTGATATTTTTGGCCAATGATATTGCATACAAATTTAAAAAAATAACAAATTTTAAATCGAAAAATAATTGTTGTGTTAGAACCGCACAGGTCTAGTTACCATGTTTACAAAATATTTTTCGAAAATATTAATATTCATAAAAGTTATGAAAATTTTAATAAAAATCTATGAAATCTCAAAATCTGAAATTTTGTATTTAATTAGACGCGCATTGGCCTAACTAACATTCAATATAAAACATTTTGCAAAAATTTTGAGTAAAACAAAAGTTTGAGATAATTTTTATTTTGGGTTTAATTAGGTCACGTGATATTTCCAATGATATTGCATACACATTTTTTTAAAAAAAATTAAAAATTTTAAATCGAAAATAATTGTTGTGTTAGAACCGCACAGGTCCATTTACCGTGTTGACAAAATATTTTTCAAAAATATAAATATTTATAAAAGTTATGAAACTTTTATTAAAAATTTAAGAAATCTCAAAACCTAAAATTTTGTATTTTATTAGACGCGCATTGGCCTAACTAACATTCAAGATAAAACATTTCGCGAAAATTTTTAGTAAAACAAAAGTTTGAGGTAATTTTTATTTTGGGTTCAATTAGGTCACGTGATATTTTTGGCCAATGATATTGCATACAAATTTAAAAATAAATCAAAAAATAATAGTTGTGTTAGAACCGCACAGGTCCAATTACCGTGTTTACAAAATATTTTTCAAAATATTAATATTCATAAAAGTTATGAAACTTTTATTAAAAATTTATGAAATTTTAAAACCTAAAATTTTGTATTTTATTAGACGCACATTGGTCTATCTAACATTCAAGATAAAACATTTTGCAAAAATTTTGAGTAGAACAAAAGTTTGAAATAATTTTTATTTTGGTTTAATTAGGTCACGTGATATTTTTGGCCAATGAGATTGCATACAAATTTTTTGAAAAAAAATAAAAAATTTTAAATCGAAAAATAATTGTTGTGTTAAAACCGAACAGGTCCAATTACCGTGTTTACAAAATATTTTTCGAAATTATTAATATTTGTAAATGTTATAAAACTTTTATTAAAAATTTATGAAATCTCAAAACCTAAAATTTTGTATTTTATTAGACGCGCATTGGCCTAACTAACATTCAAGATAAAACATTTCGCGAAAATTTTTAGTAAAACAAAAGTTTGAGGTAAATTTTATTTTGGGTTTAATTAGGTCACGTGATATTTTTGGCCAATGATATTGCATACAAATTTTTTGAAAAAAAATAAAAAATTTTAAATCGAAAAATAATTGTTGTGTTAGAACCGCACAGGTCCGATTACCGTGTTTACATAATATTTTTTAAAAATATTAATATTCATAAAAGTTATGAAACTTTTATTAAAAATTTATGAAATCATAAAACCTAAAATTTTGTATTTTATTAGACGCGCATTGGCCTAACTAACATTTAAGATAAAACATTTCGCGAAAATTTTCAGTAAAACAAAAGTTTGAGGTAATTTTTATTTTGGTTTTCATTAGGTCACGTGATATTTTTGGCCAATGATATTGCATACAAATTTTTTGAAAAAAAATTCAAAATTTTAAATCAAAAAATAATTGTTGTGTTAGAATCGCACAGGTCCAATTACCGTGTTTACAAAATATTTTTCAAAAATATTAATATTTATAAAAATTATAAAATTTTTATTAAAAATTTATAAAATCTCAAAACCTAAAATTTTGTATTTTATTAGACGCGCATTGGCCTAACTAACATTTAAAATAAAACATTTCGCGAAAATTCTCAGTAAAACAAAAGTTTGAGGTATTTTTTATTTTGGGTTTAATTAAGTCACGTGATATTTTTGGCCAATGATATTGCATACAAATTTAAAAAAAAAAATAAAATTTTAAATCGAAAAATAATTGTTGTGTTAGAACTGCACAGGTCCAGTTACCGTGTTTACAAAATATTTTTCAAAAATATTAATATTCATAAAATTTATGAAACTTTTATTAAAAATTTATGAAATCTCAAAACCTAAAATTTTGTATTTTAGTAGACGCACTTTGGCCTAACTAACATTCAAGATAAAACATTTCGCAAACATTTTCAGTAAAACAAAAGTTTGAGGTAATTTTTATTTTTGGTTTAATTAGGTCACGTGATATTTTTGGCCAATGATATTGCATACAAATTTTTTGAAAAAAATTTAAAAATTTTCAAATCAAAAAATATTTATTGTGTTAGAACCGCACAGGTCCAATTACCGTGTTTACAAAATATTTTTCGAAAATATTAATATTTATAAAAGTTATGAAACTTTTATTAAAAATTTATAAAATCTCAAAATCTGAAATTTTGTATTTTATTAGACGCGCATTGGCCTAACTAACATTCAAGATAAAATATTTCGCAAAAATTTTCAGTAAAACAAAAGTTTGAGATAATTTTTATTTTGGGTTTAATTAGGTCACGTGATATTTCCAATGATATTGCATACACATTTTTTTTAAAAAAATTAAAAATTTTAAATCGAAAATAATTGTTGTGTTAGAACCGCACAGGTCCAATTACCGTGTTTACATAATATTTAAAAAAAATATTAATATTCATAAAAGTTATGACACTTTTATTAAAAATTTATGAAAGCTCAAAACCTAAAATTTTGTATTTTATTAGACGCGCATTGGCCTAACTAACATTCAAGATAAAACATTTCGCAAAAATTTTCAGTAAAACAAAAGTTTGAGGTAATTTTTATTTTGGTTTTCATTAGGTCACGTGATATTTTTGGCCAATGATATTACATACAAATTTTTTGAAAAAAAAGTCAAAATTTTAAATCAAAAAATAATTGTTGTGTTAAAATCGCACAGGTCCAATTACCGTGTTTACAAAATATTTTTCAAAAATATTAATATTTATAAAAGTTATGAAACTTTTATTAAAAATTAATAAAAACTCAAAACCTAAAATTTTATATTTTATTAGACGCGCATTGGCCTAACTAACATTCAAGATAAAACATTTCGCGAAAATTTTCAGTAAAACAAAAGTTTGAGGTAATTTTTATTTTGGGTTTAATTAGGTCACGTGATATTTTTGGCCAATGATATTGCATACAAATTTTTAAAAAAAAAATTAAAAATTTTAAATCGAAAAATAATTGTTGTGTTAGAACCGCACAAGTCCAATTACCGTGTTTACAAAATATTTTTCGAAAATATTAATATTCGTAAAAGTTATAAAACTTTTATTAAAAATTTATGAAATCACAAAATCTGAAATGTTATTTTTAATTAGGCGCGCATTGGCCTAACTAATATTCAAGATAAAACATTTTGCAAAAATTTTGAGTAGAACAAAAGTTTGAGATTATTTTTATTTTGGGTTTAATTAGGTCACGTGATATTTTTGGCCAATGATATTGCATACAAATTTTTTGAAAAAAAATAAAAAATTTTAAATCGAAAAATAATTGTTGTGTTAGAACTGCACAGGTCCAATTACCGTGTTTACAAAATATTTTTCGAAAATATTAATATTCATAAAAGTTATGAAACTTTTATTAAAAATTTATAAAATCTCAAAATCTGAAATTTTATATTTAATTAGGCGCGCATTGGCCTAACTAACATTCAAGATAAAACATTTTGCAAAAATTTTGAGTAGAACAAAAGGTTGAGATAATTTTTATTTTGGGTTTTATTAGGTCACGTGATATTTTTGGCCAATGATATTGCATACACATTTTTTGAAAAAAAATTTAAAATTTAAAATTGAAAAATAATTGTTGTGTTAGAACCGCACAGGTCCAATTACCGTGTTTACATAATATTTTTTAAAAATATTAATATTCATAAAAGTTATGACACTTTTATTAAAAATTTATGAAATCTCAAAACCTAAAATTTTGTATTTTATTAGACGCGCATTGGCCTAACTAACATTCAAGATAAAACATTTCGCGAAAATTTTCAGTAAAACAAAAGTTTGAGGTAATCTTTATTTTGGGTTTCATTAGGTCACGTGATATTTTTGGCCAATGATATTACATACAAATTTTTTGAAAAAAAAGTCAAAATTTTAAATCAAAAAATAATTGTTGTGTTAAAATCGCACAGGTCCAATTACCGTGTTTACAAAATATTTTTCAAAAATATTAATATTTATAAAAGTTATGAAACTTTTATTAAAAATTAATAAAATCTCAAAACCTAAAATTTTGTATTTAATTAGACGCGCATTGGCCTAACTAACATTCAAGATAAAACATTTCTCGAAAATTTTCAGTAAAACAAAAGTTTGAGGTAATTTTTATTTTGGGTTTAATTAGGTCACGTGATATTTTTGGCCAATGATATTGCATACCAATCTTTAAAAAAAATAAAATTTTAAATCGAAAAATAATTGTTGTGTTAGAACCGCACAGGTCCATTTACCGTGTTGACAAAATATTTTTCGAAAATATTAATATTCATAAAAGTTATAAAACTTTTATTAAAAATTTATGAAATCACAAAATCTGAAATGTTATATTTAAATAGGCGCGCATTGGCCTAAATAACATTCAAGATAAAACATTTTGCAAAAATTTTGAGTAGAACAAAAGTTTGAGATTATTTTTATTTTGGGTTTAATTAGGTCACGTGATATTTTTGGCCAATGATATTGCATACAAATTTTTTGAAAAAAAATAAAAAATTTTAAATCAAAAAATAATTGTTGTGTTAGAACTGCACAGGTCCAATTACCGTGTTTACAAAATATTTTTCAAAAATATTAATATTTATAAAAGTTATGAAACTTTTATTAAAAATTTATAAAATCTCAAAATCTGAAATTGTATATTTAATTAGGCGCGCATTGGCCTAACCAACATTCAAGATAAAACATTTTGCAAAAATTTTGAGTAGAACAAAAGTTTGAGATAATTTTTATTTTGGGTTTAATTAGGTCACGTGATATTTTTGGCCAATGATATTGCATACAAATTTTTTGAAAAAAAATTTAAAATTTAAAATTGAAAAATAATTGTTGTGTTAGAACCGCACAGGTCCAGTTACCGTGTTTACATAATATTTTTTAAAAATATTAATATTCATAAAAGTTATGACACTTTTATTAAAAATTTATGAAATCTCAAAATCTAAAATTTTGTATTTTATTAGACGCGCATTGGCCTAACTAACATTCAAGATAAAACATTTCGCGAAAATTTTTAGTAAAACAAAAGTTTGAGGTAATTTTTATTTTGGGTTTAATTAGGTCAAAATGTAGCGCGAACAATTCAATGTACGCAAAATAAAAAAATGTTTTTTTGTTCTTTTAATTATTTTCGAAAATCTTTTTATCTTGAGCATTAGTTATACCAAAACACTTCTAAAAAAAATTAAAAACCAATGTCATAAATTTGTTATAACTCTGAGAAATATTAATGTTTGCTAAAAAAAATTTTTGCAAGCACGGCTGTTAGAACAGTGCGGTTTTATTGGTATAGTTATTTTTTGATTTAAAAAAAAAAAATTTTTTAAAAACTTTTTTACTAGTGTGCTAGATCACGTGATCATATGACCGGCCCTATGTACGCAAAATACAAAAAATTAGTAAGTTGATTATTTTGAGGAGTATAAGTTGGGAACCAAACCTCGGAACACGGTACTGAGAGTTGTGGGCTTTTCGCACTGAGCTAACTGCCACGACCTTTCAATGATGCAAAATTGTATACATAGCTTAAGTAAGCACTTGTAATAATAAAAAAATAGATTTTATTGATAAATAAAATATGGTTCGAAAATATTTGATTATTTTTAACATAAATTTTTATAAATAAAAAAAGATATGCATAAACATTAACTAAGAATATTACAAACCTTTGATTTTTAATAAACAAACAAGCATTTATATATATAATACAAACAAAAACTAATATTTAACCCAGTTTTAAGTTGGTAATATTAGGATATAAATTATAGTAAATTTTAAATTCTTAAAATTGATTTTTACTAAATAAACAAGCATTTAAATATGATAAATAAACGAAAATTATTTTTCCAATATGTTTTTTAATTACTTATATTATAAAATACATCATACCAAATTTTTAATGCTTAATGTCGAACTTTAATTTTTAATGAACAAACCAGCATTTAAATATAAAAAAAACAAACAAGAATTATTTTTAAATTTATTTTCGAATTATAAATATTATAAGATAAAACCGACCAAAATTTAAAAACCTAATAACAATCTTTAAATTTAAATAAACAAATACCTATTAATTAGTAATTAGTGACAAAAATTAAATTTGTTTTTGAGTTACTAATATCATGATATACAATTGACAAAAATTTTAAAAATTAATAACAACCTTTAAATTTTAATAAACATACACCTATTATTAAGTAATTAGTGATAAAAATTAAAATTTTAATTTATTTTTGAGTTAGTAATATCATAATATACAATTGACCAAGATTTAAAAAATTAATAACAACCTTTAAATTTTAATAAACAAACACCTATTAATTAGTAATTAGTGATAATTAAATGTCGTAAATAGGAGGTTTGTGATTCGTTGGGATAATAACAACATACTAAAAATTTAGAAATTTTAGTTTTAAAGAACAAAAGTTATCGTCTTTCAAAATTCTGACTAGAAAGAATAAAAACAATAATAATAATAATAAATACACTGACAATAACAATATGTTTCGAAATCTAAGATCTCGAACCATAATAATAATAAATATAATGACAATAACAATATGTTTCGAAATCTAAGATTTCGAACCATAATAATAAATACACTGACAATAACAATATGTTTCGAAATCTAAGATTTCGAACCATAATAAATTAAAAGGAATTTCTGTATGTGCATATTGTCAAAAAAAATCTGTGTCCAAGTATTATGTTAATAACTGATGCTGTTTTGTTACAAAAATTATAAAGAACGATTCTAGGAATAAATGTAACTATTTTAGGAAAAATGCAATTCTAGGAATAAATGACAATAAATGAACGATTCTAGAAATAAATGCAAAAAGTTGTATTGTGACACTTTAAAAACATTAAATTTTTTTAGTTGTAATCGAATAACAACAGCAGGATTCAAATTGAGATATAAAAATTAGCTGTAATTTTTGTTCTACTTAATATTTAAAAAAAAATTTTTCTTGTATGTTAGTTAGGTCAATGCACATTGAATAAAAAGTTTAATTTAAGGTTTTAAATTTTTGCAAAACTTTATTAATTATTAATATTTTTTGATGATTTTTTAAAAATATGTAAGTTAAACTAATGGGGTTTTGTTGGCACGTTTAAAATTCAATTTAAAACTTTTGAATTTTTTTAAAAATTGTTTTTGGCATATGTTATACGTAAATATATCAGGTCATATGTGGTCAACATGTGCCAATAAAAATTAGCTCAAATTTATTTTGTACTTAACATTTTTTTTAAATTCTTTATCTAGTATGTTAGTTAGGTTAATGTGTGTTTAATTTAAGGTTTTGCATTTCGCAAAAATTCAGTAAATATGTCATAACTTCAATAATTATTAATATTTTTTTGGTGATTTTTTTAAAATACGTTAGTTAGACTAATGGGGTTCGGTTGGCACAGTGAAAAATTTAATTAAAAACTATTTATTTTTTTTTTTATTTTTTTAGCATATGTTATAAGGTAAATATGTAAAGTCATATGGGGTCAACATGTGCCAATAGGAATTAGCTGTAATTTTTGTTCTATTTAATAGTTTTTAAAATGGTTAACTTTTGTGTAGTTTTATTTTATGGACAAATTTTTTAATGGTATACATGGCAGAATAGGAGCCCGAGGTATTAGAATAATAACTCTTTTTCTATTTTTATTTCGACATTGTTAAGTTAAAAAACTACAGTTACAATATATATTAGGCAAAGAGTAAAAACATTTATAATTTACATTGAAAAAATGATTAAAGGTTACTAAAGATTAAAAATGATAATACAATAAACATGTAAGAAAGCACCGATAAATAAAAAAAAAATTAAAAATACGTTTCACTTTAAGATAAAAAATATTTAAACATATATTACAGTATAATAATCGAAGTAACAAAATAATTACATAAAAAGTACAAAAAATCTTGCAATTCAGTATACATGGTCATTAGTACAACTATTTTGGGATAAAAAATAGTTTCATGGATAAAAAATAAGTTAATTTGACGTACAAAATTTATAGAAAAATAAATAACATAAAAAGTATGCAAAAATGACTATTGATATAAATATATGTCCAGTTTTATTTACAGAAGTGTTTATGTAATTTTAACTTTTATACAATTAATGTCTTTGCCTGTTTGTACAGTTTATTTGGATCTGTACATTAGATTGTCACATAACCTCGGCAAAAGGATTATTAAACCCTCGACAAAAAGGCTGGCCTTTTAGAAAACAAGAACTAGCCCCTTAAGAATGAGTGATAGGATGGCCCCAAGAAAAAGCGGAGTAGCGGGTCTTTTAGCAAACGTTGTATGTATGCTCTGATCTTTTTTCCTATAAAATAATATAGGTTGTAATTATTTGATTGTGTTAATGTTAAATTTACCATTTAAATTAAGATATGATTATTCATTTGTTTTATGTTGGTGACTTTTTACATTAAAAAGGTTTTATACAAATTCGATAAAAAATAAAGAACAGAGTTCGTATTTATTTATGGTAATCTACCCTGCCGGAAAAATAAAAAAGGTTAGATTAAAGTTTTCTTTTTAACAGGAACTCTAAAAATAAAAAACAAATTAAAATTGGCCAAAACAAATTGACGAGCTCTTCGAAATAGTCAACCAGCATCTAAAAATAAAAAACAGTATGTTTAAATTTGTTTTTGGTAATCTAACCTGAAAAAAAGCCTGTAAAAAAGGGTTAAGTTAGTTTAAGTTTTTTAAAGGCCCCTGAAAAAGAATTATGGTTTTAGTTTTTTTAAAGGCCCCTGAAAAAAATGTGGTTTTAGTTTTTTAAAGGCCCCTGAAAAAAAATCATGGTTTCAGTTTTTTAAAGACCCCTGAAAAAAAAAATTGTGGTATTAGTTTTTTAAAGGCCCCTAAAAATAAAATTATGGTTTTAGTTTTTTAAAGGCCCCTGAAAAAAATATGGTTTTAGTTTTTTAAAGGCCCCTGAAAAAAAATACGGTTTTAGTTTTTTGAAAACCCCTGAAAAAAAATTATGGTTTTAGTTTTTTAAAGGCCCCTAAAAAAATTGTGGTTTTAGTTTTTTAAGGCCCCTGAAAAAAAATTATAATTTGGTTAGTAATGCCCCGGTAAGGAAATAAAACAAATAGTTTAAGAGGCCCATGTGAAGGTAAATAATAGGTTTAAAGGTAGAAGGAAATAAGAATGGCCTGCAAAAAATAAAAGATAGAGAAATTGAAAATTTTTGTGTTTTTTTTCTGCATGTTTAATGTATTGTTTACTGTGTATGCTATTTTGGACTCCGTCCACGAAATTTATAATTTTTAGTTTGGATTTCCATCCACGAAATTAAATACTGCTTTATATCGGGCTCCGCCCACTGACACACTTAGGTTTAGGAAATAAATATAACAGGGCAAATAAAATACAGTGAATTGACACACATAAATAATATAAACCACACATTGACCTAGTTTTCGAAAATCTAGTCTTCCAAATTTTTTATATATACCTTACTTGCGCAAAACATCTAAAAAACCATTAAACAGTCCCGTTTAATATAATTATGAACACACAGAATCCTAAACACACTTGGGACTGTGTCAACTATACTACTTTTAATGCGCAAAATTATGAGTTGTTACCAGTCAAAATAAAAAAGCAACCACGTGATACTACAAACTTTTAACCCGTGAAAACTTTTAAAGCGCTTGATTATGTAGTACATATAAGAAATAGGCACGTAAAAACCTACAGCTCGTACAGACCTGAAGCCCTACAGCCCACCTTTTGTTGAGTAAGGTCCTGAGACTATTTTTTGAATTTTGCCAAGTTGAAGTGAGGTCCTAAGACTTTTTTAGTTCTTCTTTTGCATAAAAAACACATAACACACACATAGGCTTAGTTTTATAAAGCTGTTATATATTCTCTATTTATTACTTGCGCAAAACATCTAAAAACCCATTAAACAGTCCCATTTAATATAATTATAAACACACAGAAACCTAAACACATTGGAACTGTGTCAACTATACTACTTTTAATGCGCAAAATTATGAGTTTTTAACCAGTCACAGATAAAAAGAAAATGCAGACACGTGAAACTTTTAACCCGTGAAAATTTAAAGCGCTCAATTATGCAGTACATATAAAAAATCAGGCACGTGAAAACCTACAGCCATACAGACCTCAACTAAATAAGGTCCTGAGTTTTTTTAGGTTTGAAATATGATCCAATCCATTCCAAAGTTGTCTTTGAGTCCCGAGTTCTTTGACTTAACTTCCCCCTTGCTAGTTGCAAGGGAGACTTATTAGGAATCAATCCACTTTCCATTCCTCCAATTCCTGCCATTCGTGCCAACAATAAAATATGTTTATTTTTAATAACTAGTGCCAGATTTTTTAATTTATGCCAATTGTATAGTTATTTATATAACTAAATACCTCGTTTAACTACTTTTCGGGGGTACCTGCGCATCAACACAGGTTTAATAATGTTTATAAGTTTTTAATTAAAAAATTATTATTTTATTGGCAAGTATGATAGATTAATACTAATATTTATAACATTAGAAATTTTTTTATGATTTTTTCAAAATTAGTTGAAAGTTAAAAAAATTTTTAAATCAATTAAATAAAAGTTAACATACCTGAAACAGTGTTCAGAAAACTTGGATACAATATGCCTCACAGGAGCAAGTCCAACTTCACTAACTTTTCTAAAAAAAATTAAAATCTTTTAAAATTTACAGTTTTTTTATAAAATATATTTATATTTAATTATTAACTGCTTATAATATGCCACACTTTATACTGTTAATGATAAACTTTAAAAACCTAACTAAGAATCACTAACAAAAACACGTTTACCTCGAAAGTCCATCTAAAAGAACTAAAATTTCGATTTCAATTCAAATTTGCCACGAGACATCAAGTCACGTGACTCTGCACGCGTTTAAGTGTGTACGTGCACGACGCCTCTTGCAGTGAAAAGCGCTTTTCAACCTGTCACTCAAAATATATTTGCCTAAATCTTCTAAACAATTCATTAATACGTTAATATAACAACACAAATTAATAACATGTTATAATATGTAAATGTTTATTCACTTTTTCAGAATTATTTGTAACAATTAACGTTTTAAATTACGACTAAACAACTCATACGTGCGTTAACATAGCGCATTACGTAACACCAGGAATTTCAGATTATGATGCAACTTTATGTGTTTAAAGGAATTTCTCGGGGAGACGCACCAATTAAGACGTCGCATTCCCCTCGCTTAATTGATAAATTACAGCTAAATTTGTCTACATTTTATAACCTTATTTGGTAATAAAATCTCTGTTTAGTCTGCATGTGTTAACTAATTAAAATTTGCACCCGAGACCTCGTGGTAGAGGAATTTTTCGAGGAGGCGCATTAATAATGACGTCACGTTCCTTGCGCCTCGCTTAGTGGATAATTTTAAGTTTCTATACTTTATAACAGACCTGGTTAAATCTATAGTAAATTTTATTATTTCATTTTCTTAATTTAAATAAATCGAAATCCAATGTTTGTTAGTGTACAAACCCATTTTATTATTATTTTATAAATATAAAACTCAAAATAACTTATTTTTTTATTTTTAATAAATATTTAACAACAAAAAATAGCAAAAATAAATTAACTAAACTTCATGCCTGTTCCTTTCCTAAACGTTTGCAGAGAAGGCACGACCGCTTTTAATAGTAACCTGGCAATTATGTTAAAACTGTAATCCTGAAAAGGTAGTTATGATTCTTAAACAAGTTGTGAATTATATAATATGTACGTAGTTTATTAAAATAATAATTATTAAAACTTGATTAAAATATCAGTTTATTAAAAAATAACATAAAAATCACAAGTTGTGGGCAATATTTTGTATGTTGTGATTATATTAAAAATAGCAATTTTGTAAATGCCATCGTTGTTAAACCATTAAAACGTATACAATAATTCTATTAAAACTTAAAGATCGTTATTAGGTATTCAAATTTTGCTCCGTTTTAAATTATAATATTAATAACTCAAAAATGGAATAACAATCTAACTTTTTTTGTTTATTACATTCAAATTCTTGTTTGTTTGTTAAATATTAAGTTCGATATTAAGCATAAAAAATTAAGTATAACGTATTTCATAATATAAGTAGTTAAAAAACACATTTAGAAAATAATTTTCGTTTATTTAACATCATTAAATGCTTGCTTATTTAATTAAAATCAAAAATCAATTTTAAGAATTTAAAAATTAGTTTAATGTATATTGTGATATTGACAACTAAAAACTGAGTTAAAATATAAACTTTTGTTTGTATAAAATACATTTTTGTTTACTAAAAATCAAAGATATGTAATATTATAAGTTAATGTTTAGGCACATCTTTTTTTATTTATAAAAATTTATGCTACAAATAATCAAATACTTTCGAACCATATTTTAGTTAACAAAGAAATCTAGTTATTAATATTTTTCAGTGAAACATGTGAATTAGTCTAGTGTAGTTATATTTGCACGGTTTAAATTTAATTTAAAATTTGTGTTTTTTTTTTTAATTTTGGCATTTGTTATATGGTATCTAATAAAGCCCATATGGGGTCAATGTGTGCCAATAAAAATTAGCTTTAATTTTTCTTCTACTTAATATTTTTAAAAAATTCTTGATCTACTATGTTAGTTAGGTCAATTCGCATCTTATTAAATGTTTTATTTAAGGTTTTGACATTTCGCAAAAATTCGGTAAATATAAATTTTTAAATTCATATAATATATGCTAAATAAAATTTTTAAAAAAATTAAAAATTTTCAAAAAAATTTCCCCAAATATTAATAAATATTAAAATTATGACATATTTACCAAATTTTCGCAAAATGTCAAAACTTTAAATTAAACGGTTTATTACACGGGAATTGACCTAACTAACATTCTAGATAGCTGCTTTTTTTTATTTCAATTTGATTTCAAAGAACTACAGCAACATTCAAACCATACGACAGGATCCAAAAACAAGCTCCTTATCACCTAGTACGCCACCGGAATGGTTTATCAAACCTTGCAATTATGCACATGTAAAAACATAAGGAAAAACATACGTTTAAAAAAATAAAGTCCTAATTGTATTTTTACTAACATAAAGCATAATGTAAGATTTAAGTTAAACTTTACAAATAAGAAAAATTTTCATTACTTTACTGACCAATAGAAATTTACAATATCTGTTGATTTCTTATTCACATTGTATCTTCTGTTTTAGATAATCTTTTCAAAGTTTTTCGGTCCCTATCAAGCTTATATTTCAGGGCTGCAAAATAGTTTTTAAATAATTATCAAGTTTGCATATGAGACTACTGTTTAGTTTTTAAGCGTACAATTCCAAACTACATATATAAAAGTGTAAAGTCTGTTTAAATACATCACTTAAACTATAAATAATCTAACTTTAAACACTTTTAGGCTGCTTATATAAACAAAGACTTGAAACAAAACTAACCTGGGCAAACATGGAATTTATCAGACTTTTTTTTGTTGTCGTTTCTTCGAGCCTATATGGGGACCAGAAGCTTCGGCCGTGAGAAGCTTCGGCCAGAAGGTTCGGCCTGCAAAAAACGCGGGGGGTCGGTGACGAAATTGCCGCGTAAAATGCCAGTTTAAGACCATATTTTACCGATATTCAAAATAAAATTTGACAAAAAGTATAATACATAAAAAAAATTTAATAAGTTGTTACTTTAAATATATATGTTAGTTTTTAGAATATTTATTTTTTTTAAATTTTTGTTCCAAAAATGTATTTTTAAAATGGATTAAAGACCGGCGCTTATGGCCTGCATAATTTTTCATCTAACTGCGGGAAGTCCACGACGTAAAGCCCGCGTTTGATGTTAACGTAAGACTGTATTTTATCGAAATTCAAAATAAAATTTGACAAAAAGTATAATGTATAAAAAAAATTTATTTGGTTGTTACGTTAATGACATACGTTAGTTTTTAGAATATTTATTTTTTAAAAATTTTTGTCCTAAAAACATAATTTTAAAACGGATTAAAGACGGGCACTTATGGCTTGCAAAATTTACTTTCCGCCTTCATAATTTTAAAGCCCGCGTTTGATGTCAACGTAAGACCGTATTTATCGAAATTCAAAATAAAATTTGACAAAAAGTATAATACATAAAACAATTTTAATAAGTTGTTACTTTAAATATATATGTTAGTTTTTAGAATTTTTTTTTTTTAAGATTTATGTTTTAAAAACTAATTTTAAAACGGATTAAAGACAAGTGCTTTAGGCCTAAAAAATTTTACGACGAATCGCTCTCGGCCTGCGAAATTTTTCATTAAACTGCGGGGAGTCTGCAACGTAAAGCACGCGTATACCTTTAACGCAAGACCATATTTTACCAATATTCAAAATGAAATTTGGCAAAAAGTACAATAGTTAAAAAAGTTTTTACCTGTTGTTAAGATAAATATATATGATAATTTTTGGAATATTTATTTTTTTTTTAATTTTTTTTTCGAAAACGTAATTTTGAAACGCATTAAAGACGGACGCTTTTGAGGTCAAAATTTTTTTAAGGAAAAGTTAAGGAAATTAAGGAAAAGTTTAATTTTAATTTCAATCCTACTGAAATAAAACGCATTTCTAAAAAATAAAAAAAAACTATAATATCATGACGTCACTCTTTGATCAGCTGACTTTCCTTGTTTACAAACAAATGTTAATTTAGTGACTTCACACTTGTTTTAACACTATGCCTGTAATTTGTAATTCCTATTGTGTATACGTATAGAAATATTACATAATTAACGCTAATATTAAAATATTTTTTAAACACCTTTACATTTCACGGTTGGTTTTTTTACATTTTTTATTTTAAATGAATTTTTTGAAACAATGCAGTTCTACAAAAAAAAAATTAAAACCTATTTTAATCCTATTTAAATCTTTTACTTACTAAGTACCAATAATACTTAATTGCTCAATGTAATGCAATACTAATGATTTTCTTCGTAAATAGCCATTATCAAATAACCTTATATTTGGACGCATCATTAGCTCTGCGTGCACCACTTGCAACAAACTTTCCATTTTCCTTTTTCGATTCATTTGGTTATTGCACCTTTTTCACATTTGCAACTATTTTTTATCCGCATATATGACGATTACAACTTAATCCACCTGACGAGAATATATTTTCGGATCGTATGGATTGATTGACGGATAGAAGGATCGAATGGGTCGGATGTGTTAATGGGTAATCTGAATAGGTGAGGGTTAGGGTAAGGGTTTAATTCATGAAACTTCTTTGTTTAATTAAATATCCGTCAAATATGCATTTGAATTATGTAATATCTATTTAATATATATTCGATTCAGTTAATAAAACTTGATCTATTAATCCGTTCGATCCGTTGATCCGTCAAATATATATTTTCGTCAAGTAGATTAAGTCCGATTCATATATGACAGACTGAAAAATCAAATCAGGGGTTTCTCCCTGCAGAGTTGTCATTTTTTTAAATTTATTACTTTTTTTATGAATATTAACTTAACGGCTGACGGATCGCTTATAGGGTTTTACTATCAGCTGCAACAACATAAAAACATTGGGAAATAAATGAACAGCCTTATGATGTTAAAAACAATGTGCCTAATAAAAATAATCTCATTTTAATTTACAGTATTCAAAAAAAAGCAATTAAAAGATTGTCTACAAATTAAAAAGAAAAATTTAATAATTATAGCAAGATTAGTTTGTATATGTTATACTAAAAAATTAATAAACCTACCATTAATATATATATATTTTACTTAAAATTACAAAAAATAGTGATTTAAAGGAAAAAGTAGACCAAATCTTGATTTGTTTTTTTCTTCATACCAAAAGACAAAACCGCATTTTACCAACCAAACTCCTACATCTGAACATGCGGGGGACATTTTGTATTGACTTAAACAGCTTGTTGTTTTAGGACCTTTGTGTTGCGGATTGACATAGAATCGCTTATAGCCAGATCTTAATATTGACCGATTTCTTATTTTTCAAAGAGAAGTGGACCATTTATAACTAGTCAGCATTTTGGTATTTAAGCAAAGCAAGATTACCATCTGAAATTAGCTATGTTTTAACAAAAAATATGTGCTTTAGATTAAAGCTAAAAAGTTTCATTCGCACGAAGCAACAAAATGTAATTTCGCATTAAACAGTACAGCTCTGGGTCATACAACTTGATTTCAAATCAAAGTATATGTTGTTGTTAGTTTATATTTTAAATTTTATTAATTTAGGTCGTGTAGTTAGTATGCAATCTTATTTTAAAACTGTGTTTCTATAAAAACGCGAATTGACGTCACTCTAGTAGATTATGACTTCACAATCAAATTACACGTCGTTTTAAAGTTATCTCAAAAGCTAGATTGGGTAAAATTGTTAAGGTTTAAAAATATTTAGGGGTCTTAATATCTTATTATTTATAAATTGTTATAAATAGGGCAAATAGCAATAAGTTTCTGTTTGTATGCTTATTTTAATTAAATTAGGCGATTTTACATTTCCATTTAAACAGCCAAGGGTCTGGAAGTCAGGCAGTTTTAGTTACTGCCACCTACGAGTTATTAAAATGTTAGGTGTACTTACATAACAAAAAAAACGATTTAAAAGTCATACTTGTAATTTAATTAACACTTCGGTTTGCCTTTACCTAAACGATATTGCTAGCCTACATAGCCAAACAACATCGCGTTTGCGCTTACTAGGTAAAGATTTAACAGTCTGATTGTTTTTTAAACAATTCTAACGTTATTCCTAGGTTTGATTTGGCAAACAAGAATACAAATTTAATTAAAATAAACAGGTAATAAAATGAAACTCATCATAAAACTTTAAAGCGCAAAAGAAAACATTGCAAAACTGTATGTTAAAGCAACGCTTCTACCATTGTTACGTCATAATCTACTGGAGTAACGTAAATTTGCGTTTGAAATTTTTTTTTTAAAAAAGTGATTTTCAAACTCAAATTACAAACGATTTATAAAGATTTAAGTTAATTTTTTATGCGTTTGTTTTTGGCGTGGTATTCTGCAGGTTTTGATATAAAGATGCCAGAACAGACGAAAAAGCTAAGCCGTTCACTTTAAGCATAATCTGTATGTTTCAAAACGACAGGTTTTGTAACAAAGAACAACATTCACATCAAAACCTATAATTTTTTGTAAATTAAATAATGTTCTTGCTAATTTGGCATTTTTAATTTAAACAACTTAACTATAAAAATATATTAGCAGCTTAAATAAGTCAAAAGATTAAACGTAATAAATGAATAAAACATGTATTAATAACAACCAACAAAAAAAATAACATGTAAATCTTTGTAGAGTTTTAAAAACCATAGTTTTTTTAGCCTGAAATGTGGTAATTTATTAATTTAAAATCAATTTTAAAAAACGGAAAAACATTTAATAATGAGTATTAGCACGCTACCTAGCGGCGGGTCATTTTCGGGAGAGTCTGGAGAAATAGGAAATGTTGGAACCGCTCCTTTTTCTAGATTTCGTAAACAAAGTCGAACACAAACGTAAGCAAACTTTCATTAATATATTCTAGTTCAATCCACTTGTAAACCTTTCAAACCATAATATTTTAGATCAAATTCTAAATTAAGTTATTAAATTTTGGTGCGTATCTGTTAACAGGAATGTTATGATGCCAAGTATTAACCAATCAGCGATCGCGAACATTATTACGTCACCACCTGCAGGAAGCAACGAATTTTTGCAAGCAGCGACATCAAGCGATCAAATAGGTAACAGGCGACGTTCCAGTGCTTTGCAGTTGCCAAGAAAACAATCCCAAGGTAAAAAAAGGAAGTTGAACAAATTTGATTCCGTTTTTTATTAACAAAATAATCAAGTTGTCCTTCACATGTAAAATATTCTAGTTTCAATCAATCTTAAATTTTGTACAAAAGTATACCACATAAAGTAAGTAGTATCATACGTTTTTGTTATTGGAAATCAGTTTCCAAAAATTTAATAAAGCTTCGAGATTTTTATCGTTTACAAAAGTTTGTTTTTCACAAGCACATAACGCTTTGCTTGCCTGTTATTAGCCCTTTGTATAAATAAACCCTCTTACGAGCGATATACGCGAAAACAAAACAATATCATATCGTGGTTAAACCACGCAAGAAAACACTAGAGTTAATATTTCAAGTGAAGTACTATATCTCTTTGTATTAAACCTTTGGTCTTGTGTATTTTTATAAGGCTTTTGCGCTTTATAAGGCCCGATAGATATAAATCACTTACAATGCTTGTGTTAATCTATCAGCACAACAAAATAAAAGGCATTTGGGTAAGCTGTTCTGTAGGCTAAAGCGGTTAGCAAAATTTCGTAAGCTAAATATATTTTTAAGTTAAAACTTTGTAAAATGGTTATCAAGATAAGTTGTGAAGTTTATTTAAAACTGGTTTTAAGATTTCTTTAGAAAATTAACGGCGTTATAGTAATGGCTTGTTCGTGACAATTCCAAGGTTAAGGCGTTTTGATAATACTGTAGAAATAGTTTCTTAACCAAGACATTGTAGGAAGATTAACGATCTTACTCAAACTATTTGACATTAGTAAATAGTATTGATAATGAACGTATAGCACACGTTCCCAATAAGACTATTGTCTGCCCAGTAAGGTAAATATGTATTATCAAGGAAGAAAAGTAAATCTTAGTATATTAGCAACTAAGCATATTGGGGTAACGATTGAGGAATTAAAAGTATTTTAATACCAAGTGTATTGAAAGGAGTACATTTGTATAAATTTCCAGTTGCCTAGGCAGCAAAGTTAACAGTTAAACATATTTCAACACACTTAAAACACATAGTCAAAACGAAATTTCGAACTTTTCCCAACGTACAACTATGTAAACAAATTTTAAAAATGTTAACAAGGCCTAAAAATACACGCAAACTGTTGGAAAAATCAATTCCAAAACGCTATTCAGTTCAATGTACCACAAAGACAAAGTCAAGTTCCAACTACCTAACTTGAACAGTTATGTTCGTACGAGTACAAAAATATTTATAAATCATCCTAAGTTGAATAAACTTTTATATCTCCATTTAGTATACATGTGCTATTAAGTTTGTATAACGCTAATTCCTGCTACAGTTACAATGCTACCAAGATCTCGTCAACCATCTATGGCTGCATCATCGCTAAGCAACCTCCCAGAAATGAAACATCCGCCCCTTTCGGACACAAGAAGAATGAACGTCCGGGACGTAATGATCTGGAAGAAGTTTACAAAAAATTTAAGGCAGAGAGTTATGGATAGAAGATCCGAAAAAAGAACATTTTGTTGGGTAAGCAATACAAAAAAATTGTTATATATACACAAATACAAATGCTTTGATCCGCCTAGTTATTGGTCATTTGGGCTTGTACATAAGCTTTTTAAATCATTTCACCACATTTAAATTTTATCTTGACGATATTCAACTTAAGGCAATATCTACAAATTTTATTTTAAACATCTTATAAGTGTATATGTAGTTAGATAGATCTGTTTTTGGAGATGGCAAAGATGATAGTAATGCAATGAGACTAGAGCCTACCTATAAGACAGCCCCTGATTTAAAACCCTCTCATGATAAATGCAAACAACTACTTGAAGACTATCTTCCAACTAAACTTAAAGGCGTTAACTATAATACAGCAGGAACTAAATCCTCAGATCTTTCAAGGTATGTATTACACACATGTAGTTGTTAAGCTTGTATAACATGAATTATGTGTGTAATAAAACATGTAATGTGCTTTCGCAATGTGCACAGTTTTAATTTTGTGTAAGTTTAAAAATTACTTACAAAGCTAATAACATGACAAAGTTTTTGAAATTTAAGTTTGAGGTTTTAAAATTGGGTTACAAACAGTTGTTTTAAACCATATTCGACTGCATTTAGCAATACATTAAAGGAAATAGTGTCAAATTTATAACCGTTTATGTGTTTGGAAACTGACTTTTAACCTTTACAATTTCTTAGGGAAATGGCGGACGAAATTCGTGCCAAAGTCCGTACAACGGTTTGGCCAGAAAGATATAAATGTGTGGTGTATGTAACATTGGGACAAAAACGAGACCAGGGGATTCACGTTTCAAGTTTATGTGTTTGGGACCAAAAAAGCGACAGTTACGTTTCATCCTCCTATGAAAATGAATCTCTTTTTTGTAGTGTTACTGTGTTTGCTGTGTATTACGAATAACTGCTTTATATATATATATATATATATGTATATATATTCAGCTTAATTTTAATAAATCACCTAGCTTTGTATGCTTTTGTATACGCGCCAGGTGTTATTGTAGAAATATTGTATTGATTGTAACAGTGTTTTGTATATTCGCCGTCCCTTTGTAAGAAAAAATGATAATATATCGCTGTGAATAAATTTTAAAGCCACACCGACATAGGCATTCGTTTGTATGTAAACAGTAAAAAAATCAGGTTTACAGTCATCAAACAAAGAGACATTTGCAAAAAACGAAAATTGCTTCGTTCCAATACAGCACCCGAAGCAAAATAAACAATTCGTGAGATTTTGGTCGAAGTGCAACTTATCAGTAAACTTGTTTTTTCTCATCTTATTTTCACACCTGTTCAAATTTGCCGCAGTGACGTCAATCATGTCGGATAACCAAATTTATAAGTTGGTATATAAATTTACCTTTAGATGTGTAAAGTTAAAAATTTAAACCACAATATAACAATTTTGAAATAATATCTTACACACAAGAAATCCATTTTCCATATGTTTTATATTTTATAAAATTCCAATTACACACCCTTAATACGCCTCCTATCCTTTGAATTTAAAAATCAACAACATATTCCTATAATATATTGATATACTTCATACAATTGGTTTCAAATCTTTTGTCGATACGTCTAACAGTTGCTTTTATTGTTGCTCGTTTTAAAAGGTCAAAAGGGTCGCAAGAATAAAACGAAATTTGTTTTTTACTTAAAAAGAAAAATGGTTCAATAATAAAAAATCATTTTTTTTTGTTAATTTAGATTTATTTTAAACGGAGTTGCGCAAAAAGTGCAATCATACAGTGTTAATAATAATAGCAAAAAAAGTTCATTAAACGGTATTCATCCGCGAAAAATAACTCCTGGTCAACAGAATGGAAATTTTAACACAAAAGATTAAAATGTACAACCCAAAAATTGCATTTTTTTAAAATTATTAATGCAAATATTTGTACATTATTTGCAATAGCAACATTAACTATAAAAAAGCAATTTAATACATTTTAATAAATAGGCAGAATAAGTCGCACCACCACCAATAATAATACAACAACATTTGGAACATACAAAAATCAGAATAGGTTTTCATCAATTTTGGTCTGGAAAAAATATACAAAAAAAACAGCAATAATTTAACTAAAACTTTTAAATAGCAACGAAACAGCGATTTATAATATTTGATTAAAACATAAAAAAATTTGCGACCGAAGGCAAAACAAAAACAAATTTCAACTAATTTGCTGTTTAACAGCGTACATAGAAAATAAATTGTTTATAAGCATGTCATCATTCGGCCTGTTGGATCAACAGCGGCCTCTGACGGCGAGTTGGATTGTCTAGAATAATATCTTTCTTCAGGTTGTGGGTGCCTATTATCTGTATCTTCAGTTAAATCAGGTAAACTTTTGTAAAAATTCTCATTATCAGGCGACTCATGGGACTTAACAATCATATCTTCATATACTCGGTCGTTTCTTGTTTGTTTGGTACCCTTAAACCCAGAAGGTGGGGTTAAAACGTACCTGGGGCTTTCGGGGTTTTGATTTTGAGGCGGGGGCCGCGATAAGAAACCAGAATCGTCGTCAACTCCCCTGATTTCCGGGCTACAACCGCTCGAAAGGGAGCTATACCGTTCATTTGGAGATGCATTTAAATCTGGCATACTTTGATAAAAAGCGGAGTCACGCTGACTGTCAGCGGTTTCACACTTACTGATGACGTCACTTGGATTTGTAATTCTTTGTACTTCAAGGTCGGTCTCGTCCCGGTATGCGGGGGTCCAGTTTTCTCGGTTATTTCGGTCATTTTTGTGATCGGCCTCGTAGATTATACTTCCGTTCATCATAGTACGCCCTCCAACGGTTCGACTCAATGATGCCGGGTTGCCACAAGAGGACCCAGCACTACTGCTTGCACTGAAGTCGTTAGCGATCGGGTCATCAGAGTCAGAGCTGGTTAAAGACCGGCGACGTCGGTTTTGCCGATCTTGTCGGGATTCAACAGAGGGGTATTGACGCGCCGGTGCATACTGTCGAGGGGGGTTATACTGATCATGAGGATGTGGCCTGTAGTGCACAGGGTGGGGCGGTAAATTTGGGGGTTGCTGCTGCTGGGTAAAACAGCCTTCCACGTTGCAGTGCTCTCGCTGAGCGTGACGGGGACACGGGACTTCTCCTTGTGCATGAACAGGATGGGAGAATCTTCGGTTGGGCGACGGGGGTCTTCGTTCCCACTGGCGCTGAGGTTGTTGAGGACCAAAATTGTTGTTTAAAGTATTTGCTCTCTGGAACTGTTGTCTTTTTATTCTGTTTATGTCATCATTATCGGGTAGGACGTTGGGTTGCATTTTTGCGTGGTTCATGGTCATGGCACGTGGTACGTGTGGTCCGTGATACCTTGTATGATGCCCCGTGTGATGGCGATGTGTGCACTCATTATCGTGACCGTGATAATCGTTATCCATTGTTGCCTCATTTGGGTGACAATGCCTTTGTAGGCGATCATACTGGTATGCGTCTTCCGATGAAAAGTGCTCCGGAGCGACATCTCGCGGTGGTCGGTTTCCCCCCTTCGCTGGCAAAAATACATCATCGGCAAACGAAGGCCTAGGCTCTTCTTGTTTAAGCACGGGACCAAGTAACCTTTCAGCGCTGGCGCGACGTAGTTGAGGTGAGGAGTTAGACGGAAACTGTTGAGTGGCGCTGTGGCGTTGTAACTGCGCGGTCCGGGTTTGATCTGTTGTTTAAAACGACATATTTTAAATATCAGCCTTATTTTTTTTTTTTTTTAAGTTGAGAGAACGACACAAAAAAGCACTAACAACAAACTTACATTTAAATACCATTAGTAGTTGCAAATGGCATAAAAAAACTGTTAAAGTGCCTTTGAATTAAAAAAAAATGATCTACTATGGTTTCAATCATTCCACCACAACAAAGACAACAATGCTTTATTACGCCACACAACACGTTACGTCACAAGCACGTGACCTGCCATAAGCGTGTCCGAGCACGTAAAGCTTGCCGATGACGTAGTGCGCGTCGAACCAGAACGAGGATAAAAGAAAATAATCGAGGACGTTGTCGTGTCATAACCCTTACTCCGCAAGGTGGAGTAGCGCATACGCGGCATTGTTAATATTCGAGATGATCGGCCTATATGATTATGATCAATTGAATATTAATATGACCAACTGTAAGATGTATCTACTTTGTACATTTTGATTGTAAGTGCATCTTATATGCGGAATTGTTAATGTTTTTATACGATTTAGTTAATTTTTTATGATGCGGTTAAATTGAGGAGATGTCACGTGATTAAATATGTGGATAGACTTACTAAAGCATATCGTGTGACGTCATTTTGATCACGTGATCATGGAGCATTCTGTGCAAAATCGATATTTAAAAGTAAATATCCTAAATTAACGCAGTACAACAACCTAAAGAATTTAATACAATTGTGACGTCATAATTACCTCTGTTTGGGCCGAGATCTTGAGAATGGGTGACCCCGGAGTCGGAGGGTCGGGGATTAACGACAGTTTCGTTCCATAACCTGTGAAGTTGGCTTGACGCCTAAAAACAAAGAAAATAACATTTAGTATCACCACCACTTTTATATTAAAAAATATTACAGTAATTGGCCAATATTTTTTTCATCTTTTTATTTATCTTTGATGTAAAAAGGTCGCCTTTACAACCGAAGCATAGAGTAACATCAGTTACTTCAATCCAGTTATGATTGCATTCGGCAGTTTGGAATATTATATAATATAATTGTCCGATAAATAAACTGCTGATTAAATGTTGGCTCAGTGAGAGTTTAAACTACTAATAGCACCCTATTCAAGGCTACTACAGCATAAAAGCAGTGGGAATCAAACACAGGACCTCATGTAATAAAGCCCAGTGTTCTAACCACTACACCACGCCTCCAAATAAATATGCATTTTGATGCTTTTAGGCAACATGGCACTATACAACATTACTTACATTAGGTGTTTGTGTAGTCAAAGTAGTGTTATGTGTAGTTGGAGCGCCTGAATATCGACCTGGTGTATATTGTTTTGAGAACGACATACTGTTGCTGACGTAAGAATCACGTGATCCTTTGTTGCAACAATTTGTTCTGCCAAAACATCTCGAATATTCGTTTCTCACCTTTAAGAAAAAATATAAAATTTTGATTTCAATAATAAAAAATTTAATTAAAAAGTTTTAAAATGTATTTGTTATTTAAGTTTTTAGATTTCTTTTGCTTTTATATTTTGAATTGACTTATTAATTTGTATATCATATAAAAAGGCCAGCTGTATTTTAAAAACAGTTTTCTTTATAAATACAAACTAAGTTACACAAAACAAAATAACTAATTTATTTAAATTGAATTTAGTTATCCATAATTATGTAAATAAACTTCATTAGAAGGTATTTAATAATAACAAATTACTTTAAATATAAAATATAAATTTAAATTCATAAAATTTAAAATTAGTTTTAAAAAAGTCATTTTTTTAACATAAAAACAATTACCATTTTTAACGACCTTTTGATTAACCTTAACTTTAGAATAAATAGGGTATTTCAATATTGCAGCAGTCATGCGTATCCTATGGGGCGCTTTAAACGATATCCAAGAACGTCTTACCCCATTATAAAAAAAAGGACCTAACCCCAAAGAGACAAAAAATAAAAACTTTTTGCTTCGCAAATTTTTCCCCCGATTTTTAGCGGTCATGGGAAAGTGTATACCAGAAACATTATCTTCATATTTTGCTATGAAGCGAGGCAGGGCACTTAAAAGTTTATCGCTAAAATAATATAACACAAAAATGATATGTGATTATACCGGTAAGTTAAACATTTTCGTTAAATTTTGAATTTTTTTACAACTTAATTTTTTTTGGATATTTTTTTACTGGTAAATCTTTAAAAAAATCAGGTGACTATTTATTTTGTTTGATTAAGCATAATATCGATTTAAAAGGTAATTATCGGGTTATTATTTCACCGCAGATGGCGCGATTTCACACAAAGTGACTTTATATATTTTAACTGAGCCAGGTGTTTGCCTCAAAATGTCGAAGATTTTAACATTCCCTTAAAAAAGTTCAAAACAATTTTGACAAAAATTGTGTTTTGAAAATATTTGTTATTGGCTTTTATTTCAGGGTACGGCCAAGTTTAATTCAAAGAAATTTGGCAAAGAGAGAAATTTTTATTTTTATTTGCTGTTCACGGAATGTTTTTGAATGTCAGTAGCGTTTAAATATAACTTTCGATTTTCGGGCAAGGTGAATATGTCCCAAAACAAGGAAATGAACTTGTAGTGTAAGAAAAGTTGCCAATGTTAAACCAAAATACGCACAACTTTATAAAATATTAACGAACTACATTATTTTTACTTCCTTTTACACGCTAAGCCAGTAGACAAAACACAAATCCGTTAAAACCACTCATGTTTAAAAAGAAAAGACCAAAAAATTTATAAAAATGTGTCTTTACCTTTAAAACTAATATAGAAAACAGGTATTGATATTACAATTATTTAACATAATTTGAGAACCATATCTTCCTTTCTAAAATATTGGCCTAAGTGTCACATTACGCAGTCAAGCTGTTGAAGATTAAGGTGTGAACAGACGTAAGCCTAGCTTAAACCTGCGTCCGATTTCAATTGACTTCAAATAAAAAAACGCCGAAATTGTCGAGCCTAATGTTTGACTTTTGTCTCGTTTAAAAAAAATTGTCCTCCAGTAATTATTAGCTTTGTAAGGGTCGCTTGAATAGTAAGTTTAATGTGCTATAATGATAAAGATTAAGCAACCAGAAATTATAAAGCAAATATTACAAACTTTGTTTAAAATTTACACACAATCTTCATAAAAAACACGAAATCTTTTTGAATTTGTTAAATCATTTGTTTGTATTATATATAGAATATAGTAGCAACTTTTTTACCAACCTTTTTTTGTAAGAGACAGTGGAAGACAAATATGAAAAGCCCTTGAAAGGCGTTAAACACACAGAACAAATAAGCCATAATAGGAGCTTGTTCCCAGACCCATAAGATACCAAATGCCCAAGTGATTCCAAGTAAACATAGTAACACAGATGCACCTCTAACCGAAGCTCTGCAATTATAACATAATGTTTTAATATTTTTTATTTAAAAAGTGTGCAAGTTATAATAATTAACAATTAAATGACAACTATAAATTTAAAACTAATAGTCAAAAAATTTATCTTGACAAGTTAATCTCTTCTCTATTAAACTTTTCAGCTTTATATGAAACAAGAAGATGTCAAACTTTACTTACTTGATTGAATTGATTTTCGATGAGTCAGTATATCCCAAAGTATGCTTGTACATCTTATAAACAGTGATGGCCAGAAAAGCTAAGTTGGTCAATATAACTGCACATACAGGCCCAACAAAGCTCCAGATGAAACCTGATTCGACACTCAACCAACAAGCGTCTGCACTTCCATATCCGTTAACGTCAACCGCTGCTGAAACACCAACGATAACTGCAGGAATACCTGAACAAAAATAAAATAGAGTTCAAGTTTAAGTTATTATAAAATAAATTATTTGAAGTGGATTTTGACAAAATTGCTATAAACTAGATTATTAAAAGAGAACGTTGAGCTGGAGTTTTTAGACTTACCATATCCTGTCAAATAATACCACTTCCATCTTGACCTGCCTTCAAACACCTCAACCAACATAACGTAAAGCTGGAAGCCCTCCAGCGCCATCCACATAAAAGCGGCCAAAAACGAATAATGTAGCAATCCAGCGATGATGGCACATGGTATATGATTTGCTGTTTGATTTATTCCGACCAAGAACAAAAGTTCGGCAACAAAAAGACTGATGCATAGATGTTTGTGGATTGTATTTCTATCGTTTTGAAGATTTCTAAAATAAAAGTATTGTTAAAATATAATATGAAAACCATAACAAGCTATTTAAAAATTATAGAACTCTTCTGTTAAACACAAATATTAAAATGTTTTTATACTTAAAAGTCAGAGTTATAAACTAGTGTTTAATAATGTTAATGCACTGCCTTAATAACATTTACTTAGTTTTAGAGTTTTGTTTATAAATACAAAGTAAACATAAATTGTCCTATCTAGAAACCTAAACCTTGTTTTGAATTCCAGGTTTTATTACAGAAGGAGTAAAGCTTTAATTAAACGGATTTAATAAACAAAATCCAATTTGCCTTTTCACAACTTCCGCCACAAGCAAAACCAATTTAAAATGTGGACCATTTAAATTAAAACTAAACAGAAATTAACTATAAAAATTTAAAAACTAATTGAAAATTGATAAAAACAAATCCTAATATGTTTTTTTGAATCTTTTAAATTTAAAATTTGTCAAAAATGTTTTATTTAAAGTTTGTTGTTACTTCAACTTAACTTTTCATTTTCGGCTCTGTGGCGCCGGAATTTATTAATTGTTTACGCGATTAAACAGCTTACGTCACAAAAGCGATTTAAACGTATTCATCCGCCAGATTAACAGAAACTTTCTTAAAAAAATAATCCGCGTCGCGCCCAGTTATAAAATCAAGTTTTAATTTTTTAACAAATATTTAAATTCGCGAAGAAAATTGGCTTTGAGTAATTGGTTCTTATAAACCTACAAAACTCTATACCGCAAACAGTTTAAGGCAGTGTTATTAGATAAACAAGCTTAAATTAAGTTGTTGTGCAACCCACAACTAAATTAAAGTCAAAGAATTAAACCAAATCCAATTACTGAACCAATCACGACAATTAAAAAAATGGTTGTGACGCAAACTTCAAGGCCAAAGTTCGTCTAAACAAGTCTCTGGTGATCAATTAAAAGTTTCATTTCGTTGAAATCAAATAAGGTGTGTTTAAAACAACAATAACAAAGTCAATTCTTAATGCCAATAGGCGCCGTTCTTGTTAACTAGTTGGATAAAGGATAAAGGCCAATGTAATATATAACCTTTCTTATTCTAGTTAAGTTTGCAACTTAGTGTTTTTTTTCGTTAGACTCAGCTTATAAATACCCAAAACTATATAAATGCCAATGTTTAAGTAAAGATTTAATATACTACACTTAGTTGGGTACGACATTTTTTTCCGTTAGATCAAGCATATAAAAAACATGGGTATTTGTAAGACAACGTTATTCAATATACACAAAAAACTAGCAACATTAAAACAAGTTTTCACTTATTTCAATAAAGTAATACGACATGGAAATGCCGATATTTTAACCTTACGCCTACTTAAATATGTTACTGAAGCGCAAACATTAACAAAAACTAACACATAAAAACAATTCCCATTTAAGCCAATGCATTACAACGTTGTTTACCAAAATAACTTAAGTTCAATGCCAAAATATTATTTGATTTACGCAATGGATAAAATGCAAGATTTTAGGCTAACGATAATTTAAACAACTGCTATTGAAGCGAAAAGGTAACTAAATAAGAGCTACAAGAGAAATCTTTTAGATTTCAGGCTTACGTTAATTAAAATTGTAAGTATTAGACCATAACAACTGCTGCATAATAGTTTCATTTACGTATTATATTAAAATTTAATTTTTTAATTTAATTTTCAGATAGAAAAGAATAAAAAATAATTACCTGAAGAAAGTAAATGTGTAGATGCATATTGCCAGGCACAACAAGGAAATAGAAATTCCCACGCTGCTCACCACATCTAGCGCCACCTGGTGCTCCCAAGAGGGAGCCTTCACTCCCCTGACGTTGACCAAGACCGCGAAACTAGTCACGTGATTGCAGGAGCACTCCGTGTGGCTGGAATTCGATTTTGTGACGTCACAGCCTTCGCTACTCCACGACCCAACTCCTTGGCTACAAAAAAATAATTTTAATTAAAAAAAAAATTAATAAAAAAATCTAAATTTTCTTTAAATTAAATTATAACCAAATTCTTTAAAGGTAACATTATTTAAATAAAAAGGAAAATTAATATACTTTTAAAGTCATTCCAGCAATATTCACAGCATTTTATAAAAAAATTTAATAACAGACTTTTTTCCTTTTTCAAGTTATATTCTCTTACCTTTTGGAGTAATCCCAAAAAACGCATTTTCTGGGGGCGTCAATTTCCTGAAAGAAATAAAAGAAAAATGTTTTGTTTATGTTTATTAAAAGGTTATCCTATGTTAAGCACCATGAACCATGGTATAGGGTAATATATCCTTTATGCGGTTTTTGCCTCAAAAAATGATATTTTTAGACAAAAAATTTTAAGGTGACGTCATTTTTGTGTATGTCATCTTATTATATTAGTGTTCTTGTTCGATATTACATTCGTATAGCAACGGAGCGTAACAACTGCTGACTTGGTATTTTTAAAATAAAAAACACAAAGTTGTCAAAATACAACAACAAAAAAACACCTTTTGTTAATAAATTTGACAAAGTTTAATACAATTTAATTATTGGTATTATATTAAACTATAAAATCGCATAGGCGTCAAAGATAAACTAAAATAAGTTAGCCTAAATTTTGAAGAAAAGATAAATTTATTTTTTGAAGCACCAAGGCGGTCTAACAATTTTTCAAAGTCCAGTAATTTCTTATCTAAAATCAATTGTGATCATAAGCGAAGCCGAAACGGTCTCCAGTTTCTTAGCCTTGATAACCGGTAAAGTAATTAGCCTACTTTGCAAAACTTAACAAACGGTAACCTGTGCAGTTATATAAAGTTAACGACAGATATAGACCACTGGGCTTTTAAAATCTAACCACGTTTGAAAAACAGATAAGGAGTTGAGTTAACATATAGTTCGGGAGATTCAATACCCAAACTATCAAAGCCGTCCTACTTTTAAAACAAACCAAACTGATAAATGGATTAGTTAAAAAAACAAAGAGTTATTAGAGAAAAACAACAGACTTTAACGCACTTTCAAACCCTCCAAAAGTAAAAAATTAGTTTTGAATTTTTTTAATGTTGTACTATTTTCACTAATAAACGTAAAAGTTGACATGTTAAATTAAGAATAACACATTAAAAACTGGGTTGGTCTACTTCCATTTGTAAGCAAATAAACACTTCCCAAAACCGATTAAAGACCGGTAATTTTTTTTCTAAAACAAAGCTTTAAATAAACTATAAGATGTTAATCATTAAAACTAAGACCTAAATTATCTTTAAACAGGCAGATGGACAGTTAAAAAGATTAGGTTAAACACGGCGTTTAAGAAAATGTCAGTTAACTTTGTTGACCATAATACAGTTGTAAGTCTATATTCGGTGTAACTGTCTTGTATAATGAGGCAGGCTTAATGGGCCGTATAGGTCGCTAAAAACAAGCTTGTAAGTTAAATAATGACTCTTGCATTTAAAAACAACTTAGAAGTCTGAATATAAACAAAACTAAGATAAGTCCAGGAATTGCATAAACAAGCTGCTATGTTGTTAGGGAAAAATCAATATAAAAAAGCTTTAAAGGCCCAGAAATTTATCAAGTTCATAAAGTTCGCTTTAAAAACCACACTTTCGATTTTAACACTAAATTAAATGCAAAATCGATGCCTAAAAACTTTCCAAGTTTGTTTTAAAAACCACGTGGTAATCTTATCAGGCTAAGCAAGGCAACCTTAGCTAAGTCGAACCTGTTATCGGGATTAAATTAAGGAACGAATTAATTCCTTAATGACATTGTTGGCTTAATTTGGATCGATACCCTGACAGAAATTAAAAGGAATAAACTTAAGATCGATCACGGAAAGGTGTATTGAGAGGCTAGTGACGAAAATCGTGCGCAAATACCTTATACATAATTTAACTGCTATCGACCAAGTATTGGAGAAAACATGAAACAACAATTTTGCTACTTTGTGTTTTTGTTTAATTATACCGCCTAAAAGTTTTGTTGAATAGCGTTTGACCAAATACCGAATAAATTTTTAATTTTTTATTTAATTCTAAATTTTTTCGACAAAAAATTTTCATTTAAAAAAAAAAATTTTTAACACTTACGTTTTTGTTTTCTAGTAAGATTACAACTGGCGATTTCAAGGTCACGTGGCGTCCAGGCGCCCCCACGGCTGCAGAAATAACGCGCGAGTCTACATTCCACTTCTCACTTTCCACTCCCTGCTTCTCCTCTTGGGAGGAAAAAGGAGCATCCAGGATTTCTCCAAGATTTTTGTAAAAAGAGAAAACGAGCTGAGAAGTTCCTAAAATTAAAATTAAAATAAAAAAACTGTTTTTTTTTAAAAACTTTTTCAAAAAAACTTTTTTGTTTTTTTTACCTCTAGTAGATTGTGATGCTACATTCTCACTTGACATTAAAATTTGATCGGACATTTTCGACCATTGTGGCGTAGGGTCGGTTAGCAAAGGATCGGGAAACACAACAGGTCGGATAATTCCCCCAATCGTTTTTTGAACGTTTACTTGCGTTAAAAGGTCAGTTTTGACAGTAATTTTAGAATCTAAACAAAAAAAAATTTGGTATTCAGGTTCAGTGTTCAGTTGAATAAAAACCATATAAGTAACTGCAAGTTCAAACTTCCAAAAACGTTTAAAATTCGAAACACAAGTTACTTAAAGCTTAAAGAAAATTACAAAATTTATATAAAAAAAAATTAATATTGAAATATGTCTCAAAATACACAGACCCTGTCAGAAAAATCAGAACACGTTAAAAACATTGGTTCTATTTATTGTCCCCCAAACACAGATTAAATTCTGCTTTAAAATTCGCCGCGCGGAGGTACACTTTATTTGTTTCCACCACAACACATTCTTGATCTCCGTGCGACTGTGACGTCATAATTACCTGATTGTTTCAGAAAGTCCATAGCTATGCTCTTGGCCAATATAAATCCACTGTCCTCGACGCTCTGAATGACGTCATTTCCGGCTTTGTGACGTGTCGTTTTTTCCATGGAGAGCCAGGTTTGAATGTTTTCTTCGCTGGTAAGGGTATCCGCTGCGCTGACAATCCCCTAAACAGAAAAAAATGGGTAAAAATTAAATAACAATTAAGTAAGTACATTTATAAAAAAATGGGATTAAAAAGACATGACAAAATTGCTTTAAAATAATTCTAAACATCTCTTTTTAAAAGACAATAAATACAATCTTTAAAGACAAATCTCTGAGCAATCAAAAGTTCAATCAGAAAAATATTTTGGTGTGAAGTTTTTTTTAAATTTATTTTTACATCTTACTCATCCTAACATAATTACTAATCCTAAATAAAAAACTCGGTATTTTTTTGAAAATCGGTAAAAGTCATTTCTCGACACCATTGTTATTATAAACAATACAACTATAGCCCAAGGCCTTGAGTTTAAAAAACGTTGTAAAAGCCTTGTTAAGGTAAGGTTAATAACATTGATATAGACATGATATAATTAATGTTATTAGAAGTTGACGACAATTTTAAATGATACCAATCTATGACTAAAGACTGTCTGGAAGTCAAAATGACCAAGTGATAAAAATAACAAAATAGGGCAAAAATAGACCTAATTGGGTTCAAAAAAATATTCCAAATTTCTGTTTTTTTAATGACATGGAGTTATATATAAACTTGTTTAATTTTATTAACTTAACATTCTATTTCTATTTTTAGTCCCATAATAGCAAAAATATATAGAAAATTCTTTTAAATTAAAAAATAAAATAAAGCCCTAAAGTTTTCCCAATGTAGGCTCCCAATTCAAAGTAAAAAATGACCAACTCGTTCTGGTTGTTGTTAAGTGACCCAGCACGAATTAACTACAGACTGTTTTGTGTACAACACACACACAACTTGTATCCGAACCAAGTTTGTTTTGGAACAGAAATTGGTGAACTTCAATTTAAATTCCGACATTAATTTTGGCTTTTTTAGAGCCTACCCTTACCCAACCACAGGCCCCTATTTTCGACAAGCCTTAAACGCGGTTAATTTTAAGACTTGAACGCCTGATTGACGTTAGGTCGATTTCAGAAAAATTGAAATTTGTGACGTCATTAATAGATAAATGACATCACAAAGCTATAAAGTAACAATGTTGTTTTTTAACACTTAAAATCAAAATTTGGTTTCTATTTTTTAAAATAATTTGTTTGAAAAATTACATAAAAAAAAATGGTATTATTCGATGTACTTTTTTAGAATACTTCGGCAAATATTAACAGAAAATTAAATTTATCAACATTTTTTTTTCAAAGCGATTAATCGACAACCAATTGGACAGACACAAATCTGCGTTTATGTAAATACAACTAGCATCAACACGAGCCAGTATGTTGTATTGTGCAAATTTACCAAAGGTTTAAATTAAGTTGCCCGTAAACATAGAACGATTTTCAAGCACTTGTTAGCCTAGCGAAGCAAAACCAAAAAATAAATTTTCAACTTTTTGAGTAATTTGTAACACGGTTGTTTAAAGTTAAAATAAATTTATAAACATTGTATTTAACCTACTGTTTTTAGGGTTCAAGTTTTACAATTTTCCTATTAAAAATGTTAGTTTAGAAACTTCTTTAGCAAGACCTTACTTAATTGGTAAAAAAAAAAGTTAACCCTTAATAATTTAAACAAGAAATAACCCCATATTAGCTATGTATCTATCAATACCATTCATTTTTAGCCCCATAATCCCCTTTGTGTTTGTTTTAGTCAGATTTGGTTAAAATCCTCGCCGTTTTAAGGCCATCAGTTTCCTATATAAATCCCCTTGCCCAAAATAAACAAACTCCATTGAGAAAATATCGAGTAAATCTTGAGTAAATGAAACAATTAAAGCGAAATTAACCAATCCGTGACCGCACAGGAAAGCGGCTGAATAACTCGTTTTCATTGGGCGAAAAATCGCGGCGAATCGCGACGACAGATCTTTGTTTTTGTTTCGTTCGTCCGCGCACCCTTCATACTCCCTTTATGACGTCATAAACGATTAAATCACCGCGCAGTGGACTTGCTTTGAAGCGTGGCAAGTTTGTTTTTAAAATGAGTGACGTCACCCGATGCTTAAGTAAACTAAAAATGAAAGCGTCCGTCGTCGCCTAGCCCACGTGACTTTCCCCGTGAATGAGTCACGTGACATTTCTGGGGGTCGCGCGAGTTCAAATAAACTGACTCAAATGTCGGGATAAAGTGATTAAGGGGTAACAGATAGGGGGGCTACGATATTTGAGGCGACATGGTCCTGATAATTAGTTTCGAGAAAAGGGGTGCGATGCTAAATACCCCGCCGGGTAAATCACATTGCGTCACACTTTTAGGGGGTTTGTTACTATGACGTCATGAATAGCAAAATATATATATCCTTAAATAATGCAAATTTTTTCTGTCTTGATAGTAAAATGGAAAAGAAATGCAGCCCTGCATTTAAACTTATAACGTCACGTTATATGACGTCACGCATAAGTTATGACGTACCTCGTTAAGTTGCTCTACTTGCGTTTTGGTCAAGAGAGTTTTCGCGGATGCGATCGTTGTAATGTCCTTTAAAATCTTGGCGGAACTTGTTATTTCGTCCGCGCGGAGAGATGCGTCGCCTTCCAAGGCGATTGCTAGACCATGTGACAAGCTCATCGCAGCGTCATTGGCTAAAATTTCACCTTAAAATTTTGAAATATTAAATTAAAAATTTTAAAATAAATATTTTTTTTAAATATTTGATAATTTTAAGAATATTTTTCGTTGACTTTTATTTTTCTTTTACAATTTGTATTTTATTTACCATTTTGTAGTCTCTGTGCGATGTCATTTGTCCAAGAACCACATTGCGAATAATCTGGGCCTTTTAAATCCCATGATGCTATATGAGTGACGTCATTAGCCACACATTTCCACAAAACAAGATCTAAAAAAAATTTAAAAAAATTTTTTAAAAAATTAATAAAAATTTTTTTATATAAATGTTTCTTTCCATTTTAAATTTTATTAAAACTTATAAAAAAAAAACGAACCTTCCAAAGCACAATTTTAGAAATTTCAAGCGCTAAAACATGAAATAAAGTTTCTACTAAGACATTTTTTAAAAGAATGCGCGACAAAAAATAAATATTTTACACTACAGGTAGTCCCCATAAGAAACTACTCTATCTGTTATTTTACAACATTGTAATTACCAAACAACGATAAGAAAAAAATGAAAAATTGTCTCCGATTTTGGTGGGTTTTTAAAAATCGATAACACGTCTATACCGCTGTGTAAATGATCGAATTTCATAACAATATGCAGCTCAATCATTTTCTTAAACCACAAAGTTTCAAACTAAAAGACTGTTATTGCGAAGTTTATCAGAGCTTCAATCAATGTTATGCGGTTTCGAGTATTCGTAAAAAACTTGATAATTATCGGAAAAGTATATTAATGTTTGTTTTATATACAATTTAATTGACAGACTGATACATTAAATTTTCTAACATATCAGAAACTAATTTTATGTAATTAAAAAACAATATATTTTAATTTAACTAATTTTCAAGACAGTTAAAGCATTCAGAAACTTGAAAAAAAAGACAAATATGTCAAACTAAATAAAATAATAAAACCAATAAGACCTAAAGTTTGCACATAAGACTTAAAACAAATCAATACCTTAATATGTTAAACCAAACTTTTAAGACAAACTTTTAAAAAATGCATAATTAATTTTTTTGTAAAACTTTAATTAGAGGACAAACTGACCTTCGCTGTTTTCCGGACACGGTTGACTTCTTGTCGTTCCAGGAAGAGTTTTCTGCCACGTGACCCCGTCACGGATGACCTGTTGGCAATAATTGGGGTTAGGAGTCACTGGAATGACCCCGGGGGCAGAAGGGGCTAAAGTCGTGGTGCGGCGGTTCGTTGAAGGAAAAATCGGTGTTGTTGTCGTTGTTGTTGTAGTTGTTGTTGTTGTGGTAGTAGTAGTTGTTGTTGTTGTTGTTGCTTTTTCACCTTAAATTATAACAACAAAGTTTAAATTGTGATAGAATACTTAAATTTAAACTCAAGTATTTTAAATGGGATTTTACTTACCATGTATTGGGTCAGGCAATCCGAAATGTAGTTTATAATACACAGCTTCAGTTTTAGTACCTTCCCAAGCATACAGCAGCCTGTCACGTGGGTTATACGTCACAGAGGTGTAATTGTACGTCAGAAAAGTGCGGCTCTTGTGTGAAAACAGGCCCGAAGCTGCTGGAGTAAATAAACGCTTAGGTTCGGGGCCTTTTAAGCCAAATGGGTTGGAGGGTGATAGGGGTAAATATCGGTCGAACCCAATTTCAACAGATTTTCCGTTGCGGCTTAGTAGATTTGTGTTGTACATATATTCAATTTCCCCTGTTCGCTTTCCTACTACGTAAAGGACTCCGCAAATCATAAAACTGTGTAATGCCGAACTCTTGCTTAACGTTGTTCTCCAAGTTTTCTGTAGATAAATACACATCATTAAAAAGCAAAAAGCAAGAAAATAATTGTTAAAAATTAGAGATTAGTCTAGCGCCAGTCTTTGATTTAAACATTTAATCTCGTAGCAGCCTTACCTCGATCAATAACGTGTTTTTGTTGATTTTGCTGACGACAATTCTTCCCGCGTTTTGTTGGGTAGAATAAATTACCCACAGCCCCAGCTCGTCGACGGCAAGTTGAATGTTACCCATAGTTCCAGGTCTACGAGGTGAGGACTCTCTTTGGCTGGGAATCGAACCCTCACGCATTCGCATACGAGAAACAAGACTGTATTTGATAATACGATTGGTTCGTGACTAAAAAAAGAATAAAAAAATTAAAACTTGATAAAATTTAAATAAAAATTTAAATGCTAAAAAAGTTTGGGTCTTGATTTTAAATTTATTTATTTATAAACTGTACAAGCTATTTTTTGCTATAGATAACAGTAGCAAAAAATGGAAATATAAAAAAATAAAATTTTTTTTTTACCTTAATGAAGAATATATTTCCATCATAAACCACCAGGTTATTGTAATCAAATGACCACGGAATATCATAAATTCGAAGAGGGTCGCCTTCAAGAAATTTCGCATTTGAGGCATATTCCTGTCACAAAACAATCACAACTTTAATTTAAAACCAAAAATCCAGTTTAAGTGTTATTAAAGTAAAAAAAAAATAATTTATTAAAAAAAGTAAAAAGGAAAATATTTATAACCACGTGACTCACCTGTATGGATCTTTGTGAGCTTGTAAAGAAAAACACGTGATCCGGATTTGAGATTGGATCCTTGAGCCACGACCCTGACTGTTTGCGCATTGATGTTACCATGGTTACGTTTGATCCGATTCCAGTAAGAGTTCCGGGACATCCAAACACTAAGAAAAAAAAATTAGTAACAAAAATTTTAAAAAAATAAGTAAACGTTTTTTGTCCGATAAACTAACAAAATTTAAATTAAATTTGTTTTTCTATATTAAAATTTGGTCAGTTTTGCAAAGTAACAACCAATATTGACTTAAAATAAATCAAAGAACTGGCAAAAATCAATTAACTCTTTAGCGACCATATACACATAAAACAAACGTCTAAAGCCGCTATAGAGTTGTGTGGCGACTGGCAAAAGAACTGAGCAAATAGACAACAAAAAAACGTCGTGGTTATTAAGTAAAGCTATATAGATGAAAGTAAGTCAGTAAATAAACTCTAAATCTAGTATATTGACCAAATTGGTGGTTTATTAGTGTGTAAAATAGTCTGAAAATGAGTGTAAAATAGTCTGAAAATAAGTAATAAATCTAGGAAAAATAGTAATCGTTCATTTAAGTAATTATCTAAATAATGTGTTTAGCAATTTTAGAAAAGTGTAATAACACTTTGTATCTTAATTGCCGGCTTGGAATTATAAAGCAAACATAACGGTAACAGACCAGCGATTATCTTTTTCAAATTAAACGATTAATGTACCTAATTACATGCTCGCAAATCGCAATTAGCTTTTACGTGACGATGTAGCACTAAAAACTAATCAAATCTCACGTAAGGCTTTTAATATAGCGACGATTCACGCAGATAAATATCGGACTCAGTTTACGACTTTTAATTTCGAATTTCAGTGGAAAATAGCCCCCTATTTGTATAACATTTAACCCTTTATATATAATCAAAGCCCGCCGCCTGAAATAAAAGGTATTCATGCGCAAACGGTAAATAACACCGTTAAAAAACCTGGGTGTCTATGTTGAAAACAGAAAAATACAGTTTTCTGAAACTGGCAATCAGTCATGACAATTAAGTTGTCCAGTCGTAGAACAACATCAACACAAATTCAGACTAAAACCTTTACAAAATCCAGCCAGAAGTTACCCCAGAATCGATTTTCGCAATTATAAAGTAAACTAACCGTTGTTTACCAATATCCTATTAAAGCAGCATAATTCGCCATTAGGCTAGGGTATAAACCAAGGTTAAACTTCAAATAGCGGTTTATAAAGGCATAATAGGCGGGCAGGGTGTTGTTTTACACCAAGTTTATAATCGAAAAACCTTTGTTTAATAACCCGTATCATCCAATATGCCAACAGCACATATATCACGAAACTCTTTGACTTAGCACACAAAAATTATAAATCTAAATTTAACACAATGGGGCTTCAATTTTGCCATTTTTAAAGTTTAGGGTAGACATTATAATTTTGTAATTTTTAATAATTTTGGGTTGAAAAAATTTTAATACAAATTGGTTTTAATAGCCTACTAGATAATGTTTTTAACATAAATATCATGATTGTGCTAAAAAATGGCGCAATTTTGTCTTAAAACAACACAAAAAAATTAGCTCCAAAATTTCTTACAATTTACTGGATAATTATTTTCAACTTGAGCAAGTTTTAACTTAATTAGAACTCGCCAAAAATAATTAAGTTCATTTTCGAAAGCATCATAAAGGGGGGCAATGTAAGAATACACAATGCTTCACTTTTAGCTTAATGAGATTAACCCTTTTTTATAAGTTTAAAATAATAACTAATAATTACTGCAAAATGTTAAATATTTTTAAGGAAGTTGTGCCGAATAAGGAAAATTCGACAGAAAATAGATGAATTTTTATGATGCTGCCAAAGTATATTAATAAATAATTTTTTAATCATTTCCAAAAAAAATAAAATATAACAACACTTACTGTATTTAACACATCGAAAATGGACGTCCAAGTATTTGTGAGTACCGGGGCATGGATCGGCGAAATTTTTGCTTGATACAGTTACTTTACATTGTGTTTCATTGTTACACCTAAAAAAAAGTTTAAAAAAATTAATAATTTAAAAAAAAAAATTTAAAGTCAAATCAAAAATTTCTATTTAAAGCTATAATTTGTACTTGAAATCTAATTCAAAATTGCTTTAAAATAATAAAGAGATAAAATATTATTTTGCATAAATTTATGATCTTTAAATTTTACATCATTTTTTTATCAAAATGTGTATATTTTGATAAGCACGTTCTCGTATTTGGTCAGTTTATTTTGCGTTCCGGTTTCCGACATGTAAAAAGTTAATTTTCAAAACAAATATTTCGAACTGTTTTGTATCGGTCAAAAATTTGAAGATAAAATCTTCGAACTTTAACTAAGATCATTCACACTTCAACTTATCTCAGTTACAAGTGCGATTTTCGGAAAATAAATCCTAAAAAAGTTTCACATACCAACTCAGGACAAGTTTAAGTGTTCTAAACTAGTTTAATTTTAAAATTAAATTGACACAAATCAAATTTATTATCAAAAATAAAGTAAACAAAATCGCTACAAGTCTTGATTGACTCTGACAAACTGTCGCCGCCTTTGAAACGCCGATTATGACGTAACAATAAATGTACACACATAAATCCTAATATGGTTTTTAGAACACACAGGCCAGGTGTGGTCTAATATTCATTAGCGCGATGAAGGACCATTGGAATTGTGACGTCATAGTTTAGACGATGTGTCATAGACGGGTTTTAATTGTTGTTTTAATAGAAAAAATTAACTTTTTTGAGAGTAAAATTTTTCTAAATTTATAAAAATATTTTTTACTAAAATAAATTAATTTATTATTTTTATTTAAATAAATTCTTTTCCAATTTTAGTCCCAGGCCTATCCAGTTCTTATACAAACTCGGAAGGTTCAAGTCTCATATTTTGTAAAGTATTAAAACAACAAAACCGCTGAAAAGATATTAAAAATCAATCGGTACCTAATTTCTCGATGCAGGTGAGTATAGATTAAATCGAATTCTCTAAAAAAAGGTAAATGAACCAAAACAGGGGTCGTGACCGCTTTGTGTTCTTAGTTTTAAAGCCATGACGTTTAACTCACAATAACGGTGGCATTACCAGAAAGTACAAAACCAGCTTTTGCGTATTTTATTAAAACTTAACACCTATAAAATCTTTTAAAATACACCGACAGGCTGAGTATTGAATTACAAAAGGCTTCGTGGCACTTATAGTCGTGTTATCGCGGTGCAAAGGTCAGGGGTATACGTGATTTATCTTTGCAAAGCAGCGTGAAAAGTGTCACTATTTCGTGTATCTAACTACTTTAGCTTATTCTGTCGTTTTTATTAAAGTGACGTTCAAGGGTTAAAGGTTAAGAGGTAAAAAGTTGTCTTTTGTTTTAGGTAGGAAATGACAATACGTCAGAAACTGTAAAAGTACTTTAAAATTTAAAACATAAGCACATCTATAACACATTCTACAAGATGTTATATAACAATTTCTGATTTGAAAAATTTACTGGCATCTTTACAAATAAACTCCTACATTTTGCAAGAAAAAAATACTACCATAATTAAATTATTTTTACCCCTTATTTACCATATATGATCACTCTTTAAAATGGCGTTCAACTCCATTTTGAAGTACTAATTTAACTTTAATTTTCAGTTATATGATGGCCCAGTTTATATCGGAGATTTAAAATTTAAAATTATGTGGTTGAATTTTAATCCCTTTAAAATTTGAAACGGTTAATTGAATATACAAAAACGCTACCAAAAATAAATATTTACTAAAAAAATCTTTAGTAAATTTTTTGTGATAATATAATAATTTGCAAATTTAATGACACTTTTAATAAAATCTAAAATTGTAAATCAAATATAGCCATTCAGTCAAAAAGATAAAATATTTGTTTTTATTTACCTTAACAACAGTTTTTTTATAGAATTTCCTTTATTCAACATAACTTTTCAATATGCCAAATTAACATTTTTACATGTACATTACAGCGCAATATCTATTACCCGCTGGCCCATAGAAATAAACAAATAAATACAAAAATTAAAACAATGTTTTTTCACATGGCCCAGATTTCAACATATACTCATAACTTTCCACAGCGGGTCACAGTCTTGTAATGTAATCGACCATGCCATAATATCCTATCTTTACAATGCTTTATGGCCAATTTAATCTTAATCTAAGTATGAAAATATTATTTTATGGTACAATAACTAAATTTAAAAATAGTTCAATTAATAAAAGAATTATTTTTGGTTTGTTTTTAGTTTGGTGACTTTATTTAAATTTGGCCGGATTTTGTATGTGTTTTTAGGTTTATTTTTAAATTAATAAAATATGTTTTTCCTAATTGGCAAATTTAATCTTACAAACGTGCACTTGTAATCTAAATTTATCCGAAAACGATCAAAAAAAGATTTTATCAAGCAATTTTCAGGTGGCTCGATTCATAAAAATACTTGCTTACAAGAACCAAACATTTACCAATAAACAAATCAGGTTAAGGAGAAAATTTAAAACAATTAAACTAAACAAAAACCTTATTTAACATTCAAAAATCTAATCACGAAAATTAGCCTTGGTAAATTAGTATGATTTTTATCTTTGCCGAAGCGTCTGTGATAAAGCGTTGTTTAAGCGACTAGATATACAAAGACGAGCCTTCGATATGTTAGATCGAAAGATAGTGTCATTTTGTTAGGCAAAGGTGTTTCTTCAACTCAAGTGCTGCTAGCCTTGCAAGCCAGCACTGTGTGATGAATAGCGTGTTAATAAAGACAAAGCTAGCTCTTATCGGGCTAAAGGCGTAGCCGAAACAACCTAAACTATGTCTAAAGTTCGAAGTTGTTTTAAAATGCGAAAAAGTGGTTAAGTTAGCTAATAAAATAGAATCCCAAACGCCCAAAAAACAACTTGCAAGCAAAAAAGAAAACAATAAAAGACCAAATCTTTTGAATTCCCCTAATTTTATTTACATGTAGTATTATAACAACACTACCAAATAATGCCAAACGTATCCATTTATATCACAAACAAAATACCATTTTTTAACTCCAAACTTACTTGTTTGCCATGACTTCGAGTGCGTCTGTAGAAGAGCAATCTGTGTTCTTCATATTTTCAGGATTCGTGACGCAAGTCTCAGAATTTTGTCTGCCATATTCAGCAGTCACAACCTTTGTTGGAAATAAAATATAGAAGTTACAACCTTTATTGAAAAAAATATATCACAATTAAAAACTTTATTTTAATAAAAATTTACAATAAGTTACAAAGTAACCATTAATTTTGTTATGTGTTCGAATATCAAATTTATTTTCATGAGTATTTTCATGTTACTACTTTAAGAATATACATAAAAACGAAATTTTTGTTTAACATTCCCAGAACACATAAACCCGTATAAAACAAACACAGCAATTGGCCCACATCCTTAACGAAAAACAGACCAATACGTGACGTCAATAGAACAAGTACACCGGTCCTATTTTCGGATTAAACATCGCCAAAAAGAACCCAAAACCTTGTTTTAAATGCACCTACCATTTCCGGTTCGCATTTAAAACACAGGGGTTCAAGTTTATTGTTATTAATACCTCGATCACGTCCGAACCAGGGCAACGAAGTACGATTGAATAACCCTCGCATGCCAGTTCGTTTGAAAGATGGAACTTGCCAGCAAGGCTGGAGAGTCGACCTAAAAAAATAATAAATGTATTAGTACAGGGTTGAAATAAATAGGCCATGTCAATTTTTAATTTCTTTAAAATAATAATTTTAATAGTAATACATGTTATATAATTTAAAATGAATAAAATTAACATTTAAAAAATAAACAAAATCTTTTTTTTAGTTTAGCAGCAAATTAATTTTTTTAAGTCCTTAAATAAATGCGTTTTATTAAAATAAAAGTATATAATTTAACAACACTATAATGCTTTTAAAATGTAAAAGTGTAGTAATTATGCTATAATCTCTGATTTAATTACAACGCATTTCTGTTAAAATAAAGTGGTCACTAATTATAAATATCAACACATTTAGTTAAACTAATATCGGTTAAAACAACAACAAAAAAACGTTTAGTTTGTTTAGAAAAGTTTTTAAACAATTTTGTAAACAGTTTATAATTTGTTTTACAACTTAAGACTGATTGTTTTATTTAAAATAAAGCGTCTGTTGATAAACAAGCAATTTGTATTGAGATTGAGCATGGAGTCAGTGTTAAAATTGCCCGATTTTGTGCATTTATCACCTTTATTATAATACAGCAATTACAAAAAAAAAATTCACAAACTTCAATTTGAAAAAAAAATTTTTTTAATTGAAAATATTTGTATTGAGAAATTGAATTAATTTCTTGGTATAACAAGTTCGTGATATTGTTCTTATCATGTGGTAAGGCTACAGCATGTTTGTTTATAAAAACTTAACTTTTTAACAAACCATTATGTCCGCCTTAACTTGTTAACAAATCTTAAACAACATTCAAATTAAAATTTGCATAAGTTATTAAGTCTATCTAAATCATAGTTTTAATACGCGAAGCAAGAAAATATTTTATTTCATTTTTTTAAATAATTTTCTCACATTGATTAGGAATTAAAAAGTTATTTTTTGCCATCTGTTGTGTTAATTATTAGTTTGCTGCATATTTTTACATGCGCATATGTATATCCTACTTACAAACAAAACATTTACTAATGTGAACTTATGTCCCGTAACTAATCCTACAATACAATTCATAACCCTATACCAGACAAGTGGTGCTATAACACATCTAAACAAGTACGGGATTATATTTATGAAGTTGTTAAAGAGTACACAGCCGCAAATATTTCTTAAAAATCGTTATATTGGCAAAATATTAATAATTATAAGATTCTAAATACAAAAACATAAATATTTAATGTCGACCTTCTTTTATTAATGACAAACATGTAAAATTATCTCAAATTACGCCGTAAATTTCCACAAAATGACGCAATTTTTGTATACAATATAATTTTAGACTAACCGCGGATTACCAAATAATGAAAATATAAAACCATAACCGTGTAATAATAAAATAAACACAATATATGTTTTTTCAGACGCCACAAAATGTAATATTCCCAACATCCAAGGTAATGATTAAGATAGAATATTTATTTAACGCTTTAATAATTGAATTTAACAAAGTTGTATGGGCAGTATATAGAAATATAATAACACACCTATATAGCGTGATAGAGTTATTATCATAAGACGGTATAATAATGCCCGCGTATTTTTATTTAACGAATTTTAAAAACTTAGTAATACATTCACTAACGGATTGAATTCTTTCTTTAAATTTTCCGCTTATGTCAAACAATATTGACAGGTTTTTATTCAATTAATTTTGGCCGATTTGTAGGCTAAGACCAAATACACTATAGCACTTTGAAAGGACGTTTATATAGGCTAAGTGCCGATATGTATTTGAGCTAGGTAAACAAACACCTTTAAGAAAGTAAACCGATGGAAAAGTAAATAAAAAACTTAATTTAAAATACGTCACTTATAGTTCGTTATTTTGATCATAACTGTTTTTTAAATACTTCATTTATAAAAAAATGTGTTTTTTTAAATTGAAATGTTAATTTTAGTCAAAATTTATTTTCAAGTGAAAATTTTTAATTAAATTTTGCTACTGTAAAGTTGACTTCTATACTATATATACCACAAACGTCAAAACATAAACAGAAATCTTTCTAAACAGAAAAATAACACAACTAGAGACCACCCAAACAAAAAACGATATATTATATTTTATCATGATTACCTGAAAACCTACTAGAATACAAATTATTTAGAGTAGCAATACGTGCTAAGGCAAGTTTATTTAGCCAATATTCGTGAATTTTTGGCCTTTCTGTTGAGTTATACTATTAATGTGCTTGAGTGTGTATTTATTTGCAAAATATAGCGCCTTAGAATTTAGTTTGTTGGTTTTGTATTTGTTTAAAACAAAACTTATCCACAAAATTGAAATAAGTAAACACAGGGTTAGGGTTAGATGCGTTTGATAATGGGTATTTTAGTACAACAACGTAAACATATATAGTGACAAAATATAATACACAAAAAATAAAACCAAAAATTAAACTAAATAATAAATAAAATATAATGCTAAAATTTACAAGTGTAAAAATTTAGAATAGGCATCTATTAAAAAGTACTTCAGTTTTTTAAATCTTTCTAAATAACACACAAGTAAAAAAGTTAAACTATAGCTTACCTTGTGTTGTAGTAATTAATGAAAACAGGCAAATCAATAGAAAAATGGTGATGGACTTATTTGATGGAGCCATATCAGTCGATAACTTGCTTGTTTGTTAAATTAACTCCAAAATCCAATATAATCAATACCAGACCTTTGGGATTGCTTAATTAAATAAGTTGGCCAATTTACTGCATCGCATTTAAGTCTGACCAGAATAGTTAATAGTTTTTTACAAGTTGTTTTATCAAATTCTAAAAAATTTATAAAAAGATAAAAATTTTAATTTTACTCTAAAATGTTTTAAATTATTCTCATAGCTGAGTAAATATATAATCTCGTTTATTGTTTGCTTAAAATAGATAACAAATATGTTGCAAATTTTTCTCTAGACTAACAAACAAACTTCGCAATTTAATTATTTTTTTTCTCTTAAATCGATATTACTTGTCACAATTAAACGGAAACATAGAAATTAGATTGGTTTGTTTTAGACAATAGATAACAATGCGTTTAATTGTGCCTTTGACATAAAACAAGCACCTATTGTTTTAAAATATAGAATTATAAAATCACTTTAAACTTGTCATTTAGACTTTTTTTAAAGCGGATAGATTTCTAATCTTATGGTGAATAGCTTTTTAGTTTCTCATAGCCTTACAGCTGCCTTATATAACACAAAACGCCCTAAACTCAGGTATTTTTAAATCAATAACAATTACCAATATGACTGTTCAAAATAAATTGTCAAATTAAGCATTCAAACATCAAAGCCGCTTTAAGCATTTAAAGAGGCTCTCCACCCCTCTGCCTAATAATAACAAATTCATGACAGTCTGTTGCGACCCGCTCGATTTCAAAAGAAAAGTCCTGTACTCCACAAATGCTTCAATTATGGGTAATAGGTATACAGAATTAGATAATATAGCCTTCATATAACAAGTAGCGTATCGTATAGCATATTCGTGCGCAACATACGAATAGAGAGATGGATATCGTAGATTTGGCCATGAAATTTGCTGCTGTATTGAACGACTTTTATTAAAATACAAATTGCTGTTAAAGTGTGATATGTACACCATAATTTGCTTAGACATGATTTTGCAAAATTTACCCAAAATACTTCTTTAATTTCATATTTCCTGCGCGGTCAACCGCAACGACACGTGACCAGAATTTATAATTTATGAACTTCAATAAGATAGCACACTACACTTAGTTTTAATTAAGTGGTTGTAGTCTAAAAATAATATTTATTTAAATCCCCTTGTTGTATTAATATGCCAATGTGATATCTATACTGCAGGGCTTATGTTTAAATTATTAATGTGGAAATGTCTGTTTTTAAATATATTTTGGCAACAATTAAATATTCCTTCCAAAAAATATGACAACATTTTGATAGATATTTCAACATGCTACAATCATTCGTTTACATTTGTCGTCGAATTGCAGTTATAGAGCGGTAATTATATTACCCGACCCTTTACCAACCAAAATTCGCCAAACGCTGTGTTATTTAAACCCATTTTGCGCCACGTTATAAGTAGAGCATTAGACCAGTAGGAAATGGACTAAATTTGAAGTATCTGCAACCTATAATAATAACAGCGGAGTTTCGTCGTTAGAACACTACTAGTTACAACACAACCTTCAAACAAATAGTCTGAATGAAGTAGTTATAGTCTATCCAGTATAAATTGAATAACATTACGATTGCTAGACCGTGTGAACAAATATGAAGGCCTAAACTTAACCGACAATTATTGTCTTTTAAAGCCTGTTATTTTCGCTCAATTTCAGTACCGCTAAAACACACTTACAACTAATAGGAACTATTACACATCAAATCATAGCCCTTCAACCGAAATAAGCATAAACTCAAGGAAATATCAATTAAGTATTTAAGCTAATACAATTTAAACGTACACCTTTTACCTGTTATTTAAATAAACTGTTTTTTCGAGGAAATGTTATCTAATTCTGTCTTTAAACTGTCAACTTTAATTCAAATTCCTTTTAATTACGTCATACATTTTATTCTGACATAACCTTCTTTATCTAAATGGCTTAATATTAATATTGTTTAGGCGAACATCGTTAATATTAATGTCAAGTGAAAATTTGTAGACTTGGAGATCAAATAAATCCGATTAACTGCGTTCTTATTTCAGTGCTATGTAGAATTAAAAGCACGCTGGCCTGGTTGTAAAAAATGTTAAATTTCTGTGCCTTTTTTCGCTGGGCAGTAATAATAAAAAAAGACGCTTGAAACAAAACTATGCGGATTTAATTACAAAATCAGCGGGGATTGACATCGGGCGGGTAGGATCTCTCCGCGGGAGAACCATTCAAAAATTCCGGTGAAATAATTTAAAAATAGACGATACAATTTAAAGTACTTTATTCACAAAAACGCAACTCTAAAGTTTTCTAAATCAAATTTAAAACAGTAGAATAGTAAAGTGCTTCCGAAAACAACTGTAAGACCTATTATCAAGCTTCGAAAATTCCTGACTAATAAATGACTAAATCAAAAAACGGGTGATTACGAAAACTAGTAGCAACTTGAGACGACACTTAAAGTTAGCTACACTTGCTTTTTATTGTCAATTAAACTTGACTTTTTGAACTACCTTACTTATTTTAGTTGAAATAAGGGCTGTTTAAATTCCTTACGCCACCGGTTGAAACGGACTTGTATAAAATAGAAAAGTTTTTTTTCCAATCGATTTTAGGTTAAGGCGGATAAATGATTTATTACTTTACAAAATTTAGCATTTCAGATAAAGTATATTAAAATATTTGTTTAATTTTATATGGTTGAATATCTTTTTTGTCTTATAGTAACAATAACCTACTTATAGAAATGTAATCATTACTACAAAACTTTTAAAATAAAATTAAAAGTATATTTTCTAATTTCAAAGCTGTTTTACTAATTCTACCCTTTCTCTAACCGTTTATATATAATTTTTGATTATTGTTGCACACTGTACTTAAAACTCTGATACTAAATACTTAAAACTAAATTTTAATCAACCTCAAAATGCTAGGTCCGCGCGTGAAGCACCACTTCAATAAATAAGATCATTTTCGAGCAGGCGACAAAAGACCTGCTTCTCTCGAATCGAAAAAAAGAAGTAAAAGGAAAAATCTCTCGCTTTTCGATATTGGATTATTCCCGTAATAGAATACGTACTCCGATTGGATTTATCTGGATTTAATGCCTTGGAAATAAAAAGATGAATATCTAGTAATCCTAATACCGGATTAAGTTAAGTTACATATAGATTCGACCCTTTCACACCAAAATTTGATAACATAGCACTGATATCATAGCAGGTATAAAATTACAAAAAAATTCTCTTTTATAGTAAAAAAAATAAAAAAAATAAAAAAAATTAATTTGACAAGACACATCATTTTAAAACCCATTACCAATTTAAAATTCGTCATTTCAAACGGTATTCCGTGATTTTAAGTCATTGGTAAAGCTTATTCCCCATTCCAGGTGCACCATATGCAATGTTAGTTAAGTCGAATTGGCTGTAGATAAAAGCCTTACGAACCGCCTAGCGCAAATACAAAAAAGTGACCCAACTAACCGAATATTTGCTAAAACGATATGCAAACTTTTCAGCCAAGCAGGCGTCGGACCGCACAATAAAACTACTGAGTATTGCTTTGTTTCAAGTTTTGTTTAAAATCGAAATTAGGGACATGTAGTATAATATGATCAAACGGGTTCTGTAATAATACAAAGAGGCTTAAGATATTGTAACAATAATATAATAGCCACGTGCCGAATTTTGAACTAAAAAAATTTTTTTTGGATAACTTTTTTTTGTAATTATTTTTTATAATTTTTACTGAAATATTTAATAAATGTTTGTAGAATGTTTAGTATTAGTCAAATAGAAGATCGATTTAAATATCGACAAAGCGTTTTTAATTCAATTTACTTTGAGTTTTACAAAACAACAAACTTTATATTATTAATCACAGTAAGAACGCTTTTACGTTACATCTATGTAAGGTAATAGCCGCTTAACGTAATTTAATTTTAAACGATTTTTCAATTTCAAATATTTTTTTATGTCGCAAAAAGAAAAAATTTAACCCAAAAATAATTTTACAAACAAAATACATATAAATCCATTCGTATTTGTAAATTTTATCTTTTTATTTCAATTTTTTTAACAAAACAAAATATTCAGTCAATAATTAGATTTACACTTTAACAAAAAGCAATGGTTTTTTAATTTTTTAAATAAAAGTTAACCCAAAATAGTAGCCAAAAAATTTAACTACTAAATATTAGTCATCATTTTAAATAATAACAATACGAAAAATTTCAGAAACTTGTGTACAACAAATGAAAAAAAGTTATAAAACTTTGGCAAGTTCATTTTTTGTAAATTCCCACGAAATTTAAGCGAGACAGTTGAACGCATTCAATTAAAAGGCTACAAGCAATAAAGGAAATTATTTTATTTATCGGTTTCCCAATTTTTAGAAACATCAAAGATTTGGATAAAATTCAAAAAATAAATTTTTCTTAATTTTTTACAAATAAATTTTATACAATTTTTGTATAAAGTCAAAAAACAATAATTATGGATCTAAACTAAATATCTTAATTTTTATTTATTTTTTAAAACCAAAAATTTTTTTAATGATTTTCGATTTTTTATCGCTTTAATTCCATCAACAAAAAACAATTTACTTTCAAAAATCCAGAGTAATAAAAACACTACTCCCTTTATTATGAATCATAATACACACCACCTGCCTAATAAAAACACAAAATTGATAACAATAAATAAACAAAAAAATTTTGGAGTCTGCAGACAAAAAATTTTTTTTCAAAAATATTCAAAATTTTTTTTTCTAATAATATGCCTATAAATTTAATAATTTCCTTTTTAAAATGTCTTAATAAATCAAAGCGGTTATTTAATAACCTATTCATGCAAAGTTTATATTAGTTTAAATGTGTACGTGAAATTGCTTATTTAATTCGGGTTTTATGATTTATTTAAAATGCCAATTTTAATTAAATAAAACTCATAAAAAGGGAAATTTATTTTTATTGTTGAACGATTGTTTGTTTAAAAAAAAACAATTTTATATTTCCTTTTTTTAATTTCTAAATAAAATCTTTTATTCGCCAACAATGCGTATAAATTAAACAAACAATTGAATATCACAATAGGATATTGTGCCTACACCAGTCTATTGTTAACATTATTACCGGTTCTTTCTATTATGACGTCATACAATGGCAATGTTGCAGACTTTGGTTGTATATAGGTCGTCTCCAAATCAGGAGTTCGCATGTGAATTATTTAAAACTAAATTGCTGAGTCTAGATGTTATTTTTTCTGGATCAACGACAGAATTATGTAACTTTTTGTGACAATAATTTTTCGCCAATTTAAGAACCGTTCACTTAATAAATATACCTTTATAAAACATACTATTTGACTACATTTTAAATGTATATACCATTATATTGTAAAAATAGATGTAACTTCTGACTTAATAGTAGTTTTAGACGCATTTTAAAACACCTCACCAATCTGGATTTTTATTTCTAAAAACCTTGCTATTTTAAACCCTTCCTTCTTACAAAAAGTGTGTTATTATATTCCTATTTACCTACTACTTGTTTTGTTATTTTAACCGGCGAACTAGCATTTAAATTTTTTGCTGTACGGTCGTTATCATTGACTATGTAATTTACGCATTTGCAATTACTTATTGACCCATAGCTAACCATATATTACAATGAGAAAGCACCAATTACTGTCCTTAATAATTCATGTATATTAAAACTGATCAGTATAGTAGACTATATAGACTGACCGGCAGTCGATACAAGCATTAAAAATTCATGTTTAACAAATTACCATCTGTGCTGGTAAAATTTTAAGCATTGCTTTATTTTACTGCCCGAAAAATGCATGAAAGTTTTATGTGCCTGTTTGTTAAGCTACAAGTTTATGTAAACAGAGATTGTAACGAAGATAATGTCAGAAAAAAATGATTAATGGCCGAGTTCAAACGGAAAAACGATTATCCTTATTAAAACAATGTTTTTAGAGTGCAGGTTAGTTTATTAATAGAAAAAAAATATCCTACAATAATAAAAACAAATGCAAAAACAAAAAAATATTTATAAAAGATACGAATTATATAAAATTAAAATACTTTTATTAGAAGTTAATTATTGAATTAATTAGCGAAGTTAATTTGCCGCCAAAAATTCCCAATAGATATTAGCCTTATGACGTCACAATTAATCCACTGTTACCATATCACAACTACGACCCATGCTCAGGGGAAAAAGTGTTAAAATGAATACGTCATTTGTTTTTATATAAAAAAGAAATAAATCCCCAAAATAATTATTTTTTCCTACATTCAACCATTTCTACAACATAATACGACGTCATAGTATCCCAAAGCTATTACGTCTCTTATTAAATAAGCTGAGTTACGAAAAATAAAATTTAAAATGCAAAAAAATGTCCGTATAAAAATACCGCCATTTTTTTTTAAAACCCAATACCAAATTAATCACGACTGTTTAGTACCAATATAACACACTTAACTACATTGTAACAATACACCATTTAACCGGTAGCTAAGCAACTATAATACATACACCAACACTTGAATATGCAGGCAATTATGCAGCCTGGAACGACAGCATAAGCCAACTACAACATTGCACTCTAACTTGTAATGTATTTGGTAATGTTGGTTTTGTATTACTTTACTGTTTATACTAGTTTGTTGATATACACATTCTGACATATAAGGTCGAAATATTGCCTTAAAAAATGAAATTAGAAATATGTTAGAGTTATGATGTAAACAGTTGAGAAATATAAAATTATTTTAATTAAATTTTTTTGGCAATAATCAAATTGAAAAATAAAATTAAAAAAATTATTGATAATTTATCCAAACAAATTATTTAAAAAAATTTTTAAATTTAAAATTTTTAGGTTTTTGATAAATTTCCGGACATATACTTATATTACACGACATTTACATAATTTTCGTGACCAATTTCAAATTACTTTACAATAATAACGCCAACCTAATATAGAATTATACTTGAAAACACTTAAAATGATTTAAAATCACTCAAAAATTTATCCAATTTGTTGAATGCGTTAAAATTGTAACTGTTTTAGGTTTCAAGTGGTACACATTGTTGTCATAACCCTCATACTTAAGCTTGACTTGAATTACGTTGATCCAAAACTTTGAGAAAATAATACTCGAAATTTATTTGAGTATACAAAATTATTGAACTGTAGAATAGGCTTATTTTATAACCCTTTTAAAATAATTTATCAAAAATTGTATTTTGAATGGCTTATTTTTGAAACAACACGTTGGTAGAGAGTTTTAAAATTTGACGTATTTTTTAATTTGTAAAATATTTAAATAGCATTTTTTTCCTTTAAATTTTGAAAATTTAACTCTTTTTTTTTACGCAAACTAATTTAATTGTACAAATAAGCCGAAAAGTGAATTAGGAAAAATTAAATATTGTAAATTTGATAAAAAAATGTGTCAAAATTTATCTTGTTTTGGGAATTATCGATTTTCAAATTCACTTTAAATTTGATTTAAAAAACTAAACATTCAATTATTCAAATTTTTTTGAAGGACATTACAGAATAACATAAAAAACAAACTAAAAATACCAAAAACACACAAGTCCAATAAATTTAGCAAATATTTCCACATATATATATGTCACGTAATAAAAAAAAAACAGATTCAAAACCTTAAAAACCTAATTTATTTTTTATTAACTGACAATCTCGTAAAACAAATTAAACTCCTGCTGACGTTAAAAACACAGGCCCGCTTTAAAGCGATAAAAAAGCCCTATATAAACGTTAGTCGGAAGTGTATATTGTTATACCCTATATCCAGTGTGTTATATCAATGTAGATTGCCTTATTCAAGTCAAATCTTACTGAATTAAGATTTATTTTGCTATTTACGGAGTTTTATTTTTATAAATCGGGCTAGTTTGAGTGAAATATGAATGCCAGCCTAAAATAACAAACCCTTTCCGCGCCGATTTTACGCTCACTTTTGACAAAACAAACTATTGATTGTGACGTCACAATTAAAATTTTGGAAATTGTCTGGGTCAATGAAAAAAAAGTAAAAATAGAAATTAGTCAAATTTCTAATAACGGAAAACATTGAAATAGCACAGTTTCCAAAAAAGTGCGCCAAGTTTTCTGTATTACGAATCTCATACTTCACTGCAGTTCCCCTTTAAGTGAAAAATTTCGCTATAATTACATGTCATCTGATACCTAATAACCTGACTAAATATCCTACGATCACTATACTTGTCTATTTTATTTGTATAAACCCTCATAATTAGAGAAAAACAAATACCTGATCAAGTACACGTAATTTTTCACACTCCAATATCTGTCTATGTTCTATGCGCGACCACCCAAACGCATAAAGCATTTACTGGCGCCTTTGTATAATAATAGAGTCCTACCTTTGTTTGTGACATCATAATACCGACAGATAGTCGCAAAAAAGGTGGGGTGGTCTTACTTTGAGCCACACTGAATCAAAAGTTAACGCATGGGACTTTAAAAAGAAACGTAATGGGTAGGTTAATAGGTTTACATAAGGCAGTTAAGTAGCACAATATTCAAATCATTCAACGTCGCTTTAAGTAAGTATAAAAACTAGTACATGTCCTTTATGGGTAGTACGCCTTTCTATAGGACCCTAAACCGCATATCGTAAAAACGACTTAAAAACCCAATTTTAAAATTTGAAAACCTGAGCCGTAGGTCAAAAAATTGCCAATTTCTTCTTCAACTGCGTAACCAAATGTACCGCAAACTAGTAATGCCACATACCCGAAATCTAGGATCTTAGCTGCCTTTGTTATTTGAGACTGGCTTAAACTTGCATGTCTTCGCAACATCGCTAAGTGCCAAATTACAGGGCGTTCTAAGGCTCGAAATGTGCTGGAAATGAAAACTTATGTTTGCAAGGCTGTCAGCACTTCGTTTATGGATCCTTTAGGCTAATACTAAGTCACGTCTACGCTTTACCCTCTAGGTAGTAAATTGTACGTTTATAATTTAAGATTTTTTAAGTATTCGAAATTCCTAAAACTTAGCCTAGAATTGTAATTTTTGGTTTAAATGTATTAAGTGGTATTATTCTTAATGTGTATTTACTGTGTGGATATGATAAACAATAGATATTGTTGTTTACAATATAATATGGTTCTTTTGAAGTAAATTTAAGTCGTTGCTTTTTTTAAATATAGCCATTCTGTGCATATATTATCATTTTTAAGACAGGATTTCATTTTTTTAAATAAAAAACTCAAATTTAAAAAAATAATGCAATAAAATAAAAATGTAATCTAGTGGCCGGTCCCATGTCAAGCATAGATTTATTTTAAGATATGGCAAAGCGCTAATTTAGACAATAAATATAATTAGTTTAAACCCCCAAAAGCTATTAGCTGTTAAAAATAGATTTAAAAAAATGACCATTCAAAAAATCATTACATTAAATATATTTTAATTTAAAAAAAAATTGAGCAAAAATTTTCGAAATATTTTTATTCGAAAGGGTGGTCTAATCATGACACCGTGACGTCATAAACCACGTGTTTAGGCAAGCAATTTGTAGTTGGTGTTGGTTAAACAAAAGATTAAATGCGGTAGGCTCGATAATGCGACGCCAACCTTTTCTTAATTAGAAATGGATTATTAAATAATTTCGCATTTTTTCAAGTTTCAAAAATAAATAAAACCTAAATTCTTGAAATTTTAAATATTAAAAACGACAAAAAATATATAGGTCAACTTTAAAAAATGTGTAATTCAAAAATACATCATCAATATAATAAAAACCTAACATTAGAATTAACAAAAATATTAATATAAAGACACCTAATACAAAGTAAAACTAACTGTACAAAACTACTTTCTCAAATAGTATTACATTAAGACCACCATGCTATTATTTACCTTAGTAATATCAAACTAATTATTAGTAACAATAGACTTAATTTGTCGTCGAATTAGTAATTATTTATACCTCATTAGAACAATAATTAAGCAATTGTGTTTAATTTGTGGGTGGTATAATATAGGTAAGCATGCTAGGAAATTGTATCATGTAAATATCATGTTAAAATCGGGTTAAATTAGCTTATAAAGTTATTACTACAAATAAACAATAAAGTCAAAACCTCTTGCCGAATAAACGACAGTTTTTAGGTGTTATTATATTTAAAATTTTAAATAATAGCTTTTAAAGGGTTGTGTATATGACCTGTTTAAATATACAGAAAATCACTTACTAATTAAAAATTAAAATATGTACAAAAATTATTCTTATTTTTACATCGTTTCAGTTTATTTAAAACCAATAATTGAACATATGGTTTTGAACAGTAAATAGAATATTGAATGTAACACCATTTAAAACTTTATTTGACCTTGTCATTATAAAAATAACCTAAATTAGCTATGTACATAATATGGGTTGACAATAAATTAAAATTTTATTTTAAACATAAGTTTTAAGAGTTTATGTTAATATTTAATATATTTTTGAGATTTAAAATCACGTGACATTTTCATCTATAATTTTAAAATACAAAACAACCCAAAAATCGAATTAGAAATTATTTTAACCATTTCCTATATCGCCTATCTGACCCAAACAAACACTTACAAAAAAAGTTTGGAAAATTTTCAAATAATTTCCTTTATTCGTCACCTATCTTTAATTGATTCCGATTTCGCGTTTTTCACACAATATTCTATCTAGTCACGTGACCTTAGTTATGACGTCACAAATGGGCCATGTGCCGCAGCAGAAAGCTATTTAAAAGGTTGCCAGCCACAGGATTTATATAATTTGACTAATTCAGAAAAAAAACTTAATTAAAAATTAAAAAAAAGTTCAAGTTCATTTAGATTTGTTAATGTTGACATACCAACACAACTTCCAAAACTTTTATTATTACAAAAACACACAATAACCAAAAACCAAACTTATGAAATTTTGCTGTGCGAATTACAGTTGAAAACTGTCAAAAACTGGCCGCAAATGGCGGATAAAAACGTGGTAGTATTAGTTCATTTTAAATACAAGATCAAATTGAGTCAAATTCTCGTATTAACAAATTAATCATTTAGTTAATGTTATGGCTTAAGTGATTAGCGCTGACGGGCAATTTGTTTTTGGTGTCGCTAGCTTTCAATTTTATAACAGATCACCTAGCTCTAATTGATCATTGCCTCGCGTATTATTTGACCCTAAGGTCCGGTTCGTGACCCTTGACACCTGGTCTGGCCTAACACAGCAGTTGTTTAACCTCTGGCTTGATTTAAGTTAATTGCTTCGTCGAAAATATGCGATGCAAAAAAATAAATTCATGTCAGAAAAAAACTTGAATATGGATTAAAAATTTTAAAAAAATACCTTATTGGTTTTGTTTTAATTAACTTGGCAATTTTGAATCATCTCATAGTTAGATTGCTCAAATAGGATCTTGTAAAATTGTATTATTATTTAATTACAGCATTGATTTATAAACACTTGAATTGTATTGTTTCAAAAATCTCTTATTTTCCGTTTCTCACAGTTTTAAGCGTTTTTAAATTGCATTAAAACCAAATGTATAAGCATCCACTTACATATCTACCACCTGCTATTCAATAACACTTAAAACATTAACAAAAAATCGCTGTAAACAAATAATCAAAAACTCTAAATAACAAACAACAAAGGAAGTTAGTGTTTTTAACCCTCTCCCGACAGCGGGCCCCTTTTGGACGTGTTTTAAATAGGATTAAAGTGGTAATGCGGAGGTGAGAGGTTAATTAAGTGCTGTCTGTGAAGCGGTAGGTTGTATAAAGTGGCTCCGTGCCGTTAATTCGATTTCAAAAACTTCAATTCGAGTAATTTCATCAAAAAATCAATAACTCTAAACGCTTTAAGCCACTATAATGAGAAAATGGAGTGACATCATCGAATATTAAAATCCCCACTTCTAATATTAAATATAATTTGTAATTTAACGTAATTTAATATCTTGTTGCGAAATCTATTTTAAACTTTTTTTACAAAAAATGATACGAATTATAAAAATTGCGATAGAAAAAAACTCCAAACTTTAAATCATTTAACAAAATTAAAACAATTAAAGTTTTAATATATATAATATTGTAACTTAAATTGCCCTAACCCCAATTTTTTTTTCAAAACTACATATATAGCCTATTGTTTAACGTTACAAACAGTAAATTATTATAAATATATATATTTAAATGTGTAGTGGCCATAAAAATTACGCAATATAATATTAAATTGACGTAAAAGGATATTTTATATACTATTTAAATTTTACCCTTTTTATGTTTTCTGTTTTTTTTAATTTTGGGTTAATATTTACTCTAGAAAAGTAAGACAAAAACATTAAATTAACTATAGTGGTGTTTTTTGTTTATCGCAATTTGCCGCTTACAATTAAATTCCCATCAATTTCCAATAACCGCTTACCCATTATGACGTCATAATTCAATTTCGCAAGTTCAACAACAACCTACCCACACGCGCGCGCGAGTTTTCGACATCCGAACAAAAAGTCTCATTTTACCGGAAATATCGCGTTGAAAAGCGGCGGAAAATTCCCAAGCGGCCCGATCCCAAATTAAGTAGCTTCCAGATACTGGCAATGAAATATGTCAATCATGCCAAAAGGTCCGGTTAATGCGGAGATAGATGGAAAACACACATGCTATAACCCTTTCAAATAATTTACGTCTTAATATCATAAACTTTAATAGAATTTTTCTAAGAGCTCGCTAGTAATGGGTTAAATGGACAAATATCACTATGGTGACCGCGGAGTTTAAGAGCTGTCAATCAAAATTGAAATTTTTCGAGCACGAATTTATAACGAACAGTTGCTCCAAAAAACCCTTAACCTACCAAACCAACCTACAAACACCCAGCTTCGTGATTAAGGGGTTAAATTGAATTCTTTATCTGATTTAACCAGACCTTATTCCTTAAAAAACGTGATTGAAGCTTCTTAAGCATCAGATGCAAACAATTTTTAACTTTCAGATCGTTGAAGAATTTGCCCCCTCTTTAACGATGTGATGACAATGGTTGTTACGCTTGACGGGGTACCCCCTACGTATATCTCCCGTGCTTAATGACGCGATAAGTCACGTGACTTATCCCAAAAAGACAAAAATTCGCAAGTATGTGCAAGCTATGTAAACAAATTTTTAAAATAAATTTTCAATTTTGGGAGAAAAATAAATAAAAATAAATAAAAGCAGAAAAAATATATATTTTTTTAATACAAAACTAGGACTATTTTTAAATAATTTATCAAAAAATGTTAAATTATTTTTTTTAAATCAACAAACTCTTAAAAGTTTAACATTTTACATTTTTGTTCAGTTAACCCGTTAACACACCAACCCAACCCAAAAATAATCCAGTTTCCAACGACTTTCTACACAATTTAATGAGAATAGCCTCTTGACTTTCCCCATCTCCCGGAAATAACTGAGGTTAAATCGTCATCGTCGTTTTTTTCGTAATTTCGCTGTTTTTTTCACGTCCAATTGACTCTGTCCAGACAATTTCATATTCTAAAGCGCGGCGATTCCACAACGATTATGCACCACAATCGCTCTGTGTGACGTCACAATGCCATTCTTATGACATAACAAAACCTATTAGGGGGCTACAATCATATCGGTCGTCGACATCTTTAGCCAAACAAAAAAAAACGGCGCTCGTCTAACTTACCTGCCAGTCGTTGATTACACAAAGCTGACGACACTCAATATTTTGGGGTCACGTGACGCAGTAAAACAACTTTCGATGACGTCGTCAATCGAAATAAAGCGATTAATCCGATTCTGTCCCATTGTCGCTGTAATATGATGGATTAAAATCGGACTCACAAAAGTTAGGTAATATTCATTTTGAGTTGTTGGTTTAGTCAAACAATAATGTCTATCATCTAACTATTGTAAAATTTGAACTCCCTATGACTAATATTTCACTATTGTGCCTATAGTTCATTAATTAATTTTTAAAATTCATTGTCTGTGCCCAAATTTTCAGTAAAACTTACATATTACCATTTAAAGTCATTGCAAACTTTTTTATTTTGTTACGCCATTATAAGCTATACGCACTATCTGCAAAATCTATTTTAAATATTTTCCTTAACGCCATTTTGTAAACTACTAGCAACGTCTAAATATTATCAAATTATCGAGTCGAAAACAAGTTCGTTTTTAAACACAGCAACGCAATAAACTTTATTAAAGATTGTCGCAAACGATTAGAATATTATTTTAAAATCGCATGTCTAAATCTAAGATGATATACTAAGATATGCACGCAAATAACTTACTTTCAAAATTTTTCAGGCTATGATCTTACCAAGACAATTATCCAATTTACTCAATAATGTATATTTGTATAAGCATTATGTATGTAAGTACGTACTGGTGTACAAACCTTAAGTCATATATAATTGTAAATGGCCGTGTATTCAAATTTTATTGGAGTCAAAAAATTGATTTTAGATTGTTGATTTTTATTGTTGGTATAGTCGACTAGACTATATGTCCTACATTTGTGTGTTTTGTATTAGGATAAACCTATATTAGGTAAAGGGATTTCTAAATGTTGGCACTTTTAATATGATAACAGAATTAGGCTTACTGCAGGACTTAGCTTAAATACGTTTAATATGTACAGATTTTACGCTAACTCGCTTATCTAGGGTCAAAATTGATCCATAGATTAACTATAACAACATTACCGCGGTTTATATAGAAACCAAAAAACAACCCAAAAATATCAAGTTCCGAAAAGAAGTTGTTGACTATAGAATCTTTATAAACAAAATATTTTAAATTATGTGCATCATTAATAATATGTTTGTGCTATATAACCATAATTAACACATAAAAATTACAAGTGCTATAGTATGCAGACAATATAGAATTGAGAATAGGCTATATTACTATATAGCCTAACCCAGGTGCTTGGCAAAAGTTAAAAGTAAAACCAGAATTTAACCGCTATCTTTTCGAAGCGGGAAACCTGATTATCCGTCGGATTTACCACTTCAGGGCGCTGTTGATTATCTTATAAGATATCAGCAAATATTTACAAGCGTGAACGTTATCATAATACAATTTAAATAACTAGAAAGTCGTTATGTGGTCTGGCTTGGCCGATATTGGCAAAATTACTCACTTAAGGGTAACATTTAAATTCCCACAATTTTACGCAATTAGATGTTCATTTTCTGTTACATCAAAATGTTAAGAAAATGTAGTAATTTTAGTTTTACACCATAATGTACATTTTTTACGCAACAACAAAAAAGTAATATAAATTCCAGCAGCTTTTACACAATGTCTATCAACTTAATTGCATACCCCATTGAAATTTCTAGTAAAATATTCTTTTCAGAACGGGGTTAAAATTAGGCTAAAAATTCTCGATTCACAAGCGGAAAGTATCCTCGGAAAGTCGGTTGGATCGCGCGTGGGATTAATAGCCTTAAATAGTTTGATACAACATCAGTATTTCGTTTCATTTTTATGTTTTGTCTAAGACCAGTTAAGTTACATTCCGTCGCCCGATAGCCTGTTGTTCAGCCTCGAAAAGATCATGTAACTACCATAGACTTAAGCGCACGTTTGAGCACAAAAGAAATGTAAAAAAAACGGGGGAAAGTAGCTACAATTATCCGGCTTGAATGGTCTTTGTACGACTAGTAATTGTAAGGTAAACGTTCGTGTGTTGGATGTAAACGCAAAGTGTTTACACTCCAAACTTAAACGCTATACACCACCACGCGGACAAAAGATATCCGGGTTAGATTACATTCGTGAGAGTTTTGATATCACAACTCTTTAAGTCGCGCAAAACTTTAATAACAAAACTAAAACGGTTTAAATCAAAAATTTTAACTCCAAAACAATATAACTAAGCCATATATTAATGCATACATCCAGTATACATATGCTTTACTAAACAATATTAACTGAACACTATTTAAAACAAAACAAAACGCGTTTTATTTAATCAAATTTAGCCTGCCGTTTGAAAAGGGTTACGATAATCAAATCTGGCGACACTTGTGTTTACAATCCCCCTCTCTAAATTACAAAGCTGGGTCGGTAGCGATTGATCTTTTGAGTTTTGTATTAGGGATAGTCGGCAAACAAAGTACTTGAAATCTTGTTTGCCTAAATGTAGCAGGTTCTATAATATCCAGCTGTAAATAAAACCATTGTGCTTTAGTTGAAACAGCCCAACTCAAAATAAAGAGTTTTCTAGTGATTACAAACAAGATAAAGTTAGGTAGTATATCTATTAACACTTCTGACAATTAGAATTCTATTTACTAAAGTTAGTTAGCAATTTAAAATATAATATTTAAATCTTAAGAGACAATTTTTTCGCATATCTAAAAAACTTGATTTTTTTTAAAATAAAGATCCTAAAGTTATATTTAAACATTAATTATTAAATGTCGGCTTTTGTAAAACCAAATTTTATAAACCGAAAAAAATCAGTAAAATCATAAAAACTTTACAAAAAATTTGCTCTCCAACGCCAACACGCGGCTTGTCAAATTTTCTCCACCTTGTCGGACGTATAAACGACACACAAAAATGTGCATAACTTTTTTTTACAATGTAATAATTAAATGACGAATGAATAAAATGCAATAATCATTAAGAATTGTAAAATATGAAACAAATTTCTTATTTCAAACCAAAAACACTGAGAAAATCAAGTTAGTATTGAACTAATACAGAAATTAGAAAGGTAAAAACTGGTTAAAATATTCAAATTTACAATAAAACAGCATCAAATTAGACAAAAAATATGAATAAATGCATTGTACATATTGCACAAACTAAATATTAGTAGTAAGCTTCAGAAGAAAGGAGATGAATATTAAAAGATGTACAAAAAAATCACTTGTAGATATACATATGATAAATATGAAATAAAAACTTATAGCTATAAAATTATTTGTTAAAAAATTGTAATACAGCTCTAGTAAAATGCTTAAGTAGCTTTAATACTTTTATAATTAATTCAAAAACAGTTCAAAAATTAACAAGACATAGATTCAAATACTCAATTAAAAAATTTGTTTTCAAAATTTCTTTTTTATCAAAATTTAATTATTATTGATCATGAAGTCGTCTTGTGAATCAAGTAATCCAGCATGGTCAGGTACTTTAGGAGGTCTGTATAACACATAATGTTGAACCATGAATATTACATCAAACAACATCGAAAATAATCCCAGTCCAAATTTAGTTGGGTCACCAAAGATCAGATTCCATTCATCTGAAAAAAACAAATTTTATTTTTAAAAATATTTAAAAAATTTATGAAAAAAAATGCATCAAATATATTAATTTAGAAAATATATTTACCATTGTTGTAGGATTGTAGAAACATTTGTAAAATACTCAAAGAACCACCGGTAAAATCCAACAACACATTTCCAATACTCCAGCCCTCTGTGCTTTTGCGCCGGTAATTCATAACAACCTATTAAACAAAATTTATTAAATTTTTGTCCCATAAATTTAGAATTTATGTCTTTGCTTACAAAATAAGTAATTAATTAGCATTACCTGTGGAATGTATTTAATCAGAGTAACCCCCAACTTGACATAAGAGAATATCATCAAGTACTCCAACCATGTGATTTTTTTGCCAACAGCAACGAATAGTAGAATAAACATTGCAAGCCAAGTCAAAGCCAATATTCCTGTTGCTAGCTTGGATACTTTTTGACCACCCCGCTAAAATCAAAAACTTTAATTTAAAAAACAATTTACAAATTAAAAAAAATAAAAAGCTAATTCGAAGTATTTACTGGCTAATATAAAAATCAAAACTTAACTAAAAATTGAAAGGACCATTAGATATTTAATATCATTAAATATTTAATTATAACATAATAATTTTTTTTTCTACTATTTTAGGTAAAATTTTACCCTTTAAAAACAACATTTTAACAACTACATCAATAAAAAGCAATAAAGAGTTATAATTACTGAGTAACAAAAGGTAAGTTTACCTCATAAATAACACACTGTACAATGGTAATAGCAGTAAGCAGAATAGCATGTAGTGTGAAGAACACATCATTTACTTCAACTGGGTTTACTCCATTTGGATATTCTTGCAAAAATTGTTGCTGAAAAAAACATTAAAAAATATTTAAAATCAAATTTAAATTTGACAGATAAACAATAATTAATTCAAATTTAGGTAAAATTAAACTAATCTAACCTTGACTAATGGTATCCAAAATAGTCCAATGTTATAGAGGCCATAAGCAACAAATCCAGTAATATTGTATGCAATGTAATCAAAGTTGAGACCTATAACACTAAACAAATATAAAGCAATTATTAGTAAATATGTAACCATGTGTAATGCATTAAACTTCGTGTTTAATATTCAATAGTGCACGTACACAACTGGCTATTTTTAAAAAAAGCAAGTGCTTTTTTAAAATACTAAAAAATAACAAAAAATGTAAATACCAATTAATTTATACTTTTTAATAGTAACTAATACTGCCATTAAGCATTTTAAAATTTTCTCTGACTAAGTATCTAGCACAAAGTAAATAAAAACAACTATTTATTTAAAAAAAAAAGTTTTTTTTAAATAATATTTTAAAATTTAAAAACTTCTATTTACCTTTTTCGTTGAAAGTTAAGAACAACTTGTGGGTAAAAAGAAACAGACCAAGCAACAAAATAAATCCAACCAACTACTACATTCACTATTACAACTGCTTCGCTATGAATCACTTTCAAACGAAACTTTGAGTCAGCAGGAACTCTAAACAATAATGCATTAAAATAATACACCATAACAATCTTAAATTTACAAGTCTGCAAAATAAAAAAAATAAATGCAAGCCTTGGGTAATAAAATTCGATCTACCTTCATAGCAAAAAAATAGATTATAATCAACAAATTATAAAGCTTAATATTTTACCTTATGTTAGGAGTTGTTGGTTTCACAAAGACCACCATCTGACCAACAGTTATTCCTTTCATTTCAACATTAAAACTTGTCTCATTTATGGGAACTTTAACCTAAAATTTGAAAAAAAAATAGTTTTCTATTTTTATAAACTTTTTTGTAACTTTACCCAATAAACTCATGAAAAGTACTATAGGTTTACACATTTTAAATTTAGTTTTTAATATTTTATATATATATATATACCGTTTGGTTAAACTGCACAGGGTGTTGAACATCATTTTCAGGATAGGAATGAGTTATTGTGAAATTCAAATAAGAATTTGTAAATATCGGACCGGACAAAGAAAAAGTCAAATTCTTAGATTGACCAGGAAGCAACTGAAGACTGTCAGCCCAATTTATACTTACTAAAAAATAATGAATTAATTGGTATGCATACATAAATCTTTGTGTATTTCTTGATAAAAAAAAATTCTAAAAGAAACTATTTACTTTACATAAAATATTTAAAAAACAAAATTACCATTTTCATTTTTAATGCAATGTCCAATTCCAATACAAAGTACAAGAACAGCAAAAATTTCTATTCTAAAACTCATGTTTACCGTACTAGTGTGCTTACATAATAATTTACATAGCTAACCTAATATTGCATCATCTAAAATAGAGTTCAAAATTTTCTTTTTTCTCAAAAAATATAATACGAAAAACAGCTGAAAAACAGAAATCCTTCGTTCACAGCGGCAGTATAATTACGGTATCTGGATTAAAAAGTGAAATAAAAGAACCCAGGACTTCCAACTGACTGCCTGATATTCGCCAGCTGCTAGTTGTAACATATGCTGACGATTAATTCTAGTCACAAGACCGGTTTTATACGGAACAGCTTTCTACAAAGAAATGTTTACTCCTTTACGCAGTGAAACGTAACAGCCGTAGAGCCTGATGTAATGATGAGTTGCATTTTTTTAAAACCATTTGAAGAAACAATTGACTTTTAAAACAAAATTTTTTTACTTATTATTTAAAATCTAACATTAAAGTTATTTAAAACAGAAGCATGACGCACTGCATGGCTTTAAACCTATTTAACTTTTGCTATCGGCTCTTTAAACAAAGCACTTTAATGATCTTTTTCTTCACCAAAGACGCTTTTATGTGCATTTGCAATTTTTTAATATGACAAACCCTACATTACGTTTAACGGTTTAAGTTATTGGCCTTGTAATATTGCTTGTGAAATTGCTTATAATCTTGTGTTAGCATTTGTATTATTTAGCTTATAACTTAATACCGAATTAGAAGTATAGGTATGGGTTACGGAGTACTGTTCCTTAAAAGCAAGCACTTTGTGCACGTGTTTCTATCTCATAGTATTTACCATAGATACACTATTACATCGTACTAGTGTTATTATGTATTTAGAACTTGCATGTTAATGAATGGTTTAACTAAGATTTCTGGGATATAAAACCCTAGTTAACAGAAACCAACAGGGAAAAAATGATTACAACATTTCCTAAATAAATATGGAAACAGAGTAATATTAATTTATTTTACAACACTAGGAAACAGGTGATTTAAAAATTAAATAAAATTAAAAGGAAATAAATAAGTTTATACATATTTTAATTAAACAAAATCTATGCTTTTAATATACAAAAAAAGAGATTTTAACAAATTCCTAAAAAAATTAGTGTTTTTCAAATTTATTAAAATTTTTTCACTTAGCAAAGTCAAAATAAAATACAAAATTAGCTCTGTTTTTTCACTTGTTCCTCCTGACTAAATATATTTTGATGACACATTGGACAAGTCTCTTGGATATAAAGCCATTTTCGTAAGCACATCGAGTGAAAAAGATGATTACAATTAGTAATTCGGACTTCTCCATATTCTAAATTAAAAAAAAATTGCTTTTATTTAGTAGTTTTTTTTAAAAATTTATAGTATTTATTTTAAAAAATGAGTATAAACGTATAAAAAAGCAAAAACAAATTTTAGTTTTCTACATAATTAAATAAAAAAACAAGCATATAAAATTTACACAGAGACTGACAATGACGTAAACAAAAATACTTACCCAAATTAAAAAAAATACTCAATTTTTACAAAACAAACAAACACAAAAATACCTGTAGTAAAGTTCTGGTAACAAATGCTGCAAACGTCATCAGAATGTTCGTTTAAATATTCTTCAGTGGGTGCTTGTAGACCTGATATCCTGAAGTTCACTGTTCTCCTATTATTCCAAGTCTTCCAGCCATCTCTTGCAGCTCTACATAAATTTAAAATACTAGTTAATACCAATTTTAGCATAATTTAATGTCAAGTAGTTTTAAACCCTACTACTCTCATGCCCCCTAAGTAAGGTGCTATAAATAATATGTACACCTGTTAAGCCAACAGCTTAATCATTGGGCAATTATAATCAATAATTTTCCAAACTGCCACAGGTAACTTGAGACTGAGTTGGGGTCATTGTTGTTACTCAATTTATTAGGTCATGAAGTTGACCTTACCACATCGAGGATAAATAAATAAAAAAAATACCTACTTATAAATATTAACATAGGCGTGCATAGACATCATGATGGCTCTAAGGGCACTGCCAGACTCAAAAAACAAAACATAAGCTCCATTGACGAACATCACACAACCACAAAAGAACTCAATTATGTAAGATGTTGATCTAACATAGAAAACCCAGTCATCCAAGTGAGGCCAGGGCTGATGTTCCACCCTTGCATCAAGTGCAAATATGATGTACAGAATTAAAGTGGTGAGGACCTATAAACATGTAAGGTTATATGTGTATACCATATTTATGGTGTAGTGTTTAAAATACCGGCAGCGTGGTGTAGTGGCAAGAACATTTGCTACACCACAAGAGGTTGTGGGTTCAATTCCCACTGCTCTCAAGCTGTCGCGCCCTTAAATAAGGCAATATAAATGGTATAAAATCCTGTTGAGCTAGCACTTAATTAGCAGCATAATTATCGGCAATTATGATCTATAACATTCCAAACTGCCACAGGCAACTTGAGACCAGGTAAGGGTAACAGTTGTTACTCTATGTTTAGGTCGCACATTCGAACTTCCCATATCGAGGATAAATTAAATACAAAAAAAATAAAAATTAACTTTAAATTAGAAGAAATTATTAAACTTTTTATTAAAACATATAAAGTGACACAATTACTTAATTAATAAAAAACTTATGTATATATACAAAGTTAAAATACAATATGGTATTTAAAAATCCTTTTGTTTTTTAAGTGTCCTAACTACCCCAGTATATGTTATATTTTAATAGTAGTCAGATATGCATACTAACCTTGACAATAAGTTCAATACTGAATGCTGTAAGAGCAATAAGCCATGTTGAAATTGTGCTTGTTTGTAGAAGCCATACACACAAGTAGAATGGAATGAAGGCCAACAAAACAATGATCAACAATGGCTTTATGTGATTTTTTATTGGAATATTTGCCTGTAAACAAAGCTTGGTTAGGGGTTTTTATTACATTTTCTACTCTTAATTCATAAAATATTTAAACACCTGTTTGTATAACCTTGTAATGTTGTAGTTTTCTTGTAAATTAAAAAAAAAATGTCGGTAGACAGTATTTACTGAATTTATTCTTTATAGATGATGTATATTAACTTGATTATAACCACATAATATAGTCGAGAATTACATTCTCTTTCTAACACAATAGTTTAAAATACATATAACAGAGCCTATCAAAGTTTTAAATTTAATTATAAAACGTTTACCTGAGCGCTTAGGGTCATTAAAACAGGGTTAACCAGATCATGAACATAATGTAAGATTGCTGCAAACAACAAGCACATATTTCTATACACCCTGACCAATCTTCTAAGTGGCGAGAGACCACTAAGACCGGTTTGTATTGCAAGTAAACAGAATAGAACTGCAGAAACGGTGCCCAGTGCTTCGGCTTGAATTAAATCATTGCCTCCGATGAACTTATTTATTTCTACACCACAGTAAAAAAGTGGGATTGACAACGCTGAACTGATTGAAAAGGAAGATAGCATTGAATCAGTTAGCTCGATAATAAATCGTTCAACAAACGAGAAATTGTAAGAACTGTTTGAATACTGGACATCAAGCAATGGGTTAGGGGAAATGGATTGTGTTTTTTCTGTGAAATTTACAGAAGAGGGTGCACGTATAACTCCAATGTATTGTAATATTCCTAGTGGTTTAGTTGTTTCAAAGGCTTCATTTTCTGGGAATGATGAAGTTAATATAACTAAAGTTGCCCAAAAACAACGAAACAAAAAGAAAATGCGGAGAACTTGTGGCACGCGTAGCGTAGTCCACAAATCGTCGATATAAAATGGAATTCCGTTAGCGCGAACATTTCTTATAGTTCGATTAACGATGTATTTAAAATTGTTAATAAGATAAAGATATCCTTTCCCTAAAAATGTATACAGCGAATAAAATTGGGGTAAAAGTGTAAGGAAAACGAATATTCCGAAAACGTTTTCGGAAACGTTAATCAATGCTGCGATTGTTGAAGAAGACGTCAGAAAATAATGAAAAATATTTTTCTTTTCAAATAAATAGTCTGATGAGAATAGCCTGTAGAGACAGAGTTGAACTACCAAAAACAGGAACAATTTCAATATAAAGTCAATCTAAAAAAAATAACTTCAATTTATAAAAATAAAAGTAACTTTTGTTAAAAATAAACCATTAATCCAAAACACTAAAAAAACAGATTAATTTTAATCAAAAAGTCAGTCTAGCTTAAAGGTTAATTTTTATCCTTAATGTAGACTTAAAAGAAATGTAACATAGTCTAGGCCAATAAGTTAATGGTGTATTTACAGAAAACTCTACTTGAAATTAAGCAATGGGTAATAAAAAAAATTTTCATAGGCAAAGTTGGCTTTTTTACTATACGGAAATATAAAAATATATAAAACCTACCTCATGTTGTGAAAGAATTTTTGATTCAATGGTAGTTTCTATAATTGAATACACCACTGATTTGTTAGCGGAAGAGAGATCGTGGTGATATGTTTTATAACATGAAGCCACCAGAAAAGTTTGCAAAAATGTTGAGAACATTAAGATAATCACACCGCTTAGAAAACGATAAATTAACAGTAACCATTCCTTTTGACAAGCAAATAAAATTAGAGACAAAAATGAACCTGAAAATGTAAAAATTTTCATAAAAAGTTTTTAATAACAGTTGAGATGATTTTTATTTTTTTTTTTATATATATGTCTTTATCGTTAATGTGAGAAGGTGGAATGCATGACCTAAACATGGAGTAACATTAATTACTCCAACCCAGTCTGGAGTTTACTTTGGCAGTTTGGGATATTATTTAAGGGCGCTACAGCAAGAGAGCAGTGGGGATTGAACCCAGCACCTCATAGTTGTGTAGCAAGTATTCTGTCTACTACATAATGCTGCTGTTAACAATGTTATGTTTTGGGTTTGATCTTTAACGATTTAATATCATAGCATTCTTGGGTAGCCTAAAGTTAGTATAACATCCAACAGCAAAGCAACTGCCAGCAGAATAGAACAAAAATATTTTTATCGAAAAAAAGTAATTAAAAGTTACGTAACACAAGACAAAATAACTTGCCAAATGATGTGATTAAAAAACAAATAAAATGCTGCTCCTTCCAAGGAAGTTTAATGCGCTGTGAAATAAGAGCATCCAAAACTATGACAGTTGGACTTCGTAGTATGTCAATAACCTTGTAATCCATTGCTGTCAGACTTTTACTGTCAGACTTTGAAAGTTTGTATTTTTGTAGCTTCGTCAGTTTAAATTTGATACAATAAAAAGAAAAACTGCAAAGCGATTTAATCTGCCTTAATTTATTAAATTACAAATGTTTTTTACAAAATTAAATGCTTAAAATTCATTTTTTAGGGCGTTTAAAAGACATTAACTGAATTCACATAAAAGCTCTGTAATAATTTGGGAAGTCCCAAGTTTGAAATTTTAATATTTCAGCTTACAATGTTGCCAAATAAATTATTATTTTTTTAGATATAGCACAATCATTTTTTAAAGTTTAAAAGACACATTAATAAAAATAATTTCACTATATATTTTTTTCAATAAAAAATTATTAATAATGCAATTTAAAAAACACACAAACAGTTTTAAAACCTTTTATGTGTTTATGTTTTTTTAAAGCTTTCAGGTAATATTTAACACTTTGTCATTTAACCTATTGCAATATGGTTGCAAGTTTACATTGTCAAAATTCGTTATTTGCAGAAATTGTTGAAAAGACAAGTTAAACATAATTTGTTTTGTTGTTTTGTTATGTTTTTTTTTTTAAAAAAGATGCTTTAATTTGAGGTTTTTAGAAAAATTATTAAAATAATGCCGGAAGTTCAACAGTATCCTTTTGGACGTTTAAACTTGAAACAATTTAAAGACCATCAACCAGCGCTAGTGAGGAAGTTTCTAGTTCCCTAAACTTGCTCATATTTCTAAAGCTAACCCATATTTTTAGTTCCCCAAACTTGGCTTTACAACCCACCTTTGAAAAAGCCTTTATTTTCCATATTGAAAAACAAGCATCGGTCGTAGGCTACAGATAGAAATATGGGCTAGCTCTACAATAGCACAAAATGACCCTTTTTATTATACTTTTACATTTAAAAAACATCTGGACAAATTCCTTTTAGTTTTAAAATCAATTATAACTTGTTTTGCTTATTTACGTCAATCCTGAAAAATTTCGTTGATTTAAATAAAACCTTTTTTACAAAAAAAACAAGTTTTTGAACATAAAAAAAGCGATACAGTTTTTCTTCTTTTTTTGTTTGTTTTTTTTTAACTTTTTTTTAATAAAATAAGTTTTTTAATGAAAATTTCAGAATGTCAAGTTCAACAATACCGAGTTATTTTTTAAATTGAGCATTCTGCTTATTGTAATAAGCATTTTTTATGTTTATCCAACTTCAGAGTTTTCAATTTTTTATTTAAAAAGGAACGTACTTGTGCTTCGGTGACGCGCTGGCGCTTTGTAATATCTAACGAATGTAAACGAGAAAACTGTTTCGTTCTCTTCATACCAAAATCTCTGTTTTTCTTTTTGTAAGAATGTTTTTTGTTTAAACTCACGGAAGCTTGAGATTTGCTTTTAACACGTGAGATAAGGTCAATTTACATTAAATTCAGTACTAGGTTTTATATACAAATCGTAACTCTAGCTTGAGCTTATTTACTAGATGCTTTTTTTAGTAGCCATATAATTAAAACTTTATGTTTTTAAAATAAAAAAAAAATAAATGTATAATTTAATTTAAAGAAACTTTTAGACAGAACTCTTTATATTTTTAAAATATTTAAATTTTGTAGTCGTAAAAATTCAAATTCAAGGCTATATAGCCTTCACATATTGGTTTATTTTAAATCTTGTTTGGCCGTTGTTTTTTTTTACAAAAGTAAAACAAGATCTTTTTTGCTATATAAAGGAATACCTAAACGTCCGATTTCACATCTATCTCAAACCGTTTAAATTACAGTATGCAATGAAATTACAAATAAATAACCAACTAATATTATTTAGTTTCAACAAATTATTCTAAAAAAAATTCTAAAATACCCTTTTTTAAATTGGGCGAACCATAATGTTATTTACCAGTGTATTTTGAAAAAGTTTTTATTCCGTCCAAATTTAGATATGATTTTTAGTTAAATAATGATAAAATAAAACAAAGAAAAATGAAAGTTCAAGATTGATAAAATATCAAAAATGTTCAACAAAAAAACAAAAACAGGACATAAGAATATATTTGTAAGAGTCCTAGAACTAAAAGTTTTGTCCAATCGACCGTTACAATAATATTTTTACGCGGTACACTTAGTCATATTGTACATTTGTCTTCAACAACAATGGCAAAGTTAAATGTAATTTTACCCTTTTTTTAAGTTATATCAAATAGGATAGTAATTTAAAACCAATTAAGACTCTTTCAGTTATTAAAACATTTTAAATTTAAAAAAGCATAAAACATAAAAAACAATATAAAAACAAAAATTTTAACAACTTAATGTTTAAAAATGGATTATGTAGAACGTTTTAAACTTAAATTAATTACAAGATTTTAAAATGAAAGTTTTACATTATTGCCCATTAGCCTATATTAACCCTTTAACCAGTAAAATAACATCGTTTTGTATTTTACAAATTTGACGAGGTAGAAAGTAATTCTACCTTTTTCTTTTATGTTATGTCAAGTAAGTTTGTAATTTGAAACAAACGAAGTCGTAAACCAATGTTCCCAATACACTTGTGTAAAGAAACTCAAAAATCAACCATTTAAAAAAAAATAGAATGAATAATATTAAAAAATACAGCGCAGAATTTAACTTAAATAACTAAAAACTACCAAACTGTTAGTGGTTGTAAATTAAAAAAACGTTCTTTATAGATAAGTCGGGACTGTATTTTAATGCCTGCTAAAGTTATACAGTTGAATTATATTAAAATAAGGCTTTATTAAGGTAGTAAAAAAATTAACATGTGTGTTTTAAAAAACAGAATAAGCTACTTTTAATTATAGAACACACTTTATCGAATTTTTAAATTAACTTAATGTTAAAAAAAGGTTTATAAAAACGGTCGAATAACATGGCAGCAAATATGATACGAGTAGCCTTTGGAAAATTTAAACTTGTGGCAAGTGGGAGGTCAGCAACTATTGTTAGTGCAGGAGTTAGTGGTACTATTGCCTCATCTTCACTTAGCGAAGATCAAAAGACTATTTTAAGCCAAGGTTTAAAAAATACCTTTGAAAAGAGTAAAGATGTTTTTATTCGCAACATCAAAAAAGGATCTTTATGTGTAGAGGTATGGGTCACTTCTACAGAGGCACAGGATGAACTTCAAACCCGATATGATTCCGGAAGGTTGCTTGAAAATCTCAACAATGAAATTAAACAAAGTGGATTTGAGTTTGACTCGATAGAAAAAGTAAAAGAGTTCAAGATCAAAGAAATATCCATTGAAGAGCTTGGCGAAGAACAAAAAGCTGGCAAGAAAGACTTTGATTCCTTTATGGAAACTTTAAAGGTAAGTGTTTTTTACACTCACAGTGACTATTAAAACTTTTTTTTTACCCAAGCACATACATATTATATAAAAATAATTTTTTTGGGAATGAAGGGGGCATTTTGGTGGTTTCGGATAGTGTATATTAATTTAGAATTATTTGGTACAGAAAGAAGATTTTATGGAAAACAGACCTCAAAATGATGGGTATGTATAAGCTTAAGTATAAAACTTTATAAAAAAGGCTTAATAATACACCTTTTTATAAAATATAAAAAAAAGTTTTAAACTACCTTTTAAATGTTTATTATTACCATGAATTTATTTTTTCTTTGGTTATTATTAAACTTTTTTTGTATTTTCTTGTTATAAGTTTTCATATTTTTTATGTTTTTATTAGAACATTATTTAGCAAATCAAACGAATTTGCAAGATGGGTTGCCTCGTTTACTTTAAGAGGAAACAAGGGTGGCACAGTGAAACTATTAGATTCCCACGATAAAGAGGCGACAAACCCGACCCGTAATTTAATTAGCCTGGAGCAATCCTCACATCTAGTTGAGGGTTTAAGTAAAGCATTTATGGAGTATGGTGCGACGATTTGCGGCATTGAGAGCAGGTGTACTAAACTTGATGTGCAGGTGGCCACAGAAGAGCAGGCTAAAATTATCACAAATAAGTTTAAAGAAAAAGATATAGTGCCTTTTATAAATCAACATATTACAGAAAGTGGTGTACAATTCGATTCCATAGAACAAGTTCAAAAGTTTAGTAAAAAGCTTTACAACGAGGAAAATTCAGCATATTTTGCAGCAAAACTGGAAAGAAAACTTAGGAAGTATATAAAGGTATGTTATATTACCTTTTTTAGTTTTTCTATAGCTTACTACTTTGGTTCTGTTTTTTCGTTAAAGTATTGTGTTTTTGAGTAAATTTTTTCTAGGTTTAACAGAATAAAATTATGCAGTAACATAATTTGTTTTAGGATATAAGCGGAAAAGATCCAGAAGGAAAAATTGTTATTAACAACTTTATGATTTCAATCCCGATCAATTTTAAATTACAAAAGATTGAGTAAGGATAACAACATAGTAATTTAAATTTTTTATTATTTTTTTTAAAAAAGGGCTCAAGTCCTTTACTTAAAATAAACAACGTTAGTTTTAACAAAAATCATATTAACAAAAATAAAATATTGTTTCACGCTTATACAGACGTTGCAAGTATTAAGTAGTGTCATGGACTCAGTTTTTAATGTATTACTTTTACGTGACAACGCCATAAAAAAAAACTTTTTTATTTCCTATCATTTTTTAACGAAACAAAACAATATAGCTAACCTCTGATTGCAACGCCTAAACAGTTTAAATTATCAAACACTTAAATACCATATTAATACATTGTATTTGTAAATATTACTTAAAATCCTCCAAAACCAGCATAACATAGTAATTTTTTTTTAATTTTCTTGGTTTAAACCTTTTTTATTTTTTTAACAGAAGCACAACTACATAATTTTAACATACCCAGTAATCAAAAAACACAATAAGTTATTTTAATTTATCTTAACAAAGGTTTTTAATTTATAGATCTGTAGGAATGAACATTGGAAACGTTATAGGTAAAAAATTAAAATGCCAGAAGTTTTTATTAGATTTTTGTCAACAAATTTTTCATGATTAATTTACCACAGCAAAAAAACAGTTTTTTAAGCATTTTTTAAACAAAAATGCAATTTTATACATATTTGTTGACTGATTAAATGGTTTAGGCGGAAAAATTTATAAGAAGCAAAAACTTTTGGATGAAAGTGGGTCAACAACTGGTATTAAAAAAAAACTAATTAGGTTTTAATAAAATTAACATAAAAAATGTTTACTATATCACATTTTTGTTAAATTGTTAAATTATGTAATGCCTAAAACGAAAATCATTTTAACGTTCAAATTAATTATTAGTAAAAATTGCAAAGAAAATTCATAAATATTCATGAATGTATTCATGTTATAAAAATAAATTACAAACTGGTAAAATATAATAGTAATGAAAAAAAATTTTATTTATTTTTTAAATTATTCTTTTGCAGCCTCTGACTCTAAACGCACTTCTATATCTGCAACAGAAGAAGAAAGGGAATATTGGATTCAAAAAAATACACGCGAACAAAAGAAGGAAAAGAAAAAAAAAAAGAACACGGTTTTGTTTAAAATTTGTTTTCCCAATTTTTAAAAAACCGTTGTGTTTATTTAAATGAAACCGTTGTGTTTATTTAAAAACTAAAATTAGTTGGTTATTAATTTTAAACCCATTTATTCTTAAACCTTTAAAAGGCCCACTGCCTAACCTTATTGTCCAGTTTTTAAATGTGATTGGCCGCTACATATATAAATCAATAAAAAACAAATTTCGAATATTTAAATTAAATATGAATATTCATTTGATGTGATTTGCAATATAAAAAAAGGTGATTTTTTTAAGAAATGAAAATGCAAATCGAACAAAAAAAACTAGATTTACTGGAAAAAGAAGAAAAAGAAAAAGGTTAGTAATAAAGCAGTAACAATATATAATTTTCAGTTATAAATAGTCATCTTATGGTCATTTTCAAACGTTGAATTGTCGATTTTTGTAAGAGACGTTGGTAATAGTCTTGGGATCTACGACACATCAAAAAGTGGTCAGTACCAGAACTTCACTTGGATATGCCCAAAATCCTAACCTTCATGCCTCATCAGCAGTACTTTAATAAATTCATTTTATGTTTTAAGAAAAACTTATAAAAGTTCGGGAAATGGATAGAGAAGTGAATAGAGAAATCAAGCGGTTAAAATTAGCAAAATTGAAGAGGGAAATTAAAGAACCAAATTAGAGTTTTGTTACTTAATCAATACTTAATAGTTAAAGAATATATTAATATTAACTTTTATCTCGCAATCCCTTAAAAATGATTAAATTTATTTGCTGTGCACATATAAAACTTTTAATTTACGGTTTAAACTAAAACCTTAAACAACTAATAAGCTTCATTAACCTTATTTTCAATAATAATCTGTGAAATTTTTTATACAATTTTTTTATAAAAATTTTTTATATATTTTATAACCGCCAAAAGTTTTAAATTTTAGACCAGCGTATAGTCAAACAAAATTAAATAAAAATTATTAACCAAATTACTGATTATTTTTATGCTTTAAATACAACCAAATTTTTAGAATTATAATACTCTGTATATTTGGTTGTGAAAATCCCAAATTATTATTTTAAGAAAATTTTCTATTTTTAAATTACTATTTTTCGTGTGACGTCACGAAAATCAAATTATTGCTGCTTAAATGTTGTAATGTGTTTATTCAAAAGCTTGACAATTAACTAATCACAATTCACAAAATTGTGAAAATATTTAAACGACTAATTCAAATAACATTATCAAAAAAAATTATGTAATTTCAGCCATACTTATCATATACCTTAAAGTTCTTTTAGCGCTGGAAGATTATTGGCCTTAATATAAAGTACATAAGTTAACTTTTTAATGTGTCTTAATGCGCACGCATGGTTCTATGGTAATTCGAGCTTCGCTAACACAAAAATCAGTAATATAACCTAATTGAGATTAGATGCCGTATCAAGAGGTTCATTGCCAATATGAGTGTTGAACTAACGAAGAAAGTCATGAAACTTCAACGATCACCTTTTTTGGTAACGAAACGCCCTGGCGAATGCTTGTCGCCATACTTTAAATAAAACTAAGAATCGGTTTCATGTTGAGTTGTTTGTGGATTGATTAAAGTTATTTTGGTCAGGTTCTCCTCGAAGTTTTTTGGGCACGTCAGTGTAGGTAGAAAAAGTTTTTTTAACAAGATTTATTGGAGATTGCTGAAAAAGAATTGGTTCGTGGAAAAAAACAACGTCCCCGATTTCAATTCCACCAGATTGGCTTATTTGATTATAGCCTTTATGTACAGCTTTTTAACTTTGGCTTCTTCTTCATTAAGACGTTGCTCCTTTTTTTCTTGTCCGAAGCTTTTGTTGTAGTTCGGTTTGTTTTCTTTTTTTTTCAAAGTCAACCGTTTTTGAGTTAGTCGCACGTCTAGCCCTTATGCTAACCGTCGTTGATCTTACAGAGGCCATAGCAAAGATTAACTGTTTTGAGGAAGTTTGTACGTAGGACATGGTTTAAGGAAAGCAAAATAATACAAAAAGTGTTAATAGATTTCAGTAACCCAAGAAAGTGGATTATTCTTCTAGGCAAGTACTAATCTCAGTAAGCTTCAAACTGTTTATCGCAACACACATTCAAAAGCCCAAACTCCGCTTCAAACTATATATAAGCAATAGTTTTTAGAGTAAATACGAAAAAAAATAGGCGCGGCTTACAACAATTAGCAGGCACCTATAACGAAATATAGGTTCTGTTTTAACAACCAACAGTAACTCCAAAAAATTAAAATAGATGCTGCTAACAACAATAAGCAGACACTTTAAGCAAAATGTGCCTATACCAGTAAGTAAACAGTTTAAAAATAGATGTGGTAGCTGTTTAGACAATAAAGTGACAACTTTATTACATCTTCTTATCACATTTCAAATTACGTTTTGAGTTTCACGTCAAATAACAATTAAATAACGTTTAAGTAATTTTTAAAGTGTGAGTCTTTTATAATCTTATTTAAATGGAAAATATTAGTTAGTAGGAAAAAACTAAACTGTAAAATAAACTATGCGAACGAACAATTAAAGGTATGATAAGCTGACATTAACTATTTGAAAAAAAGTCAACCTCGGAATTAAAAAGTAAAAATATTAATTTTTTAGTAAGTAACATTACTTAATTTATTATATTTGATATGTTTGTATTAACGATTTAACAGTTTAAATCAACATTTATTACGCGAAAAAATGCGGAGTATTGCTAGAATTAAAAAAAAAAAATTCGTGACATCATAATGGTGTGACATCTTAATCTCCCGTAGAGATGTCAGAACCTGTTAAAAATTTCAAATTAAGTAAAATTAAATTAAACGTTTTACAAAAAAAGATTAAATACTATATGTTAGCATATAGATTAATTTTAAATCGACTTGTTTTAGCCAAAGTATACACATACAAACAGACAAGTAATTTAACTTATTCAATCGGATTGTTACGTCATTTTTTTTAATTTGAAGATTAAAATGGGTCTTAAAAATGCATTACAGGTATAGAAAAAAACCCGAATATTTTTAAATATTCACGAATATTTCGAAAATTGTTTCTATAACCTGTAATACATTTTTAAAACACATTGTGATTTTTTAATTTTACAGTTGTTAAATTACTTGTGTTTTTGTATATATTTGATTTTATTGCTCTCGAACAGTTATAGACCAACAAAACGGTATCCCTATAAAATACATAGTAGTAATAAAAACTATCTTAACTTTAATAACTTAAAAAAAATTGAAAGTTAAGTAGGAATTAGTCAAACAGCTGATCAGGGATTAAACTAACTTAACCTTAATAACTTCACCCTAAACTTGACTTTACTTTAGTGACTTCACCCCTAATGTTTTGACAATTTTTCTGTTACACTTAATTTTTATACAACTTGGACAATTTTATTTTTTAGATTTTTTGGAATTTACTATTTATGATTATTTGATCAAACAAAATCCGCTTTACTGCGACAAAGTTGATTTCTTTATAAATAAAAAGTTTAAGTAGGTTGTTAAACTTTTTCGATAGTGTGGTAGTTGTTGCTGTCGTGAAGAATATTGTATAGTCTAAGTAAGGGATGAGAAGAACGGTTGCAGGTATATGACATAATATATTAATGCGACATAAAAAAATCACAAAATCAATTTAATGATTTGAAACATACCATATATTAATGTTTACACAAAGATTTTGTAGTATATTATATGACATGGTCACCAAACCCAGTTAAGATTTAATTAATAATAACACCATAAAATAAAATATAATTAAAGAAATACACACAAAAAATTACACAACAAAATTAAACATCAAAAATGACACTTTTTATTTATAAGAGAATAGCAACCCTTTAACTGTCTATAATATAACCCAGTATGGCTCTAGTAGGAAAGCACAAACTGGTTGCATTAAATTGCAGGAGATAATTTATTATAGAGTAATTAAAATTAATAATATCTCAAAATGATAAAGTGGAATCATTTAGAGTTTTGGGTAACAAATTTTACTCTATATTTAGGCCGTAGAATCGGCCTTTTCCGATTGAATCCTATTAAAAATAAATAACAATGTTAGGGTTATTAAGCAGCCAAGACTGGTAAAGTAATTTATCTACAGGAGGAATTTGGTGGTGCAAATATGGGAAACTTTCATAATGAAATATAGTATAAATCATTCATGAATATGCAATGACCAACATATAAGTTATTTTTTGCAAGCCATGCCAGATTTTTATATTTAACTTTTATGTAGTTTAAAGTTGTGTTTAAAATTTACCTTTTTTTTACAAAAAAAAATCAAAAAATATTATTCAAATATTTTTTCACAGGAGAAACTTCAGTTTATGAAGATGAAAATGATAAACTTGAACAGGAACTGAGGAGCAAAGTCAAAACTTTAAAATCTGTATATTTTGTTGCTTTATTTTTTCTTCTATTTTTTAATAAAATTTAATGCACTTTATTTAGCTTAAGCACATAAATCCACTTTTGGAATTGTAGAAGAACATGCATAGAATATTTACATAAACAAGCGATGCTATTTTGATGTATTTGTTTAAACAAATTCTTATGTTTTAGCTCTCTATAAGCATTGGTGATGAAGTGAAAGATCAAAATAATTTGCTTTATGAAATGGTAGGACAATTTTTTACTTTTTGTAAGGAATGAACATCATTTAAAAATTCTTGTAATTTTGGCCATATTTTTTTAGAATGATGATATGGGAAGTGTTTCAGGGTTTCTTAATTCAACTATGGGAAGGTTAAAAAACATTTCACGAGGAGGTTATGGCAAAATGTATTGTTATTTAGGATTGTTCGCAATGGCTGTGTTTTTTGTAATGTATCTTTTAATAAGACTATTTTAGCCCGTAGTTTTGTGCTCTGTAAATTTTCAAGCACAATCTTACAGTTTGCGGACAAGGGTGAGCAAAATAACATTAAAAGGTAAACAAAGCAAAATGGATTCTAATTTAAAAATTAAACAATTTTTTATAGTTTGTTTTGGCTATTTGTTTTTTTTGGAATTAAATGTTTGATTGATACTAATCTTTGTTTTATTTTTGCTTGGTTTATCTTTATTAATCTGGTTGTGGAAAAGTGTTAAAAAAGTGCAATTTTTTAATAAATATAGTCAATGTTATTTATCCTTATGTTATTATTCGAAATGATGTTTTATTAAATTTAAAAAAAAATCATATTGAAGTTAAAAAATTAGACCTACTTATATCATATTATATATATAAAATATTGTTATTACATATTTTTATTTAAAAAATAAATGCAACGACTTTTTATTTTTTATCTAAGTTGATTACGGTTATATCTACAAATTATGATAAAAAATTACTAACTCATCTACAGCATAAATTAATTAATGTAAACTTTTTTTGTTTTGTGTGTTTAAGAATAGATAAGAAACTAATGTTAATAATACTGTTAGTTTGTTACAAAAGATGGGGTAAGCCTACTTCCTTTTTCGACTATGTTCGTTTTTACTCCCAAGGCTTGGTAAGTTCTAAAAAAAAATTTTCATGGTTATTATTGTTAAAATAAATAATAACAGTTTAATCGTGTATCATTTTTTTAAATGAATATGTATTGGGCTTAAAGGGATAAATAATATTTAAATTAAGCAACTTAAATACAAATTTATGTTTAAATATGTAAATGCTTTAGGTTTTTGATGGTTAACGTCTTTATATAACATCACAGGTATATTATGTAACTTTGTAAAATTAAACATTTGTTTCAAATACACGTTGCGTGCCCTGTTTTTTAAGTCGAATTGCCCCTGAGAAGAGCACTTTAACGACAGGATTATTGCATTTAAAAATTAACTGTAGTTTATTTGTAGAATTGTGGATTTTGGGTTTGGTGACCATGCAATAACATACTTAAAATCTCTATGTAAACATTATTACTATAATGTTTTAAACATTAAATTGATTTTGTCATTTTTTCACGTCGCATTGTTGTAATATTAATTGTATATTTTTTTATTTACTTTCATTATTGCGCGAAAAAAACAAAATAAAAAATAAATAAAAAGATTAACAATAACCAAAACTCTCAAAGCCATTTCAAGGCCAAAGTATTATACCGTACGAAAGTGCCTAAAGTTTTTGAGGGTCTTGTTTAACGTTGCATTAAATCAACGAAACAACATCTTTTTAACTGACGCGTTTTTAAATAAAATCTTTTGTGCTGTTTTGCAATACCAGCCAGCAACCGCCAAAAAAACATTTTTCCATTTTATGCTATTGTAAAATATTTGGTTAATTTAGAGTAAATGAAGTCTCCCTTTTTAAAATTTAAATAACTTCATAATACTTTTCTGCAGAAGCTTTCATTTAAAATATTAATAAAAATGACATACTTAAAATATAGCGCGTTGTTAAATGTCTAATTCCCTCTTAGCGCAACGTTACATTTGGTTGGATCACAATCTCGGCAACAAATCTATTTTACTGGGTTTGGCAACAAAAATGCATAACAGAACCACAAAATCGTCTAACACATCAACATTATGTTTTTTGTCATTTATATTGCTATTATTAAGAATAAAGGAAGCTGATTTACGTTAAACTTTAGAGAGGTCAAAGAGGTCGCCCACATCAAAAATAAAATTTAATATAAAAAACACTTACTACACGCAGAAGGTAAACCGCACTGCGCACATCTCTTTTCGTTGATAACACCGCAAGAACACCCTCCGTTCTGACAACACGCACACCCATCAGTTCGTGATATATCGACGTCTCCGTTGCTATTCAAACAGGGGCATCCCCTCTCGGATGCAGTCCACCCATCAATTCCAGTTGGATTTTGCCTAGCTTTAATTATTAAAATATTTTTATTAATGTTAAGTTATATTAGCAACAAAAATACCAATTAAATGTATATACTTTTCGTGAACAAGCTAGATTACAATTTAAGCTTGAACCGGCAGCGTGGTGTAGTGATAAGAACACTTGCTAAACCACACATGAGGTCGTGTGTTCAATCCCCACTGATCTCATGCTAAGGCGCTATAAACGGTACTTCTGCTAAGCCAGCACTTAATCAGCAGTATAATTATCAGGCAATTATATTCTATAATATTCCAAACTGCCACAGGCAACTTGAGACTGGGTCGGAGTAATTGATGTTACTCTATGTTTAAGTCGCGCATTCAATTTTCCCACATCGAGGATAAAGATATATACAAAAAAATTGTATCAGTAAAGACAACCACATACGAACCTTTGCATATGGATCCATAGCCACATTGAACACACAAATTGTGGTTATCTGAGGCGCACTGACATCCACCATAGCTACAACAAGCGCAATCCCTGCGCGAATTATCAAAATAACATTGGCAACCCGTTGTGTTCACCGTCCAGTGATTAGGGGTTACTAGAAATCACAAGGTAGATGTTAAAAGACATAAGGTGTTTTCAAAAATGGTAATCAACAAGAGGAAAAATTATAAAATTATTTAAAAATGTTTTATTGAAACCGGCATATTTTTGAGTTATGTCACTAATACACTTTACTCAATATTCATATCTTAAATTACTTTTCAATAAAGAGTTTTAGAGAAATAATAAAGGTCAAATAAAGGCAATTGTAACAAATAAGTTATTTTTTTTTATATTTAAGCCATATATACAAAACGAACATAAAAAATGCTCGTTGTAGTTTAATAGATAGTGAAATTGGTTTAAAAATAAATGATAAACAACTTCCAAAACCAATATTTTTATTAGTCACCTTAGTTATTAAATCATATGCTTTCCCCCGCATAATCCCTGCGTTAAAGGGAATGTTTACTATGCTTGGGCAAAATAGTTGAATAACGATTAATTTTTATACCAATCTTAGTAAATATTACAAATTTATACGACATTTTTTCCGTTTGTATTGGAAAAACGTTTATATTAATTTGTCGCTTTTGTAAAACAAAGCAAGTGAGATGTTTTACAGAATTTTTCTATTACTCACAAAATCATTTAATATCAATTAATTAGATGGTTTATATAACACAAATTTGTAAATCGATAACGAGGTTGTTTTAGGGTTTAAAAAAGCGCGTGATACGATCATATTCACAAAAAATGAATTATTTAGAAATAAAGTGAAAATTTTTAGGTAAACTGTTTATTGCTAATAGATAAGCAATTGGAAGTCGGATTTGCCATTTTTAGGTAAAAATATATTTTGTTGGATAAAAAAATTCATACCTTCCCAATTACAACCCGGTCCTTTCCATCCTTTCTTACAAACACAATTTCCTGGTGAAGCACACACTCCTTCGTTGTTACAAGACGGCTTGCAAATAGCTGTTAAATACTTTATTTGTTAAATTATTTTAAAATGTATTCTGTAAAAAAACAAGCTTTTAGAATAGAACATTGGGAGGAAAAGCAAAGTTTTTATTTTGCAAAAATTCAAAAAAAAAATTCAAAAAAACACTTTAAAAATGAAAAAATAAGATTACTTTTTATGTCTGCCAGCATATGCGCATGTGAAAGTGGCGTTACGAGACTATAGCAAGTGTCAAAAATTTTTCTATTTTAAATTTTTATAATTTCGAACCGCAATACCTCGAAAGCTACAAAATCAATTTTAGAAATAATAATATTCCCGTGCGTGCCATTATAGTTATCAAATTATATCCCGTGGATTTATTGTTAAACAATAAGACTTACGAGTACATGATTTTCCGTCACTTTCTAGAGAATACCCTTCCGGACAGTAGCAAGAGAATGAACCAAGTGTGTTAGCGCAGAAATCACAGCCATGGCTCTCCTGCATACATTCATCGTGATCTGAACATGAAAATCCATTTGTGTCCAACGTAAACCCTTCTTCGCAAGTGCAGTAGTAACTTCCAACAGTGTTCACGCAACTGTAAGGTAACATTTTGCTGCGTTAATTTTTATTTTTTTAAACAGCGAAATAAAATTACCCTCCATTTTTTTAAAAATCATGATAAACAATTTAATTTATTATTACTTTTGAGTGCAGCGATTTGTTGAGTTGTTAGCACATTCGTCGATGTCGCTACACCCGTAACCATGAACCAAAGTAAAACCAACTTTACACGAACATAGATATCCTCCATCCACATTTGTGCAACTGCCTTCGCACTTATGTGTACCAAGATTGCATTCATTAATATCTTTATAAAAAACGGCTATCAAAGTTTTGCTGAGTGCTTTTTAAATGGAAAGGTGCTTAAATATGGGGATTTATGAGGTGCTTAAATTATACTGATAAATATGAGGTTCTTAAAGTATACTGAACAATATCATTTTTTGTAAACTAAAGTTACACTTCTTACCCTGTTCACACCATGAACCCGTCCAACCTTCTTCACAGCTGCAATTATTTGGTTCGACACACACACCGTTATCAGAACATGATGGAACACAAACTGCTTCACACCCCTTATCGGTTTTAAGAAAACCCAAACTGTAATACGAAATGTAACATTTACTAAACAAGTAGCCAAAAATAAATTAAGACTAAGTTTAGTGATAAAATTAAACAATTGAAAAAAGTTCGAACTAGCAAACGCATTCATAGGATCCTGCAACGTTTATGCATTCCTGTTGGCAGTCGTTTTCTTCTGTTAAACATTCATTGATATCTGTGCAAGTCATTCCGTCTTCATCTAACTTGTAACCATCAAGGCACGCACATTTGTACCAAGAATTCGTGTTAACGCAAATTTGAGAACAGCCATGCTAAATATTGTTTATAACAGTATTTATTTTTAAAGACATTTTTATTAAAGTAAATAATCCCTATACAATAAATGTCGATAAGTATGATTCCGTCTTCTAGGTATTTTTAATTATCGCCTGAGCAATTACTTACCAAGAAAGAAAATTGACACTGTGGAATTTTTAAAAACTTTTAAATGCTTATACATTTCAGAAATATTGCTTTTATAATCAAACCGAAATAGTAATGTAGTTGTTTAAGGTATAATTACACTAAAATACCTCAACAACCTAAGTATTATTTTGTTAATTTATCAATACCGGTAATTGCTTCAAGAGTTTATTAAAAACCTCAGGAATCTGAGCGCATCTTCTAAACCGCTTCAAGTGGTTAATATCACATTTTAGCGCCACGAAGCGATTAATCGCTAAGCGGGTGCAAGTAAAAAAATGTTTAAACCGCAGCGCAATCTTATATTCACCTTATTTAAAGCACATTCGTCAATGTCCGAACAATCTCTACCGTTTGCATCGAGTACGTAACCACTGTTACATGTGCAGTGGAAGCTTCCGTCGTCATTAATGCAGTTTTGAGCACATGGATCCATATCACACTCGTTTGTGTCTAAAATTAACAATTGTTTTTCTTTTTTAGGTTATAAACTAAATTCAAAATTGTACACCAATTTGATTTCCATAGAATAGTGACCTGTGCAGCTAGTTTCATTAACAAGGTAGTAGCCATCGGGACACGTGCACATGTAAGAACCTTTTGTGTTTACGCAGTATTGGCAATTATGTGAATCAGTAAAACATTCATCGTGATCTAAACATGAGAAATTTGTGTAAAGTAAAAATTAAATTAATTTAACGGAAAATTTTAAAATTGTAAAATAAAACCAAAACAAATATTTAACTTTTTGGCATTGTTTCACTGTTTGTTTTACTTTGAATATCTGTTAGTTGAACATATACCGCCAACCAAGCTTAATTATATTTATTACTTTAATTGATTGAAATAAATAAATGATTGTATATATAACAAACTTTTATATTTTTAAAATTATGGTAAATGTGTTTAAATAAAACCTGAACAGGAATGACGATTTTCCGACAAAAGGTAACCAAGTTGACATGAACATTCATAGTCGCCTTCTAAATTCGTACAAATTTCATCACAGCCACCATTGTCCAGTAAACATTCATCCACGTCATGTGAACAATCAAAGCCTTTCCAACCAGTCTCACAAATACAGGTTTCGGGTTGCACGCATTCTCCATTGATACAACTTAAACATTGAGCTATAAAACCACAACAAAAGAATTTAGCTTACTACAAAAACAGTTTTACCGCAGTGAAATTACGCAGTTGTGGATATTAATGGCATTTAGAAGGTAGGCCCACTATTCTATTTTACAACTAAGAGCAAAAATCCCTTTATATTTGCATGACAGGCAATAAATATGTTTGAACCTATTTTGCTAAAAACAGAACATAATATATAATAGATGCTTACGAATAGCACAACTAGTTCCTTTCCAACCATCTGCACATTTGCAAGTTCCAGGTGTCGAACAATAACCTCCATTTCCACATCCTTGTTCACAAACTGGATTGCAAGATATGTTATTCACTGACAGAGAGTAACCATAGTAGCAAGAACATGAGTAATCATTTAGCTTGTCCGAACATAAGTGGTGACATGGATTGCTTTCGCAGTCGTCTATATCTTAAAATCAAAAACCAGCTGATTAAACTACTAATATTTTAAAACGCAATATTCTTAAACAATGTAAATCTGGTCAATACAAACAAATAAAATGACGTAAGTAAATATAAACTAAACTATATATTAAAGTACGCCTACCCCTACACGTGATTTGGTCAGCCAACAGTTCGTAGCCGGCATTACAAGAACAGGCAAAACTTCCTACTGTGTTAATGCATTTTTGGCCGCAATTGTGACTAGATGTTTCGCATTCATCATGATCTGAGCAAGTTTTACCGTCTCCTCGCAGCACATACCCGGGCAAACAGTCGCATGAAAAACTTCCGAGTAAGTTTGCACATTTCTTGAATCAAAGTAGGTTATAGTGATGTCAGAAATATTAAAATTTCATCGCTCGTGTCATGATATATTAATGATTTAAATAAAAATTAATGTTTAACAATAACATTTAAATAAAAGGAATCTTACTTTAAAAAATTGGGTTATATAAATAAGGTTATATTTTGGACGAAGTTCAAAATTGTAAATGAACATTTATAAGTGTACTTTGGTTTTACGATAATGCTAAATTAGGGTGTTCAAATTTAATGTCGAATGGCGTAGTTTGGCGAAATTAAGCAGTGGGGACTAAACGTCAAATTCATTTTATATAAATACATGTGTAGTTGCCTGATTTTAAAATGTATTACGAATAGTGTTGTAAAAACTATGTTTAAAATAAATTAAAAACGAGGTTAAGTGCCACTATTATGGCATAGATTATGGCATTATGGCATAGATTATGATAGATTATGGCATAACTATTAAAATATATGGCGTTTACAAAATATTTTTAAGTCGTAATTGGGTAAATTTGATTGGGCTTACCCCCTTTGATGTGCAAAAGGTGTAATAACTACTTAAAAACAACTTTATTTTTCAAGTTCATGTTGGCTCTAGTTTGCTTTTTAAATATTGCTTATCTTGATGAATGCGCTAACTATAGTCTAAAATTTTAATATTCCGATTGTTTTTTGAGACGACATTCTTTTTAATTATTGTAAGGGCCGATATTAAAACAACGTTTATACTACTGTTAAGTCACAATGTACTACGTTAAAAATTGTTGATCGAATCTAAATTTACAACCAGATGCGTTTTGGTTAGGTCAACATCTTTTGCGTTTCTATGCAAAAGTGTAAGGTTAATTAATCCATAAATTTCCACAATTAATATATAAAAGGATAGATTTTACAGCACACAAGTGTTTTTACATTACTTTAGCTATTCTAAATATAAATTTGGGGTTTAATATGTTACCTGTTCACATCCTCCATTGTCTGTTAGGCATTCATTAATATCATTCTGACAAATTGACCCCCTGTATCCAGTTTTACATTCGCAATAGTTAGGTCGTAAGCACTTTCCCCCGTTGATACATTTAGAATGACATATTGCTATATTTAACACGTCAAGATAATACGTCGAATATTACGTTTTAATTTAGATACTGTTGTATATGTTGTAAGTTCGAATAATCAGTGGGGATTGAACCTATGAGGTCGTTGGTTTAATCCCCACTGATCTTATGCTGTAGAGCCCTTGAGTAAGGCCGTATAAACGGTATGAACTCCCGCTGAGCCAGCACTTAATCAGCAGCATAATTATCGGGCAATTCGACTTTCCCACATCGAGAATAAAGTTGTATACAAAAAAATATATATATTTATTTGTTTAAATTTACACCTTTTGTACACTCGTTTCCAGTTGCACTCCACCCTTGACAACAATAGTACTGCTTTTGGTTAACAGTTCGAAATGCGATTTTGTATGCTGTTCTGTAGGATATTCTTGCAACACGACATCTATTTTAACACATAGTAACGTAACCGTGAAAACTTGTTAACATCGTTTTATGACTAATAAAGAATTCTTTAAAAAAGTATTAATAGCAACAGTAAATGTTTTTTTTTGTATTTTTACAGAAAAAGCTGCTTAAAAGTTATTGGTTTGATTATAGTTACCGAAACCCCTGGGTCCAGTCCCAACACGACTCATACCGATAAGTTGTTACTTGTTTGTTGTATCTTTTTGTGTAGGATTGTACGTAGGGAACATTTCGGCTACATACGTTCGCACTAAATTAAGTTTTTTAGTTTAAAAAATTGTTCGGGCAAAAATTCGAATTGAAATCAAATTTATTTAGTTGATTTAAACGAATATCCGGGTTATCAATCAGTATTATTCACGTTTTAAACCTATGCGAGGATTTGTCAACTATTGTTGTAACTTCGAATAATAAAGTTTTTGTGCTGTGTCAATATTAAATTGTTTAACGTATGGCAAAAGATTATTAACACAGCTTTATAGTAACATTGGCTTTTGGGCAACAATTACGCCTTTGTTAAAGTTAATTGTGCGCCCTTTTCAATAACTTATAATAATTTAGGATAAATAAAATTTAAAACACTTTAAATCATAGTAATATAAATACGTACAAAATTAAAAGAGAAAAATGTCTAAGAAAACATAACACCATCAATAATTATGTGAAAGCGACGAAGTTTTTTGATAAGTGTAATAAAAAAAAGTACAAAAATATTTTTTTAATTAAAAAACTTTTTATTTGTATGCTGGTCGACTAGTATAACAGTCATGACAAGAAACTACAAACTAACGGTTTCGGATTCGATCCGCACTAATACCCTGTTTGCCCTTGAGCCCAGCGTTAACACAAAAAACTTGAAAAAACATCACAACACTTTACTCTAAACTAATACAAATTTTTTTTTTATGTATATAGTTAAATAAAGACTTACCCATTACTCCTTAACGTGGAAGACAAATGGATCGTTATTGCAATTATTGTAAATAGGGCGACAATTTTTAATCCTGCCATCATCGATTATACTATAGCCTCCAAAAAAAATTCTTGACAAAACAAAAGTTTTAGGGCGCGTATTCTTTTAACTTGAGTTTTCTTTTTTCTTAGGTTTGTTTTATGTTTGCACAGAAAAAGGCCATGAGCGTTAATATTAAATCCGGGTTGCCCAACATACCCTTATAAATTTAACCCATAAATTTGTAAAACTAAATGACAAATAGGACTTCAAGACAAAAAAGGTTTTGATTGTTTCGTACATGATCAATCTTAAAGTGTAATACACTACACATATTAAAAATACTCTGTAAAAAAAAATTAAAAATGTGCTGTAAAAAATCCATCAAAAAATGAGCAATTCATTTTAGATTTATTAACGGACAAAGAACAAGAAACTGTTAAACGTCGTTTAAATTGGCTTTAATTTAAACTTAGATATAGAGGAATTTCTTTTTTTTCGTTAAGATTTTGATAAAATACTAAATGTTTTTTTCACGCAAATAATTTATTCATAAAACGCATTATTTCTAATTTATACCAAATTTACTTTAGCATAAAATCCGTAAAATTTAGAACACAGGAGTTATGACGTCATTTTCGCCAAAACACTAACAACCGATGTGAGTAATTTTATCATAAAATAAACTGGTTGATCCCTTTATTCAAGCCAGACAATTTCTAGTTAGTATCATTCGATTGCAAATTTAATTTACTGTAGAAATGGGGCAAGAAAAATGTGGCACTTGGGGTTATGGCGTCATTTCCGCTTAAAAACTGATAATAGATTTGCTTAATTTCGTCGTATATTACGCCTGTTTGTACCTTAATTCCCTCTGTGCCAACTTCTAGTTAGTATCATTCGATTGCAAATTGAATTTACTTTGGGATTTGAGCAATAAAATTGTAGCACACATGGGTTATGACGTCATTTCCGACGAAAAACTGATAATTAATATAAGTAATTTTGACTTTGTCATATATAGCTCTCGTTAACCCTTTTATTCCCTCTGTGCCAATTTCTAGTTAGTACAGTTTGATTGCAAATTAAATTTACATTAGGCATAGGGCAATAAAAATGTGGCATTCAGGGTTTATGGTGTTATATCGGCTTAATAACTTTTATCATAAGTTAGTAACTGTATATTGTCACTTTTTTATTTAAAACATTCTGGTATAACATTCTATAGACGTCACGAAGGTAATCGTGACCTTATTAAAAATTTCTACACTCCGCATTCTGCACATGCACTCCGTCTTTTACATAGTGCCACAAATTGCTATAGAAACTAAACTAACACACAATTTTTTAAAAATTTGTCAAAACAACTTTTACCAACAAATATTTGCTGCTGGCTATACGAATATGGTTGTAGATATATATATTTAATTTGAATATAAAATAACCAGGATAGGTATAAACCTGTCAAAAAGTGACATTTGAGTAAAATATGTAACATTTAAAAAAAAACAATTTCTGCTAGTCTGCTACCATTTAGTTGCAGTCTATTACCAACCTTTTTTACAGAAATATAAAATGTAAATTCTCAGTTGGGTGAGAGCTTTACTAAAAGTTATCCTATAACGAATTCAAACCGAACATATAAAAGAAATTTAATAAAGGGTTTAGTTAGATAGATGCTGTAGCTCCCTTGAGTAAGGCGCTATATATTGATATGAACTCTATGCATTTGACCCTTCCACATAAAGGATAAAGATATATACAAAAAAAATAATATATATATTTATATATATAAAACTTAAACATTTGCTTTGTAGGCTTGCTTTGTAAATTTTGTTATTTAACTTTTATATCTGTTAAAATATGAAACCTTTATATCATTCTGGCAAGTTTAAAGGTCGTTCTCCTGTTGCGCATGGAAGAGACTCCGTAAGTATTTTACTTTAATTTATCACATTGTTATGTCCCCTTTTTTAATATTTTTATTAAAAAGCTATGTATAAAGCATACAACTTTTAGACAATTTAGTTTTAAAATACAATATATATATTATTTGTAAAGTGATAAATTATAATAATTAGTGTGTTGTCTAAAAAAGATATTCAATACATTTAGGTTTAGTTTTTTTTTAATTTGTTTTGATAAAGCAGTTATTACACTATAATAAATAACAACAGACTTTGAAGTGGTATCTAATGCCTGACAGATTCTTAAGAATTTGTATACTGCTATGTTACGTTACTTGTATAATTCATATGGTTAAACTATTTGTATTTACAATAGGTTATTTATTAATTCTGCTATCATTCACAGAACTTTTATACCATTTGTAGCAAAATTGATTTAAAGTATTTAGTGTCAAAAAGGTTTTTATTTTTTTGTTCATATTGCTAATTATAATTATTGTTACACATTTAAAACCATCATAGCATGCAATTCCCCCTTTTGAACTTTCACTTCAAGCCTCATCAACTTCAGTGATTGATAGAAATGCACGTCATGTCACACCCGATCGATTAACAAGAGATCAGGCAACCACTTTCCGACCCTCAGATTTGCCTATTGGCCAAAGCAATATAAGGTTGAATATTTTCACTTTTATTGCTTACTTTAAAAAATTAATTTAAAAAAAATTATTAACTTTTGTATCTATAATGCTGACTTTCCAATCGATTTTAATGTATAAAAAAACAACTTGTGATTATGTCTTGACAACCTTACTATAAATATATGTTAAATTGGTTGCAAGTTGAATGCTGATTAGATTTTTTGATTTTGTTAGTGATAAAAAATAACATGCCATATAATAAAATACATTTATTAGGATTAAGCCATGGCATTTTACTTCGTTTATGCTAGGTTAGGTTTGATTATTTATTTATGTATTTACAACTTTTAAAATACAAATAGCACTATTACATACATTGTATATATAAATTTATTTTGAAAACCAAACCTTTTATTATATTGCTTGTTTAGATCATCTGCTCACAGTGCGCATAGTGATGGGGGATCTACTAGGAGTATGGCCTCAGGGCCTCTTACTACGATAGGTTAGTATAGTGTGTACTTTTTCTGCATGCTTTATTAAAGATGAAGTGCTTTATTAAAGATGAAGTGTGTTTTTGTAATAAATTTAAGAGTTTCAAAAAGCTTTCGTTTTTAAAGGTTTTGGTTCCCCTTCATTACTTCATACAATGAGTGAAACTAGAATGCTAAGCAATAGTTTACGAAAAAATGTTGCCAGTCCAACAAAAGTATATGCTACTGAAATGGCAATGGTATTTAAAAAGACTTTGTCATTAAATTTACCTTTAAACAGTAGTTTAATTATTAAACTTACTTTTATTTCATAATATTTCATTAAAACAAATTTCATATTGAGTAGGCTTAATTTATGTATTGTTATTTTAATGAATATAGCTAAACTATTAGGATATTTAAACTACATTTTTTTTTGAAATAAGATTAAAATATTCTATATCACAACTATTTAAAATATGAAATTTAAGTTGTCATCAGGAGACAATTATACACGCCGTAACAGTGGGATTCAAGAAGGTTCCCACTTATCTTCTCAACATTATCAGGTAAAGTGGGTTTCTATGGTAACTCATGATAAACATTTTGTAATTAATGGGTTGCATAAAAAATTATTAATTCATTTGCGAGAACATGATTTCAAAATTAAAAATGCCCAGGTTTTGTAAAAATCAAATATTTTTTTAGGAAACGACACCAAGAGGAGGCCCTGGAAAAATTTCACATAATCAAATTCAAAAAAACAACCCATTTTTACCAGGTATATTTTGTATTAAAAGTCAGGGGCGAAAGTCGGGTCAAATTAATCCCAAATTACTTGGTATGCAGATACTAAATTAAACTCCAGTTACCTAAAAAATCATTTCTACTGCTAGAACATGTGGTTACATTTGTTAAAATATTGTGTACCAATAATATAATTTTTTTAACATAGTAAAATGTAAAAAAAGGGAAAAGAACTTTTACTGTTTGTAAACTCTTTAAATATAAAATTATCAATAAATTTATTCCAAATAAAATCAATTTTCTATGACAAAACTTAGAACTACCTTATCACATTTATTTGCAAAGCAGAAATAAATCAACTTGTGATTTTAACTTGGTACATAACCTTAACTTTCTGCATTCAAACCTAAATTTAATCCCACAACCCGTACTAGGTTAATGTCATTAATAAGCCTAACAAATTAAGTACATTAGTAAATTTTTTGCATGTGCCCTCAATGAGTTAAAAAATTAAAGACTTTTTTAAAGGGGACCGAGTTATTTTTGCTGAAAGTCCATCTGCGCCAGGGATACCAATTGTTTACAGAACTGTAGATGAAAGATCGGCCAACCCGGATAGACTTAATTTAGACAGGTAATCAATGCTGTTAAGTGGATTTGATAGATAAACAAGTTTGCATTGTCTTTAAACTATCATTAATTAGTTAATTTTAAAAGTTTTTACTATGCCAAAGTAAATAGCAAAATACTGCTCTCTTACTTAACCTCTAAAGAAATAATTTTTGTTAATTTTTGATGTTTTTTTATCAACAATTAAAATTTTTAGACGATGCCTGAATGTTTGTCCGATATTAGAAGGTGAAGAACATCTTAGATTGTTAAATTTTCAACACAACTCTATTTCGCGAATACAGCATCTTTCTAATCTTCGACGACTTATATTTCTTGACTTATATGACAATCAAATAAAGGACATGAGTGGACTATCTTCTCTTAAGTCTTTAAGAGTTCTTATGCTTGGAAAAAACAGGTGGTCAAATTTTAAAACTTTAAATTGAAAGCAAAATAAGAGCTTAATAAAACTATGTATATTCGTATGTATATGTTTAATTTAAATGCTATCAAAAAATAAAAAACGCTCAATTTTGGTTTGCAAGTAAATTATCACGACATACGTTAGTCAAGAGTTGCATTGGGTTTATATTAAGACAATTAAAACGCAGCCTGCAGGATTGGTGATTAACTACTTTTTTCTAATTATGTTTTTGTTTACACAATTTTTATTTACTTCAGAATTTCTCAAATAACTGGGTTAGACAATTTAGTTAAGTTGGATGTATTGGATTTACATGGAAATAACATAACTGTGATGGAAAATTTGAATCACCTTACTGAACTTAGAGTTTTGAATTTAGCGGGAAATCACATTGAGGTAAAAATATTATTTCTGTAAAATCCATTAAGTCATTTTCTTTATTTCTTATTTAACCTTTTGTTATGTATATCAAAAACAATATTTATTTTATTTTAAAAATTGTTATTAATAAATAGCATGTTAATAATTTATCTGGAATGGAAACATTGGCAGAATTAAATTTAAGAAGAAATTGCATAGTTAGTGTTTCCGAGATTGATTTGCTTTTGTCTTTGCAAAGACTCTTTCTCAGTTTTAATAACATTTCAAGGTTTGTTTTTACTAAAAACAATTTTTTTTTAATTTTTTAGTAAATAAACTTAAGTTTTAAAAACAAGATCTTTTTGATAAACGATTTTAATGTTAGAAATAAGTTAACTTCCAATATAAAAGTATATAAAAAATAAATTATCAAGTTAAAAATAAAATCCAAGTTGAATATTGAATTTTTTTAGTTGGGTTCATGTTGAGTGTTTGTCAGAGTGTACTTCCTTGAATGAAATTTCTTTGGATGGTAATCCAATTGCCTCCGCAAGTTGGTATAAACAGGTTGTTTTAAAAAATATGGCACACCTGCGACAACTCGATATGAAACGAATTTCAGTAAATATTAAATAAAAATATTTGCTTTATTATAAAATTTTTAATACAATAAACAATAATAAAAATATGTCTACAACATACTAGGTATAATAGTTAAAAGAAGAAATTTGATACTTTTTATCAAACAGCATTGTGATAATATGATACTCAGTATGACATTTCTTGTACATAAAGAAAACCAAACTTTTTTGTTGTTAAAAGAATGCTATTTTATTAATTTACATATATGTTTTTTTTAGGATGATGAAAGAAGAACTTCAGCAATTATAATTAAAAAGGAAGAAGAGAGAAAAAGAGAAGTGCATAAGCAGGTTTATATTTTCGTTTAGAAATCATATTGCAACTATAGAGCATCTTTATTTCTAAAAAGAATTTATTAAAATAACTTTATTACTTAAAAATAACTTTTTTACATTGCATCTTACAAAGTAAAATAGATCTCAAGATTAAAAAAAAATTGAACAAATAATTTTTTTAAGGCCATTGCAAAAGAAAAGAAAAGGTTAGCAATAAACAATGCAGCAAGACAATGGGAAACAGCATTGCAATATATTAATCAGAATTATTATAATGCAACGTCAAGTGAAAATTCTTTTAGTACCGGAAAAAGTGATATGGAAATGTAAAATTGTTTCCAATTTTTTTTGCTTTGATAAATAACTGATTAATTTTTGCAACTACACCTATTTTACTGGTCTTTTATGGATCCTAGTATTACAACAAAATTTATGATTTTTTATATTTTAGGTGTTTACAACCGAAGGATGATGAAAATGATTTTGTGGACAAATCAGCCTGGCTAAGTAATGTTTTATCGAATAAACACAACCAGTAAGTTAATTTTCAAGATAAACATTCAATTTTTTTGGAAGTTTTTTCATTAAATAAATTTTACTACCTTTTAAGTTAAAAAATACCTTTAAATACTTTAATAGCAAAACTAATTTGTGCTAATTAAACAACTTTGGGTTAAATAAACAAACTTGAGTAATTGTTAAGGTAAAATTTCGAGGTAAATGTTTTTGTTGAGTGAAAGTAAATTTTGGCTAATTTAACGTTTAATCACAAGTTAAGATGCATTTTTAACATGCCAATAGCTCTAAGCATTTTAACCCAAGGTTTGTTAACCTTAGGTTAGTTAACTTAAAATTTGTGTTAACCATTAATTAATTTATCTAAACTTCTATATAAACTTTCAAAATATATATTCTTTATATTTATTTATTGTTTGTAGGGAGAGTTTACGAAGCTTTACATCATTGGATATGTCAGATGCATATTTAGCTGAAATTAATGATGGACATTTACAACTGTTTGGGCACGGAGCCCTAGACTCTCTGGATAAAAATTGGGGTAATGCTCCAGATATGTTTTTTTTTTAATTTTTTATTATGTTTTAAAAATTTGAGATATATTATCGTAAGATTTTGTAAATAATATTTTCATAGCTGGGCAATGTTTAGTTAAAAAATTGGTTCATATTTTACTCTGTTTTTAAATCAAATTAACAAACAGTGTCTAAAAAATTATTAAAATTTTAGGCACCCAAGCGTCATCTGTTGTAACTACAATTACCATCCAATTCATTAATTTTAAAAATTTTTTGGTTTACATACCAAAAATTAAAGTAAAATTTCCTAATGTAAAGGTATGATTTTTTATATATTAAATCAATAATTGTATTGTTTTTTACCCTAAGAAACTTAAAATTCATATTTAAAACAAACTCCTAGTATTGTTTTAATTTTTTTTTTAATTTGTACAGAATCTAATTTTAAAGGAAGTTAACCTTCACAGTTTGCAACAGTTTAATGCTTTGGCTCAATTTCAAAATTTAAATTCACTTTCAATTGAGGAAAGCCCAGGAAATCCTGTTACCCAATTTTCGCTTTGGAAAGCATATTTGTTGTTTCGACTTTCACACTTACAACTAAACTTGCTAAATGACAAACAGGTTTGTATATATTTTAAATGTTTTAGCATATCATGACAATATTATCTTTATTGCAATAGCTTAATTACAATAATAATAATAGTATTACTAGTAATTTTACCAAGTAAAAATAAAAGTCGGATTGGTTTGATAAAAAAAATATACAATATAAAAGTATAGACATAATTTAAACAATTTCTTGTTTTAAAACATGTTACTTTTTTTAATAACTTATATTAAAATGAAATAAATTTGTAGTACCAACATAAAATTTATAATAGAGTTATATATATCTATATATATACAGGATCTGATTTTAAATATATATACATATAAATAAGAAACTCTAATATAGATTTTATAAATACACACATTTAAAATGAATTATTGTTATAGTACTGAAAATCTTTTTATCCAATTGACATTTTACTAAAAACAATATGTTCTCTTACTAACAAAACATTTTCTATAACCTCCTTATATGCTAACTTCTTTAAAATGTCAGTTTTGAATTTTATTTTTTGAAATGTACTATAAGAGAACCCTTAAGTAGTGTTAAATATTATTAAACTGTTAAATTGTAGTCATTTTTGTAAAAAATCCTATTGATTTAACAGATTACTTCTTCTGAGACAACAAATGCAGAAAAGGTGTTTGGGTCACTTTGTCTTGTTGTTACTTCACAAACTTCTCAATTTCGCTTGTTTCAGTTGTTTGCGGAATCGCAGCATAAACAATCATCAGCGTCTAAAGAAATAAAAAAAAAATCAAGTACATATAGTATTATTAATTTTTAAAACAATTTTTTCCTGGAATATGATGTAAGCTTTAAACAGCTATGGCAAGATTAAATATTATTGTTTGGTTTATACCGCCTAAGCTAAAAGGGCTATTGCATAAAAGCAGTGGAAATCATACCAAAGACTTTGTGTTATATGGTCAAGTATCCTAACCACAACACCATGCTGACAGTGTCACTGCTCTTGTTTTTTATTTATTCTAACTATAATAATTGTTGTTAACAAGGCCATTATTTGTTTTAAATAATGTTTTAAAAAAGGTTTACGAAATTTATAAGAATCATACTATATTAAAACCAGGTTAGTAGAAGGTTTACATTATATTTGTAAGTAATAATATATCTCTTTCAGGCCTATTGTTACATATTTAGATATTTAATTACCATCGGTACAATTTGTAATAAGTGTTGTTGGTATCTTAACTGTTAAATAGTATGACTTTACACTTTGAATGTCTATTTGATAATGTGTTTAATTTACTTGTTCTATGGTTAAAGCTTGTAGTACAAATAAGTTTGATTTTTTTTGTAGTAAATTCGTGATTCTACTTAAATAAGATATTAAACTGTGTGTTTAGTTGTATAAAACTGTACTAAGTGTGACCAAAATTTTTAAACTGATGCAATTTAAATACATTACGGACTTGCAAATAATTCACTTAAAACTATAAAATTTGTATTTCAGGTGAGGTTCATGCAAATGAATCACTGGCTGAGTCAATTATTGGGACTGGTCTCCAATATATGCCGAGGGAATGTCAACAATCCCTGGTAGGTTTTATATAACTTTATATTATTTAAAAGGTTTATTGTATAAATATTATTTACTTCAAACCAACAGCTTTTTAAGCTTTAACATAAAAGAAGCAAGTTCAGTTTAATTTTTTAAATAATTATTCGCAGGAAAACCCAGCTCAGAAAGCAGCTGCAAAAGATCTAATAAATAGTTTAAAACAACAAACCATTCAAATATCTGGAAAGAAGGAAGTGTTATACGAAGAATGGCCACTTATTATGCTAAGTTTGGTCAAGGAAATGGTTTTTGAAATGAAGGATTTGAACTCATATAAAAAAAAACAATTTAAAAAATTTGAGTCCTTTTTATAATTTTGAATTGAACACGATTGTAACTAATGATGTACATTAAAGAGTTCAATTTAACAAATGGATTATTTACTCTAAGTAAAAAAATTGGCATTTTATGTAAACTTTCATACTGCTTAGAAAACAGATACCTACAAAACAAGTTCCAATGACCAATATTTTAAACGTCACTCAATAATTAGATAACCAATGATACAAAGCTCTCTCATTTTGCTCATTTTTACATCTTTCTGGTCACGCTTTGGTAAAGTACAAAAACATTAGGCGAGTCCTTTATAAAATCATATAGATATTCATATTTCTTTTCCATTTTTTTGTGAATTATTTTACATTTTGATAAATATAGCAATTTTTAACAGGCTTAAAAACGAAATAATATTTATTTAAGCTTTAATGTTGATACATAAGATTACCTTTCATCTAAATCAAAAGAGCTTTTATGTTTAGAACTTCACCAAACAGAATAATGGTAATCAATAAAAGTATCCTGGAGGTAAAAGTTTTTTATTTTGTTGCTTCTGCTGTTGGATACGGAAAAGCATTTCATAAAAAAATTAAATAATTTTATTGTTAATTTTGTTACAAAAATGTTATGGAATATACTTCGCGGATTCAGATTTTTTAAACTTATACTAACTTTATATATATAAAAGCAAAGGGTAAACAGTTTGATTGCAGTTTAGCTTAATTATAGTCCAGCTTGAAAGTTGACATAACAAATTGACAAACTGGCCATTTTAATAAAAAACCTTTCCACAAAAGAATCTAAGGCAAAATAAATGGCCATTCCGATGCAATAGTAGAATATTATCAACATATATAAATTGTTTAAAGTAGTTTTTAAAAAATATGGAAGCAGGCTTTAATAAATAATAGGCCTAATACCTCTGTAAAGTAGTGTTTATATTTGGAAATTATTTTTTATAATTAAATAGTTTAGGTATTTAAAATTACACAAAAATTAAGCGTAAATGGATTAATTTTTTTTCTTACAGGAGAATAAGAGAGAAACATTAAAATTAGTGAAAACGAGATTGGTTGTGATTTTTGTAAAAAGCTGGTATCTACCTTCGTGCCTCATTTAACAGTTTTTAAGACATGGACCTATATATAAAAAAGGGACACGTGAATAAAAACACATATTAATACACAGTATTTAGTAAAAAATTAATATTTTTCGCAAACGTAGTTTAAAATAATAGGGATAATTTACATAAGAAAGTCTGTCTCTAAAAAAGCGGTTTACTGTAAGTTAACTTCTTTAAATTTTAAAAATATAAACTTGTTTACATGAAAAAAGAACAACAACACATAACAACCTATATTTTAATCCATGTCGTTTACGATTTTTTTGTGGAAAATGTCAATTTCGTCCAATGGTTTTGGTGATAGAAGCGAAAACCAATGTTTTTCTGTAAATTTTTGTTATGTTGTTTTAACACTATTTGGAACTACTGTTAATCTTTTTCATCTGCTACCATTGTCCTTAATTTCCAATTTTGTACGGTAAGGACAGTTTTGCACAAGTTTCACGTTAGTAAACGAAATAATCAAAAGTTAATTTATTCTGAAACTGTATTACTCGCCTTAAGATGAATCTTTAGTGATCATGAATCGCATATGGAATGGATTTAACAGAGGTAAGCTCAAATATCAATAATTTCGTTTTTTAGACTAATAAACAGATAAAAGAATTTTTTTATTTATTTTTTATTTTGTACTGGCAGACTGGTACCACGTTTATTCAGGATTACTTTATTTAAATAAAACTTTAAGGTTTTACAAAATACTGGCAAAAATTTTTTTTTAATTTTTGAAATCATTGTCTTATGTTGCAAAACTGTTTTTACAGCCTCTTGAAATGTGTGTCTTAAAGGTCAGAAGGTATATATTTATTCTTGACCGTGCACAGACTGATTATACGCAAAAATTTTTTAATATATAATATACCCATAATAGTTTTAAGATGTTTAATCAAAATATGTCCTTATTTCAAAATAACAACTTTTAAATAGGTTTCCATATAACTTTATCATATATAAAACTGAGCATTTGATTGGTTTACATTTAAGCCATATTACCTCACCTCTAGTTATGTAGATATTTTAGATTGATAACTACTTTTTGTCAATAGTTTATAGCCTATTTAATTTTTAATTCTTTTTAGAAATAAGATTGTTGTTACATTCGGTAAGATTATTATATAAACTTAAATGCAAACAAAGATTTTTTACAATATTTATTGAATAAAGCTTATAAAGGCTTATTAATTTTTTTTACATTGCTTGAAACGAGAGATGTGCCATTACCAATAAATTGTATTTTTTCTTTTTTGTTTAATTTAGCTTCCTAGAACTTTTACATGTTGGTTAAAATTTAAAATATTGGCATATATGTTAATATAGTTTGTTTTTCTCACTGAAGTTTAGACACTTGTTTTTTTATACAATATAATCATTTAACTTAAAATTAAATTCAGTTTGTACAACACGCTACTAACTACTGGTAAGGTTTGGCGATATAAAAAAATGTTAGTTTTAAAGACATTAACTTGGCACAGATTGGTTTTTAAATTATAATATGGGTAAATGTTAACTAAAAAAATGTCAATTTGGTGATTTATGTTCAGCTGCAGATTTTTTGAATATTATTTGCCAACAATGACTATGTTAACCTGATCCAACATTATACTTCAGTTGAGTGATCAAACACAAAAGTCTTTAAGAGTATTTTAATATAAAACCTCTCTGTTACTTCCTAATAGAAGCTAAGGTGGCCAGGCATTTGAACCCTTTACATTAGAACCCCTTACATTTAAACCCCTTTCATATGAACCCCTACATTTGGACCCCTTTATCTTAACCCCTTACACTTGAACCCCTTTATGTAAACCCCTTTACCTGAACCCTTTACATTTAAACCGCCCTACTTTTAAACCCCTACACTTGAACCCCTTTTATTTGAACCCCTTACCCCTGAACTCCTTTCAACTGAACCTCTAACATCTGTCATGTTGCAATAATTTAAAAACTTTTATAATGTTTCAGTGTTTCGTTTGAGGCCTCCTGCACCAAGTCAAACCACAGTGTGTAGTGAGGAAAATGATGTTCATGACTTGATTTCCACATCATCAGATAATACCAATTGCCCTTTGGAAAGGTTATATTTTAAAAACACTCATAAGGATAAAAGGTATATATTGTTTATATATATTATGTTTTTTATTTTTTTTTATTTTTGTTTTATTTATAATTGTTTAAAATGTTGTGGTTTTGTTTACCAAACAATGTAGATTTTATCACAATGAAAGGAATACTTGGCAAGAGTTTCAGAATCCTATTAAATTTTTAACCTTTTGGAATCAATTCACTTATTATGTAAGTATATTTGTCACAGAACGAAATTTTAAAATTTCAATTATGTTTATATTCTTTATTTAAATTGTAAATTTGATCTAAACTAAATTTTCTTTTTTAAGTAGTTCAATATTATAAATTTAATCAGAATTTTTTGAAAAGCGTATTTTTTAAAATAGGTAACAGCATTGATTGTATTAGATCGATCTTTGTCATGGAAGTTATTGCACCAAAAACAAAAAAGAAACAATTTACCCTCTTCCCAGCAATTTAGCATTAAACAAGTAATTTAAATCAAATTTTAAATTTAAACCTTTTGAAAACTGTCATTAGTTTTTGATTTATAAATTTTGTTGAAATCCTAAAATTTTTAGAGGCTTTGTGGAAAGTTTCCAAACGGTTTTACATCTTCTACTATCTTGAATGTTGTTGGTCAAATTTCTCCAGATGTTTTTTTACCTCGGTCAGTTCTAAGTTTTTGTCTATTGTAATAACTTTATTAATAACAGTTGCCAACAAATAAATAAACTTTAGCAAGGTTTATAACATGAACCTGCAAATAGCCATTTATTTTGCCTATGCTTTTAACTTAGGCTTTTGTATTACTATCATTAGTTGTTATTTTTAATCAATGCACCCTAAGCTACATCAACTTTGCAAATTAACTGTTTTTTAGTTCTACTGCCCATGCTGCAAATAAAGATAGGATAAGTGTAGTGGACCATTCACAATTGAATAAAAAAGACAAAAAATCATTAACCACTATTGATCTTGACTCGAATGCTTCAACCCTGCCTTTATATATAAGCAAGGTCATTATTTTTAAAATCAATGTTTAATAAAGTGATATTAATTTGAAATCTATTAAATGCCCTTAAATATGTGATTTTGAACTAACATGATATATATATGATCAACTTTAAATTGCACAATGAAGTATTGTTTAGAATAAATTTTAAAAAACAACAAATTTACAGGAAGAATATTTTCAATCTTTGCTTGAAGACTATGTTCATTCCACTTTAAAAGGTGTAGGTGAAACATACAATACCCAAGGTATTAAAACATTGTAATATTATCTTTATTCTGCAAAATTTTGTATTTGTATATTTGCAAATTGCAAAAGTGGGCATCAAATTGTTAATGCGTTAAGCGTTAAATAATGAAGTTAAATATTTTGTTAAAATTTAACTTTCAAGTTAATTTTAAAAATCGTTATCGGACCTGTTAACTTTCGTTAAATTGTGCTTTTGTTAAATTAAGCCCGTTAATACAATATTTTACAAGTAATTCCATAGTAATATAGGAATATATATCTTTAATATCGCTGTTTATCCGGTTTAAAAGTTGCAATTTTTAAATGATGTAAGTAATTATTATCTGGCCACTGTTATTTGAGCATTATGCCTATGTCAGTTTTAACAACTTCGTTTAAACTGACTTTTGTATAGTTAAAATGTCGATTAAGATAAAAACTATCCTTTTTTATAAAAAAAGGTCATTTATTTGTTTGTTTTGATTAAATTTTAACGTTAACGGTTAACGATAACTTCCGTTACATGACGTTTAATTTAACGAAAAAACGTTAGCGAAGTTAATGTATTGTGTAACGAATAACCATTTAATGAAGTTTTTTTACGATTAACTGTGCCCACCTATGGCAAATTGACTTAACTACTATTGCCCAGTTTAACTTAATAAAAGTGTACAGCATATTTATTTATTTTTAGGAGTTAACTCTTACAAATCGGAAAATTGTAAAAATGCATTTGAGTATTTTAAACTCGGTAGTGACAAGAAATTTACAAGAACTGAGTATAACCTAGGTTTATGTTACCATCATGGAATAGGAACCAAAAAGAATACACAACAGGTATTAATTTATTAAACTATTTTTGCTAAGAAATGTATTTACATATTTAGTTAAAAAATTTTACATTTAGTTAATTTTTTTTTTAAAATTGAAGATTTGTTTAACAGGCTGTTGCTGAGTACAAAAAAGCTTCTGATAAAGGCCATTTAGAAGCTAAATACAATCTTGCAACCATTTATTTAAAACAGAATGATTCTCAACTAAAAATAGAGGCTTTGGCATTACTTGAAACTGCTGCAAAAGGTGGCTTAGTTCAGGTAGAAACCTTAAATAAAAAAAATTTAATACTTTTTAAGTGACTTTGCCCTTTACATAAAAAACTCTTTTTTCATTAGCCGTAATCGTGTAAAAAACAATCTGGATCACATGTACTTTACGGTTCTAGTTAATTCTTTAGACTTTTTGGTCTTTTTACAACCTCAAGGAATGCAAAGTACAAGATTTTTTCTCATACTTAACGGTTTAGGCAAATTATTTCTTGTACCTTATGGTCCTAGCTGGGTTTCTCTTAAATTTATTGGACTCTGGTCTAAGCTGATTGTTTCTTGTACTTTGCATTCCTTGCCAAGCCTCTCCTCACTGTCCATTCTATGTGCTTGATAATTTAACAGGACAGCACATTCTATTAATCACAACATACCCTTACTTTTTCTTACTTTTAAAAAAATGTTGTCCTAAATTTTCATCACCTGATTTGCATTATTTATTGCATTTTTGTTGATTAGTTGTATTTTTAAAGGCAAAACAAACAACTATTAAACAAATTCTAGTATTTTACGGCCCTTGCTGACTCTCTTATTCCTTTTAGTATTTGCTAAATTCCTCTTAGTCTTTACAGTCCTTGCTAAATTCTTTCACAATTTATGGTCCCAACTTTTTTTAAAACTGCAAAGTACAAGTGATTCATAAGTCTAATAGATTTAACAAGACTTTTTATTGAAAAATCATTTTACCCCAAACATTTCTTCAACTTTGTGAAGAACACTTAGTGTCCAGTAAACTTCATCTAAATAAACTAACTTTTTGTTATAACAATTTGGTCATGTATTTATTGTAATGAAGGCTCAATGTGAACTTGGATTGTATTTTGCTCAAGCTGGCTGCAATCAAAACCTAAATAGAGCTGTTGAAATGTTTAAAATGGGGGCAGATAATAAGGTACTACATGCAACATTTAAAAATTGTTTTATTTTATGAATTAACATAACCTCATTGAAATAACTAATTTTGTAATTTTGTTAAGGATCCTTGTTCCACCTTCAATCTGGCTGGCTGTTATGAGCATGGTTTTGGAGGTTTAAAAATAGACTATAAAAAAGCTTTTCAACTTTATACATTAGCTGATAAACAAGGACATATAGAGTCTACCTTTAAACTGGGTTGTATTTATCTGGAAAAAGAATCAGGTGATTTTAATATTATTGGTTTTAAATCTGGTTAAAAACTACTACTAAAATTTGCCATTTTCATTATTTTGCCTATTATGCATGCACCACAAATGGCATTTTTATAAATTTATACTTCAAGCTATAAAATTATTTTTTATTTTCTTAAAATTTTTTTCACTGAATACATTGTCTTTGCTATATGAGTCAATAATTAATTTAAATTGTTTTCAACTATTATATAGAAAATGCTCTCCTGCAAGCAATTGCACTGTTTAAAAAAGCTGCAAATGCTGGGTGCATAGAAGCAGAAAAGAAATTAAAAACATTACAATCTAAAGAAAAAACTTTAAATTTAAAATCAAACCCAGTTACACTACCACTTTTACACAAACCACAGAATTGCATCTTACCGGGCTTGATCAAAAATATAAAAATAAACCCGCAAAGCATAATTAGCAGGTCAAGCATTTTTGACGATTTGTCACAAGAAAATTCAGAATATAATCAAATTAAAATTAATTTTCATAAAGTTCCAACATGGCCCTCTCACTTTGTGCAATAACACTGACAATACTTAAATTTTGTAAATATTGCAACACCTTTGTAAACGGATTTCCAAATTAAAACAAATGTAATTATGATTTTCTATTGGCCTTAAATTTTACAATAAAAAATGCAGATGGTAAGAAAATTTTAAAATAATCAACACTTCAAAAAATAAATGTTTTAAAAAAATTCAGCAACAGTAAAACCATGTTCCTGTAGTGTATTATATTTTCTTTCAATGGTGAATTTGTTTTTAATTGTACAAATCTATTAACGCTTACTTGCTTTAAAATTGTAAATGAACTCTGTTAAATGTCTGAGTTACATAAGGTAAAAAAATTAATTGGGATAGACAATTTGGTACCTAATCTATTATTTTAAAACACGTTATTGTCAGAATTATTATGGAGTTATTTATAAATTTGGGAGGTTTTTTTCTATAGATTATCAATCAATGGCTGAAATTATTAAAATATTAATTATATTTTTATCCATAACATTATTATCGTAGTAACTACTTTTTAAAGCTTTTTTATTTCTTGTACTTTTTGCAAATATACGACTTGTAAAATACGCAACGGCTTCCATACAAAAGATATCGAGCACTGAGCAGTTTACGTTACAATACTTGTACTTAGTAAATAATTTGTATTTTTGTTTTGAAATTATATTTGAAAAAGATTCTATTTAAATAAGATTAAAAAAAGATGACTGTTAATTTTGTAAAATAATTAATTAAAATTTAAATTGCAAACAAACATTTATTACACTATATTGCGTTTTCGTTTTTTATTTTTCCTTATGATTGGAAGGATAAGAGTGTATTGAACTTGCCATTTTTAATATTTAAGTTAGGGCCTGCGACATGCGAAATTAATTTTTTTAGTTAATAACAGTTTAGTTAAGAAAAACTTTCAAAAAATAACTAAAAAAAATTTTGATGACTTGTGCTGTTGAATATTTTGTGTAGTCGACTTAACTTTTTATTTTAGCGTGATATATTGTGGAAAAGTTCCGTCACGGCAGAACGACAATGGATTGTAATTGGTTTAAATTATGTTGCAAGGTTAACGTCACGCTCCGTAGTCGGACAACAACATGTTCTAGAAAACAAATCTAAATGTTTCTATTTTTGAGCTTGTAAATTCAACAAACTTAACAACCAGAATGATTTCACTTCATTTAAAAATGGGACTTATTTTTCTTGTCTCAGGTACTACTTGATGTACATTGATTTTTTGGGCTTTTCATTTATTTTATTAAGCCGATTTCTTTTATTTACTTTTTAGTTAGGTAAAGCTCTTTAGAGCTCTAGGTCACGGTCCCAAGGCTATTGAAATGATTTTAAAGAATGTAATGTTAATTAAATAAGCTTAAATTGTTTAATTTTTGTTGATATCTACAGCTTGGTAATAAACTACTGGCAGGTAATGTAGTAGCCGAAACACTTGCTACACTACATGAGGTCGTGGGTTTAATTCCAACTGCTCTCATGCTGAGGCACTTTTGAGTAAGGCGCTTAAAACGTTATGAACCTCTGCTGAGCCTGCACTTTTCAGCAGCATAATTATTGGGCTAATATAATCTATAGTCCTTTTCTCATGGGACGTGTGTGACATAATTTTTACAAATATTAAAAACAAGACCATTAAAAAAAAATTTTTATTTTAAACTAATTAATTATTAAAAAAAATAAGAAATTCGCCTAAAACTTCATTCCTGTCATGAACGTCATGTGACAGATCTTTTGCTTAATTTTTTTTTATTTTTTAAACAGAGATATTATCTTTGCAAAATGTAAACCTGAGGTCAAGTTCTTTAAAGTTGAACGAAAAACAAAATCAAAACCTGTTTCGCCACAGACGTGATTTAAATACATATGTGATATGTACCAACAAAAAATCACAGGAATATTGTGTTTTTCACAAAACAGTTGGTCACTGTAATCAGTTTAGTATATTTAGTCAATGTAGAAACACTTGCAATAAATGCCCAAAAGAAAGCAGCTATAGGTAAACACATTATCATTTGATTCAAAAATATTATATATATATATAAGTTAAAAATTTTTTTTACATTGCCTATGCTTTATTAACAATTAGAAGATATTGCTATATTAAATTCGACATAAATTTTTAAATTTAGTTTTTTCTGGTTAAAAAAAAGATCCAAATTTTGTTTATTTTACTCTTATTCTTAAGTTGCTAGTTCAAACCTATTTTAAATCTATATATGTATAATACAGTTTTATATTTTTTAATCACACAAAATAAAAAATTTGCATTTTTCTTAGGTATAGGATTAACCTAATGGTCCAAATCAAAAACTTTAAAACATAATATTTAAAAATATTTTAGCAACCTAGAGTGGGGAGAGTGGAGTAAGTGTTCTCGAACTTGTGAGGAAGGTAAACAAACGAGAACGCAGCTTTGCAATACTGGTAGTTGTGATAATATAAAATACCAAGTCAGGGGCTGTGGCCAGTTGGAATGTCCACAAAATATTGGGTAAGTATAATTATATATAGTTTTTATTATTATCAAGCATGGTTTTAATAATTGAAATTAATAAATAATATAGATTGATAGGAAAAAATTATTTTTTTAATAATATATATACACATGTTTGTAGTTAGTGTTTCCCTAATTTGCAAATTAAATAAAAGAAGGTTTTTTGTGTTTATTTTAATAAATGTAAATTAAGGTTTTGTTTCATAGGAACTATGACTATGAAGAACAATTTCTAATTGAACACTCACTTAGTAAAAAAATGTTTGGTCGTAGTATGGTAGCAAATATCAAAGGTCAGTAAAATAAATGATTGAAAATTTTTTTTTTTTAAATTAGTAATAATATAAAATAAACCTTGACTTTAAGGTGAGTATGTATATATATCAATTTTTAATTAAACAACCCAACTACAGGAAGAATAGGTTTTGGACAGGAGAAAGATCAGAAAGAATTTGGATGCGGAGAAAGGAGATCAAGATGTGGAACACAAACCACCTGTGTGGAGGAGACAGATGTAAATATATTTACCGAGTTTACTATACTGTGAATTTTTTGTAAAATATAAAAAAAAATATTTATGCCTGAATTGATTTATTTACACTGACCAAGTGTTGTGCTGACTTGCATTATTCTCAAATCCAAGACCTGGTGTTGTGTTTTAAATATAACTTCATGCTAAAAAAGGTTATCCTGATCATGTGCATTTTTAAAATAAAACGCCGACTATATACTTATACACCGGTTATATACACCGGTCTGTTTCTTGACAGGTAATATCTTTTGTTTAACACTATGCTAACACATTTTTTGCAGGGTTATAAATAGCAAAACTTGTTCAGCCTTTTGGATGTAGTTAGTAAAATTTTGATCTAAATATTTGTATTTCAGGTTTGTAATGGATATTACGAGTGCACAAACAAGTTTGATGAAGATGATTGTCCACTTGGCTTAAGGTACGACGCAAAGCGTTGTATAATGAACTGGGAAACTCACAAATGTTGGGATGTGAACACTACAGATTCGGGTGAAATTGTACCTTGGTTAGTTTTTTACTTAAGACTCAAATTGGTTTTGTTAGTAATAAATATTTTTAAAATTTGTAAATGATGACCTTTTAATTATTTAAAAAAACAAATGTGGTTTTATTATTAAAACTCGTTTTTGATTATTTTTAAAAGATTTTTTTATAAATTTAACTAATTGTTTAGTTAATGAAGGTAATTATTGTTTTTAACAAAGTTGGCCATGACTTTTTTTTGTTTTAAATTGTAAATCAAATATTAGTTGTACATAAGATAGTGTAATGATTTATTATTAAAATCAACTAATTTTCAAATATTTTTAACCCATTCTCTAAAATTTAAAAGTTGGGTTGGCCAAAATTATCTATACAAACGGAATAATAAAAGGACACCCTGAAAAAATTATTGATTTCTTATCTTAATACTTATTTGAAGTGATTTAATTACCTATGAAATTTTGATACAAGGTTTTCTTTATCTGTAACACATAAAATTTTTCCTTTTTCTATTTATTTACATGGATTAATTTTTCTATGCCTTTCCTTATATAACAAAAAGATGATAGATCATTGGATTGAAAGTAGATTTTTTTTTAATCATTTAACATATTATTATCGTTTAAAATTTGTTTTTAAATATTTTTATTTCAAGGGCATTTCGGCGGTGCCCTGGTCAAAAAAGTTCGGAGCTACATCGATACTGGTGGTATTGGCAACGTTTTTTTTTTCTTACACACCTCGAATCATTCAAATGTCTCGCTGTTAACGTAACAAAAGTTGTTAACTCGACTGCTCATAATGTCTCGGTCATTCTAAAGGATTGTGACTTCAAAGATAATTTTCAAATGTTTTTGTGTAAGTTATATTTGCGAATAAATCAGTAGACCTATACATATAACACAAACCATTACAATGTGCATTTTTTGCTTAAAATAACAGATATTATAAAATAAGGCTACAAATAATTTTTTGATTTGTGTTTAAATTGTGAGCAGTTATTTAAACGGAAAAAAAACTTGACTTGATAACAATTCAACTCTAAGAGCTAATTTAATGCTAACTTAAAGAAAGAAGATTTTAATGGGTTGGTTTGTTTGAGTTGTTAGTTGGTGGAATTGTCTCTTTAAATTGACATAGCTCCTTTTAACCACAACACTTATCTATTTTGTTTTACTTTTGATCCCAATTTTCTTTTTTCATTAAATCTTCAATTCAAATTTTTTTAGGCGAAGCACATTCTTTAAGAGTTCGTTTACGCTTTCCAGATCGGGTTCTGCCAGAAGATAGAAAAGAGGAAATATATGTTGGGATGAGCAAAGAAGGTCCTGGAAACTTTCTTGAGATGACTTCAGAGAAAAGTGTGTCGACGACAGATTTTCATATTTTGGAAACTGATAAATTAAGCATCTGTTCTGGAAGGGGAAGTGAGTAAAATAACGGGTTTATTACATGTATATATATAATTTGTGGAAAAAAAAATATATGTTAAAACAATAATGCAAATATATAAAAAAAAATGATATTATTTATATATATATATTTTTTTTCTGTATATATCTTTATGCTCGATGTGGGAAAGTCGAAAGCGCGACTTAAACATAGAGTATCAGTTACTCCGACCCAGTCTCGAGTTGCCTGTGGCCATTTGGGATATTATAGATTATATTTGCCCAGTAATTATGCCGCTGATTAAGTACTGGCTCAGCAGGAGTTCATACCGTTAATAGCACCTTACTCAAGCGCGATACAGCATGAGGTTAGTGGGGATTGAACCCATGATCCATATCTTTGCTTCTTTGGCATATAAAACAATGCTATGCCATTTAAACAATCCTGAATCATTTTAGAGTTTTTTATTTTAGCGGGTAGTATTCCGTCATTCATAACTCCTGTATGTTCTGCAACTTGTGGCAATGGGACAATGAAAGTGTTACGAGATTGTGCAAAGTATGGCAAAAAAGATTGCAACACTGGTTCCAGGTATAAAGTAATACACTGCAACACCAAACCCTGTTTTCATTTTTGTCCACCTGGTTGGTCTGTTATGCCATCTGATGATAACAAAAAAGATATCAACTGTTTTAAGGTATAAGTGATAGATTTTAAATTTTATTACTGTGTTTTATGTGGTGGGGTACATGGTTGAGAACATATTAAAATCACTAACAAAATACCATAACACCGTAAATATTTGCATAACTAATTTAAATATATTTACCGTAATTTTATCTACTCAAAACAAAAGAAATCTTTTTCATATAAAATAAGTTATCCAAGAGTTGCCTTTCGTAATTTTAAATATTATTAATTAGATAGTAATAATTGACTTGAATTGGTTTTCGACAAATCAGAAGGTAACGATATAATGTAAAAGCAGTGAAAAATATTCTTATGGCCACACCCACTTGTTATAACACATCCACTTCATCACAAGTGAATGTGGCCATAAGATTATTTTTCACTGCTTTTATGTTATATCGTTACCTTGTGTTAGGTCGAAAACCAATAGGCAAGTAAGTTTTTATTATCTAATTAATAATATTTAAAATTACAAAAGGCAAATCTTGGATAACTTATTTTATATGAGAAATATTTCTTTTGTTTGAAGTAGATAAAATTATGGTATATATATGAAAATTAATTATGCAAATATTTACTGTGCTATTGTTTTTGTTAGTGATTTTAATTAAAACATTACTAGTATTCTGTCTGTTTTGAAATATTAGCCTAAAAGAATTTTTCTGATTTATAAACAAATTTTAATTAATTATACAAGTTTAACTTTCTGACATTTTATACTGTTAATTCTTTTTTTGTAAATAGACATTTCAAAAGCCACTCACTTACAAAAAAGCTCATGATTATTGTGCCAGTCAAAATTGGACGTTAGTTGCAGACAAAAATCTACAAACTCATCAATATATACTAAACTTACAAAGCAAAGTGGTTAAAGCCTATATAGGTATCAAATATTAGTTTATTACCTGTTATTCATATATTTTAACAACTTATTGTGAGCTATATTCTACTAAATTTAATTATGCTAAAAAAAACTATTTTTTAGGTATTTATGAGGATTTAGAAGTTCCCCCAAACGAATCATCATCGCATAGTCTACGGTTCGAATCTGACCACACCCAAGTGGGTGGATTTCAACCTTGGAAGCTTTATGGAACATTTAATAATATAATGCAACCGGGGTGTATATTGGGTCGGGGCGGGGCATATTATGGGACAAAATCACGATCGGATTCTACCTGTGATGAATGGGGTCTAAATCAAAAATTTCAGCCTCTAGAGCAACTTGTACCTCCTTATAGCCCTATACAAGATGGAAGTAACTATTGTAGGAACCCGAATCTTGACCCATTGGGGCCATGGTGTTACACAAGGGGCAAAACAGAAACACCATCTTATTGTGACATAACTGATTGCTTAAACGTACCTGGAGTGGCGGGTAGTTCAAGGTTTGGTAAAATTTTAAATAAATACGTTTATTAAATAAAGTTATATATAATAGTTTTAGGTTCTGAGATTAACAAAGCTCTTTAACAAATTAATATAAATTTTATTGTAAACAGACTGAAATAGGTTAGTTAAAAAGAGTCTCCTGTTTTTTTTAACTATAAAATTGAGCATTCTACTTTAGATGTAAATATAAAAATTACATTTACAATTTTAATAAAATTGCCTAATAAAGGGCGTTATTATTAACCAAAATTTAATTTAAAAATTTTTAACACTGGCAAATCAACTGTTTTAAATGTTTAGGCAGTTTCCTAAAGTAGACTTGGAACATCAATTTTTAATAAGGTCTCAATACGGTGGTTTTGGTGAAAGGAAATGGTGTATTGCAGCACCGACACCTGGATCCAGAAAATCAGTTTTAAATCATGCATATTTGTTGCCTTGTGATATATCTGATTTAAGACAAAGGTTAGGTATACTGTTTACCTTCTATACTACTTACTTAGAGTTTGGTAAGGCATGCTAATGTACAAATTAAGATTGAATAAAAGTTTTTTTGAGATTAAATTAAACTTTACGGCATTTCTGCAGTTTTAATTCAACTCTTTTAATAGTACCCCAAATGTGATAAATTTACTTTTGTTGGGTTTTTGGACATTAGTTTTCAGTAACTTTTTTTATGTGAGCTGTTTTGATCTTAAATTATAATGATTTTTATTGACGTTGTGCTATATAATAGTCAAAATAATAAATTAAAGGTTGTAAAATTTAATTTCTTTTATGTTATAATGTTGTTAAACAATATACAATGTTACAGATTTTACTGGTGGTCAAGTGTGAGTTTAGTGAACATGGGAACTTCAACTTGTCTATCCCTTGCCAAATCACCTCCTAAACATGAAGACAACATTGTATTTCGACCTTGTGACAGAAGAAAAAAACTAACTACGCAACACTGGAAAGGGGAGGGGGATTTACTACTAAGTAACTGGCAATATGCATCTGATATAGTTCCATCCAATTATCATATGTACAAAGTCATGCATGATTTTGAAAAAAAAAAGGTTTGGAACTATGATTTTTACTATTTAAAGTATGAGGTATCTTTATTTCTCATTTTTCTTTTAAAAAAATGTCTAAAAGTAATTTATTTAAAATATGGTTTTAGATTTTTTTGTCAGACGTAAAGCACTCCTTATTTGTCATTTGGTCTAAAGATTTGGGCATGATGAGAGCAACCTCTTTACTTTCCAGAATACCTGCTGGTAGTTTCATTTTTTTAAGAAGTTGTCATGGTTGTTTATCTCATGAAATCAGAAAGGGATTCAGTTTAGTCAGAACTGTACCCTGCTCAAATTTACAATCTTCACAAAGGTTAGTGTTGTAGACAGTATATATAAAATGGCTTAAATGTTGTGTTTAATAAAATATTTAATGACTGAGTAAGGAAAATAACAAAATGTAAAATATAAAAATGTAAAAGGTTTTTTATTATGGCAATGACCAGTATGTGTGTTATTACTAAGCGTTGTATTTTATATTTGCACATATATATATATATTTTTTTTTCGTATATATATTTATCCTCGATGTCGGAAAGTCAAATGCACAATTTAAACATAGAGTAACATCAGTTACTCCGACCAAGTCTCGAGTTGCCTTTTTAGCAGTTTGGGATATTATAGAGATTATAATTGCCGGTAATTATGCTGCTGATTAAGTGCTGGCTCATCAGGAGTTCATACCAGTTATATCGCCTCACTCAAGGCGCTACAGCATGAGAGCATTGGGGATTGAACCCACGACCTCATGTAGGTGTAGTAGTAGAATACTTTCATTTTTTGGTAGTTTTCAAAAAGTATTTTTAAATCAATTTGTTGTTAATCGCCCAGGCTTCTTGCAGTATGGTCTCAACAAATAATAGGCATTATATTTCTGTATATATGTCACTCTTTTTTATAAAAATTGTAAAATAAAGTTTTTTTCTAATAAAAAATTTTGTTTTAATGTTTTTCTTAATATTTGATTTTGTCAAGATGGGTTAACCTAGGAAGCGGTAGATTAATGAATGTAGAAAGTGGAATGTGTTTATCCTCGTTTCCGATGAGGGCATTTGCAATTGCTGTACCGTGTAATATAACCGATCAATCACAGACTTGGAATTGGAAGCCGGCAATTATCGAAAAGTTGTTGAAAACAGAAGAAAGTTGGCTTCAACATGTTGAAACTAAATACTACCTGAGATGTGGATGTAAAGGTAAATAATATAAGACACTTAACAGGATAAAAGTATTTAATCCTTATGGTCGATACAGTTCACTTAGGTAAGGGTATACACTATATAAAAAATTACCAACACTGACATTGTTGACAAAACTGAATATGCTATCGAAATTTAAAACTGAATCATTGATATTTTCTATAAGAAAAAAAAAATTATTTTAACTTTTTAATAATGCTATATCTTTTTTTTTTGTATATATCTTTATCCTCGATGTGGAAAAGTCAAATGCGCGATTTAAACATAGAGTAACATTAGTTACTTCGACCCATCTCGAGTTGCCTGTGGCAGTTTGGAATATTATAGATTATAATTGCCTGATAATTATGCTGCTGAATTAATGCTGGCTCAGCAGGAGTTCGTACCATTTATAGCACCTTACTCGAGGGCGCTACAGCATGAGATCAGTGGGGATTGATCCAACGACCTCATGTGTGGTGTAGCAAGTGTTCTTACCACTACACCATATATAGAATTATTCCATCAAATAATAATGCTATAATATATTTTATTTAAGGATTAAGTGATGTATGTTTAACACCAAAAGCAAACTTCGACAACTCAAATTGGAAATTTTTACCTGGCATAACTTCATCATTTAAAGGTCGTTCTCAAAAAACTTCAGGAGAGGGGATCCTGGGTTATCCATTTTTCTTTCAAACCTCACTTAATTTAACAAAATGTGCACAACCCTATATTAATGGTTCAGCTGGTGATTCGGTGGAAAAAGTTCAAGTCATTTTTTATCTTTGTAACTTGAAGAGCAACAGATTTTTGTGGTGGATGTCTGGTAATTTTTAGGCATTTTATTAGTTATGAAAAAAATGTACTAGATGGTATTTTTTAATTACTTTTTGCTATTTTTTAAATTAAAAACTGGTTTTTAATTTTATAAGATTAATGGTTGTGTGTAATGATGGGACTAAACAAAAAGATTAAAAAGCATAAGAATATGTGTAAGTTCTAAGGTATAGTTCTGCCCAAAAGCCTATTTTAATATACTGTAAATTGCACATCTAGGAAAAATTATCATAAAGTATGCTTATGTTTTTTAACCTTATTTAAAAAGTTTTTTTCGACTGTTTTATAAAAATTACTCAAAATTATTCTTTTTATGATAAAAACAACTTAACTATTTTTTAAGGACTTGTGACACAAATTAAACATCGAAGTCTGGATTTATGTTTTGACTCAAACCTAGACTATTACAACAAAAAAGCAAAAAACCATGTTGTAATACTTCGTAATTGCTCGAAATCCAGATTAGAATATCAATCTTGGATATTTTCGGACGGTATGGTATTTGCTTAAATAAGATCATTTAGTTTTTTAAATTTTACCCTTATATGGAAAGCGAATATAACAAGTTATGTATTAACTGTAATGAATTGTAAAGAATTTTTAAGTATTGATAAAATTAATTTTTATGTTAAATTTTCAGGCCCGCTACTTCGTGATCACAATGAGTTACCAGGAGATTACATAAGGCTTGCATACAACAACGAATATTTCTTGTCAGTTAAAGTTGTCAGAAATTATCAGGTTGATTATGAAGAAAACGACTTTATTCTCATACTGAAGGTATTATTTATGTATACACTTCTTATGGTCATTTTTATTTTCAGCGGAACAATTATCTTTTACTCCATACCATCAAATTTGACCGGCAGCTTGGTGTAGTGGTAAGAACACTTGCTACACCACACATGAGGTCGTGGGTTCAATCTCCACTGATCTCATGCTGTAGCGCTCTTAAGTAAGGTGCTATAAATGGTATGAACACCTGCTGAGCCAGCACTTAATCAGCAGCATAATTACCGGGCAATTATAATCTATATAATATCCCAAACTGCCACAGGCAACTCGAGACTGGGTCGGAGTAACTGATGTTACTCTATGTTTAAGTCGCGCATTCGACTTTCCCACATCAAGGATAAAGATATATAAAAAAAAGAAAGTCATTTTTATTTTCAACGGAACAATTATCTTCTACTCCTTACCAACAAAGATTTCTACACAAAAATTTAATCTCATGTATGACAGTTTGGTAATTTAACAGTTTTGCTGATCCTTTGTACCTAAAAAAACTTTTTTTGCAAACCTGTAACATTTAATTGTTGTGTTCTGATTTAACTCCAATAAAGTTAAATTTGCTGCACAAAAAGTATATTTTTTTAAATATTTTTCAAAAAAAATGCTTCTAGTGAAGTACAAAACTTTTAATATTAACTATTTGAAATATTTAAATTTAACAAAATAAAAATTTTAAATTTTTCTATTTCTATTTTTTTTCTACTTCTAAATTCATTTATCAGTAATTTTTAAATTGAATTTATATAGAAAGAGACCAACTTGGACAAATGGAAAGCATTAACAGTACGTAGTTATGTGGTTGGAATAGGTGAAATGACTGATTGTGTTTTACCTTGGACTAAAATGATCAACTACAGGGGTACTAGGTAAAGTTATGTAAATAACTAATAAACTTTAAAATAAAACAGATTTGTGAAATCTAATTAAACAGTGGTAAGCTACTCAAATTATGTTGTTAAACTAATTTATAAGTTACATATACTAACAATGTCATTAGTTTTCAATGCATTGTTGTTTAGATCATGGACAAGAGATGGAATAAGATGTCAACCATGGAGTTCACAAGTTTGTTTAAATTAAAAATAAATGATTCAATCATACTTTTTTCACTTTTCACTTTGAGTATATTTTAAATATTTAAAATTTTTAAACTAAAACAATAAGTATTATAAAACAAATAAAAATTTTAAATTTAAAATAAAATTGTAATTTTTACAGATGCCTCATTCTCATCCTTTCTTACCAAGAATGTTTCCAGGGTTAGGATTGAAAAGTAATCTGTGTCGACGTCCACCAGGACTAGCGGTGGACATCATGGACAAAAAGGGAGATGACCATGCTTTTTGTATGACTCTTAAACCAGAGGTGGAATGGCAGGACTGCTTAGTATCAAAGTAAGTTTTTTCCAACAATTTAATAAGGTTGTGGTTTCAATTTCCACTGCTCTCATGCTGTAGCGCCTTTAGTAAGGCGCTATAAACGGTATGAACTCCTGCTGAGCCAGCACTTAATCAGCAGCATAATTATCGGGCAATTATATTCTATAATATTTTAAACTGCCACAGACAACTCGAGACTGGGTCAGAGTAACTGATGTTACTCTATGTTTAAGTCGCGCATTTGACTTTTCCACATCGTGGATAAAGATATATAAAAATAAAATTGTTCTGTTGTTTTTGCCTGGTTATTTTTTGTTTTCCTACAGTGCAAATTGTTATAAAGTTTAAATTACTAAAATCAAACTAAGCATATAGTGATATGTATTAAGAGAAGAATTAGTTCAATTTATTGTTTTGGGAAAAGGTGTCCAGTTCCTTCGGTGGTTGTTATGGAAACAAGAACAGGAACATGGCAAGCAAGTACTGGTGAAGAAGAGCTTCCTTTTACTTGTCAAACTACAGGGGAGTGTTACTATGGGACTGGAATTACCTTTGCAGGTTTATTATTCTTTTATTTATTTTTTAATTTGTTCACTATTTCATGTTTACAAATGTTATTGGTTTAAACATTTTGTTTATGTCATTTGAATTTGAATTTTTTTTGGCTTTGTCGTTTATTAAATGTTTTTTTTGACTAATGTTTCTAAACTTTAAATATTAATTAGCAAACTTGAGTTAGGCGCTATACGAGGATAAAGATATATACAAAAGAAAAGCAGTTGATACAAAAAAAACCAGGGCAGAATTGTTTTTAAATTCAGTCTTAACATTTAGGTTACACAAATTTTACCGGTAGAGGTTTTTGCAAAAATTGGCGTGAACATTATAATGGCAGCAAATTTTGGCCTGATCACAATCATTGTCAAAATCCAAGTCGTAGTTTTATGAAACCTTGGTGTTGGGTGTCAAAAGGCGTGGCACAATATTGTGACATTGTTGAAAAATGTCCCGTCACATGCCCAGATCCAGCAAGAATACTTCAAAGGTTAGTTGGGTTTGCATTACAAAAAAGATAAAGACTATAATAAGATAAAAAGGTAAAAGTTAAAAAAAATATAAATTAAATAACAACAAACAAAAATTTACAAACCAAATTATCAAATGTTGTGTGTAAAATAAAATCCGGGTACAGTAACCGCAGCGTGGTGTAGTGGTAAGAACACTTGCTACACCACACATGAGGTCGTGGGTTAAATTCCCACTGATCTCATGCTGTAGCGCCCTTTTTATAAATCTATATAATATCCCAAACTGCCACAAGCAACTCGAGACTGGGTCGGAGAAACTGATGTTACTCTATGTTTAAGTCACGCATTCGACTTTCCCACATCGAGGATAAAGATATATACAAAAAAAACCAACACTTATATAAATATTAATAATTTTGACTATATTTCTAGTTACTTAGTTTTTATAAAACATCAGTTTAAAGTTTTTTTTTAATTTTTTTTTTAAATATAAAAATACATGAAAGTTACATTTATAAATAAACCTTAAAATTCTGCATGGTAAATATAATAACAAGTTGTACAATATAGTTTGATTTTTATTGGGGCAAAAACGGTCTTCTAAATTTTTAGAATGAAAATAGTTAGTGTATTGTATAAGAGTCCTTCCTATAAATATCCAACAGGATCTGTTATACAAGTAGTATGCAGAGAAGGTTATAATATTACACTTAATAACGGAAACAACTTTCAAACTATCACTTGCACAAAAAATGGTAAAACATGTTAAGTAAAAAGTATAAATTTGTAAACAAAATTATGATATTTATATAAATCTAAAAAAAAGAATAATTATTGTTTATTTCTGTTATCTAAATTAACCTACTTTTAACTGTCCGTATTTTTACCATTTAGAAACTCGTGCTAAAAAGCATTTTAACAAATAATAATCTCTTTTTAATCAATGTGTTATTTTGTAAAGCTTTTAAAAAACTGTTTTTTTAAAACAATTTTTACTCTATTAAAAATCACGTTGTTAGGTAAATGGACACCCAAGTTACAAGAATGTCGAAAGATTTTTTGCCCCAAGCCTGTTACTCTTACCAATGCCCGCTTACTAACTGTTCGAACCCAGTTTGCCTATGGCTCTAAGGTAGCCTACCAGTGCACTGATAGCCACATGGTTTCACCAGGAAGAATAGTTTTGGAGGTTTTTTGCTTGATAACAGGAGATTGGTCAAAAACTCCTTATAGATGCCTACCCGCTTGTCCTTTAGGATGGTTTTCATTTCGAAAGTGTAAGAGACATTTTAGTTTATTTTTAGAGGTCAAATTTTTTTTTTGTATATATCTTTATCCTCGATGTGAAAAAGTCGAATGCGCGACTTAAACATAGAGTAACATAAGTTGCTCCGACCCAGTCTCGAGTTGCCTTTAGCCGTTTGCGATAATATATTGATTATAATTGCCCAATAATTACGCTGCTGATTAAGTGCTGGCTCAGCAGAAGTTTACTCAACCACACCTTACTTAAGGGTGCTACAGCATGAGAGCAGTGGGAATTGAACCCACGACCTCATAGTGGTGTTGCAAGTGTTCTTCTATTACACTACGCTTCTTAATTTCATATTTAAAAAAGAATCTTTATTAATCTTTTCATATTATTATTGGTAAACTTAAAAGTATTTATTACGAAAGAAAAAAAAATTAACAATTTTAAATAACTAAATTTTTGATTCAATAATTTATTTTTCGCAGCTTGCTACAAGGCACAATCAAGTTACAAATATTTCAAAAGTTATGAGGAAGCGAATCAAGTATGTGGCGTGGAAGAAGGTCATCTTGCCATTCCAAGGGACAAAAAATCTTACCAGTTTATTAACTGGGTGATTAGAAATGATGTTGGTCATACAAGTAAAAACATGATAAATTTACCATTTGTTTAGTTTTTTTTTTATTGTAGTAAAACCACTCATTAAGGTTTTTGGTTAGTTTGATTTGTTTTTATTTAAAAAACTAATTTTTTTTAAAGTTTTTTTTTAAATTTTAGAGTATACCTACTGGTTGGGAGTGAAGGACACAGGGGCCAGCAAAAGAAGGTTAATGAATAGAAACTGGGTTGGAGAGGACAAAGGGGATAAGGAGCTTTTTTTGGAGAATTTAGATTCTTATCATTCATTCAAGATTAAAAATTTAGGATCAAGTTTGTATCCAGAAAGAAGGTTGGCTTATACTGACAGGTGCATTTTTTATGTCTTTCTTTTGGTGATTATGTCATTATTACCATTAATCAAGTAGAAGTAAAATTATACTGAAATGTTTTTTTTCACGAGACTTGAAAATCTTTTTTGACTTGGTTAACAAAATTATCTAGTTAGAAAATGTGTTCCATGAGACTAGGCTAGTGTTTCTCAACTCGAGTCCGCAAGCATAGTTGCTTAGGGAATTATTATTCAGCCATTAAAAGTAGTTATTACAAATAAAACGCGGAATACAGTAGAATTTGCTTAATACATACTGTATTTAATTTCCATATTTGAATAATATCGTATTTAATTCCCTTATATATTATGTGAAATACAGTACTTGTGTTTAAAGCTTATTTAGAAATAAACAATGTCATCTATTTTTGGTAGAAAGCTATTTCTAAACTACCTTATTTTTATTTCTATGGCTTAAGGCTGCATATATTTAGGCCAACTTGAAATAAGTTCATGTGCTAAAAAGGACCACTGGACTAAGCTGACAGAAAGAAATTTGAAGTTTACTAGTTTCAACAAATTACCTTAACTTAATTTTTTTTTTTGACATAAAAATAAGTTCTTTTGTGTAGATGTATGTATGGTGTTATGGAAAAAGGAAACGGAAAAGTTTTCACGAAATCGTGTTCTTTTGAGAATGATACCGGTTTGTTGTGGACTTGGCTTACTTATGATCATTTGTACAACATTCATTTAGGTTAGTGATTAATTTTGATGATACTTAGATAAACATCTGTTCGTTGTTTAATAAGGTTGTCAAAGTTAGTATTTTTAATATAATAGCCAATCATATATATATAAAAGTTTTATATAAATATGTTTGTATATGTATTTTTTTTTGTATATACTTTTATCTTCAATGTGGGAAAGTCGAATGTGCGACTTAAACATAGAGTAACATCAGTTACTCCGAGTTTTGAGTTGCCTGTGGCAGTTTGGGATATTATAGATTACAATTGTCTGATAATTATACTGCTGAAGTGCTCAGCAGGAGTTCATATAGCACCTTACTCAAGAGCTGAGATCAGTGGGGATTGAAACCATGACTTCATGTGTGGTGTAGCAAGTGTTCTTACCACTACACTACGCTGCCAGTGTCAGTCTTTGCAATCTTATTTAGTTTGTGTTCAGTTATATATAGTTTATTATTTTTCACCTGTTTTAAACATTTATTTAAATATTGTTGTTCTGCAACATCTTAATTTTAGAGCAAAATTGATTCATATAAAATTATTTAGATCTTGCAGCCAAAATGTGTCAAAAGTACAATGTTTGTTTATTTGTAGCATTCCTATTACTTATATAACTTATGCTGTGTGTTTAAAGTTTATCTTTTTTATGTAGTACCAACATAAAATAACAAAGTATCATTCTAATATACAGCATTGCTTAAAAGTCTTTTTTGTTGAGGGTTAATACTTAAATTAATAAAAAAAGTTTCGGTATTTTTCCTCGTAAATTTATAGGCTATTTACATTCTATTATATATATTTTGAAAACAGGTTTATGCATAAGTGTTGATTCATTCGACAAGCCAGGAATTTATCAAAACGGTACACAAAGTGATAGTGTTCATCTTGTTGAATGTGATTTTAATTCTAAACATCAATCATTAACTTGTGGCCCCCATGGTGGACATCTACTTAAACTAAGGTTAGATGGTACCTTTTTGTGGTAATGTACACAACCTTTTTTTTTCTTGTTTACCTTAAAGGGGTACTCAACTGAAAAATAAGGCCAGATAATAAAAAAATACTTTCTAAACTGTACTGGGTTTAAAACTTTAGAGTTTGCCATCGGATTTTTTCAAACATTGAATCAGGCTTATTACAGACACAAAAATATTTTTAATTACAGTTGTAAACTCGGTACAGTTTAAAAAAACATATCAGCTGGCCTTATTTTTCTGTTGAGTTCTCCTTTAAGTTGTTATATATCCTTTTTACCTTAAGTTATTTTAGTCACTTTTAAAACCTTTAGTCATGTGTTCACACATTATCTTCATTTCATAGGATGTATCACATGACTTGTTAGTTTAACTGTGTTGAAATGAATTGTATGTAAATAGTGGTGATGTGAGTTTGTAGACGGTTGAACATAGTTTTTTGCAATAATATACTATAACATACCAGTATGGCTTATTATACAAAAGATAGGAGACAAATGTTACATCAGGGTACGAATTAACGTTTAAAAATCGATTCGCTAAAAATGTGGTTGCATTTTTAAGGCAATGATTAGACCCAATTCATGATATTTGTGTTTTTGTAACACTTAACGCCTTGCGTTGCATTTTTAAATTACATTGTATCATTAAACATTTGTAAATTAATCGCTAAAAGCTTCACATAACGCGACCCGGTATTTCGTTCCTTGTACAGTAAATAAGATTTTGTTTTCGTTTTTTATTGTGTAAAGACTGACATTGTAGCTTAAACCTAGGAAAACATTTGTTTGGCGACTTAGTCATAAGTGTTATCTGACAATCTTTAATGTTGTTAATCTTATATTGCTTTAATTTTTGGCTTAGCAAGAGCTCTTTCAGAACCCATTGTTAAGTAAGGCATCAATTTTGTGTTATCCTGACAAAACCTTTAATTAATTGGAGGTTAATGTTAAAACAATATCCTTGAGTCAATGCTAAAAAAATGATTTAAGGCAACTTCAATAAAAAGAAATTAGATAAAAGAATATAAGAAATTAGGACTAAACAAATGACATCAATTTTTATTAACATTTTTTAGTTATTGTTTTTGTGTTATTTAGACACGAAAAAGGTAATTACTTAGTGATGAGTTCAGATTGGCATGGTGAGATACACGTAGGTGGCTATCTTTCAAATGGCTACTTGGCGATGTGGCAAGCTTATCCTTCTGCCAAATATTTGTGCCATTGGGACATTAAACCTTCAGGTATGTTTTTTTTTGTGTATATCTTTATTCTTGATGTGAGAAAGTCAAATGCGCGACTTTAAATGTGCGACATAGAGTAACATCAGTTACTCCGACCCAGTCTTGAGTTGCCTTTAGCAGTTTGGGATATTATAGAGACTATACCCGATAATTATACTGCTGATTTAGTGCTGGCTTAGCAGGAGTTCATACTGTTTATAGCACCTTACTCAAGGGCGCTACAGCATGAGATCAGTGGGGATTGAACCCACGACCTCATGTGTGGTGTAGCAGGTGTTCTTACCACTACACCACGCTGCCGGTAGTAACAAAAAATGTTTGCTGTTTTATAAATTACAAAAAAAATGTTTTGTTTTAACTTATACTTTAGTGTGAGAAATTGTATAGCTAAATTGGCATTATTGGAATCTTATTTAATATCTTTTGTTTTAATTTATTGCAAAATTAGTTGCTGTAAATACTAAGGATTGTAAAATATTTTAACTGTGATAAAATGGCATCATTTTTGTTAATGAAACTTAAGTGGTTTTATTGAATGCATGTACTTTTTGCACCGTCACATAAATTAAATTATATTTTCTCTTAATTTTAATTTGAATCATTTAAAAAATATATATTTAATTATAACTAAAATTATTTGTTATAAAAAAATTATGAGTTATTTAATTAAATGTATTTTAAAATATCTTACAGATACTTACTTTATTGTTCACCGTGAAAAAATTCCATCTTATAGTAGTTTTACTTTTTATGAGACCCACAAATGCCTTCAAAATGTAACAGGGGCGTCTGTAGCATCACTAAACGGGTTTTCTCAAGCCCCGACCGGTCCGAATCAAGTTGTTACTGGATTTGGTGTTCCTGATGAAAGTAATTTTTTTTATTTGTGGTAATGAAGTTTATTTTAAATTAATAATAATAAGTGTGACCGACAGCGTGGTGTAGTGGTAAGAACACTTGCTACACAACCATGAGGTTGTGGGTTCAATTTCCAATGCTCTCATGCTGTAGCACCCTTAAGTGAGACGCTATAAACAGTATGAACTCCTGCTAAGCCAGTACTTAATCAGCAGCATAATTACAGGGCAATTATAATCTATATAATATCCCAAACTGCTAAAGGCAACTCGAGACAGGGTCAGAGTAACAAATGTTACTCTATGTTTAGGTCGTGCATTCGAACTTTCCACATCGAGAATAAAGATATATAAAAAAATTATATACTTGTTATTACATGGAATAAAGTTATTATTTTTTTTCGGGTTGTTTTTAATGTTTTATACAATATTTGTTACTTTACAGAACTGGCATGGTGTGGCTGCTTGTTTATGACCAACACTGACGAGAAAACAGTAGTCTCTGTTGCACATACTCAAGCTGATGATTGTGCTGTGCCAAACACATTAGCTTCGTATAACATTGCTCCTGGACTTAAGCTTTGTGTGGTAAATTATTTAGAAAACACTTGTATTTAACTAAAAAGTTAACAACATTGCCAAATTGAAATTATCAAGTTTTAAAACAGATAATACATCAAATTTCATGGTATAGATAAACTTTAATCTAAGAGGAAGTGTCCCTAAAATAGTTTTTGTTTTAACTAATATTTAAAAAAAAATAATATTAAAAGTTTAAAAGAACAGACAGGGAACGAAATAACAGGTTGCCAATTGCAAAAAACGAATCGTTTTCTAAAATTAGCGAATTGTTTTTTACAAATATATTAGAAATACCGAATTCACCAAAAATGGTTTAGACAATAATAAAACATTTGTGTATATTTATGTACTTTTTACAAAGCTATTTTAGACCAATGCCAAGCGTCAAAAAAAATGCAATGCAAGGCATCAAAATGTTATAAAAAAACGAAGATCATAACTTCGGCCAATCATTGCTCTAAAATTTAGACCTTATTTTTAGCGAATCGATTTATAAACATTAATTCGTACCCTGACGTAAACTTTACAGTCATACTTTCTTTTTAAAAAGTTTTATATTTTATAAAACAGCCCCAACAATTAGGGGACACATTGTGTACTCGCACTGATGGTACATCCCCTTCTGAAACTCCAGTACCGGGTTGGGGTGTGACTCTTTCACTTCCGAACAATAAGGATACAATATTTCAACCCAGGTTTGTGGGTTCGAGATTACCTGGAAGGGTGTGTGAAACCAAAGCAAAGTAAGTAAAATTTTAGGGCAGTTGATTCATACTTTAATTGATTTGTCAAAAGCTATTCTTAATGAGATCATATTCAATTGATATTTACTCTTCATATTGCGCTAGGTTATACAATCAAAGCCATACCTTGTGTCAAATGATAAGTTGATAGGGAACTATTATAGTTTAGTAATATGTTATAACACTCACTGAAAAACAGGAAACCAAGCCAGTATTTTGGGGGGGTTGTATATATTTTAAAATTCACACTACTTTATTTGAAAAATTCTTGAAATTTTGTGTTTTATTATCATAATTTCTAGTACGCATAGGCTTTGCCACATAGTTTTGGGTACATATCAAATGGCAACCAATTTTTTTTTTTTTTTTTCAAGTTGTAAGTTTTAATTTTTTAAATTTTGTAAATAAAATTTTATTTATTTTTTTGTGTAAGCTTTTCACACACTTAAAGCAACAAAAAATGACAAATGATAAAAAAATCTGTTTTATTTTTGATCACAACACATTTAATATCAATTTTAAATCGAAACAATTAAAGATATTTATCATTGCTTTTAGATGGCAGTGCCCATACCCATATCAACCTAGGTATTCAATGAATGTCCTTGATTCTTCGAATAACAATAATAAAAGGTTTGCTTATGGAAGTACAATACATCTTCACTGTGAACCTGGCTATAGGTTTTTGGGCAAAACTTATTATGCATCGATTACTTGTAATAAATATCTAAAATGGGAGGTGATTTTTTACTATTTTATTTTTTAATTTAAATCACGAAAATACTTTATTTTTAATATACGTGTTGTTAAATAAGCATTGCGTTATAAAATTTTTTTTAAATAAGTAACAGAATTTTATCTTTAAATTAAAAAACTCCACTAATGTTTACCAAATTATTTTTATTTAAAAATTGCAGTTAACCTTAATTTTTTATTTAAACATTTTTTTTTGTTTTTTCATTTATGTATTTTCAATATTGTTTAATCTTTTTTTTTAATTAAAAAAAATTCTACTTAAACCAAACTAAGTTGTGTCGATGGGTAATAAATGGACCTTGGCAAATATTTTTAGGTAACAAAGGATGAAAATAGTGATGAAGTGTTAGCTTATGTTGATGATCGTGTTACTCGAGAAAAAATGGTGAAACAACTAAAGTGTCATCCAATTAATTGCACAGCTCCTGTGGATTATCCTGGCATGAATTTAACTGTTAAAGCTGTTGGAGGTAAAAATTTTATCTTTGTTTTTTTTAGATTGAAATATTTTGATTTTAAATGCTGGAGGGTTGAACTTGCAGCGTGGTGTAGTAGTAAAACACATGACACACCACACATGAGGTTATGGGTTCAATCCTCACTGCTCTCATGTTGTAGCGCCCTTGAGTAAGGTGCTATAAACGGTATTGACTCTTTCTGAGCCAGCACTTAGTCAGCAGCATATTTATCAGGCAATTATAATCTATAATATCCCAAACTGCCACAGGCAACTCAAGACTGAATCAAAGTAACTTATGTTTAGGTCGCGCATTCGACCTTTCCATATCAAGGATAAAGATATATACAAAAAAAAGGCTAATTTACGACATTTTTTATAGAAAATCTTTATCGTTATGGCACAATTGCCACTTACACATGCCATGAAGGAACTCAACTTCGCCCTGGGAAGAATGAACATTTGGTCACTTGCAGTCAGGATCAAACCTGGCAAACCCCATTAAGTTCTACATCTCGTTGTTCCACTGTAAGATTTTTTTTAGTTTTTTAAGTTACAGTCCCTTTATGTGGTAGACCAGGGTTTTTTAACGTGGGGTAAATTTCCCCCCTGGGGGTAAATTTTACCGACTGAGGGGGTTAATTTACTGAATCATATATGATATTATAGTTATCTGGAACATTTGAGTAGGCGTTATTTTTCACAGGACCCGGTCAAGAACAAATTGTGTCTTCGGTAACTAAGTAAACTTTTTTTTTAACTTTCTGTGGTAAACAAAACAAAAAAAGATGTTATACATTTTTTCACTAAGGGCCACCAAAAGAATGGAGGTAAAATTTACCTTTTTCATTCAGCAAGGTGTAAACAAGGCAAAAAAGGTTAAGAACCCTGTGGTAGACTAAGATTTAAAAGAAAAATTTTATTTGTTGGTGTGTATTGAAAAAAGTATTACTTTATTTTAGCATTTGCATTAAATTAACAAAAATGCTATCAAATTTTATTTGAATTTTCTTTTTGTATATATCTTTATCCTCGATGTTGGAAGCTCGAATGTGCGACATAAACATAGAGTGTCATCAGCTACTCCGACCCAGTCTTGGGGTGTTTTTAGCAGTTTGGGATATTATTTATAATTGCTCAATAATTATGCTGCCGGAAGTTCATAACGTTTATAGTGCCTTAATCAAGGGTGCTACAGCACGAGAGCAGTGGAGATTGAACTCACGACCTCATGTTTATGTAGCAAGTGTTCTTATCACTACACCATGCTGTCGGTTTCAAATGTTTTCACAAATGTACAGAAATTAAAATTTTAAACCAAAATATGGAGAAAAAGACATAACAACAGTGGGCTAATCAATAAAATTAATTTTAAATTATCTTTTAAGCTTGAATGTCCAACTCCCCGACATGTAGAGAATGCCAAACTAGAATATGATGCTGTAACCTTTGGTGCAGTTGCCAACTATACTTGCAAAGATGGAATGTGGTTTTATTTTAGGCAAAAACAAATCAACTCTAAGTGTAATGCTAGTGCAGCGTAAGTTTTTTTTAGATATTACGTTATGCATTAATATTAATATCTTGCTATTGAAACTTTTATTAAGTTGTACTTTTTTCTATCTTAAGATTTTTTTGTGGAAAATATGTATTGTCAGATACTTTAAGAATTTTAATATTAATTTGTTTAACATAAATAAATTATATCGCTACTTGAATACTTTAAATGGTAAGTTAAATGTTATATTTTGCAACTACTTTACATAAAATATAGAAATACGTTTTTTTTAGTTGGTCACCAAGTGAATATAATATGACTTGTATACCAGTAACTTGCCCAACGCCAAGCAAACAGTTATTATTTAAAATTAATGCTGAGCAAGTTGAACCAGTTATTACTTACAATATTTACAAATCCAACATCACGTTAAAATGTTTATCGGGTAAGTGCAATGGTTTATATGGAATAATTTTATGAGATTTTTTATACTGAGTATAAAAAGGTAATACTTATTTTAAGTTTAGTGTTGGCATCATTTCAAACCTTTTAAGATTATCTGCATTTATCATAACTATTTAAAAATAAAATTTCAATATTACATGATAAATTAAATGAAATGTCGTACAACAAAAATGATTGTATTATTATTTTTTTTTGTACATATCGTTATCCTCGATCTGGGAAAGTCGAATGCGCTACTTAAAAATAAAGTAACATCAGTTACTCCGACCCAGTCTCGAGTTGCCTGTGGCAGTTTGGGATATTATAGATTATAATTGCCTGGTTATTAAGCTGCTGATTAAGTGCTGGCTCAGCAGGAGTGAACCGTGCCGGTTATTAATATTTGAGTTTATTGTTGTTTTGCATCACCATATAAAAAACAATTTAACAACTTTGTAAAACTTTCAGGGTATTGGTTTGATCGTGAGGTGTTTTCTGTTAACCTGACATGTGGATTACAAGGTGACTGGTTACCAATAAACATAACATCACTCGAGTGTAGTGAAATATATTGTGATGTACCACCTGATGTGGATGGGGCTTTGTTGTATGGATCGGAACGTAGATCAGGGTTGCATGTGAAGTAAGTACAAAAAATATAAGTTATTAAATTTGGACTGGTTGCCCGTAATTTAGTTACATTTAAGTGGTGATTGTTTTAAACACATTACAAATACTTAAATACTGAATAAAGTTTGAGGATCACCAAGTTTGTTTTTAAAATTCATACAAAAGAAATAAACAACACAAAAAATTACAAAAAAAGTCATATTTTTTGCTTGTGGTCTTAACAAAATGACACAAAAAATTTTTTACACCAACCTTCTAAGTAGGCCTAATGCAAAATGTTTATCAAATTTTTATTTGACAATTGCAAAAAACATTTACATAATAAACTGTACAAGCGAATTAACCAACTTCTTTACAGTGACGTCACATGTGGTAGGCACCTTTTCGCATGCAAAATAAAAATAAAAAAATCTTTTTTTTGAAATTTAAATTAAGAAAATTTATTAGTTTTATTGGGTGAAATAATGCGTTCACTCTCCCTTTAATTATGGCTCTTGTCTTTAAAATCAAATGAAAATCGGATTCGAAAGCATTTTTAACTTTCGTCGTAATGCCATAGGTTAAAATTGTGATTAATATACGAAAAATCTTCTTTTATTAGGTTTAAATTAGATATCATTATTAACAGGTATTAAAAACTTTTGCCAAATTTGTTTTATTTAAAAAACAACATTGTTAACTAAGTTAACTTTTTGTTTAATAAACTTTTATTAAGCAAAGTTTTTGTTTTCTTTTTCCTTTTTTTTCTTTTTTAATATATGTGACATAATGCGTTTACCTTTAAGATAACTTTTTATCTACTTTTCATGTTAATTCACAACAAAACATTTAAATTTTAGTTATCGATGTTCTCCGTTTAACTGGTTACGACGAGCTTTTCGTTTATTTGCACCACACTGGAGAGTCTGTGTAACTGTCACTGGGGGTGCTGACCCAGAGTTTTATGACCCTTTAAATCGCATTCAACCTGGATCTGACTCTGTAAAGGTGACCCTTAATTCCGATTGTGATAGGAGTTTTGCACCACGACAACTATGGACATGGCATTGGTCATTTCATTTGAAAAATAAATTCACTGATAATTGTTTGACAGCGATTGCATGGCCAACGTTAAAGGTAAAACTTCATGTTGTTATTTAAGTTATATCATACCTGTTGTTTAAATTTATATGACAAAAATAAGTACCTCTAATAACTTATTTTATCAGCTACAATATAGCACCAGTAGAAATTAAACTGAGGTCTTAGATTTAAATTCTTTTTTTTTTGTTTATGTCTATATCCTCGATGTGGGAAAGTCGAATGCGCGACCTAAACGTATAGTAACATCAGTTACTTCAACCCAGTCCCGAGTTGCCTGTGGCAGTTTGGGATGAAATATAGATTATAATTGCCTGATAATTATGCTGCTGATTAAGTGCTGGCTTAGCAAGAGTTCATACAATATATAGTGCCTTATTCAAGAGCGCTACAGCATGAGAGCTGTTGGGATTAAACCGACAACCTCATGTGTGGTGTAGCAAGTGTTTTTACCACCAAACCATGCTGCCAGTAAAATCACAAACTCAGAATTATAGGATAAAAATTCAAATTTTTGAATAAAAGTTAATAGATCTTTGGTTTAAACAACTTTTTCAGCCTTAATGCCTTAAGGTTTTCTAAAAATTTTTAATTATGTTAGAGAGACGTTGTTGAAGTCACAGTAAAAAAATGCAATAAAACAAACATTTATCAACAATGGAAATGCTCACAAGTCAAAGACGGAAGTCGTGCTCGGTTGCTCTCACTAAAGACGGCTTCTCGGGGAGCTTACCTTACGACCAATGGGGATAGTGAAACATTCTGGACAGGAGCTGATCAAGTATATCTAGTGGTAACAGGTAGGCCTAAAATGAAACACAAAATTTAAACAAAAATTTTAAAAATTCTCGAAAAATTTTTTTTTTTTAATATTCTTTTGACTTGTTCCTTTTTGAAATTCTTTTGACAAGTAAGTTATGCTTAAATATACTTTTATACTTTTAAGGTGATGATAGTGCTACTGGTGTACAAAGTTACTGGGAAGTTTATGGGACAGATGATCAAAGTGTTGTTGATATTTGTTTGCTAAGGGAAGGACATATTTATGAAAAAGTCACTTGCAACAGGTCGTTAAGATTTATTTTTTTAAAAAGATTTAGTTCCAATACTTTAAAGTGTTATCATATAGAGTTTTGCAATTTTGTAAGTGATGTATATATTTGTTAGTATGGTTAACAATAAATCACAAAGTGCCTTTAAAACCTTTAAAAAATGTGTGTGGTACTTGCAATTTAATTTTCAAAAATACTGGAAAATGATTAACATAAAAAACCAGGTTACCATATTTTTTTGTGTGGGGTAGAAAGTACCTAGTAGCGTAGTAAATGTATAGAAGCTAGTACTTTCTACGTCATCACAAACAGGGGTTAACTTTTCTTGTTTTTTAATTAATTTTAATTTTTTTTAAAGTTGTATAACTTAAAAAGTAGGTTAAATTATTTAAAGGTGAAGTCATTATTGTGTTCACTGACACCAACTTTATTAATTTTTGAGTATAAAAATATATCTAATATATGACTTTAACTTTGTTGGGCAAGAGTTTTTCTTTTTTTAACTGAATTTGTATAACTTTTTTATTTTTAACATTGTGATTTAAAAATTTATTGTTGTTAGTAATAATACGAATTTTAGATTATAAGAATAATTTGAATTTGAATTTACTGTTCTTACTATTTTAAAATTATGTGAATAATTAATTTTTGTATAATTTTTTTTTATATTTTTAGTCAAGGAAAATGGGATCCAGACCCCCGCCAAATATCTTGCACTTTAGTTGATTGTGGCCCACCCCCCGATATTGAAGGGTCAACTCAAAATATTAATAAATATTTACCACAGAATGGGATACCTGATCACCATTTTGTTGCCCCTAACATCAAAGATTTGATAAATTCTGATAAAAGATTTGATAAAAGTAAAATATTTAAACCAAATATTTACTTTTGCATTTTTATATTTAGCTGTGCAGGTTTAACCAAAATAATCAAATTACCCTCATTTTAAGAGACTGGATATTTTTTACCAAAAATGCAGCTAACAAACACACATACATATACAGACACTTGAATGCTTCTGTTTTTTGCAAAGGCCTGTAGGGTATATGGCACCTTTTTTTAATTACATTTGGTGTACTTATAGCTAAGAAATATTTGTTCTCTGTTTCAAACCATATCAAAAAATTTACTGATAAAAGTTTTTGAACTGTACACTAGCTTTTGGTATGCATAGATAATAAAGAGCAACTTTCAATAACATGTAAAGGTGCTTGAAAATTTAATTTTCATCACATAAACAGTTTAGAAAACTCTTATTGCTGTGCCTGCTCTTAAAAAATTCCATAACTTTGTGTTTCTCTCTATTTATTATACTGAAAATTTTTCTTAAATTTAGTTTAAAATGCAAGATTTAGGTAAAATCACTAATAGTGGATCAAGCATCTTAAGAAAAAAATTTTTTTTGATCCAAGACATTAACAAATATCAATGGAAATTTGTTTTTCACACATTTAATATGCAGGACTTTTCTCCATTTGTTGTATTTTTAGATAGTAGCCATCCGGTCACAACAACAGTCGAATATAAATGTGATCTTGGAAGGTGGGTTAGAGAAGATGTATTTACTTTTGAACTCGTATGCAGGGAAAATGGACTTTGGAGTAACATTGAAATGAAAAATAAGCTGGTAATTTTTTGGGGGGGGGGAGGTTTATTAATTTAATTTTTTTTATTTAATAGTTATAAGAAAAATTAAAAAAAAACAACATGCAATATGCATGAGTAACTAGAGTCAGTGTGCAAAAAAAAAATTTAATTTGATTTTTAAAATTTTTAATTTGATTTTTTTTTACAGATTGATCAAAAATGTGATATATTACGCTGCCCCAACCCCAAAATTTTACCCCACTCCAAGGCTTATGTTAACTCACCAAAAACCCTGTTATCAATGCATGGGCTACCTTTATACAGAGGTAAAATAGTGTACTTGCCTGGGGTAAATCGAACCTATACTCCAATCTACAATTCGAAACTAAAAGTGATTTGTGACGATGGTTTTTGGATTTTAAATTCTGAATTATATCATGCAGCTTCAAGTGATAAGTAAATGTATTTCGAATGCTTTTTAAACGTAATAACACAAAAAAATTACAATATACTTGTAATTATATCGTTAATTTCACAACATACATTTTTAACGAATTGTTATTTTAGAAATGGTCTGAAATCCTTTACAGCAGAGTGTATGAGTTCGAATAAATGGTCTGAAAATATAATTGAAACAGGAATTAATTGTACAGCTTTAACTTGTCCAGACCCTGGTCATATTAGTAATGCACACAGGTCACCGTATAGTCCAGAAAAGAATAAATTTTCATACAACTATTTATTTCAATTTCAATGCAATTCGGTAAGGACCTTTTTTTTAGAACTTTTTAAACACAGTAAGTGTTAAGTGGTATGTGAAAAAAGGGGTTGTTATTTTTTTTTATTGGGTAATTTACAGGTATAGTTTTTCATTTTCACTAATAGTTTGTTTCTGAACATAATGTCAATTGCCTGCAGCGCGGTGTAGTGGTAACACTTGCTACACCACCATGATGTAGTGGGTTTAAACCCCACTGCTTTCATGCTGTAGCGTCCTTAAGTAAGGCGCTATAATCGGTATAAGCTCCTACTGAGCCAACTTCTAATCAGCAGCTAAATTACTGGGCATTTAAAATCTTTATAATATTCCGAACTGCTAAAGACAATTCGAGACTGGGTTGGAGTAACTGATGTTACTCTATGTTTAGGAAGCGCATTTGACCTTCCCACATCGAGGATAAAGATATATATACAAAAAAAATGTGGTATACATCAGCTATTTTTTTCTAGAACAATTTACATTGTTTATTTTTTTTAATAGATTTATTACATGTTTATAATAAAATTTAATACATGTTTATAATAAAAAATTTAAATGCTTAAATAATAAAAACAAAAATGAAATAAGTGTTAAAAAGTTTTTTTGGGAACTTAATTTAAAGTTTACAACAGGGTTATTGGTATGGAGCAGACAGTATATTGCAAGAAATTAGATGTAATGAGCATGGTACATGGTACCCCGATCCTTCAAATTTGAGCTGTGTTGAGGTAAGTTGTAGGCATCCGGGTGAAGTGGTGCATGCTGTAAGATCAGGCTCAAATTTTAAAGTTAGGGGCAAGGTGGGTAAAAAAAATTTAATTAAAGAAAATGTTATAAACTAAAAACAGTTTTTATATTTATTTTTAAATACAGCAATTTTGATTAAAATGGTAAAATCTAAATTATATTATCTTGTATAAGATACGAATTTAATTTAATTCCAAATAAACTTATATTGCATGTTAAAATATACTTTAAATATATCATGAATATTTAACACAGGTAAACTACACATGCACTCCCGGGAGAATTATTAGTGACATGTCTCAAACTGTAACAACTACTTGCCAGGCCGATGGAACATGGCTGCCACCTTTTTATGCCATTGACTGCCAACTAATAACATGTGATGAATTGCCACCTATTACCCATGCAACATTTATAAACAAAACACAAGTAATAAAAGTTTTAAAAATTGTCACCAAGGCATAATCTAACCGGCAGCATGCTGTAGTGGTAAGAACACTTGCTACACCACCATGAGGTCATGGCTTCAATTTCCACTGATCTCATGCTGTAGTGCCCTTGAGTAAGGTGCTATAAACGGTATGAACTCCTGCCGAGCCAGCACTTAATCAGCAGCTTAATCATCAGGCAATTATAATCTATATAATTTTTCAAACTGCTAAAGGCAACTCAAGACTGGGTCGGAGTAACTATGTTTCTCTATGTTTAGGTTGCGCATTCGACCTTCCCACATCAAGGATAAAAATATATACAACAAAAAAAAAACTATCACTTATTTTATTTTTTATTATTTTTTTAATTAAAAATCAAAAATAACAAAATGTGTTAAAAAAAGTTTGATTTTCTATACCTTGTTTGCCAAAAAGTTCAAACATTTCAAAATGACAAAAGAAATAGTGTTGTAGAATGAACTATATATATTTTGTAAAAAAAATTGTAGATGTACCCGGACAAGTTCGTTTCAGATGATACTGCATATTTGTTTTGTGACACTGGTTACATGATCGACTTATCTCACTCTTTTATCCATTATATTTGCGACCATCACGGCACATGGCATCCCAATACTAAAAATCCTGACATTCAATCTATCAGGTTACATTCGAGAATCTATATTTAGTTATTTTAACATTTAGGAATTTATAAAATAAATGTATTATTTGAACTATTTTTTTTGTATATATCTTTATCCTCGATTTCGGAAAGTCGAATGCGCGACTTAAACATAGAGTAACATCAGTTACTCCGACCCAGTTTCGAGTTGACTGTGGCAGTTTGGGATATTATAATTGCCCAGTAAGTATATTATGCTGCTGATTAAGTGCTGGCTCAGCAGGGGTTCATACTGTTGATAGCGCCTTACTCAAGGGCGCTACAGCATGAGATCAGTTGGGATTGAACCCACGACCTCATATGTGGTGTAGCAAAGTGTTCTTACCACTACACCACGCTGTCGGCCCATATTTTATTTAATTTGCAACACAAAAAGTGTCTTTGACTTTAATGTATTAGTTTATTTTAAGTTTTTAACAAAAAGGGGATATTTAATTCAGTTTATCTGAACTGTTAAAACTACATAGTTAGATAAGTTAACTGCTCTTGAAAAAAAAATGTTCTTATTAATTTTCTTCCTGAGGTTAGATTAAATTTCAAGTTAAATGAAAATTTTATATGGTTCAGATGTCAACCTGTACTCTGTGCTGCACTTCCTAATATTCTTCCAAATAAGGCAACTTTAATTGGAAATTATCGATATTACAAACATGATGATATTGTTAGGTAATCACAAATTTTAGGCCTGTTACTTTAAAATAAGTTTGTTTAAAATTTATTTTTTATTGTGACATCGGAAATTTATATAAATTTAAAAAATTGACTTTTTCAGTAGTTATTACTTTCACCAATTAGAAAGTACAAAAAACAAAAATTTAAACAATTCGGATTTTTTAGTATTTTATATAGCTACAGAATGGATATTGTGTAACCTAGTTTAGGTAATAGCCATAAATATTATCATTTATTTCTTTAATTTTTTTTTAAATCTTGTTTTATAAAACTGTAATAAACAAACAATAAAGTTTACATTCTCAGAATCAAGATTAATTATTTTAACTATTATTAAAAAAATTAGTATTTTTTTTTTGTATTTTTTTAAATTTTTTTAACTATTATTAAAATTATTTTTTAACTATTATTAAAAAAATTAGTTACCAATGTGATAACGGTGAATGGATAGCACCAAATGGACCAGAGGTATCTATTCATCTTAAATGCGTAACAACGCGAACCACTTCAGCTTTAACTAGTAATAAACAAGCCAAATACAGTTCGGTTTGGATACCTGATTATAATACAGTAGACTGTGCCCCAATAACTTGTCCACACCCAGGTATGAGGATTTAAGATTTATGTCAAATATTTAAATAAATACACAACTAAAATGTTTTAAAATTTTTAAATTTAGAGCTTGGATAATAAAATAATTTTTAATTTTTTGAAATGTTGACATTTTTTTTAACATAGTTTTTTTAATATTACTTTTGAAGGTTTTTAATTATGCTTTGTACACTTTAAATTTAAACAAAAAATTAAATGACTTAATTATTTTTCTATATTTTGTAGGTCTTATTGAATATTCTCATATTTCTTTCAATGGATTGAAATATTTAAATATTACAACTTACACTTGTTTCACTGGGTACCAACTTTACCCAGCTTCAATATTTACTTCAAGTTTTCAATCAAAATGTGAAAGAGGGGGCAAATGGGTACCTAATCCTGCCTTGTATGTTTGTTATCCTGTTAAGTGTTCGGGACCAGGGGATGTACAAGGGGCAAATAGAGTAAAGGATCCAAGAGAAAATCCCCCTTATTTCTATGGAGATGAAGTGGTGTTTAGATGCTATAATGGTACCTATTTTGCACCATTGGATTCTGATATTGGGAGGTAAAACTTTCTTATTTTTTTATTTCTGTGTAATCAATACTTGGCACCAGTGGAGTCTCTAGATTCTGAAAACAGGGTTGACATTATAGAGAATTTTAGTGTGTTGTCCACCCTATTTTTACAATTTGCCTTCCCCACCACGTAGTTTCCCGGTATAGCACCAGTTATTTTTAACAAGACAGACAAATAACAACCTCAGAGTTGATAATATAAATGCGATGCGCTTTTGTGCAAAAAATTTTGAAGTCGAACCACAAGCAACTACGTTATTTAGACTTAAAAATGCTACGTTATTTGGTTATTATGCTGCTTTATTAAAAATTCTACGTTGTTCGGCAACGGTATTCCGCAACAAATCCTTCGTTATTTAGCAACAGAGGCTAAGTTTCCAGTAGTAATTACAGCATTTGGCTTTACCCTATCTTTTTAATTTGATTTGAGTTGCTGAGGTGTCTTAACACCATTAGTAATGTGCTAAATAAGTACTTCTTTTAGGCTGTTAAGCATAGTAAGGTAATATAAATATTAATATATAGGACTGTGGAAGGCAACCAAAGGTTAGGGCGGGGTATTAAATGTTTTTTTGCCTGTGTAGCCGCACATCAAAAATAAACAAAAAAAGAAATGTTTTGCTTTTGTGCTCTAATACTAGTTATATAATGGTTTTATTTTATTAAAATTGTACTGCAGTTTGTTGTAAAACGTGACGTATTTTAACTATACAAAATCACAGTGTGCCCGGCAAAGACTTTTGGGGCATGTCATGCCAACATGATGGAACTTGGTCATATAACCCTTTGGATGTTCAAGTAGCATGTAGACCAAAAACTTGCAAGCCACCTCCTTTCATACCACGAACTACAATAACAACTTCATATAATGAGAAAGGTACGTGATTGTAACAAAATCAAACAAGTAAGTTGGTGTGAGGGGATTTGATTATTTGTGCATTTGTCTTTATTTCCGATGTGGAAAGGTCAAGTTCGAACCTAAACATAGAATAACATCAGTTACTCCGACCCAGTCTCGAGTTGCCTTAAGCAGTTTGGAATATTATAGATTATAACTCCCCGATAACTATGTTGCTGATTAGGTGTTGGCTCAGAAGGAGTTCACAGTGTTTATAGCGCCTTACTCAAGGGCGCTACAGCATGAGAGCAGTGGGGATTAAACCCACGACATCATGTGTGATGTAGCAAGTGTTTTTACCACTACATCATGCTGCCGGTATTAAATACAAACAAGTTTAAATAAAACTCTACTACTGATTTTAAGATAAACATCATTAAGTTTTGTTTGTAGTTTTTTTTTTAATTTCAGATCCATTTCAATATCCAATAAGCACAGAGTACCAAATTAAATGTCCTGATGGTGAGGTGTCTTCAAACACTGGCATGCAAACAACAGTGTTGCAGTGTGGGAAAACTGGTGAGATGCATAAAAACAGTAAAATTAGTCAGTATTTTGCGAAATGATAGTTTTAACATTTCATTATACTGTAAAAATATATTTTTGTATTTTCAATAACTTTTACATAGATGTGAAAATCAACTATTTTTAAAATAATTGGTTTAGTTCCCAATGTAACCATGTGAGATTTTAAGTAAGACAATTTAAGCAGTATAACATCAACCTGAGCCCTACCATCAGCAGGTTAACTACCCGGCAATGTAATCATTTCTAAAACTGCCAAAAGCAGCTTAAGACTCGGTCGGGCTAACAAGTGTTATTTTTATCAAAACAAAATAGTTCTTTTAATGTTTATTCGTTTTCTGTGTTAAACAGCTATATGGGAGCCTACAGATCCTTTTAATCTTACGTGTGAAAAAGTAAATTGTAAAGACCCTGGTCCAAAACCAAACTCAAATCGAACTATATCTGGATTTCAATACCAAGACACCATCACTTATTTTGCAAACAATGGTCATGTTTTGCTAGGTGTTGAGAGCAATGAACCCTTGAGGACTGTAACGTTGATCTGTGGAATGGACGGGGTTTGGAGCCTGCTAGACAATAATTTGCAAAGTTTTTCTCAACAAAAAAGAAAAAGGGGAGATTTTTTTTTTAGTTTTAAGCTCAAAATAAATTTATCCTAATTGATTAAATTTTATTTTTTGTTAAAACAGGGATATTTCTCAAAATCAACAAATTAGCCTTTTTTCGCTCAACCTTCTCAAATTTGTTCCGGCAAAATGCAGTCAGCCGGAACTTTTTGAAAACATGACTTTGACTGATCACGGATTCGTGAGGACAACAACAATACCCAATATAGTAAACTCCTCGACAACAGGGTTTTATGATAGTATGACAACAGTACCCTCATTTACTTATCCTAGTTTCAACGTGTCACACGTTCTAGAAGTAGAATGTAAACCTCTTCACTACATTTCCATTAACAGAACAACTGCTTATATAACTTGTACAGGTTGAATATTATTTTAATTTTTAATATAACATAGCTTTAAAAATTCAATCATAAATTTTGTTATTTTTATTGTCTAAAACTATATATATATATTTTTTTTGTATATATCTTTATCTTCGATGTGGGAAAGTCGAATACGCGACTTAAACATAGAGTAACATCAGTTACTCCGACCCAGTCTTGAGTTGCCCGTGGCAGTTTGGGATATTATAAATTATAATTGCCTGATAATTATACAGCTGATTAAGTGCTGGCTCAGCAGGAGTTCATACCGTTTATAGCGCCTTACTCGAGGGTGCTACAGCATGAGAACAGTGGGGATTAAACCCACAACCTCATGTGTGGTGTAGCAAGTGTTCTAACCACTACACCACGCTGCCGGTTTTTATGTAAACAAATTTTTTTGTGTGATTAAAACACTGTGGGTGATCTTTTTTCAATCTTATTTAAGAATTTAAAATGAATTATTTTAGAACAAGGGCATTGGGATCCAATCCCTCACAGCATTCATTGTTTGCCAGCTTCTAAATTTTACTGTGATTTACCCAAATCTCCTGCTAATGCGCTAATCGAATGTAAGATTATTGTTTAGGTTATATCTACATGCTTTTTAGTTTAATTTGGTCTACCATAAAATTAATTTTGTTATTTATTTTTATTTTAAAATTTTAGTAAATTCTTATCTTTTGGAATCATACTCAAGTGTGGTGTGTTTGAGTGGGTATGAATTAAGGAGAGGGGTAAGAAATCAAACAATAAAGTGCACCAAAGGAGGAATATGGGAACCCGACCCACTTTCCACAACTTGTAGTCCTATATCATGTAATGATCCACCTTTAGTTACAAATGCCAACAGAAATTTTTTGGACACTTTATATGGAAGTACTGTAAGTAATTTTATGTTTTCTATAGAAGTGTTTATATTAAATATTGAAATAAAGTTGAGTTAATTAGAAAAAGGGTCGCTTTAAATTAATTTTTAGTTATGTAAGTAGATTTTTAAACACTTTGTGCAACACATTTTGTGATAATTTAACAAAAAATGTTAATATATACAAAAAAAAATCTTTTAACAAAAAATTCAACATGTTGTAATTTGAATTGGTAAGCAAGATTTTTCATTTATGTGCTCAAAACTTATCTTTAATTTATTTGGGATTAAACCAACAGAAAAATATTTAGTTTAGTGGAACCAAAATTCTTTCAAGCTAACAATGCCTGATATACCGGCATACCAAATTTAATGCTATCAAAAAAAATTAAAAATTGGTAGTTTATTAACAATGTTTTGTGACTTTAAACTAAGTGCTATTTAACATACATTGTTTTTTACTGTTATCACAAAAGCCATAGATAATCGACTTAAAAACAATCGACTTTTTAAACTTAAAAAAATGCTATAAAAATATAACAAAACTGTTTAATTTTTTTCGTATTTGATTTTATGAAAATTTTAAGTTTTTAATCAGGAATCTTTTGAATGATACAAAAATTTAGTTTTTGTAAAATTCTCAGGTATGATGGATGTCAAACAGTAAGGCGACCTATACAAATATCTAAAATAGAGTTAAAATTTAGAAATTAAAATCAAATCGATACTTTCTAACTCATTTTATACTTCGCCAATTTTGTCCGACTGAAATGTTTATAATCTTAACTAAAATATTTTAAATTGGTATTTTTATTAACCTAGAAAATTAAACTTAATTTAACAATTGTTAAACTTAATTTAACAATTTTTATTTAATTACATAAACATTAAACTTATTTGTTACTTTATTATTCAGGTTGAATACAAATGTAACACTGGTCACAGCTTATCGACGTTGCCCAATGACACATTTCTTTTATCAACTTGCATTTCAGCTAACACATGGCAACCTGACCCCAGCCAATTAAATTGTTCTTTATTTCAATGCATAAATCCTGACAACTTGATTATACCAAACACAAATCTTCTGGATTATCACTCCACTTTTTATGGAAGTAAAATTAGTTTCGAATGCAAAGAGGGTTTTTTGTTCACTGATGAAGAGGGAGGTAGAAGCTCTATTGATGGTAAGTTTAGACTTTTTTATAGTAGTTTTAAAAAAATATCTATAACCCTACAATTTTTTATTGTATATATCTTTTTCCTCGATGTGGGAAGTTCAAATGTGCGACCTATACTTAGTGTAACATCAGTTACTCCGACCCAGTCTCGAGTTGATGATATTATAGATTATAATTACCCCATAAGTATGCTGCTGATTAAGTGCTGGCTCAGCAGGAGTTCATACTGTTTATAGCATGAGCGCAGTGGGTATTGAACCCACGACTTAAAGGTGGTGTAGCAAGTGTTCTTGCCACTACACCATGCTGCCGGTATTTGCTATAATAAAATCATTGGCAACATCTATCTATATTAGTAGTGGTTAGTACAATTTATTTGTGTTAAGAGATCAAAAGTTTTGTATGGTGATGGGGGGAATCCTGGTTTTATGTTTAATATTGGGATGTGCTATTGTTATTTTTATTGTTTAATTTAAGTTGTATGCAAGTTATATGTAAATAAAATGCTACACCACAGATGGGGTTGTGGGTTCAATCCCCACTGACCTCATGTTGTAGCGCTCTGGAGTAAGGTGCTATAATCGATATGAACTCCTGCTGAGCCAGCACTTAATCAGCAGTATAATTATCGGGCAATTATAATCTATAATATCCCAAACTGCCACAGGCGACTCGAGACTGGGTCTGAATAACTGATGTTACTCTATGTTTAAGTCGCGCATTCGACTTTCACACATCGAGGATAAAGATATATACAAAAAAAATAGATAAATAACTTAGTTATTTTATTGTATCATTTTACACTATTAATGTATTTGAGTTGAAGTTAAAATTCGTTTAGTAAATATTCTATTGGTGCTTAATATTAACAAATTTTTTAATAAATAATATAGTGTGGTGTGGTTTGGAAGGTCACTGGATAATTAACTCACCAGGAATTTCATCAAACTTTACATCAACCCCCTATTGTGCTTCTATGGCGTGTGGACCCTTTCCTGAGATTGAAAATTCTTACATTGAAAATTATATTGGAGGGACCAATGTTGGTGTAAGTACTGCTTATTTAAATCTACATTGCAATTTGACTTTTAAAATGTTGTTTGATATAAGTATATTATAGTTAATAATCAGATGGAAAAATATTAGTTCAGTAAGTATTACACATAAGTGCATAAAACTGTTAGGTCAGAAATCATTAAAGACCACACATAAAAAACCTTTCATTACATTGTACTTCTATTATTACAATTTCTGAAATTAATTTATTTTACAATTCAATCACAATAATAAATATTTTTGTTCTACTTCCATTGTTTTTTTTTGTCATCGACATCTGGCATTTATTAAATGCTTGGGAAAATCTCTAGAAAGCTTGCGTCTGTTTAAGTGTGGTATTAATGCACCAAAGTTGCTTTATAGTTTCTTTGTTTGTTTTAAATAAATATTAAAATTGAGTAGTAACATATTGTATAACGGATTACCACCTAATAAAATTAAAGTTTTGCTACCTACCTATAGGGTTAAGTATATTAATATTATAATTGGTTACTTTTACTTTAATTGTAACTGTTTTTTGTAAAAAATTATATATATATTTTTTTGTTTTTAATAAAGGCTGAGATATTTTACCGATGTAAACCTGGATATATAACCAAACCTTTATCTTTAACGAGTGAACCAAGTAAAACATTCAAAGCATCTTGTAAAAAATCGGGTTTATGGGAAACTTTTGTAACTGTAAATGGCTCCAATTATGAATGTGTGAAAGTACAATGTCCTGAATTAAGAACTAAGTGAGTTTACAAATTCATTATTTTTCTTTCAAAAATAATAACCTAGTAACAGCTTATTTTCAATTTTTTTTGTATATATCTTTATCCTTGATGTGGGAAGGTCAAATGCGCGACATAAACATAGAGTAACATCAGTTACCCCAACCCAGCCTTAAGTTGCCTGTGGCAGTTTGGATTATTACAGATTATAATTGCCCGGTAATTAAGCTGCTGTTTAAGTGCTGGCTTAGCAGGAGTTCATACCATTTATAACCCCTTACTCAAGGGCGCTACAGCATAAGATCACTGGGAATCAAACATAGGACCTTGTGTATGATAGGAGAGTATTCTGACCACTACACCACACTGCTGGCCAAATTTAATTTGGTAATCTTAACAAATTTTAAATGTTTTATAAAAATTAACCTATATTGGTTCTTGTAAGAAAATGTTACAAAAAATCTGCTTCTTTATCCAATTAAATTTATGCTTTTAATTTAAAATGTAGACCCAATGCTGTAGTTCACTACACTGACAATTTGATGTCAAACCAGTTTTATGGTGGAACAGGATATGTAGAATGTAATAATGGTTATCTGGATAGTTGGACTGGTTTAAGCAAAGTTGAGTTTACTTGCATGTGGTATGGAGATTGGTATCCTCACCCAGATAATATAACCTGTGCCCAATTACAGTTAGTTTAATTAAAATCGAGTTTATTAGTGAACTAATTTTGTTTAAATATTTTACCTAATTTTTAAGCACGGTGTTAGCTGTTATCATTTTTAATTTGTTATTTGACTATAAAAATTCAAGCTACATAATATATATATTTTTATCATAAATACATTCGTCTGCGTAAAAAAATAATCAGAAATTTCATTTTGATTTTTTTTTTTTTCTAAGATGTACATTACCTACTATAATGGAACATGCAAGTGGCTCAGGAGGTTTCAAAGCTAATGAAACTTGGACCTATTTGTGTAAAAGTGGATATGAAATATCACCTAGTTCTAATGCTGTTTCTATGTTTTGTTCAACTAAAGGTTTGTTGGTTGAACCTATTATTATTGATTGCTATAAAATAATCAATTTAAACAAAGAACATAATTTTCCAAGTGAAAATTCTAAAAAAAATTTGCTGTCCTGTGTAGGATGTACCGGTGCTGTGCCTTGCAAGACACAAAATAAAGCAGAAAAAATAGGTTATTGTCTATAACAAAAATAATATATTGTTTTTTTTATTTTTTGTATATATCTTTATCCTCGATGTGGGAAAGTCGAATGCGCGACTTAAACATAGAGTAACATAAGTTACTCCGACCCAGTCTTGAGTTGCTTGTGGCAGTTTGGAATATTATAGAGAATATAATTGCCCAATATTTGAGCTGCTGATTAAGTGCTGGCTCAGCAGGAGTTCATACCGTTTATAGCGCCTTACCCAAGGACGCTACAGCATGAGATCAGTGGGGATTGAACCCACGACCTCATGTGTGGTGTAGCAAGTGTTCTTACCACTACACCACGCTGCCTGTCATTATTGCTTTTTTTTATTTGGTATGTAAATATCATTTTGCTATTTTAACAATGTGCCATACATTTTAAATTTGTTTTATTCAGCTTTGTGGATACCTCATTTTACTGCACTACCTAAATGCAGAAAACTATCTTGTCCATCACCGGATTTGTTTCCTAAAAACGCTGAAATTTATCTTTCTAGTGGGCAAAAAATTGATCGATTTGGTAAATTGGTTCATTAATTTATTTATTTATATTTACTTTTTTACATTGTTATGCTTTATGGTTACGTAAACTTGTTAGCAATTACAATACTTCTTTGGAAAACTTTTAAATTGGAATGTATTATTTTGCAATCTTTTAATCTTAAAAATACTACTTGCAGCAAAAAAAAAATTTGTAAGATGTCCATTAATCAATTAAAAATTATAAAAATATGATTTTTTGCAATCTAGATACGAAAGAATATTACGTGGCAGTTGGCATGCAGTTATCAGTAAATTGTAAGCCAGGTTACTGGATTGCGTCGACTAGAGTTAATAAACAAGCGGTAACATGCCAAAGCAATCGTGCTTACATGCCAATGTTAAGCTCGTTGTCTGGATGTGAAGTAGTAGTTTGTTTACCTCCTGGCCAGGTTAGATTTTTCTTATTGAACTATATGGCACATTCTATATACCATACTTAACTTTAAGAATTTTTTTGTAAATTAGAAAAAAATAGAAAAAAAAAACAAGTTAATCTAAATTAAATATTAAAAATAAGTTTTTTTATTATTTTATGTTTTTACTTATGATTTTATTGTTATTAAAATAATCTTACTTTTTTTAAAGTTAAATAGGTCATTTTAAATGCATAACTTTTGATAAATTTCAATTTATTGACTTTCAGGTTCCAGGGACCACATTATCAGGAGAAATTGGTAGCAACAACTACTGGTTTAACTCAACTGTAAGATATGAGTGTCCTAATGGTCAACATTTTAAGGACCATAAACTAAAAGTTGTGGAGGTGATTTTTAGAACAAAATAAACATTTTATTTTTTTAACAAATACCTGATTAGTTCACACAAGATACATTTATTTTTACCATATTCATGAAAGACAAAAATTTTTTTAATCAAGTTTTTATTAAGATGATACAATTTACTATTTATTTTTGACTATTAAGCAAGCGTAGTGGTAAGAACACTTGCTTTAACACCATGAGGTCGTGGGTTGAATTCCCACTGCTCTTATGCTGTAGCGCCCTTGACTATAATCGGTATAAATTTCTGCTGAGCCAGCACTTAATCAGCAGCTTAATTATCGGGCAATTATAATCTATATAATATCCCAAACTGCTAAAGGTAACTCGAGACTGGGTTGGGGTAACTGATGTGACTCTATGTTTAGGTCGTGCATTCAACCTTCCCATATCGAGGTTAAAGATATATACAAAAAAAGCCTTTAAACATTGGTGATTCGATTTAAGTATTTAATTTTAATCTAAACAAATTTTAAACTTTCACAGCTATAAGTGATTATTTTTCTCACTTTAGGCGAGATGTAATAACTCTGGTGTGTTTGACCCCCAGCCGTCAACTTTGAAATGTTCAGAAGTGGAATGTGACAACAATTTAATGGCACTTGCGGATCGAATCAACTTCACTGATTTTAAATTATTTGGTGAAGTTACTTTTCGGTAATTGTTTCAAAATTTTTCTTACGTGAAAAAGAAATCTTAAAGTGTTATAAAACAGAGTTTTGCAATTTTGTAAGTGATATATATAGCACGTAAGTATGGTTGACAATGAATCACAAAATGGCTTTAGAACTTTTAAAAATGTCTGTGTTACTTACAATTTAATTTTCAAAAATACTGGAAAATGATTAACATAAAAAACAAGGTTACCATATTTTTTGTGTGACGTAAAAAGTACCAAGTAGCGTAGTGAATGTATACACGCTAGTACTTTCTACGTCATTACAAACAGGGCTTCCCTTTTTTTTAATTAATTTTATTTTTTTAAAGTTGTATAACTTAAAAAGTAGGTGAAATTATTTAAAGTTGAAACCATTTTTGTGTTCAGTGACACCACTTTATTAATTTTGAAGATAAAATAATCGCTAACATATGACTTTAATTTTAAAACTACTACACTTTTTTGTAATCCAGATGCCACAGAGGTGCATGGTACAGTCAAGGTGTTATAGAAAGAACTCATATGTGCAACTCAGATGGAAGATGGCAACCTGACACTAACTTAGTTAAATGCCAACCTGTCACTTGTCAAGTAGAAACCATACCAAATTCATCAGTCAAGGTACAACGTTTAATCTATTTTAATCTTTTTTGTGTTAGCCTCTCAAAACATAAAGTTTTCTAAAAAAATTAAATAACAGTTGTAAGATTGAACACTATTCTACTTTTTTTGTATAAGCTTTATCTTTATCCTCGATGTGGGAAGGTCAAATGCGCGACCTTAACATAGAGTAAAATCAGTTACCTCGACCCAGTTTCAAGTTGCGTTTAACAGTTTGAAATATTATATAGATTATAATTGCCCAATAATTAAGCTGCTGATTAAGTGCTGGCTCAGCAGAAGTTTTTACCGTTTATAGCATCTTACTGAAGGGCGCTACAGCATGAGAGCAGAGGGGATTAAACCCACGACCGCATAGTGGTGTAGGAAGTGTTCTTACCACTACACCATGCTGCCGGTACAATGTTTAATCTTTTTTATGTAAGCAACTAACCTCTTACACTTACTTAAAAAAAAAAAAAAAGTAATCTACCATATAATCTGTCTGAATAGCTTTTATTTAAAGGCATGAAATGCAAAACAATTGAACACTTGACTTTACAACTTAAGATTATTTGTTTGATTCCCACTATTTCCATGTCATAGCGCTATAAATGGTATGAACTCTTTTCCAGCCCAAAACCATTGAGTAATAATGATTAAAATTCAATTTGGCAAGTTTTAATTTAGCAAAACTTGAAACTGGGTCAGGGTAACAAATGTTATTCTATGTTTAGGCCCTAAAGTTGGTTATTCTGCATTAGGGTCATAAATAGATAAAAAAAATGACAAATGTGATTAAAAACTATAAAGTTATTATCTTTAAAATACCAATGGTTACTATTGCTAAAAATTACTATTGCTTCTGATAAAATTAAGCTAAATTTTTTTGATTGTGAATTTTGCCTTTAAACTAAAAAAATATGACAAAATAGCTACAAAATTTTGATTTTTATTTTGTAGAAATCAGTGGTTCAATTTAAGAATTATGTTGATGTTCGGTGTTATAGTGGGTACAGTCTTGTAGGGCCAGGTGTTTTAAAATGTATAGAAACCGGAGTGTTAGAACCTTCCCAATATAATACAAAGTGTATTGGAGGTTCTTGCCCCTACCCACCTACTCCCGATAATGCTAAAGTTATACCGGATAATCAGGATTTCACATTTGGTTAGTTTCTTTGTCAATAGTGAATGTTTAGTTAAAAAAAAACTTTTTAAAAAAAAAGGTTTTTGGTAGGTGTTTTTGCAGTGATCGTAACGTCGAAATATAATAATTAAATTCCTATACCAGTTTTTTTGTCTGTTTATAATGCAGTTGCTAAACCAATAAAACTAGAATTTGTCTAAGTATGCTATTATAGTTTTAATATATGGTAAATATCTATGGTAAATATCTTTTTTTTTTTTTTTTGACTTTAATGTTATCGATGTTTTTTTCCGTATTTTTTTTCTATTTAAACAAATTGTATAAATTCATTTTTTTTTTTTGTATATATCTTTATCCTTGATGTGGAAAAGTCGAATGCGCGACTTAAACATAGTGTAACATTGGTTACTCCGACCCAGTCTCGAGATAATATAGTTTATAATTGCCCGATTTGGGATAATATAGTTTATAATTGCCCGATAATTATGCTTCTGATTAAGTGCTGGCTCAGCAGGAGTTTATAGCGTCTTACTCAAGGGCGCTACAGCATAAGATCAATGGGAATTGAACTCACGATCTCATTTGTGGTGTAGCAAGTGTTCTTACCACTACACCACGCTGCTGGACTATCTTATTGGGAGATTAATATTTCGGTTACCTGTGCTAATCTTTGTCTATATTAAAAAAAAATATTGAATGTTGTAGGTATGACTGCTGAAGTAAGGTGTTCTGAAGGACTATTTATTTCCACTGGTATATTCTCAATTCTAATAAACTGCACTAATTATGGTAAATGGACTTCAGATACTAGCCAGGTTAGTAAATATCATGTATATTTTTTATTTTTAAAATTAATTCATTATGATTTGAAAAACAAGGTAATATATATTTTTATTAGATTATGTGTATATCGGTATACTGCGAAACTCCTATACCGATACCTAATGGAAAAATATTTTATGAAGATAACAACTACGAATCGACTGTAACTTTAACTTGTAATAAAGGGTTTAAATTTGCTGACAGAAATGCTCACAATGTAACAGCTGTCTGTAATGATAAAGGGCTGTGGGAAGAAAGATTGCCTTCGAAATGCATAAGGTAAAGTCAGTATTTTAATTCCAAAAGATTTTGGTCACCGGCAGTAAACATTAAGACAAATTAAAAAACGGATCACTTGTACTTTACGGTCCTAGTTAATTCTTTCTCGTACTTCACGGTCCTAAGATTTCCGAAAACCGTTAGAAAAAGTTAACCATTAGAAAAACCAATTCAAAACCGTTAGAAAAACCAATAGAATACTAATTATTAGTAGAAAAAAACAATAACAGAATACTAATTATTTTTACAGTGTTGTATGCAGTAGACCAAATATCATGGAATCTGCTTTAACTTTTTCTGACTCGCAAAATTATATGTCAAGTACGAGATATGTGTGTAAACCAATGTATTGGTTGGCTTCTAAAAATGCAACACACTGGGTTCTCTCCGGTAAGATTTAAGTTTCGAATCCCTAAAAGAGATGTTTCAGTATATTGTGTAACTTATTATATATAAATTAAACATCACTCCCATACAATATTATTATTTCATGTATTTATTTATGTTGGGTATGAAAACAGTCTAAACAGAATAACTTATGTTACTCATTTAAATACCGGCTGGTGGTGTAGTGGTAAGAACACTTGCTAAACCACCATGAGGTCGTGGGTTTAATTCCCATTGCTCTCATGCTGTAGCGTCCTTGAGTAAGGCGCTATAAACTCTTGCTGAGCTAGCACTTAATCAGCAGCATAATTACCGGGCAATTATAATCTCTATAATATACCAAACTGCTAAAGGCAACTCGAGACTGGATCGGAGTACCTGATGCTGATGTTACTATACGTTTAGGTCGCACATTCGACCTTCCCACATTGAGGATAAAAATATATACAAAAAAAAATGTATGATCAAGTTACCTTTTCTTCCAGTTTAAAATATTTTTTAATACTGGGCAATGGTAAAAATTTTGTTATCGGCTTTCTATATTCTTCGTATGTTATATTTTTTTTAATAAAGGAGAGAAAGAAGTAATTTCTGAATGTGATGTATTTGGTTTGTGGACACCTAGTGTTGACAATTATCGATGCATTTCGATTTATGATGGAGATCAACTAACACAAGGTTAGCACAATGACTCTACGTACCTTTAATAAACTTGATTATAATAGCCCGTTTTCTATAAATCTTTTATAATTTTGAAACTGTGAAAACCTATTAACTGTAATATATATATAGGAAATTGCGGTAAAAATTGATAAAATTTATGTTCTTTGTGTTCTAGGAATACTAACCAAATCATACACATTTTCACAATTTTTGATTATGAAAAAAAAATCTTATTTTTTTAGGAACACGACTAATTCACCAGAAAGAAAAATCTGTAACCGGTCAATTAGGACCACCATACTATACATTAGACTTATCACTACCAACAAAATGGTTAAAGTTTGATAAAAATACAATGACAATATCAGACAGTTATATACCTCAATTATTTACACGACCTGCACAATTTAAGCGATACAGAAATATAAGGTAACTTCTATAAAGTTAAGATAACTGGTAGTAGGTATATGACTTTTAAGGAAAAATTTGTAATTAATTAAACGGTTGAATTAAAATATCTAAATTACTAAAATAAATAATTAATTTTACTATAATGAATGACTTGTTAAAATACTTGCTATACATAAGAGGATGCCATCAAAATTGTAAACTTTGTAAACAAATAAACCAGGGTGGTGTGGTGGTCAGAACACTTTCTCCACTACATGGGGCCCTGGATTCGATCCCCAGTGATTTCATGCAGTAGCGCCTTTAAGTAAGGCGCCATAAATGATATGAATTTCTATTGCGCGAGCACTTAATCAGCAGCGTAATTTCGGGCAATTATATTCTATAATATCCTAAAACTGCTACAGGCAACTTGAAACTGGGTCGGGGTAACTGTTGTTACCCTATGTTTAGGTCGCACGTTCGACCTTCCCACATCGAGAATAAAGAAAAATACATAAAAAAAATAAGTAGAACTGTCAATGTTACAAAATCATTATCAAAGTACACAGATATATTATGAGAATCTACAGTATTATAAAAATATTTTTAGATTTATTTGGGATTCAAATCCCCTAACGTTTTGGGTTGCACCAAGCCCTGTAGCAGAAACAGGAGAGAATATAAAATGGTCGATTAATATTCATTTTGGTAAACCAAGAGCAGTATTTGGATTCATGATAATGCCATCTGACAATGGTCAATCGGGTATTACAACATTTTCAATTGTGTTTGCAGGAAGAGATAAAAAAACTAAAACTATGGGTCCCTTTAGGGTAAGTTTATGTGAAGTGTACCAATAACCCCTTGTTAACTTTTACAATAAAAGTCAAAATTTTGATTATTTTTTTAGATTTTTTGTTTTTTTTGTATATATCTTTATCCTCGATGTGGGAAAGTCGAATGCGCGACTTAAACATAGAGTAACATCAGTTACGCCGACCCAGTCTCGAGTTGCCTATGGCAATTTGGAATATTATAAAGATTATAATTGTCCGATAATTACGCTGCTGATTAAGTGCTGGCTCAACAGGAGTTCATACTGTTTATAGCGCCCTACTCAAGGGCGCTACAGCATGAGAGCAGTGGGGATTCACCCACGACCTCATTAGTGGTGTAGCAAGTGTTCTTACCACTACACCACGCTGCCGGTAAACATTACTGCATTGGGGCAGAATATTCGACCCAGAAATTGTTTTGCTTCGCTCGGGTAAAATTTTTGTATTGGCCAGAAATAAATGTTTGAATATATATAGCAGTAACTTTACTACTAAATTTGGGTCACGTATGTTGTCCGGTTCTAGACAAAACATAATTACACTACGGCTCTCCCAAATTCTCTCGTCTGGATTATGGTGCGAGGGAAATATCACCTACGGATTCTCTCCTATGGTAAACGGCACGTTGTTTCGTCTAGAACCGCACAACATACATGACCCTAAATTTTATAAAACAATAACAAAATTTGTATTTACAAAAATATAGATATGTTTTTGAGAACATTCATTTTTTTAGCATTTTAAGGAATAAAATTGGGGAACATTAGAATTTTTTTTTGCTTGTCCAATGCGCAGTTGTATGTTGTTTTTTTTTTAAATCAAGTTTTTACAGTGTGAAGCAATAATATTTTTGAGCAAATATAGTATTTTTAAAGAGTGTAACTTTTATTTAGTTTTACAAATTTAGGGTTTAAACTGATTAGAGGATTAACTGAATTTAAAAAAAAACTTCGTAATAGAAATAGAGAAATATTTTAAATGAAATCCAACTAATATCTAGAAACCTATAAACCTATTGTAGCATTATATTTTTGTGTACCATTGCAATTTTTATAAGCTCTTACAAAGGTTTATGCGTAACAAAATTAATTGCTATTTCTGTAAAGGTTTATGGAGATCATGGTATTGTGGGAAAACCAACAACAAATTTTCCCTTCAACTACAGCTCAGTTTCTACAGCCTGGGTCTATGATAAAATAAAGGAAGAAATGCTGTGGTTTCATTTGGTGATACATGGTACTATTGTACCTGGTACCCAACCTATTGTCCGTGAAATTGGATTTTTTGCATCAGATGCGGAATGGCGGTGGTCATATCCGATAGATTGGACCCCTGTGTTACGTTTGGTTCAAATAATCCTTGCTGTAGCACTTGTTTTCGGTGTTTTAACCTATTACTTAGATGTTAAAAAGGCAACAACCGTGGTTCAAGTTCCACCACCAGTAAAGGACCAATCTTTTTTCACACACCATCTTTCATTTGAACTAGAACAAAAGTTAAACAAAAACTGGGCAACTCATATTTTACTGCAACTTGTAGCTGAAAATAAGTTACATCTTCCTGTTGTTTGGCTTAGAGGTAGAGATCAACACAATTTGTTTATTAAAAACGGAAGTCACTGCAAGGTCATGCTCACAATTGATGATGTTTTAAAGCCTGAAAACCTTAACCTTAAGGTTTTGCTTTTAAGTTTATCTGAAGATCAAGGTACTGGCTATACCCGAATGGAAAGTAAGTTACATGTTGATCGTAAAGATGTTACCATCAGTAACATTAAATTATGGGAAAACAAAAGTAATGCAAGATGGCAGTCTAGCAAGAATTGCCACTACACATTATCATCAGCAACTGTTCAAACTTTACCATTGAAACTAGTTGCAAAAGTCCCGTTTGAAACAAGTTTTTTCGTCAAAATCTTAAATTGTCACCTTTTATTCTCCATGTTGCAACTGCCAGTGCATTCTATGTTATCAAGACTTGAAAGGTTGATTATAGCTGTTCTGTTATTTGCAAGCTCAATTGCTATGACAGTGTACTTGCAGGTTAATTTTACACTTATAACACAGATTGAAACACCTCCTACTGTTGATTTAACTTCTAATAATCAACGTTTAGTTGAAACAGATCCCACTGTATTTCAAGGTACAGTCCTTTTTTTGACAATGGGATTAGCTTCTACAATTGTCTGCTGTTTTATTGCTGTTCTTGTTAGATATTTATATGACTTTTCTAAAAAGTTAACTGAGGCCAAGAAAACAAAAGATGACTTTCTTGTTCAATTTTGCAGCCACATTGTGTTTTTTTATGATGGAACGATAAAGTTACCTTTTATGAGCATTCTACGACAGCCTTTAGCAAAATTTTTAAACTTCAATTTATTAGAAAAGCCATGTCGTCATGTGGCAACTTGTATTTCTAAGGATTGTCTTGATGAAGATGCTTTTATTGATTCAAAAGCAGTGCAGAGAAGACCTATGCTACAACATTTAAAAAATGGTGGTAGTCTTTCAGTTTCTCAGGGTTCTGATATTAGAATTTCACCCAAAAATACAGATGTAAATAAATATCCTTCTTCCATAACAAAAAACATTGATTTGACGAAACAAGTACCTAACCAAAAATTTGCGACTAAAAACTACACTGTCCCAACTACAGTTGCACGAAGTGAATCAAGTGGTTCATATGAGTCCACACAGGAAACTATTAAAACCTTAACACTCGATAGCAAAATTAGTTTAAAAAAAAAACTTGACAATAACGACCCTCATTATTCTGACTTGGCCTCCAACTTTACTTTTCCAACAACTTTTTCTAAATTAAGTATTGTAAATGATGACAGTATTGACTTAATAGGTTTACCCCAATCACTAAATTCCCAGGATAATTTAAAGTCAAGTCACCAAAACATTATGCGACCTTCCGGAAAAATGCCAAGAGTAATTACAACCCTGGTTGTTAAAAGTCCTTTATGTCATAGAAAAGTTTCAACTTTAAAATATATTAACAAGCAGCAACAAGCAAAATCTTTGGAGAAAGACCTCATTCCTGTGCAACAAGACTTAATTACAACTAACAATCAGTTAAGTAATTCTCTACCGAAGCTACCCATGCCTCACAAAACCAGCACTACCCCGCCTAAGGTTTCTTCCTTTGAATCTTTTGAAACCAAAATTTCATTAAAAAGTTTAGAATCGACCTCTTCTTCGTTACAGTTAGGTACCTCATCTGTTCAAAATCCCTATAACCAAACTGATAAAAAGTTAAAAATCAAAAGCAATATAAACAAGTTACTCAGTCCAACTTTAGTTGAAACTTGCAAGCCTCCCAAAAAAAATTTTAAATCATCTGTAAGTCACAATATTAATTTGCAAACAAGACTGCCTAAAAATATTAACAAAAAAAACTTACCTCAAAATCAAAATTTGATATCCCAAGATTTAGAATCGCTTACTAATTTAAAGAAAATTGATTCAGAAAATTCATTTTATACTGTAACTAATCAAGAAAATAACAAAGGTAAAATTAAAGCAGATTCCGAAAATTTGACTAAAAATCAGGATATCTCAAGTAAAGTAGTCACTAAATTTAAGAATACAGATTATGATAAAAGCGAAACCGATGTTTATAAATATCAAGAGGATATATTTCATGATGCTCACAGCACTTTAAATTGGCAAGGGATTACATTACACTCAACTACTGCTAATTTACATAAATCGAAACTAAGAAATATGTCGGATATATTTAAAGGAATTGGTTTTAGACATAGGGAACAAAATGTTCCAATTTTAATGCCCTCGGCAGGAATTTTTGGAGTTCGGAAATCAAGAAGTAAGGAAAGCGAAAATAAATTAATGTTTAATACCAACGTTGAAGAAGAAACAAAACCTGCAAAACATTTAAAAACCACAACTCTTAGCAATTTGTTTTTGTCAGATTCCTCTCTAAGTAATGAAGTGAGTAAAACCAGCACTCCTAATCTTTCTAAATATGGTGACAAAGCAAAAATTTCTAATAATCAAGACGAGATTGATTCAAAACCGCTAGTTTTACTTGAAGATAACAAAAAAAAACGCTATGTTGGTCCAGAGCATCACACAGTTAACACTCATTTGTCATTACGAAAACCAATGTGCTATTCTGTTTTTTCAGTAAACTCGTTACTATCTTGGTTTATTTGTTTGATCATAATTGCAATCTGTACCTACTTGGTTTACATGGGTCAGTATTTAAACACCAATTCAACCTGGGATATATACAATGGGGCTTTATCAGCTGTAGGTTTTGTCATTGCAATTACAATGGTGTTTGATGCCTTTGTTGGCTATTTTGTCTTTCATGAGCAAAGTTCAGTTAAACCTATTTAAATTTTTGAAGTGTTTTTGTTATGTTTTTGTTGTTTTTAGCTTGCTTATAACCAAGGTTGTAAGTTTTTTAATAAACTTGATATTAAAAAGAAAAACTAAATATTTTCCATTTAAAAAGTTGAGTAAATTTTAGGTGATAACCATTTAGTTGATCTTAATGGTAATACAAAACCAAATAATAAATCAGGTAAATTGCATAAAACTTTTTAATTGCGACCAAATTTATATACCTACACTGCTGTGCAAAGCAACAAAAATAAAAAACAACAGGTTCATGCACAATTCAATTTTTTATCTTTATTATTTTAAGGTATTTTATGTCAAATAAATTCTAAGGCGACTCAACCCAGTGACAACTTATCCCTAGACAAACCAACCTGATGACACATTTTGTTTGATTATTGTAATACAATAACACAATATTGCAATACAATAAACCCTTATAGATTAAATTGTATTTTGTTGAGTTGAATTACCAGCATTTTAATTTCTAGATTAACTTTAAAGAACACATTTTTGCAAATTCAATAATTTATAGAGAACACAATTTTGCAATTTGTTTTTATCACATCAGTACATAACACTGAACAAGAATATATCGTAAATACAAAAACAACTGAACTGAACTGATTATATATTAAAATTCAACAACAAAAACTACAAAATCGCACTACGCTTTTTACTTGAATATCAACTTATAGAACACCAAAAAGCAGCTCATAACCACCTACTGCAACTTATAATTCAACATTAAGTGAAAGTAGTATAAATTTTTTTAGATACCGATAAAAATAAGTAAAGCATGAAGTGGTGTAAAAAGAAAACCACTTTTTCTAACACCTATGTTTATAATAAAAAAAATTGCTACTGATTACATTCAAAAACAATTACCTATACATTTAAAATTGATTTGGAAAAAATTTAAAATGGCAGTGTTAATTTAAACAACATCGTAACTTAGCAACAAAAATCACAAAAAGGTAAGTTACTAGGCTTCAATTTAATTGAATAAGCTATCAGGTATCAATGACAAGCTTGTAAAAACAAACATGTATTAACTTGTGCCACTTGTTTGGTGTTATATTTTACTTACACATTGTTAATTAAAAGCAAAATATAAACAAGTCTAGGCAAAAGTGTAAAATAAATTGTGTGATAAATAGACTGATTTTTTTTTAAATTGTAATGATAAAATTCATGTTTTAAAGCTCATTGTAAATAAACATCAATTAAAATTGTAAAGATTAAAACAACATTTCATTAAAAAAAGGCGTTTAAAATGACAGGCTTTACAAAATATTAAGGAACAACAGTGACTTAAAACATACAGACAAGGAACATTCTTAATACATTAAAAAACACAACATCTTTTCTTTGATTAACAGTAAAAATAAGAACCAATTGATTATTTTAAAAAATGTAAAGGTTTATTGCCCATGTGTGCTCTTGTGTAGTTTCCTTTTCTAAGGCAAAACTCTTAACTTATAACGATAGTTTTCGGGAGGGTGGGCTTGCTGCAAGTTGCATTAATGCAAGTGCTCCATTCCAGCGGTCAACTGGTTCGCCATTTTCCTTGCTTACATTTTTATTTACATCAGTGTCAGATGGAGAGAGAGACTGACATCTTACAATTACACTGCAAGTGTTACTTTTTGGAGTTTTTAACATTGTATCAGATTTTAAGTAGTCTGGAATTAACTTGGTTTGCGCTTTTATAGGTGATAGTTTTGGTGGTTTGCAATCAACATTTAATTTTCGCTTTGGAGAGATTGAACTTACTGGGGGCAAAATATTGGATAAAGACAACGTGCTTTTGTTGAAATTTTCTTGTTTGTCTTCTTGGTTTTCTTTTAGAAATTGGTTGTATGCTAGAATTCGTTTTTTTACAGGCTGTCTTGGATCAATTTTCATTTTGTTTTGATTGATTCTTTTTGGTGATAATGGTATTCTTATTGCTGCTGGTTCTGGAATATTATCCTCCAGCATTATGTTTTTGTATTCCAAGTTTTCATCAGTTAGAAGTTGTCGTTTTACGGAGGACTTACGGGGGCTTGGTATTTTGTTTGGAATCATCTGATTCTGTAAAAAACTACAATTAGAAAGAAATTGACGTAAGAGTTCTTATCACAAATTATTGTAAATGTAAAATTGACATTGAAACTTAAATGATTGCATCACTTTTTAAAATTTATTCTAAACCAATTGAAACTATAAAAATCTTTACAACTAACAAATTATGTACCATATTTTCAGCTGTTATGGAATTTTTGCTGATGTCAGGTTTTTGAATATTATATTCCTCGTCCGAACTTGTATATGTTTCAGAAGACTCGCGTTTCAAGTGAGGTCGATGTGGTGTGTTTGTTCTATCCAACCTGTTTAAACTTACGAGTTGAGTCTTTATTTACTTCGACCCTTTTACTATTTTTAACACAAAGTACACTAACAAAATTTTATTTAAAACACATCTTAATTGGGTTTAATAAAAATAAATTGTATAAAAATCCCCTTTAAGTTTTGACAATAAAAACTTCATATTTGCAACAATTTTTGGACCTTGATCTCACGTATTTGTCCAACCACTCTGCAATTGAGCTATCTTGTTTATTGCCAGTGACAAGAAGTCCTTCCAGAGCACCCTGGTCATCTCGAATAAGTTTTGCTCGTGGATGATCTGGACAATGACGGTTTGCATGTGTAAAACGAACTATGCAATCTAAATAAAAAAGGTTAGCATATTTTATTTGATTTACATTTTTACAATTACTGCAACATACAAGAACATAAACAAATTTTTTTTAAATATATATAACAAAGAAAGTGTTGCCTATAAGTGTATATCAAAATTTAGAATTACAGCTTCGCATTTTATTGTAAATTGTTCAATTTTCTACACAAATAAAAAAATAGATGAGACACTTAATTTGGAATAAAAAGTTATGATTGTTTATTTTTTTTAACATACCAATTTCTGAGCATTTAAATGGCTTTTCACCAGAATGTAATCTTTGGTGGGTTTTTAGTTGACCACTTTGAACGAATGATTTCGTGCAATTTGGGTAATCACATCTGCAAAAATTAAAATGCTTTGTTAAACAAGTAAACAAAAAAAAACAAATTTTTACCCTCGTGGCAAGTAAATGTAAGTTGCATTTAAAACTAGAAAAAAAAGAACAATTTTAAATTTCGCGCCCTCGTTTAATACTCCTTTATCTTATAGTGGGTGCTTTAAACAGTAAGTACTCTTAAAACTACTTGTTCTTCAATTAAACTTAAAAAATATCTCTCCGAATTGATTCATACAAGCACTATTTGAAATTTTGTTTTATTGATTTGTACATGAACTTAAATAATTGGCGCGAATTTCGATAAGCAAACCGGTGGCAAAAAATACATAAATTTAAAGCGGGCTCCTGTAATTAAATTTAAATTTTCTTTGGAATCCCTTATGCCGCCAGCGAATAGTTTACTATGTTTTTTTTAAAGTTTTTAAAAGATACCATAGCAATTTTATGTCTGTGATTTTTTTGTTTATTAAATCAGATTATGCTGGATTTATTTAATTAAACATGGCACAACAGATTATCTTTTAAATGTAATTTTACCTGTAAGGTCTCTCCCCAGTGTGAGTTCTTAAGTGAGCTTGTAGTGATTTTTCTCTTGGGAAAACACGGTGGCAAACATGACATCTGATCGTACAAGTTGAGTTGGTTCCGAAATATTGTAAAGTTGAAATTACATCAGCTCTCGGCCGGCCACGTTTTGAACTTAAATGTCAAATTGTAATTTATTTAATCAACTATTCAATGAGCAAAATAATATTCTTTAACTCATTTTTCAAAATAAAAGTTTAAAAAAATATTAAATTCCATAAAACTTTTATCGGAATAAAGATTGTTAACTTGTTAAGTATAAATAGTTACAACATACCAAACAAATTTTAAATGTATGTAATAATTTAATTTTTTTACTCTCACCCTGTAGGTGTTGAAGTTATGAGGGTGTTTGAGTGTGACAATACACCTGCTACAGTTGACCCAATGGTCGGGCTATTGGGGGTCAAAATGTTTGGGGAAGAAGCAACATTCATGGAGGGGGACATAGATTCAGAAGTTAGAACTTCATGGTGGGTGTTTGGTGTAGCTGGGCTTATAGGTGGGGTCATTGGTGAAATCCCAGGGTATCTGGCAATAAAAAGGGGACATTTTAAAAAAAAAAATCATCGTCTACATTATTAGTGTTTTTTATAAAATAATTGTTATTGAAAGCTTACAGTGTATATATATATATATAAATATAATAATGTAATGGTTTAACAAGATTAAAAACCTAAATTATTACATCATAGATAACATACATTTTAAAAGTAACCAATAAAATTTCATTTTAAATTCTATTACTTAAAAGAAGAATAAAACTCACAAAAATGTTTATTTTACCCATTTTGTGAACTTTTAAAATAAAGTTAAATTGTTTAAATATAAAATACCTGTGGATGGGAGGTAATCGAACAGCTGGAAAATTGTCTGGGGGTGATGGCCAAAGTTGCCATCTATTTGAATACATCATTAAATTCTTGTATGCATTTGGGCCTTGACCTTCAAGTATTAAAATGTAAATATTAAAGCCACAATAAATGCCAAAATACTTACTTTAACATCGCCTTTTTATAATTATGTAAATATAATACAAAGTTTATAAATTTAAGTTTTAATAGTTAGTCGTTATATTTAATAGTTGGTCGTTATATTGTTACTCTTACTATATTCAGGATATCTTGGTATTAAATGTTGTTGTAATTTGTTTGGGGATTGCATCATAACAGATTGATCTTGTAAATGGTGGTATGGAAAAGCATAAGACATTGCTATATATTATCTCCCCTTAAATTTAAGTTTTAATTAAAAAAATAAATGCCTAAAAAATAAAACACAATTAAGATTTATATTTTTTTATTTAATAAGTTTTTTTTTTAAATTTAATTTGTTAACTTACCAACAATATATAACAAAAGTGTTAAATAACATAAAATATGTACAAAAATTAAAGAGCGCGTAAGCTAATACTGTAATATTACTAACTCGCTTGTTTTTAATACATTTATTATCCTAATTGATATTTCCTTGTGCAACTATAAACTGATAAGGCACACGTGATATATTCGCGCGTTTTTTCCATGTCATATTTAATAATTAACGACAGGCACATAACCGGAAATCTTTCACACTTTATTTAAATAAAAAATTGTTGTGCTTCGATATTAGATCGACATTGTTATTTGTTTCGTGTTGACTTTTTTTAGATATCTATGAAACAAGTTTCTAGTTATTCTTTAGATTCCCTATAAAAGTATTTCCAGCTAAAACTTCTTACATTTACTCTGCCCCAACTACACACGTCCGGACTATAATAAATAATATTTCGACTTTTAAAAGGCACACAGTAAAGCAGGGCAGCATGCGCTACCCTTCCCGCGTTTAGCTGAACGACAAACAAACCGGGCCAACCAAACGAGAGAACGAGAATAGTTTGGTTTCGCGCCGAAAAGAACATAACTAAAACTGCGATCACGTGGTCGTTATACGAGTCACCATACGAAAAAAGGGCAAAAATTAAATCCCCGTCTATCGCGTTGCGTAAACAAATACAGCGCATTTAACCGTTTGCTTTTACCGGGAATTCGCCAAGCCAAGACTAGTCGGCTTGGGTATTTAAAATCCGGTTTTGTTTGGCTAGTTTCTCAACGTTTTCTCTTACAGACTGACGCTGGTTATATAATTAATTTGGACGACTTAAAAGGTTATTTAAATGCGAGCGTTTTAACGTGTTGAAACTCGCTTCGTTTAATTTATAAAACTATCGAAAACAAAAAAAAAGTATCGCAATAATAGATTTGTTTTTTAGAAACAAAAATGTTTTTGAATCCAATAAACATAAAATTGATAATTTATTTTTGCACCAATACCAAGAATTTAATATTTTAATGTTTAAATCTTCTTAAACGTGTTTTAAACTATCCATAAATGTGACATCGTTGTGTCGCAAACTTGTAATTGTTCGGCCTGTAAGCCGTATACCCAAAGGTGGGCACCAAACCGTTAATGCGTTAATCGTTAATTAACGAAGTTGACTTTTTCGTTAAAATTTAACTTTTAAGTTAACTTTAAAAATCATAAACGGATCTCGTAATTTTCGTAACATTGATGTGTTTCCGTTAGATAAAGTACGTAAGTACCAAAAATGTCTTAAATATACGAATTTGTATTTACGCAGCTTGTAAACGCTGTTCCCAAAGATAAATAACGTGGCATTGTTGCGGCTCGAATACAATTTTTTTTGCCTTTAATTCGATTGCATGGCCGGTATACAACATTTTGGTAACGTAAGATGGTATGTTTTTATGCCATATTTTTATTAGTTGATGTCTTCTTGTTATGTGTTTGGGCTTTCTGTAAACGCCGGCCCCAAATAATACGATATTGTTTTTGCTCGAATCCCAAGCCTATTGGCCCGTAGTCTAATAACATATCGGCTACAACACATAACCGAACGTGTAGTATTTTGGTTACAAGTTACACAAAGTTTTTTTGTATATATCGTTATGCTTGATGTAAAAAGGTCGGAAATGCGCGACCTATACATAAAGTAACATCAGTTACCCTGACAACCCAGTCTTGATTTGCTTGTGGCAGTTTGAGATATTATAGAAACTATATTTGCCTGATAATTAAGCTGCTGATTAGCTGCCGGCTCAGTAAGAGTTAATACCGTTTATAGCGCCCTGCTCAGGGGCGCTACAGCATAAGATCACTGGGGATCAAACCCAGGACCTCATGTAGTGTAAAAAAGATTCTAACCTCTACACCACGCCGCCGGTTCTACCGCCCACTGACGACAAACATTTTACACTATTTGATCGTTTATTAATTTTCAAAAGTGAACACACCAATAATTTTTATTAAAGATTGCAAATATATACAATAAAGCATGTGTTTAAAATATCAAAAATGCAAGTATGTTGGTATAACTTATTGCTACTCCAGTTAAACATAACATTTATTCATGGTTTTGCCTATAATCCCTTATCTAAAGTTTCGACAAACTGTAAAATATGAAACAAGCCGCTAAAACTTAAAAATAAAACGCATGATAAAGTTGAAATCATAACAGGTACAAGATCAGGATATTTTTTGGGTGGCTGGTAAAAATCCGGCAGTATAATTAGGATGTAAAATATTAAAGTTGACATCAAAAACTATAAAACAATAAAATATATTAACAAATCGTTATTCAATTTTAAATTGTTATGCTATATTTTTTAAACATGTCTTTTACTAATAATATTTTTTATCGTGACACGTTTAGTTTAAATGAACAATAAATACCGCTACCAAAGATAATGCAAAAAATTTTTAACTAAAGCTTACCAAATTTCTTATCAGAAATATCAAAATTGAACAGGTCTGACTTTTTAGGTTTAGAACACCAATAGATCTTAAGGCATTTTGAAATGATTTTTTACTGTAGCCATGGTGTTTATGTGATATGATTAAATACATAGTCGTTAAGACAAGTTGTTGTAATATAAGACCATCTTTGCGCAGTAGTGGGCTCATGCTAAATATTGTAACATGTAGGAACCAAGACACGAACAAAGGGGGCACAATAGAATATAGAAGACAACCTGAACTGAAATCATTAAAAGTTGACAGTTATAGTAATTTAAAAGATATATTTATAAGAAAAAAAATTTTAACCTTTTTTTAGTAAAAACTTACAGAGCAGCAATAAGAATGGATTTTTCGTGAACTTGAAACGAAAACAGGAAAAAAATCAGTGACACATTAACCTAAATATTACATACAAGCGATAAAGCTTTGCTTTTATTTTATTTAAATTTATATGTTCTCAACCAAACGATTTATTTTTTGTTTTTAGATTAATACACTTTTTTTTCTTACATAAATTTAGGAATAGTTACCAATGACAGTTTTAGGTTTCTAGATGTCGGTTTAGCTAGCACATGTAGACAGGAAGGCAAGGATAATAGTAATGTTGTTATTGCACATATTTTAAACATTGATTGCTGATCCCATATATCTTTTAATTTAATTACCTTAACAAACATACAATTTTTTTATTATTTTAAAATGAAATGCTCACCATATTGCAACAAGGTTTAATGGCAAAAGCTTTTTAAATAAAAAAACAACTACTATCAACTATTTTTTAAACAAATATTAACAAAAAAATTATAAAGATAATTTCATAGGCTATTTGTTTATTAAAATAAAAAACAAAACCAAGATACCTGACATATCAAAAAAACTTACTGGTGACAATGAACACCAAACATTTGCTACTTTGTCCTCAAATAACCCGCGGTTTACTGGAAATAGCCGACTTAAAACTTGACTGAATAAATCAATTGAGTCCAAATAAGGATACCAAATTATTCCAAATGAAATGATAACTGTTATCCCAATCTTAGCTAGGTTTAAAACACTGTCAAAATAAATATTAATTTTAACAACCTAAGAGATATTAGAAAAAAAATTAGAAAGCTTTAAAGGTATGTATAAAAAGCAATTACTTACCATTTGAGCTTAGGCTTTTGTAAACATTTTCCAAGTAAATAAAAAAATATAGGCAGGGCATGATAGAGTTCCATTTGCTTATAGTTTAAAGACAAACAAAATGCTATAGAGCCAAAAACATTCATATTTTGATCGAATGCTAATACAGCCCAAATCATAAAACCTAGACTAACGTTGTTATATTGAAAATGTCCATAGTCTATTAAAATGATTCCGGGATATAATAAAATCATAACCATATCCGGAAAAAAATTTGTTTTACATGGTTGATTAGAAGTTGATTTTATTTTGAAATAACCCAGTAAAGCAATAGCTGGGTAGAAGATGATCAGATCTGCAATAAGAACTGTATATCTCATAAAAAGTTTATGATTCATAGATTCAATACCTCGGGATGTAATAAGGGAAATCCATTCTGGATTAAAAAAGTTTGCCCTAAAAAAAAACATTGCTTTATTGTCAGTTTATCAAAACCTATTCACATACAGTAATTTCATTAATTTCCAGAGGTAAAAGCTTGTGTCTCTGTATAAAAAAATGTATGCATATAAATTAGAATAATAGTCTAAAATTTAAAAAATTACAATAACTTACACATAACCACATAACCAGCTGTGATATGCAGTTAATGGTGGATAATCAAGTCCCCAATATTGAAGATTGTTAACTGAAGAATTGGTATACCAATCTTTAGCTGGAAGATTATATGTTATTTCCTGCCAATGCCTTTGCGCCTCAAAATCACCAAATAATGGAGGCATATTTTTACCTACACAAAAAACATGAAACCGTTTTATAAGATGGCTAATACTAAAACATTAACTTTCTTCTCTCCAACCTTAATACCTCAACCCGGTAATTTTAAACACACTCCCACCTTAACACCCCGGTAAACACCCCAACCTTAACACCTCGACCCGGTAATTTTTTTCAAAAAGGCGAGTTGGAGGCCGTAAAAAAAATCTATTAGCTTAGGTTGTAGGTGTCCACAGTTTAAAGTGTCTGGCATTCCCTTTAATTAACTGAAAACTTTTTTTAATTTACACATAAACCATAAATATAAGCCGATAAGTTTCAGTTGAAATTGCCTTTTTTAAATATCAAGATCTAAAGTTAGCTGCCTTTACATATTGATATAGGTTTTACAGAATTTGTATAGTTTTAATTACCTATGAAAAACATAGCTCATGTTAACAATTTTGTGATAAATTGATGCTATTTTCTAGCATATTTAGTCTGTTAGTAGGTGGTGTATACATAATTTGGATCTCTATTACTTTCGCATGCCCGAATTTAACAAGGCGTTATAACCTAAGTATGGCAATTGTTCAACCAGACATTAAAAATTAGTTGAAATATGTTTTAATGAGTATAACTTAGTCCGCTTTACGAGTCAGATGTGTTAATGGGTAAACTGAATATGTGAGGGTTAGGGTAAGGGTTTAATTTTTGCAACCTCTTTGTTTAATTACATGTGCCGTATTTCGGTTACACACCCTGTTTATGTAGGGCGTGCGAAACTAATAGAGATCCCATAATTTAACAAACGTAATTATTTACAAGATAGTATTGTCCGAATGTCTACTGACCTGAGTAAGATCCATAAGATACAGACCATCTCAGTAAAATTGACCCCGAGATACAAACTAATAATCCACTTACGGAGTTAAAGCTGTCCATCGTTAAACCAGCTGACCAGAACGTTGTAAACCTACACTTCGCTTATTTGGGAATGTCCCTAAAAAATTGAGCTGTGTAAACCAACAAGGCTTGTGGCATTTTTCGGCACAGTAAAATGACATAATTGTGTAACAGCATTTTATGTCAATTTTTAAAAATGACACAATTGTGTCACAAAAATAACAAAGATATAACGTGTAATAAAAATGGCACGATTATTGTTATAAAACTTGTAAAAAAATAGCAGGATTAATGTGTCAAAATAGTTTTTAAAAATTGTTTATTGGTTGTTATTGATGCAGAAAGTCAAAATTTTATTTAACAAAAAAATTCATATCTTTGAGAAAATAGGTTTCTTGTTTTTTTGCCTGAACACAAAAATACAAAACAAAAAACACCTATGGTCCAACTAACATTGTTCGAAGTCTTAAATACTTAAACGTTAGAACAATAACATTAACGTCGCTAAAATTTACAACAAATTTAAATCTCAGAAAAAGGCAACTATACAATTTTTTCTTATTAGAAAACCTCTAACATAAGTTTAAGCGTGGCCTAAAAATTAAAATCGTTTTTACAATTTTTGGCATAAATTTTTTTTTAAAATGTGTCGTATTTTTGTTTGTTTTTTTTTTGCCATGACAAAATAGTCATTAACTGTGCTTGTTCATGTTTTTTTATATTTGGCAGCGTAGTGTAGTATATATACTTTAGTCAGAACATTTTCCTACCATACACAAGGTCCTGGATTCGATTCCCAGTGATCTCATGCTGAAGCACCCAAAAGTAAGGCACAATGAACGGTACGCTCCTGAGTCAGCACCTAATTAGCAGTTCAATAATCGGGCAATTATATCTATAATATCCGAAACTGCCACAGGCAACTCGAAACTGGGTCAGGGTGTAGTTACTATATGTTTAGGTCGCGCATAAGAATTTTCCACATTGAGGATAAAGATATACACAAAAAAAATAGTGAACCATAACATGTAAACAAACTATAACGAATTTTGCTTTTTTCGGAAATTATTTTATCCTCATTGTCCAAGCTGCCAAAAGTAAAATTTAATAACAAGTCACTTAGCAGCTTAGATTAGTAGGTAGTAACTACCTTGACTATCTTAAAGTTTCCTAAACTAAAAAAGGCTAAAAAGCTGAACTTATTTTTTGTTAGTTTGTGTATGAGAAACGTTTATACAACCGTTGTATAGCCATTGGTATATAAGTTGATTTTTCTTACATAAAAAACTTAAGTTTAACCGAAATTTTTTTGTAGGCTTCTTAATTTTTAAAACTAGTTTCAAATTGCCTTTTGACCATTTTCAATATTATTTCTTAATACTATTGAATCACTTCTCTGTCCTGCAGATAGGAATTTGGTTTTGGATCGTAAAAGTTCCGTTAATTGGTTTATGGCCTAAAAATAGTGCCACTGAAAGTGAACTTTTTGGAGCTTCGATAGTAGAAAGAATAACAGTAGAAAGAAGGCGGTGAACACAGGATTTTTTAAGTTAAGTCAAGTGTTTAAATCATTACACTCCGCTATCAGTATTTACTATAAAAGTATTATTGCTTATTTTGGATAAATTTTCATAAACTCTATTCAACTTTTATATATGAAAATTTTTAATATTAATTTATAATGGTATTGTTACTAATTTGCTAACACGCATTGACTTATTTCACCTCTCAATTTATATAAGTATATCAAATGCTTAAACTTGTTTTTTAAATTTGGGGTTATTAGAATTTTTTTAATATTTAAGCTGCTGATTAAGTGCTGGCTTATCAGGAGTTTATACTGTTTAAAGCACCTCACCCAAGAACTGTGTTACAGCACGATAGCTGTGGAGATCAAACCCATGACTACATGAGTGTAGCAAGTGTTCTGACTACTACAACTAAACCTTGCTGCCCTCAAACTTGTTTTTTTGATATTAATTAAATGTTTTTAAAGATTTCGTTTCATTTTATATTAAGTGCAAATGTTTGTTTTAAAAAACAGATTAAGCAAAAAAACAATTTATTTATATAAAAAATTGAATGCTCTGTTTTTAATACTCAGCAACAACATTCTTAACTTACAAGAGTTTAAATACAAACTAACAAACATAACATCACACTTCAATAACAAAGAGTTTTACCGACCTCTCTTTTCTTTGCAAATAATTTGCTTCATTTTTACATATATCAGAATTTTAACTATTTGTGATTTTTTTGTTCTTTTAAAATTTTTTTTTTTTTAAATTCTGAATTACGGGCAGCGCGGTTAAAAATTTTATACCCCTTTATATAAAACCTAATTTAGTTTGTCTATTGGATATACTCTTATGGCCTGTATTATTGTAAAAAAGGGATAGTGAGATAAAAAATATGCCTTTTTTTGTTATAAATTTGTAACTGTTGTTAAGTCATTCTTATTTATACAAAAAAACTTTGGAAATCCTACAACATAAATATTTAGAATATGTAGTTTGTTCTGTTTAAAAATGGTTTTGTTTCTTAAAATATTAAACTGCTTAGAAACAGTATAACATAAAAAAAATATTAAGATGTAAGAAGTGAATTAATTTTAAAAACACACGTATCTTAATTTAAAAAAAATCAGGAAAATCTAAGCAAGTTGTGAAGCATTTGGCTTTTAATACTTACTTTCTTTTGACCAAAAATTAGTCTCAGTAAAAATTTTAAAAAAGGGAATGTGAAGTTTTTGATCAAATTTCAAATTGAGTTTGATTGAGTACCACTCATGCTTTTTTAGTGTGCAAAAACAATGGAGTTGGCACTCTTTTATTCGCCCACTTGAACAATGTAGGTTTAATGTTTTGCTTGTGTAGACAAGTACTTTCTTTCTTAGGTTTTCAAAGAAAAACAGAAATGTTTTGTATCGATTTTTATTGTAGCAGCAATGAAAACATACATTTGATCAATCAAATTAAGTTTACAATACAAAGGGGCTTTATTATGCTTTAAAAAAGTAAAGCTTTAAAATTAATTAAATTCTTCAGTTTAGAAAAATTATCCAGGTGAAAAGATTTAAACTAGTTTAATTCAACGAAGTATTTTTTTAAAGTTTAAAAGTTAAGTTTTATTAGAATTTTGATTTTAAAACTACACTTGTATTTTGGAAAATTAAGGATTTTTTGAAATAAAAAGTATTGTATAAAATTGTTTTTAGATATATATATAAGTCCTAGCAATAGTAACCTTGACAGTTAATAATTAATATGGAAAGAAGAAAATCTACAAAAAAGAAATCCAAGTCCTTAAAAAGGTTGCCTTTTTTTCATTATATTTGCCCAGTTTCTAATTTTATTTATATATAAACTTGCGTAGTATCTTAAAATTTCAGTTTACATTCAATGAACTAAGTTATCTTGCATATTATTTTAATAAAACATTTCATGATAGAACTTTTTTTTTTTCAGTGACAACATTGATTTAAGTTACTTAAAAGATTACTCAACTGAAAATCCTGACTTTATGGAATACGACTTGCAAGCTATTTACAAAAAAGATGGACTTCAATTTGATGAATGTTGGCAGGTTAAACTTTTAAGAAATTTATTTAAACTGAAAAATGGTTTTGTTTCTTTCTATGATTGAAAATGTTTAAAAGTCATAATTGTGAAATTAACATTTGTTTTATGTCTTTAATTATGTTTAGTTTTATTCTATTTTAGTTTTTTTAATGAAATGTACATAGGAAAGAATGCTTCAAAGGTATCAGTTAATGAAATGTCAGAGGGAAAAAAGGCAAAGTTCTGCCTCTTTAAAACGAGAGAAGTTACAAATTGAAAAAAAATATAAAATTTTATCACACAATCCGGTACATATATATATATATCTGTAAAGTTTTAAATTTTAATTTGGATTTTAGTATTATTATAATAAGTTTTTTTTTATTTATTTACATAATAAAGGCCAACATTTATTTATGTATTTGAAATTTTACTTTTTACTATTTTTTAGGAATTATTATATCCTAAAACTCGAATGTTATTCGAAGATAACAAAATTCTTGCCAACAACCTTCTTAACTCTTCACTACTCACGGGTAATCATAACTACTCATGTCAACCACATTTAAACTCCCCTACACACCCGTTGTTGCCACTTTCAACAATAGAAGCAGAACCCCCACCTGGAGGACCTCCTAGTGAAGTAGACGGGCCCCAGCAACTAGGTGTAACCCTAGATTCTAAGTTAATGATTGAGGATGATGAAATAAATGAATTACCCAGCAAATACAGGTTTGGTTGGTATTTCGTAATCAAAAGGATTTTATTTACAGTACACGAATGTGTCAATATTGAGTAAATGCTTTAAAAAAAGATAATGTAATTTAAAAGATTAAAAACAGTTTACTGAAAAAATGATCTTTTATATTAAAGAGTCTTGTAATTTTTATTATGGTATTTTTTTAGGTTTACTTTGCGTAGCAACTTTAAAGATGAGAGTTCCCAAGTTCACAATCAAGCCAGTTTAATTAGCAGACCCAACACAGCATGTAGTTCCTACATACCATCCACCCATAAGTCCTTCAGCTCAAAATCTGTTAAGGATAGTTTGTGTAGTAGACCTAGGTCTAGCTGCTCTATACCAGGAAAAACTAAGCAAGTTTTTTTGTGAAGTAGACTTAAAAACAGTAATCACTAATGTTTTCTAATTAAACCCTAAATTTCTTCTGTTTTTCTGTAAACATTATTGTTATTTAACCTAGGTTTTTATTCTGTTAAGCATTTTTAATTTTTTTTAAACTAAATTTAGATACATTTTAATTAAATCAAACACCCCGACTAAGACTAACACACGTACCCCTAGCCCAACAAAGTTGGAAGAAACATTGCTGCGTCAGCGTTTTCCTGTGCAGCATCTTGCTCTTATGAAATCTCTTGGTGTTTCTTATGACTCTACCATAACCAAGTGGCAGGAAGAAAAACAAAACAGATCTACCAATTTTAGGCCAAAGTCAGCAAAATCCAATGGTAGTGCACCTTTGTCAAGGGATTTGCATCAAAAAAATACTCAACCAATTCATGGAAAGAGTAAATGTTATTTTAGCTTGGATAGTTTTTAAATGTTTATGTACACTACTTGCAATGCCTTTTTTAAGTTTTTTATATATTTTTACAATAACATTTTAGCTAATGTATCCATTATACCATTTTTCATATTTAGTTGTATGTAGCTAGCTTTTTTATACCGTTTTTACTAGAATAACACTGTATTGTAACTACTGAATACTGTGAATATTATTGAATATAAATTAAAATTATTAAGGAAAATTTATTAAAAAAAAAAAACAAACAAAAAGTTAGCATGAAGGCAACGAAGTTTGTTTGCTGCATTTTTATTTGTAAAAGTTTAAATTGTGTGATCAGATTTGCAGTAAATAGTAAATGATAAATTGTAAAAAAGTTTTTTCTTTGTAAAGAGGTGTAAAATACGAATAATTTTATATTTATAAGGAAACTTTCAGTTTTATAATATTTAAATATTTTTTAATATTACGTTATTACAGTTTTCTAAAATTTTCTTTCCAACTTGAAGTGCTTTATAGCATTAATTGCTTCGGTATAAACTTTAGTAACGATGATGCCTCAAACAAGTAAACGTACATTTGATAATTTGTATGGGCATAAGATTTAATAAATATGTAGTTATTTATTAAATAGCCTAGTGATTTTCCAACATTAATAAACAAACCTAAGCTGTATAACATTGCGTGACCTAATTCTTAAAAATAAGTTAGTGAGGCAACACTGAATAATACAAACAATAATAATGATGATAACAATATGTTTCGAAATTTAAGATTTCGAACCGTAAAATGATTATTTGCTAACAGCTAAATGTAACAATAAAAAAAAAATTATATTTAAAAAATATGTGTTTGTTTTTTGTGAAGCTTTCGTTCGCTAATGACGTAGCCTATACGTTGCATAAGTAATAAATTCGTTAACTTCAACTAATAAAAAATCCGTACAGCATAAAAATTTTTAGGGTTTCGTATTATTTATTTGGTTACTAATTTAAGAAAAGCTTACGAAATGTAAAAACATTTTTTATAAAAATACCGTTTTTTTGTAAAAATTATACATTAACAATAAAACTTAGTAAACATACAAGAAAAATTTAAAAAATAAAGTAGCAGCTTAACCTTTTTTTCAGTGGGTGTATTTGTTTTTTTAGCGTACCCTTTTTTTTTTTTATTACACATAAAACCATATATAATAAAAGTCCAATACTAACAAAAAAAAACATTTGTTAACCTTAAGTAAATTTTTTTTTATCTTCATATTTGATAATTTTACAAATATAAAAGTTAAATCTTATAGCATGTAAAATTAATTTTTTGCATTTTTTAAAATTAATAATAAAAAGCTACATTTTAACTTAATTTTACATAAACACATATAACGTTATAATACAACAATTTGCTAACATTAAAATAAACAAAATGGTTATTTATTTTTCAATATCATGTTTTGAGTAATTTGTCCAAGCCGGCCAAAATAAAACGATTGTACCAGTCAACGATATAATCATAAAAAAAATTAAAAATATTCTATCCATCACCATCGCAACATATTTCCATTCCTCTACCTCCTTTAAACAGTAATTGTATTAAGGACTTCATTTAATGTTAAATATAAAACAAAAATATTTTTAAAGAAAAATTTTAATAATTTTTTTTTCTTTTAAAGATACAAAAATAGTTTTTAATTAAACATCGCTACAATTTTAACATATTTTTTTCACTAGTATTGATTAGGCTATATAAATAACAGTAAACAGAGTGTTAATATCTAAATTAGTTAAATTAAAACAGTTTGTTCGTACATAAAGTTTAAAATATAAAAATAAAACTTACTCTTTTTCGCTGAATCTCCTTTTTAATTTTTTTCAGTAAAAATTTAATACTTTCGGTAGCTGATATAAGATGAGGGCTGACCTTCTTTATACTAAAAGTATTACACGTTAAAAACATATTTGCTTTGCGAATTTTATTTTTTTACGTTTGTTAAAATAGTTTAGAATTTAGTAAAAGTAAGTATGCGTACGATTGGTTAATATTTTATCTAAACTTGGGGGTTATATTTGTACAAACATTTAAGTTGCTTAAAGGTTATAAAACAAAGTTTTAAAAAATAATTTGCACAACTTACATTGTTTTAAGGTTTTATTGTATAAGAATATAAATACATACCATGTTTTTGAAATGGTATTATTATGTTGTCTATATTTTATTAACATGACAGAACGAATGTAACATCGGTTATTGCAAATATTTTAAACAAAAATCTTACCTGTGTTTATGCTGTTTATCATCACAACATTCTTCGATCCGAGATCGAAGTGTAGAAGATTTCAAGTCTGTCATAGGCAGATCCCATTGAATGTTACTAGAAAATTTTCGTAACAATAAGAATCGTGGAGAGGCGGTAAGTAGAAAATATCGAAGACAATTAGGAAGTGGTCTGTTGATCAATAAAAAGGCAAAAATCGTATAAATGCGTTTACCATATGACTAATATGTTTAACAAGTCTTAAAGTGCTATATTAAAGAGTTTTGCAATTTTGTAAGTGATGTATATATATAGCACGTTATAGTGTGGTCGGCACTGAATCACAAAATGCCTTCAAAACTTCTAAAAAATATCTGTGGTACTTGCAATTTAATTTTCAAAGAATATTGTAAACAATGAACACCATCAACCAGGCGTTTTGGTTCTGCGTTTATTAATATAATTTTTTACAATACAAAAAAATACAAATAGCAAAGTCTAAAGATTACCTGTGGGTTGCTTCGGATCGGTAATGTACGTTTATCACAACAGTCGTAAGAATGATCGAAGTTGTGATAAAGATCATTGTAAAAAGTAAGTATTCCCCTATTAACGGTATTGCGGCGGAACTCGAAGGAATAATCTCGGTAATAACGAGAAGGTAGAAAGTGTGAGCGAGCAATACTGAAATGCAGAGAGTGATTTTTTCTTGTGAATCGGTTGGAAGATAGAAAACCAAACCTGTGAAAATATAACAACAATAATATTTACAAACTGCATTCAAAAGGTATTACACAACAAATTATAAGTTTACGGTTCTTTAAAACATTTGGGACCTTAGAAGTAACAAGATGCGCGAACCGTAAAAAGAGCAATATATATTAATTATGGTAATTATGAAATTATTATAACTTGGTAAATATAGCGTTGGGGTTAGGAATATATGTTTACGGTATATATGAATTAGATTACTCCAGGATTGTTTAAAGAATTGTAAAAGTTATAAGAAATTTTGCAAAGCCCTTTTTCATACTGAGTTCGTTCGAGGGCTGCAAACTATATATAATTTAAATATTTTTTTTAATTCTGGCATTTAATAACTCTCAAATTCTGGCATTTATTAAAATACAACAAATAAGACATTAGTGGTTTGGAATGTTTGCTTAGTATCACAGTTTAAATGATTTTATTAAAAAATAAAAAAGTTAACTAGAACTTTTTATTTTAACTTTTTATTGAACAAATTTTAATGAATATTTACGTCAACAACAATATAAGTGTAACTAAAAGATAAGTTTAACTAAAGATTACTCCAGATATATAGAAGTTTTTAAACAAAAGGTAACAAAATAACTGAAAAATCAGACCTGTTAAAAAGGAGATTCCCAAGCAAGGTGTTATCAGAAATACACTATAAAACAAAGGTAACCTTCTTATTATAAAGTTGTAACTGACACCATGTTCCGAAAACATAACTTGAACAGATTTCGGTTTTCGTCTAGCAATGTTGGCGTCTTTTAATCTAAAAGATAATATTTGTGGTGTTTGTAAAGCAGTTCAATTTGGAAACAAGACATCTTTAAATCTGAAAAATAACATACTGCCTGTTTTCGTCATGCTCGTAATTGTGTTCTACGTGTACGTCGACAATTTCCCACTCTCCGTTGGGCAACATTTGTGATGTGTCAACCTGTGACGGCATTAATATTAAGTAATTTTTACATTACCATTACAACGACTTAACGTTAAGACATGCTAGATCAGCCTTACCTCTTTTTGTATTGGTAATAGTTTAACTTGCAGTTCATCGTAAGTCCATGATGCTGTAACAAAATTCGCTTAATTTTAGAAATTTTGTTATAAAGAAATTCTCTATATATTTTTTTAAAATAAATAACATAAATAATGTGATTTTCTCTAAAAAACAAAAAAACTAGTATTATTTTAGTTTTGTACATCCGCGGCAAATAAAAATGTGTGTTTTTGTTACTATTTTATAACAAGCAGCGTAACAAATATATATTACTCTTTGACGTGATTAATTTATTTTACATATTTGTTAGACTATTGCTAATACCAACCAAATTTCATGGTGCAGTTTTGCACATCAAAGGGGAAATAAGTGACGTCAATATTGCATGGACTTTTAAATATAGCAGGCGGTTGCCAGAATACATTTCCATGATAATCAATCCTTGCTCGGACCATGTGCTTCACGGTATAGTTGCCGTCTGTGCTGTAATTGTATGGAAAAATATATATTTTAATAAAAAAACTTAGCCCTTTTAAACCTTTTCATCTAAATTATAAAGCGAAAATATATATGGTTAACGAATAGGTTTCTTTTCTAAATAAAAACATAAAACTTACTTTTTCATAAGAACTATATCAGGTCGCCATATCCATTCTGACGGAACTTTTAGAAAGGTTATATTACCGTATTTTATGGGGTGCCACGTTAATCTGTAATCATTCCATTTCTAAAAAAATATTTAGGAGTAATTAAAAGATTATTACGAATAAACAATTTTTTTAAATTTTATCAATGGTGGTTAGTCACATTTAAGAAAAAAAATTTGGTTTTATAACAGATAAAGTATTTCTATATAACATAAACTTAAAAATTACAGTTATGTAAAAAATGTTAATAAAATTAATTTAAAAAGGTATTTTTAAGGCAGTCGGTTTACAAAAGCTTTCCACCAAACGTGTTTGGTGCTTATTTAAATTTTTTTAGTTTCACAAAAATCTTTTGGTTTACGAAAGTTGAAAATTTAAATCATAAATTAATAATGAGTTGTATAGACATTTAATTAACAAACAAATTTCAACCTTATTTTGAAATATTAACTTAAGCTGCTGCTTACTTAGCTGAGAAAGTTATATTGGGAACAGCTAACCCTTTACTGTTACTGATTTTCTAATTATATAGGATTGTAAAATAACGCACATGGGTTAGCCAAACGTTTGTATTCATCACTTGATTTTTCTCATCCACGTCCAACAATTGCCTCAGTAACATCTGGAAATAAATAACCAGTTGATCGTCTTGGTGGCGTACAGGTCTGATGTATTTGTTATATCCTTCCTTATCGCCAAACAAGTCACGTAAAAGTGATTGTTTATGTTGAGTTGGGGTTGTATTAATAGCCGTGCCTGTACAAAAGTAATTTTGTATAAACTTGGAGTATAAAGAACAGGTTAAATTGCAATAAAAAAACAAATCGCATAAACGTGCTTAGTGCAGATATATTTGACTACCTAAACTAAAACGTGTTTAAACTAATTGAACTAAAATGAATTATTCTATCGTTTGTTACATTCTCGGTAGGTAAGTTTAAGCACCATTTAAAGCAATTTAATATCAACTTATTATTATTTTTTTAGATGTTTTGAAGCTCTAAAAACAATGTACGATATTTAATATTACAATTAAATTAGGCTTAATTATTTTTTACCTGTAATTTGTTGTTCATTACTATAAGCCGCTACAACCACTATACACAAAAATACATTTTTCATTATGTTAAATGTTTTAAAACTAAATAATTGAATAAACCGTTACAATTTAAAATAAATACTGAATTCTAATTTAAACAATTCTTTTTTTTGCTTACTGAAAAAAATTGTTATTTGCTTGCAAGTGTACAATTGCATTTGACAAAAAGAAATATTAAATCAATAAAAACTTATTTAATCTTTTTTCCACGCCTAGGATCAATAATCAATGAATCGGACTGCAGGCTAAGGTCAAATTAAAAAAAAAACACACATATGAATAAATAAAAAAAACTTTTTTAAAAATAAGAAAAGTAGTTTGAAAAATTTACATTCTAGCGTTTAATGAAGGTTTTATTTTCAAATTACATTTTTTAAGTATCCTTATTTTATTGATTTAAAAATTTTAAAATTGTTGTGTTTTAATTTAGTTTTACAATTACGGCACCATGAAATTTAATTTAAACACTTTAATTTAAATAATTCACAACTTAACCCCATCAATTGAAACCTTTCATTTAAAAAAAGTACTTACTAGTTAAAAGCAAGGATTGTAATTATTAAAAAAGAAAGAAAAATACGTTTAAGCCTGTCACGGAATTGACAAAAAATCTATTTATTTATAAAAAATATTTGGCGACCGGAAGCTCAAGAATACGATAAAACTCATCAGTCGTCAATTTTTTTAACTCAAAATGAGTTAAAACACATCGGTCGTCAATTATTTTAACCCAAGATGAGTTAAATCCCAGCGTTCGCCAATTGCTTAAACCAAAAAGAGTTTAAATGGACCGGTTGCTTATTCTTTTAACTTAAGATGAGTTTAAACCCACTGGTCGTCAATTATTTTAACTAAAGAATAAGATAAAACACACCAGTCGCCTAATAGTTTAACTCAAGAGTTAACACACCGGTCGCTAATTATTTTAACTTAAGACAATTAAACCCCACCGGTCGCCAATTGCTTAAACCAAAAATGAGTTTAAACGCACCGGTCGCCAGTTCTTTTAACTAAAATGAGTTTAAACACACCGCCCGCCAATTATATATTTTAAATATGGGCATATAGTATCCTAATGTCACCCATTTGTAACCGGTCGCCCCCAGTCGCCTCCGGTCGCCTTCAGTCGCCACCGGGCGGTTTTTAGTAGGACCCTTAAAAAATAAAGGTCAAAAAAAAATTTAGATCTTAACAGCTTGTAAGGCTTAACTTGGCAACAATTTTAAGTAAATTGTCTGTGTGAAAATAGACAATCTGCATTGTGTAGGCCATAAAATAAGGGGCGGTACCGATAAAATATGCAGAAAAAAATGTAAATCGAATGGTTATCAAATGGATTGAATGTATAAGGTGTATTCTAAATGGGTAAGTGTAGGGGTTGGGTTGTTAGGGTTTAAATATTTTTTTTGTATATTTTTTTATCCTTGATGTGGGAAGGTTGAATGCGCGACCTAAACATATAACATTTAATTACCATTTAAATATATATTTGATAAACATTTAAACCATTCAATAACCATGTGATATACATTAGATTCAGTATACTTTATAGGTACCCAAGGCCATAAAATAATAAGGGTTTAATTTGAAAGTATAAAACACTGTGTATAAAGAAATGTTTTTAAAGAGTTGAATACCGAAATCTTAAAATGTAACTAATGTAGGTATTTTATAAACCATCTATCAATTGGTGGCACAGTGTATAGGTTTAAAAACTTGGCTTTATTAAGTAAGGTCCTTGGTTTAATCCCCACTGCTCTCATTCTGTAGTACCATTAAGTAAGGCGCTATAAACAGTATAAACTCCTGCTGAGCCAGCACTTAATCAGCAGCACAATTACTGGGCAATTATAATCTATATAATATCCCAAACTGCTAAAATGCAACTAGAGACTGGGTCGGAGTAACTGATGTTACTCTATGTTTAGGTCACGCATTCGACCTTTCCACATCGAGGATAAAGCTATTATATATACAGAAAAAAACAACTATGACAACTTTGTGTCTCATAGGTTGGTATTTTAGAAGATGACTGATTTGTCATAGATATTTTGCTTCTGACATAAAATTTGTTATCTTAGAGCCATGAAGTTTTTTTTTTGCATTAAGAATAAAGTTTAGATATATGAAAAATAGAATTGTGTTATTTAAAGCATGTTACATTCAAACATTTCTTTATATTTATTTATATACAAAGTAGAAAGGACAATTTTACACTCTGAAAAAAAGCAACATTATTTACCCTGACCCAGTTTCGAGTTGGCTTTGGCAGTTTGGGATATTAATAATTGAAATTGCTCGATACTTTATTTGCAGATTTTAAGTTTACTTTGAAGTTTTTAACATTTACATGTGATGTTGGTGTCTAGAATATTTCGGGTAAGAATATATTAAATATCAATTAACAGTACTTTTATGATAAAATTATTTAACATTGTTTATGTAGACCCGAGTTAGTACTGTATAAATAATTTTAAAGGTTAAATAAAATACTGAAGTTTAATTGTGAATACTTTTATCAATAAGCAGTTAAATAACATTTATATTTTTTCACTAGCCCGTTGTACAACATGTCAGAAATAGGTCCAATGAAATCCAGACATTGAAACCTTTTTGGCAAACACAGAGTAGGGAAGAGTTTGAGAGGGCATGGCCAAAGTTAGCAGAAAAGCAAAAGCATCATTTGAAAATGGTAACTTCTTCTTTAATTAAATTGTTGCAATACAAGTACTAACTTACAATAAAATAAGGAATAAACTATAGCCTTATTGACTTATTATTTAAAGTATTTACTGTTATATTTTTCAGTAGAAATTAAATAATACCTGAACTTTCAACTGAAATAATTGGTTTTAAGTCAAATTGCTGTTTTTAGTTGAAAGAACACAAGCTCCCTGTGCATAGAAGCGGTGGCAGAGTTAATGATATTCAAAATCAAATATTCTATGCTGCCACCTTTGCAGCTGTTTTGTTTAATCTTTTCGAGTTTCGCAAGTTCTACATGAAATAAATTTCCTGGTTCTACTAAAGCTTTTGTTGTGTAATGTTTAATTTAAAAAATAAATGAGTGTCATAAGTAGAATATATTTGCTTAATATTTAGCAGCATCTAAGAAAGTTATACTAATCTTTTTTTTGTTTTTGTGTATATATTTATCCTCGTTGCGGGAAGGTCGAATGCGTGACCTAAACATAGAGTAACATCAGTTGCTCCGACCCAGTTTCGAGCTGTCTTAAGCAGTTTGGAATACTATATATTGTAATTGCCCTGTAATTATGCTGCTGATTAAGTGTTGGGAGGAGTTTATACTGTTTATAAAGCATTAGCAGGAGTTTATACCGTTTATAAAGAATTACTCAAGAGCGCTACAGCATGAAAGCAGTGGGGATTGAACCTATGAACTCATGGTGGTGTAGCAAGTGTTCTTACCCCCACAACACGCTGGCTTTAAGTATATAATAGCAACATAGTATGAATCTTGTGTGACCACGTAAATGTGTTATCACACCAAATTTAGTTGATGTAAAGGAAAAAATTTATAACTGATTTTAAGGAAAAAACTTATAACAAATATATCGTTATGTAAACTATTTTTTTACACAATGCCATGTGAGCTAAACTTTTTTTACAACTTCGAATGTACAATAAATAGTTTGTTTTCTTTTTAAAACTAGTGTCTTAATAAAAAGAAGTTAGATGGCACTAAAATATATTGTCAGCTTAAATTTCGAACCTTGTAACTTAAAAAAATCATTTCGAAGTAATCGCCTTTAAAAAAACATTTTTAATCTTAAAAAAGTTGTATAGAAAAATATTTTTATGATTTAGTTAGCGTGTTTAATTTATAATTTACTTAACGCTGATGAAAATATCTATGTAAATAATTTTTATTTATGTTTAAAAAACGAAATAGGTGGTTTCAATTTTAATTGTGGTATAAGGATTTTGTATTACTTTTACGCTCAGTTAAAGTATGTTAGTTTCTTACTTTTAAACTAAATATTGTAAATTATCAAGTGACAGTTACAGCTTTTTTATACAGTTTATTTTTAACGGTTAAACACAACATAATACCTAGTAAAACAAAATACCTTTTTTAAACAATAATGTAACAAACAACTAGTGCTTATACAGCCACAAAATTGATGATAATCAGCGAGTATTACGAATTTGAGCTATTGCAAATAATTAAATTTTAAAGTGGCAATAGGCATTTGCTCTTTGTACAAGCTTGGTATATATATATATATATATATATATAGTAGGATTAGTAAATAAAAGTAGACGTGTTTCCCTTATTGACAAATCTGTCCTATTGTCCACATAATTTAATTTGTGTTTAATTTTTTTTTGAACTGTATTAAATTCACCGAATTTGGGTAACACTCGGAGATCCTATTGCTACACTAGGACGAATTGATAAGAAAAAATTTACGCTAGAAAAATTTAAAAAAAATCACAACTTAGGCATTTGATTTCGTAAGGATTTCGATATTTGAAATCCGCTTTCAGTATGCAAACATAGTCCGCTGGACAAAATGTCTACGTCCGTCACTAAAAATGATGTTCTTATGTAGCTTCGATTAGAAGCATTTAGTTGTAGGCATAGAAAAACCCCTTGCAAGTCCAGTTTAAAAACCAGCGTTATGTTATTAAAATTTGTAGCCAACGATTATCTTTGTTTTTTTTTTACTTCATAGCATGATAAACTGAGGTTTTGGTTATGAAATTCTTTAGTGGAAGCTTTTATCGATAGTGGTTTTCGTATCGGAGAACAAAAATGGCATTTTCTTTATAAATGTTAAATAACTTCCGCATTGATGCAATTATTGGCTCCAACTCTAATTTTGCTGAGTTGGATACAACAGTAAGATAACAATTCGGTAAAAATATTATGATGATGTCGCGTTGATTTTTGTTATCAAAACTTGCGTTTTGAATACGCTGGGTTTCCTGAAAAACAATATTTGAAACGAACGACAAACGACATTTTTTTTCTTCACTACCTTTCTGTGTACGTGAGTTAATTTGAACTTATTAATCATTTACCTGTAAAGGCCTGTTCACACGACAAGGTAACGTTGCGCTGCGTTGCGTTACGTAACTTTACCAGTTCTAGGGATTACCAAATACAAAATATCAAATAAAAGTATACCGCTTACGAAATCTTGCGTAAATTTCGCTTCAGCTACAAAACTTTACGAAATCTTACGTAACTTAAGCAAACTTTCGTACGAGTGAACGACTCTGTTTGTTTTAAATGGTTGCAAAATCTTACATTACGTTACGTTGCGTTGCGTTGCGTCCGCCGTGTGAACGGGCCTTAAAGTCGTGTGTTGTCCTCATTTACAGACTTGCCATTTGCAACCTGTAGCTGGTAATAGAGAGTAAATTTGCTATCGGTCTATTTTTAGAAATATCTGAATTTTTTATATTAGGCAAACAGTTAACTTGTTGTTACCTAGGCATAATTATGCAAAAGTATTATTATGACGTCATTATTAACAAATACTGGCTTATTCCAGTAGGAAAATAAATATTTTTATTATAAAGCTTCACAACGACGCTTCAAAAGCTTGTACAAAGCCAGAGGTTTCTAAAAAAATCCCCAAAACGGAATAGTTTAACTGTCGCGTTGACATAACGTGACAACAGTGGATAACCAAGCAAAAAACTTTTAACAATAAAAAAGGTTATAGCCTACTATATACCTGCTAATCGACTAGTTTGCGTTTTAAACAATAAAATTACACTGCAGGTAAAAAATAACAAAACCAATCACGATATTTTTTGTTTAAACCTTTTTAAATTTTCTGCTTATTTGTTTTAAAACAGACCATGCAATTAAAAAGGTATTTTGGTAAACTCCAAAACTAAATGCAAAAAGTTGCACTATGTAAGATACTTTGTTTGTCACGTTTTGTAAGATACCAAACAAACAAACGAAAGGCGTATTAAGGCGAACAAAATTTAAAATAAAGAAACCAAAAGAAAGGCTGTTGCTAAGAGCTGTGGTTCTGTGACAAGGACATTTTATGCTTCAACAAATAAGAAAAGAAAAAGGCAATAATAAAATAGCACGGCGTGGGAGTGCATGTATGTCGTTGTAGCATAAAATTATTTGTGTTCATTAATTCTTTGTACACTTCTTGTATTCATCAAACCTTAGTAAAAAGGCATATATTGCTTTATAAAAAAACAACCCTTTTTAAGTTGGGCCCCGGTCATATTAAACATATTCCGACACACTTTGCGATGAGTACTGTTTTTTGTTTTGTAAGTACAAATTTTCTTTTTCCTGTTTTACATTTTTTAGAAAAAGGCGATGGTTGCGCAATTTTATAATATAGCAACAACAAAAAATTGTTTTTTTAGGTTTTTAGTATAACTTCAATAAAAAATAAGGTTTTAAAACTTAGTGTCACATTTTAGATTAATATTGTTTAACTAGGTCACATATTTATTAAGTCGGATAATTGTATTTGTATTTTAACGACATTATGTTTATTTTTAACAAAAAATATCCAAAAAATGATTTAAAAAATGTTGTGTACGTGTCTTCTTAGCTACAGTTTCAACAAAAGGGGCATTGAACATTAAACAAAGCCCACTACACTTCTCACTAAATTTACACACAAAACACTTTTAAAAAGTACCTTGTTTTTGAGTTTGGTAAATTATTACCTGTTAAGAATGGGGCACAGTTTTAGTAATGATAAAATTGGTTGTCGTGCTATTATTGCGATTTATGTTAAAATATGCAAACAGACACATGTTATATTTTAAAATATTTTTGGCAAATCCTTAAAATAAACAAAGTGAACCCCAATTAAAAAAATTGTCTAAATAATCCACGTGGCTATTGAAATATGTTTTAGTCGACAAGAAAAAGGTTTATGTGGCACGACTCGTGATCTGTTTAATCTGGGTATCACCATTTAGTTGCAAGGGTTGCAAATACAGCTTTGTTTGTTCAATAAAAATAGCGCACTATTTCGTTTCACATTTCGTAAAATGGTCGTGTCCGCTAATAATAAATATTAACGAACAGCGGGGGACCGAGCTATTCAAGTTGTCGAAAGAAAAAGGGCACAGTCGGTGACGCCATTATGTTCCGTATTGATTTTTATCTTGTGTGTGTCACAACGCATGTGCCAACGCGCACTCATAGTGCGTGTGTGAGTCCTTGCGCATTCTTTACAGCAACGAACTGTGTTTATCTCTCTGAACCGTTGTCAAATTGTTTAAAGAAAACTAAAGAGAAGTTTTTTCTTTCTTTCTCTTTTTAAAATTTTAGCGCATGTAGCTGTAGACTAGGTAAGGTTGTAGGTTGTACCCATAGTAAGTCCATATTTCTATTATTTCGAGCTATTTCAAGATAATGTATGAAATAAACGTAGTTACGTTATTTTATTAGATAATAATATTTAACTGGCACTTTATGCTATAACATTAAAAACTAAGATTGTTGGAAAAATAGTATAAATCGATCTACTCGTGTGATTTACTGATTTCGACATACGGTTTTATATCAGACTGACAGACAAACAGACAAACTGTTTAGCAATGCGATAAGGATATTTTTAGACCTTTCACATAAATATACCAGTTTTAATAAAAATAAAAAACACTGCATAAAAGTTATAGAGTAAACAGTAGGGCATTTTTATATTTAGTTAATATCAAATATTCTGTCAGCCTGTCTGCTGGTAATTTTATTTATTTTGTAATTTATGTCAGTGTGTAAAACAAGTTTTTAAAAAAATATCATTTAAGTAATACATTTAATTGGCACTTAGAAATGACGTTTAATTTTTAAATTTTTTATAGTTGTTTAAATTAATTTTTGGAAAAAACAGTTTTAGCAATTTTTGCAAGTAAAATACCAAAGCGTTTTTTGCTAAATACCAATCAGATTTTTTTAATTTTATAGATGTTTGTGTTGATTTGTTGGAAGACTTATGGTTTTGTTTATTTTAAATAAAAAAGTTACCTTTGGTATTTGTATTTAGGTTAACACGGTTTTTTTTATTATTGATTCGTCGTTATCTTAAGTTGCCCGTTAGCTTTGTTTAAAATTTTTTTTTTTTTAGTAAACTAACTCTGTTAAAATAATCAAGAGATACAGAATTTTTGGTAAACATCTTAGTAGATTATTTTTCAGTTGAAGTATTGTGTTGTTTTACAGTAAATACAATCTCTTATTTTAAAGTTATATTATATATTACACCTTGAATTTAGGTATTTTACAAATCAATATCACACTTTTTGAATGTTCATACCAAATTGTCCGAACTGAACAGAAAATGCTGAAAAGTTTTGTGTTGTAATATTATACACAACCATATACGACTACAGAAAATAACAGCAATTACATAACCATATTTTAATGTGAAAAATATAAAGTTATTTCAGTGCTCGAATTAAAGTTAATAAAGGGTTTTAAATTAATGGCGTTACAGAGGTGTTCTGTTTTCTATGAAAAGTTTTTAAGAAGTTGGCAAAAAAGGCGCTTGAAATTCTTGCATGGTAAAAAAATGAACTCGTCTGCACATTTTATCACTGAATTAAAAAAACGGGCGTATTGATTTAGCGGGCGTGCAACCTATTAAAAAAATGGACTTGCCCTGGCTAAAAGCGTAAAAGGAAATATCGGCGCGCCGTAGGTCATAACGTGTGTGTGTGGATTTGCTCGCGCTTGCGTGATTGTTCTTTGCGCGAGCAAGGATCTATTACAGCGCACAACACGTACGCTAGTTTTTCGCTAAATTTTTGCAATGGCACACAAATATCAATCAAATTAGATAGAAAAAATCTTTAGTATTAAATTATCATGAAACCAAAATTTAATACATGAACAATTTTTCACACTTGTTGGCATGGTTAAAACTATTGTGACAGCAAGTACTAACAACCATTTTTAAATTTAAAATCAACTGTTAACATTTTGTATAAAATTATACAACCCTTGGTTTTGAAGTCATTTGAGTGTGTTATTATAGGTATGTTTGTATGCCATAATATAAATTATTGGCAAAAACAAAAAACAATTTGTGGTAGTACTAAACATATTGTTGTACAGGCAGCATGGTTGGCTTGTTCCAGATATTTAAAATTTTTGAACAAACAAAAATAGATTTAAATGTTTGTTATTTCAGGTATAGGAATTCATTTATATTGAAACACTAAAAACTAATGTAAGAGAGTTTTAATTTGGTATAAGGATCAGTTTAATATTAATCTAACGAAGCACTGGAATATGGTACACAACTTATAAAAATTGCCACCTTTCCAGCATTATTTTGGACTTACCACATAAAGGATTTTATGTCGAAAAAAAGGATCTAAAAGAATAATCGAATGAAGATGAGCATTACGTCCGATGAAGTAAATTTTCTTGTGTATCGATACTTACAAGAATCAGGTATGTATACAAATAACATTTTATTTATTAAAAGGTATTTTTTGTAAAAATTTATCGTAATGATTTTGGTATGTAAACTGGTTTCACAATAACTTGCATAAAAATTAGTTTATGAAACAAATAACATCATTATTATTCGCTGTGCATGACAGACTTTAAAAACAACTATTGTAAACTTGCACTTTGACATCAATAAATGGGAGTTTTTGGTATTAGGAAAAATGTATTTTTTTGGTTTCTTGAGATAAATGCCCTTTTGTATGGGGTAATCAATGTTAGAGCAATATTACTCTGTTGGACCTGTTATTTAAGGGTAACATTATTATACAAAAAATAGATATTGTTTTAGGACTAAAGTGTAATTTAATTGTACTTATTGTCATATATTTTGCTTTTAACTTGTTGGCTAAGTATTGTGCATACCTTATAGTGTAGATAGTTAAACTGTTGCAACGGAAATGTTGTTCCCATTAACATTACATAATCAGATGGTATAACAAACTTGTTTTTCAGTAATGCAAATAAAAAAATTGTGGCGAATTGAATGATTTATTGTTATTAATGCCCTCAGGGTATAATATTAGTAATTAATTTTCTAAAGATTTAATCTTATAAACACCGCCTTGGTTTTAGACTTACACTTAATGACATATTAGAAATTATTATTTTTCACAATTGTCTAAAATAAAATATAAAAAAATATATAAATACATTTGGTATATATACAACCCTTTATAAAAGAGTACCAGTAAATTACATTAAATATAAGCTTTTATTGTTTTAGCATGGTATGTTATAATATTTTTTTTGTTTGAATTTCGATATGGCCTATTTTAATATTTACCAAATTGTTATGAGTTACAGAATTTTCTTTGTAACACAGGTTTTGTGGTGCATATTTTTAAATCATGTGACTTCTAGATAAACTCGTTGGGTTTTTTCTGTTTTTATATTCTTAAGCACTCTGTTTAAGTAAACTATAATTTTTTTATTTTATTGCTAAATCCTATTTTTACGAACGTAAAATTAAGTAGGATGATTTGATATTATACAACATATTTTTTGTTAATGTATTAGGACAGAAAATCTTGATTTTTAAAAACTAATTTAAAAATAGAATGGAAAAGTTTCAATTTACAATATATATGCTTTTTGTATGTATACATACGCCAATGTTTTAAAAATGACTGTAGCAAAATATAGGTTTTTATTATTAATTAAAGGGCCTTACCTAAAGTAGGGTTTAATAGAAAATGTTTAATGGGTTTCAGAAATGTTTTTTTTGTATAAATGCTTTTTAAAATCAATTATGTATAAATATGTGGGAACTATTGGCTTTGCCTGTTTTCTGTTAAAAACATTTAGTTTTAAATACCAGACCATACATTTTTCAATTTTTTTCAATTTATTTTATTTAACGATGTTTACTTATTTTTTTATTGCAGGATTTCAACATAGTGCCTTTGTTTTTGGACTTGAATCTCATATCAGTCAATCAAACATAAATGGGGGGCTTGTCCCACCAGCTGCATTGATTTCAATTATTCAAAAAGGTTTACAATATGTAGAGGCAGAAATAAGTATAGATGAGGTAAAACATATTAGTTTTTTTACTTAGTGCAGTAATTAGGAATCAGATTTTTTTTAAATTATTTTATGTAATATACATTTTCTATGTTGCGATAGTTTTAAACTTTTGTTTGTTGTGTTATTAATCATGTTTACTTAATTACACAGGTAATTCTTTTTTTAATTATTAACGTTCTTTAATACTTTCCTATTTTGTTTTAGATTGAATATTTACTGTTAATGCTTATAATATTTAATGTTCTGTATAATACAAGAACGGTATTAAGGTGCAATAAAACTATCAATATACAAAACAATCATAACTTTCAATATTAAGATTCCTACAACATCGTATATACTTTTATTTACCTTTATTTACTTTATCTTATTTTTGAATTTTGAAGTGGCCAAACTATAATTTTGTATTTTTATATATATATACAAAAATATTGACTTTGTGAAAATTACATGAGAATATAAATTTTTAAAAACTTTGTCATAAATAAATAGATAACTATATAATTTTTTTTTGTAGGATGGTCTTATGTTTGAAGGTCGATTCAGTGAAAGTTTATCACTTGTCGATGCAGTTATGCCTGATGTGGTTTTAGCAAAACAGCAACAACTTCGTGAAAAACAGGCTGCCCAAAAAATTAAAAAAGAACAAGAAAATAAAATGAACGTTGACGATAAAACAACAATATTAGAGGAGAATGTAACTTTAACTAACTCAGCGTCAACAAATATTTTAACACAATCTACAACTACCGTTTGTGCATCTGCGAATAGTAATTCAATTTCCATGACAACTGCTCCAGTTGTCACGGCAGCAACATCCACAACAAACATTAAACAAGAACCTCAAACAAATGGAGATCATACCAGTAAGTACCTAACACAAAACTTTTTTGTTTAATTTTTTGAGTCACGTATGTTGTCCGGTTTTAGACAAAACATAAAAACCTAAATTCTTTCCTACGGTAAATGAATTGATGTTTTGTTTAGAGCTGGACAATATACATGATCCAATTTTTTTAATAAAATCATGGTATAAGTCTATGCAAAGCTTGTTATCTTTTTTTTATTCTTATTTATTAAGATATATATAATTTGCTTATTTCTCTTCAATTATTAGGCTATTAAAAAGTTAAAAACTTGTAAAAAGTTTTATTTACACATGCTTTTGTAAAAAAATATTGTTTTTTTAGTTCGTGAAACTGGGACTCCGAACTGTTTAGAAGCAGGTGAACCAATGGACATAGATCAAGTTAACAGCAATCATGCTAAATTAACACTAAATAAATCTACAGTATTAAGAGGGCATGATTCCGAGGTATTTATCTGTGCATGGAATCCGACCCAAGACCTTCTAGCCTCAGGGTAATGTTATTTTTTATTTTTAGCTCATCTAGTTTAGTTTAAAAATTTTGGAAGTTAATGTTATTAATTACAATTTTATCAATACTTAGTCATGTAAATGTACATTAAACTTTACAATTTTTACCTTTTGATTTTGTTATAAAATGGTAAATAAAGATTTATATACTCTTTTTAAAATATTTACTTAAGTTGGTTGAAATAAGGTTCAGAATTTTATTAACAGTAACATAGCAACTAAATAAAATGGTTTTTGTTTAAATATCCTCACCTCAAATTATATTGTTAATTAAATTATTATTGTTTATGAAAATAATGCTGTTATTATTTAATATTTAAAGTTTCTTTTTTTTAAATTGTATAGTGTGTTAATAATACCGATAAATGATGGCATGGTACAAAAATTGGTATTGTAATCTACAATTTTAAAAATTAATTAACAACCTTAAATATTTGCCCAGAAGATACAATCCAGTGTATGCTTATAACTAAAGCTGTTGTGACTACACATAAATTCGTAATTTTGTGATTTACCTTCAAAATGTTGAAGACTTGTATTTTTTGTTGCCTGTCTTTACTATATAAATAAGCAACTGGAAAATTATCCTGTAAATGTAACTAAATTGTTCAGATTTTTAAAATAAAAATTGTTTCATAGATCTGGTGATTCAACGGCAAGAATTTGGAATCTTAAAGAAGATACAGTAACTTCAACAACTTCGGGTCCACAAAGTAATGGGCAACAGCTTGTTTTAAGACACTGTATAAAGGACGGTAACCAAGAGGTTCCTAGCAACAAAGATGTTACGTCGCTCGATTGGAATGTAAGAATTTTTTAATTTTTTCAGAATTAAACGTAAAGGTGTTTTGTGTCAATCCATGTTTAGGTTATAAACCTTATACCCCATGTAAAAAAAAGATACAACCTAATTATTAAGCAAATACTCTTTTTAGATTTACTGTGTTATATTTATGTTTGATTAGTAAATAATTTATTTTAAATATTGTCTCTATGCCCAAATTTTTAACACAAAGGTGAGTACAACTAAAACTTTAACTTTTTATTTTTTTTATTTAAAAACCATTCAAAAATAACAAAACTATACAAGTTAAATAATACAGTAATATGATAGGATGTGTATAGAATAGCTAGCATATGATTATAAGCATGCACAGGAAATTATAGCTAGAATAACAAAACAATATTTTTGGAATTTGCTAGTACATTGTTGTAATATCACATGTTTTTTAAACAATTGGTGTTTTGGGCTTTAGAAATGTAATAATGTAAAACAAATCCAGCTTTGCCTGACAACGTTCATTACCTTTTACCTAACCATAAAGACTAAAACCTTTTTTTTTATTTTTTGGGTTTAGTTTTATAGAAACATTTTAATTTATGTTTGTTTTGTGTTGGTAATTTTTACCAAATGAGGTTGTATAAATATTTTAGATGATCTAGTTAAAAGATTAAAATGTTTTTTGCATATTTTAAAAATTAAAAAAAGGAAAAATTTCTTTTGTTTTAGTGATGCCCAATTTTGTAGATAAAAAAATTTAAGTTATAATATTGATAGTGTTTAACTTGCTTACTTTTTTGATCAAAAAATAAATGTTAAACTTTGGACTCTGATTTTTGTGTAATTAATTATGGCATAATTTATCTTGGCATAATTTATCCACATTTAAAATCGTGCTTGGTTATTTTTTTAAAGATGATTGACCAGTATAAAATTTTTTGTGTTTTTTTTCAATTTAGTAACTTTTTATATTATTTTTGTAAAAACTTTAATTGATATTAATAATAATAAGATAATTTGTTTAGTTCAAGGTACAGAATCATCCTATATATCTACTATGTAATTGTATAGCCTTTTAAAAATATTACAAAAGTTTTTTGTAAAACATTTTTACAAGGTGTTTGTTTGCATGGCTGTTACACTAGGATAGTTTTTATTCATAACACCTGATTTGTACTTACCTAACATAAAATTGTACTTAAACAAATTCTTTTGCCAAAGTTTTTATATTTTTTAATACCAAACAACTATTGCATTTATATTAAATTAATATTATATATACTTTAATAATTTTAATGATCAACTTGATTTTACAAAATGAAAGCAAAAGTTTTTTTAAAATAAGGCTATATTTTTTTTTTATGGTAATGTAGCTTTTTATTTTGTTTTACATTATAAATTATATAGTTATGCGTTTTTTGTCATAGTACATAACATCATTATTGGTATATTTTTTAATATTTATTTTAAAGTGTTATGTTACAGAGTTTTGCAATTTTGTAAGTGATGTATATAGCACGTTAGTATGGTTGACAATGAATCACAAAATGGCTTTAGAACCTTTAAAAAATGTCTGTGGTACTTACAATGTAATTTTCAAAAATACTGGAAATGATTAACATAAAAAAAAAAACAGGTTAACATATTTTTTGTGTGAGGTAGAAAGTACCAAGTAGCTAGTGAATGTATACAAGCTAGTACTTTCTATGTCATCACAAACAGGGCTTCCCTTTTTTTGTTTTTTAATTAATTTTAATTTTTTTAGAAGTTGTATAACTTAAAAAGTAGGTGAAATTATTTAAAGTTAAAATCATTTTTGTGTTTAGTGATACCAACTTTATCAATTTTTGAGTATAAAAAATCGCCAATATATGACTTTAATATTTATGTTATTGTCATCATGGTTGAATAAAATGTTAAAATTAATATTTTTAGTGCGATGGTACTTTACTAGCGACAGGCTCTTATGATGGATATGCTCGGTTATGGGGAACTGATGGTGAGCTTCTTCATTTATTCTATAGAGTTTATATTTCTTTTAATCAATGTTTTTTGTTTGTGACCAGGTCTGATAAGATCTATGCATCTCTCTTGTTATCACACAGTAAACTTACTGTTTAGTATTTATTAAATCAAAATTATTAGCACTTTATTTTAAACCAAAATTAGGTTTAAAAATGATACTGTGTTTAATTGCAAAAAATTTCATTTTTAATTTTTCAATTTTTTTATTTATTTTTTATTAAAATGTTTAGGTCGCCTCGTTAATGTTTTGGGTCAGCACAAAGGCCCAATATTTGCCTTAAAGTGGAATAAAAAGGGAAATTACATTTTAAGTGCGGGGGTTGATAAAACAACAATTATTTGGGACGCAACTTCGGGTGAAGCTAAACAACAATTTCCATTTCACCAAGGTAAGGATAAATTCAAGTTTAATTTTTTTTTATTTTACTTATTTTAAAAAATTATATGAAAAATAATTTTTGTGTTGTTTTGGTTGTTGCACCCCAATCAGAAAAAGCCTAATTTGCCAGACTAGACAAAGAAAAAGATTAATTGCAGTTGTTGTTATATATTATTTCTTATCTATCTTAAAAATAATTTTTATCATGCAAAAGACTTAAGTTTTATTTTTAAAAGTTTATAAATAAGGTTTTAAACATGCTTTTTGTTTGTTTTGAACGTGTTTATCTTTCATATGTGACTTATATAAACTTATAAGTCAACAACACATTTTTTAAAAAAACGATTAACTAGAAGATCATGCTATTACATTTAGTAGTTTATAAAATAAAAAAAATTGCTCTTTGCTGACATCTAGGCATTTAAGAAACATTTTCTGTCATGTCATCATTATTTGGTTGTTATTGTCTCGGATTTCTAAAGGACGAAAAACCATAACAACATCAAATCATTGTTAAAATTTGTATTCAAATTCTTATAATACTTTATTGTTTAAAGTTAATTGAATGAGTTTCTGCTTAATATAAGTTTCACTTCAAATTTGATTTTGTTTATGTCTAATTTGACTCTTTGTCACACTTAGTGGTAAGATCTTTACTTTTTTATTTAGGATTTTTGTAGTACTAGACTAACAAAAACTAAATGTAAAACAAATCACCTTTGGTTATTTTGTTGTTAAAATTCATGCCTTTAAATAACATTTATAAATTATACAACCATCAATTTAAGGTCAATTTTTTTGAAAAACTTGAAAACTTTTTTATTTAGCCCCTGCCTTGGATGTTGACTGGCAAAACAACACTTGTTTTGCTTCTTGTTCAACTGATATGAGCATTCACGTTTGTAGATTGGGTCTAGACAAACCTTTAAAGACATTTGATGGTCATTCGGTGAATAACTTGTTTTTTTTTTACTTTTTTTTCAATTTTTTTAATTTAAAACAGGATAGGTTTAAAAAAAAAGTTGCACTTGATAAAAATTGGCACGTTTGAATAAAAATAATATTTAACATAGGAATTACTTATAATAGGAGATATACTTATACAATTTTGTTAATTATTTAATTTTGATTGAATTAAGAATGAAGTAAATGCAATAAAATGGGATCCTTCAGGAAGCTTGCTAGCCTCATGTTCAGATGACATGACTTTAAAGGTAAATTTCATTAAATAAAATAATACTAAAAAAATGGTAATTATAAACATTCGCCTCAAAGTTGTATTTAAGGCTGTTGGTTTAAATGTAATTTTTAAAACTTCTGCTACACTTTAAAACCAGAGGTTCTTAACCTTTTTGTCTCGTTTACCCCTTGCCGAATGAAGAAGGTGAAATTTACCCCCATCCACTTGGTGGCCCCTTACTAAGAAATGTAAAACATTACTTTTTTGTTTTGGTTACCACAGCAAATATCAAAAAAAGTTTTTTTTAGTTGCCAAAGACACAATTGTTCTTGACTAGGGCATGTGAAAAATACTGTCTACTCAAATGTCCTTGATAACTATGATATATAATTCAGTAAATTTACCCCCTCGGTAGGTAAAATTTACCCCCAGGGGGCAAATTTACCCCCAGTTAAGAACCCTTGAACTAGAGTATACAAATTATTTATTTTAAATTTATAAACTTAAATATGGAAATTACAGGTGTGGTCAATGAAAAACGATGGTTTTGTGCATGACTTAAGAGCCCACAACAAGGAAATATATACAATTAAGTGGAGTCCAGCTGGCCCTGGCTCCAACAATCCAAACCAAAATCTTATGCTGGCAAGGTAGGGTCTATACTTTCAATATTTAATTTAAGAGAACTGTTTCTACTATCACCTTTAATGTTAATTTTTATGCAAAGCCTATGTAAGATAGGGTTACTTTTTTAAAAACACTTTTACAAATAGTGTTATAGGCTACATGTTATAGAGAAATTTTAGAACCTGCCCAATTTGTTTTAAATTTTGTTTATTATAAAATCTAGCTTTTTAAGTAACATTTAAAAAACTAAATTTCACTTTTCATTTTGAACTTTTTGTCATGATTTTACAATTATATATGAAATATATTTAATTTTTATTTATTGCATTGTTTTAAAATTTATCTTACTCATAATTTTTTTTTTAATTATAGTATGTTAAGCCGGCAGTGTGATGTAGTGGTAAGAACACTTGCTACACCACACATGATGTCTTGGGTTCAATCCCCACTGCTCTCATGGTGTAGCACCCTTGAATAAGGTGCTATAAACGGTATGAATTCCTGCTGAGCCAGCACTTAATCAGCAGCATAATTATTGGGCAATTATAATTTACATACTATCCCAAACTGCTAAAGGCAACTCGAGACTGGGTCGGAGTAACTGATGTTACTCTATGTTTAGGTCGCGCTTTCGACCCTCCCACATCGAGGATAAAGATATATAAAAAAAAAATTCATCTTTGGCAACCATTATTGATTTAAAATTTAATTGCAATCTATATTACTAACAAAACAATTAAATTTTTGATAATTTAAATTCAGTGCCTCATTTGATTCTACTGTTCGGTTGTGGGAGTTAGAAAAAGGAGCGTGTCTTCATACTTTAACCAAACATCATGAGCCTGTCTACTCAGTTGCATTTAGTCCCGATGGTCGCTTACTTGCAAGTGGATCATTCGATAAATGTGTTCACATTTGGAGTACACATGTAAAATTTTTTTTTAATTATCAAGTATATTTATAACTTTTAATGGTTTGTTAGATATTTTAAGATGTGAGTTACAAAATTAATTTTGTAAAGTCATTAAATTAATATTTTTTTACCTTTGTAGTTAACAAAGTTTATCCTAGTTTTCTTATTTGTATACTTTTAAATTTTTGAATAATTTTTTTTTAATCTATTTGTTTCATTAAAATTTACAACTTTGCTTTATATTTTTTATAGACAGGTCAGTTGGTCCAGAGTTATGAGGGCACTGGTGGAATATTTGAAGTTTGTTGGAATGCTGCTGGCAACAAAGTTGGTGCTAGTGCTTCAGATGGAACAGTAAGTTTTAAGTTAAAAATTCATTAAAAAAAATTTAAAACTTGTTTCAACTCTATGCTTGCTTTAATCTTTATGACATTATAAGGTTGATTATCTATTTTAGGTTACCCTTGGGAGTATTCTATTGCCCCTTATGTTAAATTTAGAATAATGCTATTAATTTTCATATAAGTTTGTAAGTTTAATTTTCACACCGATAATGTCATAAAATCTTTGGGTAAAAAGCTATAGGTGTCAGTAACTGGTGCTAAGCCAAAAAAAATTAATTGTTAGATTAATTATCTATCTATTTATTGTACGGCAATAAAAGTCCAACTTGATCTGAAAAATAGAATAAATCTTTATCTATAAACTCAGCTAATATAAAACATATTAAATTTTGGTTATTTATTCAATTGATATTTTCACAGGTTTGTGTATTAGATTTACGAAAATGATTTAAGACCAGAAAAAGTTTCAAAATTTATGCAAGCTCGTGCTATCCACCTGGCGGTCAAATAAATGACTCAATCAGGAAGTCATGATGGCTTCATTCACACAAAGAGACGTAACGTGATGTCGGCGGGGGGGGGGGTGCAAAAAAACTAAAATATTCCTGAAACTTGTTTGGTTTGATTTTTTTAGCGAAAATGTTGCTTTTAATTAAAAAATAGGTGTATCACTACTTTGTTGTTTGTCATCTGCATTAAATGCTCTGATGAAAGTCATTCTTGGATAAGTACAAAGCAACTGGTGCACGCCCACAAACAATGACGTCACGAGGAATCTTGTGTTACGTCATTAAATGACGTTTTTTGTTGTTCTTTAGTTGTACGTATTCTGAATGCCTCAAATTCGTGTTGTAGGCCTTTTTTCAATTAAAAATATCTTTCACATTATTTTAACGCGACAACAAAACTTTATATCTTTGTATTTTTTGGCCATTAAATAAAATAGAATTTAAAGTTCAAGCTTAGGTTTTATCTATTTTTAAATTTAAAAAGAGAATTGTGATTAATTTAGTAATTAACTTTTAAGCAACGGGATCACACCAGTAATTATTTGACTTTTTTTGGTATATATCTTTATCCTCGATGTGGGAAGGTCGAATGCGCGACCTAAACAGAGAGTAACATCAGTTACTCCGACCCAGTCTCGCCTTACTCAAGGGCGCTACAGCATGAGAGCAGTGGGGATTGAACCCGCGACTTCATGGTGGTGTAGCAAATGTTCTTACCACTACATGACGCTGCCGGTCACTTCATTTACATATGGTAACAGCACACAAGCTAGTTAAAAGCTACACACAACGCAGCCAGTTTGTTTTTGAATAAAGGTTTAAACTAGTATAGTTTTTAATTATGCCATTAGAGAAATTGATTGCTTTAAAGCGAAAGAAATTGGTCCCCAACACGCTTCGAAGCGAGTAATGTTATTATTTAAAAATATATATCGTTTTTATAAGAAAATTTTAATAAAATGATAGTTAGTAACCAAATTTTTATTCTTTTTTGTCATGTCAACATTGCTCAGTTTGGTATAAACATGAAACTTTTGCTCAAGTTAACAAATCCAATTCATCTTATTTAAACAAAATTAAAGCTTAAATTTGTTATTTCACTAAAACCAAAAACGTAAATTAATTAATTTATTCTTTTATAAAATTTTACTAGAAAATAACAAAAGCTATTTCCATACGGGCTACTTGTTATTTTTGGTTTTTCTAATAAAGATCTTTAGACATGTCGTAATTTTACGAAGCTTTGATTTGTGACTTTGAGCTTTTTGTTTTTATTGATTTAACCAAAAATCCTTCTTCTTTTTTATTGCCATTTCAACTCAGCTTATGTAAAACTTGTTTCTTACTTTTTATTCTTTGTTAAAAGATTTGTGCTTTAGATAGCAGCAAACGTTTAATATAGCACTTATGCGTATTCAGAATTTTTCGTAATAGCCTATACATTAAAGGGTAATACATTAAAACTTTAACATTAGCCGGTTAGTATGTTCACTGTCAGACACATACTTACTGCTCTGCTCACTTTAATTTATGCAGGTAAATTTTTCAACAAATTAAAAATAACGAAAAAAATTTAACTTTCGTATTTAAATTAGTTTTTTGATATTTTTACGTGTTAGTATACGATTATTAGTGACTAAAAAAATGTCGTTTAAAAATATCTAATATGTTATATATCGTTTAACAGGTTATTCACATCAAATTCAATCAATCAAGTTCGAAAAAGACAGTTTTGCCACTTTTCAAGTTGATCATTTGCACGACATTTCAAACCCTCAATTTGCTGCAAGAAAGCATTTTTGGAAAATTGAAGTCTTTTTGAAAGCGACTGCAAACGACGGAGTTATTTTCGAATACAGAGCACGTGACGAGACGAGCTGGCTATCTGTAGGTGTTTTAACGAAATCTGTCTTTCTACACGTTGGAAAAGTAAGTGAAAACATAATCTGTAAAGTTATTTTCTTTCATGGAAAAGCTACAAAAAAGTATAGCACAAGCAGCAAAAACTTAAGAATTAATTTTTTTTTGCAAATGGTAGAAAGGCATGTCTGTGATCGAGGTTCAATTAGAAGAAAACCTAAGCCAATCAACTACTGATCACATTATACTTGTAGAAGTTGACAACTGCGTTGTAAGTCTTTGCATTCCATCTTTAAACTTTAAATGTTACATACCCAATATAATTACTTTAATTATATTTAGGTTGTTGCCTCAATGGATTATAAAGCTCTAATAAAGTTGAATTTATCTTCTAACTACTGCGATATTTCCAACTTTAACAATTCTTTTAATTTAAATCTTGGTAAGATTGGTTTAGTTTATTATAAATATTATTTTTGCTTTTTTTAAATTGAATCTTAATGTGGTCAAATATTAATTTTACTTAATTCTACTTTTACGTTGCAAAATATCAATATTTTAAAAAACAATATAATCATATCAACTATTTAGATATTATTATCACAAGCTAAGTTGAATGATTTTTATTTCTTGTTGTTGGTTAAGTTAATTTTGTCATGTTTATTTTTATAAAGGTAATGCTCACAATAGCTCTGCCATCAAATCGTACAGATCAACATTCCAAATGTGCCTCCACCGCGTGACTGTAAATCAACATATGTTAATATTACCAGGTGACGCTGCTAAGTCGTTTTATTTACGCCCGTGTCCGTTAAGTAAGCCTACAGACTGTGCGAAGAATTACTGCAGCGATAACGGAATTTGTCACAAAATTTTTCAATGTGACAGATTTTTACAGGGTAAGCATGGTTAAAATAGTTTTTTAATTGTTAAAAAGTAATTTTGGTTTCAACAAAAACATTTAATCAAGTTTGGAAGCTTAACATTTACCATTACCGGTTTTTTTAATTTTTTTGCACGTCACCTTCTTAATTGTTTACAAATAATTTACATTAAAAAAACTTAATAAAATGATAAATTTTTAGTTGGAGAAGTAAGAGTGCGCGCAACAAAAAATGAACACAGAATTGTTCAAAAAAATACTATTGCAATAAACAGTTCAGTACAATGGATTCAACTGAAGTTAGGTAAGCTCTTTAACAAAATTTTTACTAATTTTAAGTGATAATTAAATTTTTTAATTTATTATAAAAATTAGGGAAATTTAAGTCGATGAACTAAAACAGTTTATGACAGTTTAGCAATAAATGACCTAATATTAAATTTTATACAAAATCTTAAACTGGCCAAATTTAAATATACGTTAAGGTTTAAAAATATGAACACTGCTAACATGAGCTTTGCTTAGGATTAATCCTAATTTTGAACCGCACATATTATCAACATATGTTTTAACTACTTGGGACTTAGTATTAATTTAGACATTTACAAAATTTATGGTTTGAGAAAAGCAACATTTATCGACGTTTTTATTAGCTAAGTTATTTTCAGGCTCACAGCGTGAATTTGTCGTTAACTTTATTTCTGGGTCAGCTCGATAACTTTTTATATCGACGCAAAAACCATCTTATTGTTTTTGTATGTAAGGACATTACTGTTATTGATTGCGTTGTTGATCACAAAGCACTGCCTCTCTTCTGTCAGCTTTAGTTGCCTTAGCTTCCAGCTGAGTTTATTGTTATCACACATAGCTTGCCCGTCTAATTGCGGTACTGTCGCGACGTCATCATATACTTTCCTGTTTATTTCTGTGAGAACTTGGCCTTTGTTCTCAACAGCAGGAAACTTTCATCGCATTGTATTCTAAGAAAAAGTTAAATCGTGATTCATTGTGAAACAATAACGATATTTGTTATGCCAATCACGACCATAATTATGAAATACCCGAGTAACTTGTATAAGATTAGTAAACTATACGAAATTTAATTAAGCTTCCACAAGACACAAAAACTCTTTAGCTTCATCATTACTAAATTTACTATTTATGTACCATTTCAGGTGCATGGCCTCAAAGTCTAAAGCAAATTTTGTTATGTTCTTAAGCCAAAAAATGTCAATAAATTAACCTAGCATGTACCTTGCAATTACATTACCCTTTTGTAGGTTTATAAAAAAAAATTTTGATTTTGATTTAGTCTAATCAAACCGACGTGCTATAGTTTTACTTAGATTATTAATAAAATTGTACATCAATATTATTGGTTTAAAATAAATTCCTTGCCATGTTTCGTTAAAACTAATTGAATATTTTTAACGTTAATGAATTAATTTTTAGAAAAACAGGTGTACGTCAATGCAATATCATTAACATGTTCAGATGAAAAACGTAGCCAAAAAATCGATTTTTATATGCAATTTGCATTGGGAAGCGAAAATTATTTTAATTACACAGAAGAGCAAAATACCAAAGTAAGATTTTCTTTTTTTAATAACAATATTTTTTTTTATTAAAATAAGCACTATCACATTACATTACGTAATGAATTAATTAACAAATATTATAATTTAGTTTTTATAAACCCTTATTAGATTTACCAAACCAACTCAATGTACCAAAAACATTACTTGGCGTGGCCAGTTAAAACCAGTTCATTTCGAATCCAATTTGTCTCACTTGGTAAAACTGAATGTAAAATATCTGTGAATGCTTATGGATGTTTTGATTACAGTGTCAATCAACCTTCAATGCTAGGTTTTGACCATAACGGTATTCAAATATTTTTTTTCGATCTGTTTAACTAAGTGTTTTTAAGTTTGTTATATTGCTTGTGTAAAAATAATAAAGTTGTTAATGTCACAAGACTTTTTTACCATTTTTAAACACTTATTCAGATTATGAGTTTTTTACCTTTAGATTCAACGCTAGTACTTCAGTCAAATTTGAGCAACCTTAAATCAATTGTAACAACATATGGTATCGTCGGTGAAAAAAGTTCCCGCAAAACGTTACGTAGTGGTCACGTGTCCTACAAGAACTTCATTTTGGACCTTATTTCATTCACATATCAAATAAGTTTTCAAATTGAATTTGAAAGCAAAAACAGCAATGTTATTATTTGGTCGACGCAACAACCTTGTGACGTTGTAGTAAATAAATTTGATCTCTTGGAAGACATTGAGGCCCTAGTATCTCGTGAACGAAAAAAGGGCTTGCAGGCGCTACAAGCGGATTTAATATGTAGTTGGCGAAGAAATGGTTCTAGTGAAACTCTACATGAAAAAGGTTTGCAGTTTTTTTTTGTAATTTGTATGTAATGTATTTATAGGTTTTACAAATATTTACTCAAACGGTTAAACTTGATGTTTTTTAGATTTTGTTGTTCGCATATTTGCATTCACGCCGTTTTCACCTACCAACAATTTTCGAATTTTTCGTCAAGTACAAATTTATCATAAGAATCTTAAAGAAATTAAAGCGGATTCCACTCATAAATGTGCCCTCGCCTGCCTTAACACAAAAGAATCAAAATGCAAGGCTTTTGACGTTAGGCAAAATATTTTGGGTCTACTGTCTTGCAGGCTAACGACTGATGACACATTTTCAATGGAAGACAACTTAGTTTATGGAAAAAATTTTAGTACTTACTTTGTCCGAGGTAAGATTTAATCATAAAACCTAAAAGAACTGCATGATTTTGCGTAGAAAATGATATTTAATAATTTAAGGAAATGTATAAACATAATGTTTTACATTTTCCGACATATTGTACATTATCATTGACTTTTATAAATAACACCTTGAGAAACATTTACAAGTATGGGCAAAAAAGAGATGAATCATGTATTATTAAAATGTACCTATCCAATGGCACTTTAATCTCTTAACAAAACTTACAGAAAACTTGAAAGGAAATGGCAAAAATGTTTATTCCCAACATAAAGATTCCATATTTACCGGTAAATATTTGCATGTAACTAATTATTTGCTGTCACACTTTATTTTATTTAGTTGAATAGGAGTATATATTTTTTTTGCTTTTAAAATCACATCTTGACATGTTTTAAATTTACAATTTTACTGTTACATTTGTCTATGTAATGTATATTTTATGTTAAACAAATATTTTGTGCAACGGTAGGCCTAAAAAATGTTATAGATTTTATTTTCAAGAACTTAAGGCATAATGATTAAATTTATTTCCAAACACAAACACAACATTCCTTTTTTAAATATTGTTTGTAATCTCTATTCTTTATTTGGTTAAAATCTTATAATATATTTAATTTAATATATTTATGTTTTGCATTATAGCCATACTAATAAAAAAATATTGCTTCTAAAGAATAATAAACATTTAAACATTTTCCCTCATTTTTTCAGGGTGGCCATATTTAGGTTACCAATGTCAATGTGTCAATCGAATGATTGGAGCACGTTGTGACAACAATAGTTACCATGACAATACATTTCACGTGGTCGTAACCAAACACTTAAATAATGTCAAGTTAGTATAAATATATATATGTAAAAAGTGAATAAGATAACTTGTGAAAAACGTTTTTTAGGGTTAATAAAACAGTAAACATTTTTTTAATAATATACATTTTGTGCTTACTTACAAATTTACAAAAACTACTCGTTAAAAAACTATACTAAAATTTGGGTAAACTTTTTAAATAACGCAACGTTTTTTTTTAAATTTTTAATATGGTATCTAAATGTTTTTCAACTTATTGTGCAGCCTAAAGTGCGAGAAATTTAACAACAGCCAAGTGATACAAATACAATTTGCAAGCGGGGGAGTTACTACTATGGATGGCACTGAATACGGAGAAAACTTAAAGAATGACTTAAATTCGATTGAAGTCGCTGAACTTATTCGATCTTTATGTGACGGACGCAAGGTACACTTACTTCATGCTATTCAACTTAGATTATATGTTATAATAAGAATGTTAGCAAAATTTAGTAATAACTATAAGCGCATCTTCGTTGCATAATTTATCAAAACCTTTTTTTTTAATTTTATTTTATTACACAAATAAGTTGAGGTAACAGAGTTATTAACAAAAATACTCCCTCGACACCTTTTTTTGGTTTGGGGATATTACAACGTTTTAATTTTAATACACTTAATTTACTTTTAGATTTGCAACCTCTCTCTGTCTTCTATTGACTCCATGCTACCATCTAGCGGTTTAAATTATTTAAAAGTACGATTTACGTGCCAGCTAATACCTGACATGTTTATCAAAAAAAGAAATTTGGCGTTTCTAACGGATATTTGTTAGTAGTTTTTTAAATACTTTCACATAAACATTTTTTGCATTTTTATATTAATAAATCCTATCTATGCATTTAAATATTAAAAAAAAATGTCACAGCTTCTACATATGTGGCTTCAACCGTAACTTACAATGAAGGATCAGGTGGTTCGTGCGACAACTGCTACCCCGTGCCCAGACCCAGTAGTAGATCCAATAACACTCACTTTCTGGATACAATGCTTTTAAATCTAAAATTTAAGAAATCTACATTCCCAGTCAATTTTAGGTTGTTCACATCAGCAAATTATAAAAGTGAAACAACAAGGTATTATTAATTTGATGTTTTATTATACTTTTCTGAGAGTTTTTATTACATTTATATATTAATGACCACAAACTGAATTTTAATAGAAAAAATTTTTAAGAGGGTCTTACTAACATATATTTAAGTTTTATACATTTTCCAAATTTTTTTTAGTAGAATTCCAACAGCGTTATCTATTAAAAATCAAACAACAGAACAAGAAACAAGAACAACAGCAAAAATAACTTCACAACAACTCAAAACCAGATTTTATCAAACAACAACACCTTTTATTGATAAAAATTGTGTAGAAAATCAACTTTGTGTTGCAAAAAAAACTTCTGCGTTGATTGAGTCACTTAACATAGCTTTGCAAGGCAAGTACTTTTTAAAATATAACTAAAATAGATTTTTAACATTTGTAACAATTCACTTTGTTAAAATTTTGTGATTATATTAGCATTTATGGACATTATTATTTATTTATTAACAAACGCTTTTTTAGATCCAAACGTAAATGTAAACGAATTGGCTAAAAAACAAGTGTTTTTAATTAAAAGATTTGATAAAAATTTGGGACCTTCTGATTTATCTCAAAACGTCGACATTGTATCTAAGTATGTATTTGATTTTATTTATAGTATTATTAATATGTGTTTAAAGTATACAATTTAATTTAAAAAATTTACTATTTTTACATCAACTTAGTTGAATAGTGTTTTGTTGTTTATTTACTTACAATTTGTAAATTGATAATTCCTTTTAAAAGAATTCTTAAATTACAACAAGTAACTTCACTGACTGAAAACAAAAGTGAAATCGCAAACTCAACGAATGAACTTTCTTCAATGATTTTGTCAAGTGTTGATTTATTGTTTGATAACAGACTTAAAACTGTTTGGTTGAAAATAGCCGAGGTATTTAATGTTAAACCAAAACATTTTTTTATATTTAAGATTTTAATTTAAAAACAAATTTAGATGCTTTAAAATAACTTTTTTTTTTAATATCAAGGTTTTGTTGATTTAATGCAAAGTTGGACAGTTTATACTATAACCAATAATTAACCTTAGTTTATTAAAAAAACAAATTTTTAGATATCTTTTTAATTAATATATTTAGAGCAATAGAACTGCAATAGCAAATGACTTAACAGTTTCTATTAATCAAGTTGGTTTTGCTTTAGCTGAAACTTTGGAGGAAAAACAATTAACAAGTTATTTAGAAAATACTGCTTTTCAGGTTAATTTTTGATAAACATTTTTTGTTTTAATTAAGTAATTAATGCAGATTGCATCAGTATGTTTAATTATTTTTGTATATGTAAGTTAGGAATTTTATTTTTTTTTCTAATACTTTTTTTTTCTAATTTTTCTAATAGCATAATTAATTACACCTAAAATTTTATTTATAATGAAATTAAAAAAAAATACACTATTGCGGTTTTTAATATATGTTTTTAAATTTTAGGTTGTAAATGTTAACAAAAACTTGTCTGACCCCGTTGACGACTTAAGTTTTCCAAAAAGTTTTCCAGAAGATCAAAAATTGAATTTGGATCAAAATAATTGGGTGAAAAATATTGGTGCCATAACTGTTCCCGTTAACCACAAAAGTGTGTTAAAAAGTAGTTACGTGTTTGCTGCGTACAAAAATTTGGACACTTTATTAGGTAAAATAATCTTAAATAACTTTTAGAATAAAAATTAATTTTAAATAATAATAAAATATTATCTTATAATTGTTTTTAAATCATAAAAAAAACTAATCAGTTTAAAATATGCCTTTTTAAGTATTTTTTAATTTTTTTAATTTGTTCATAGGCAACTTATATCATAATGGACAAGGTTTTGAAAATAGGCAGTTTTCTAAAACAATAAACAAAAAATTTATGGTTAATTCTTATGTGATATCAGCTTCTGTAAAACCAGTTTTAAATAAATTCTGGAAAAAAAAGAAAATTAAAATAATTTTAAAACACAAGAAAATTTCTAAAAACAATACAAGGTAATACATTTATTTGTTAAAATCTAATAAAAAAAATTTCAATAACACACTAAATGCTAAATTGACTTAATAACATATTATTATATTTAATAGACAATACAATTTTAACTTATTAATATAAAAAAATACAATTCAGATGTGTGTTTTGGAAAGCAAAACATCAAATAAATCAAACGAGTGGTTATTGGTCTTCAGAAGGTTGCAGAAAATTAAAAAGCAATGAAACTCACACTGTGTGTGAATGCAATCACTTGACTAATTTTGCTATTCTGATGGATGTAGTTGGACAAAAAGTAATTGCTTTATTAACTAATTTATTTTTCTACGTTACATGATGTTAACCAGTGCACTGTATAAATAAAATATAATTTAAATCCATAACAAATATTTTAAAGATATATTAAAATAATATTTTTAATAAGTAGAACAAAATATACTTTTTGCGTAAATTAAAACCGTATATTATTTTTTATACTTATTTTACAGACTTCAGAAATGGATGAATTTCTTTTAACAATAATCACTTGGGTTGGATGTTCTCTTTCTATCATCTGTCTTTTTTTAAGCCTGTTTTGCTTTAATGTTTTAAGGGGCCTTCAATCTAGTAGAAATTCAATCCATAAAAATCTTTGTACGAATCTCATTTTAGGACAGTCTTTATTTTTACTTGGATCAGGATACACTAAATATCAGGTTAGTATGGTAACTGTTAGAAATTTGTTTAACTTTTTAGCAACTTTACAAACATTATTTTTGTATTATTAATTTCGGTAAAACATGTAAAAATAAAGATTTAAACCATTAAAAATAATATAAAAAATATCTTTTTTGTTAGATTTTGTGCCCTTTAATAGCTGGCACGATTCACTATTTATTCCTTGTTGTATTTGCATGGATGTGCATAGAAGGTTTACATCTTTACATTTCACTCGTTAAAGTTTTTGAGGTTGACAAAGCATCAAGATTGGTGTGTTATTATGTTTTCGCATATGTTTTTCCTGCAATCATTGTTGGTGTTTCTGCTGCAGTCGATTATAATGGATATGGAACGGATAAAAGGTAATTTTTTCCAAAAATATTTTTTTTAGTATTTTATTAGCAATAAAAATAATAAAATTTTTGCGGTAACAATGGAGTGCTATTTTAACTTAATTAATAGTTTTATACATTAACAGTTGTTGGCTTGACACAAAATCACATTTAATCTGGGCGTTTGTTGGTCCTGCTTTATGTGTGATTACAGCTAATCTTTACTTTTTTGGAATTGCACTTCGTGTAATGAAAGCACACCGTATCACCACTCCTCATTATAGATCCAGAATGGCTAAAACTCGGTAATCGATATTTTTTTTTAAATTTAAAAATGATATTTAATGTGAGATTTTATAGATTTTTGTAGTTTTATTTTATAATTTGTGCTTTTAAAAACTACCCTGTCAGTTTTAGTTTATTATTCAGGAAATATATATTGTAATAGGTTTTTAACAAATTATTTGTTTTTTGTAGATTATATTTAAACACGTGTTATAAGATTTTTTTATTATTTTATGTTATTTTTTAGCACTTGGATGAAAGGCTCAGCTGTGTTGCTTTGTTTGCTTGGCATACCTTGGATATTTGGGGTGTTTTATATTGATGAAAAAACAGTGTTTATGGCTTACATCTTCACGGCATGTAATTCACTTCAGGTAAAATTTTAATGAATTAAAGTTACACCACTGCGATTCACAAGAAAAATTATAAACTTTTGGAAAACTAAAAACTATAAAAGATCAATATTTACATAAATCTTCCCCAAAAAATTTACAATTTTGAAATATTGAAGGGTGTGTTCATCTTTATTTTCCACTGTATTTTAAATGAGAGAGTTCGCTGCGAGTTAAGCAAGTATATGAGAAGAGGTAGATGGGTGTTTTCAACAAGAAGTTATCCTATTACCTCAACGACTAGGTCTGCTTACACAACCTCTGGTTCCATAGTAAGTTTTTACTTGCATTATCGGTATTTTATATCTAACATTTCAAACGATCGGTATTGATATAGCTTTTTTGGTTTTTGCGTGCCATGGATAGTTACAATTTATACGTTGGTAAATGTTATTTACTCTACAAAAATTAAATACTTGTTTCACAGAGTTTTAGAAGTCGACACTCTTCTGGCGAAAGTTTAGGAAATATGACATCAATGTCTTCTAATTTTAAGTAAGTAAAATAGCTTAAAAAATTATTTAAAAGGTCAAAATTAAAATTCATTAAGCTTTTAATATATATTTTCTATGATTCCTATCTTTACTAACAATACAAATTTGCAATCTAATTTAAAATGCTAATGAGGAATAACTATTTATAGAAGTGAAAAATACACAAAAAAAAGAACGGAACGTCAATTACCACCCATGTGGAATAAAAATACAACAACACTTAGCAAAGAAGGTATGGTGTGTCTTTTTTTAGATGTATAACATATTTAAAGTAGGAAAAAATATTTTGTTTGTTTTTACTTAATAAAAAAGTGAAATTCTTTAAAAAAAATTTTTTGCTCAGGCATGAATTACACATATTTTATTTTGGGTATAAAAATTACTTTTAGCTGGAACGAATCTCTCTTTCATCAAACCATCCTCAACAAAACCACCTCGTCGAAATGGGGCGTTGCCACAACAGCTTATAATTGCCAACATAAACGCAAGAGAGATTGAGATAAAAGAAAGGGAAATGAGGAAAAGAGAAGCAAAGGTCGAAAAAACTGAAAAACTGAAAAATGATGATGTTAAAGTAGAAGAAAAAAAACATTTATACACTGGAGATATAAAAGCTGAACAGAAGGAAAAAATTAAACAAGTAAATATTTATAATAAACATGCTATTTTTTTTATAAATAGGCGATACAATTCAAGAAAATTTGTATTTATTATTATTTATTACTGTTGTTTAAATACAACCAATGTTAAGATTTTTTTATCAGGGTTATTATGCTGGCATTTTTGTTTTATTCAAACAACTTAAAAATTTATAATATTTATTTAATATGGAAAAATCCTTCTATAAATATATATAATTTTAAATCTAGACTCACTTTTTATTTTAGATCACAACGGAGCTCAACAAAAGAAATCGAAATAAAGAGTTGCTGTCACCTAGCTTACTAGAGGCAGCTAGCGGTTGCGAAGATCTTGACAGTGAGACCACAAACATAAACAACCATAACTGCAAAACTCCGGTTTATCTACGTAAACTAAGAATTGAGCAATTCTATCGCGACTATAAATTGCATTTTGAAAAAAGTTCAGAGAATGAGCATAATATAATTTTTAGAAATAAAAGCTTACCGTCAAAGATAACCCTTGGCGCCACGACACCAGAACGCGATTTGACTTCTTCTAATTTGTCAAGCTGTAGCATGGGAGTTATTCAGTCTAACTAACTTCATGTGCCTTTAAAAAGCGCATATCTTTAAAATAGCGCTGCGTTGTAGTAATAAAGGTGTCAACCAAAGCCTCGCCTTATAACAAAATGTAGTTAATTTTATGTTTGATATTAGTAAATAATATATAAAGCATTTTTTTACATTAAACTTGTTTTATTTTAGTATCATTTTTAATTCTGTTGTATGTAAAGTCTTCCATGTTTGTTTTTGTATTATTATTTTTTGGTGCTTTGTTGCACTCTTTTTCACACAAATCAGTGTAGGCTGGCTAGCATGATTTGTTAAATGTTTTTTTTTGTATTATTATTTTTTGTATTATTATTTTTTTTTGTATTATTATTTACTGTGTGACGGTTTATTTAGAATAAAATTGACTACGCCATTAACTACATAGTATATCGTTATATACATTATAAAAAATCGAAGTTTTAAAATTAAATTTTAAACAAGCTTATAAAAGAGTGGAAGTCTTACACTATATATTCTTAGAATACTCGGTTAATTTAAATTCAATTAAACATATAAAAGTTACAACAGGTTTACCTATTAAATAAATACAGTATTAAAAATTATAAATAAAATATAGTTCGAAATTATTTAATCATTTTTAAGATATTTCTTTATAAATAAATTAAGAAACGGATAAACATTAATTAATTAAGAATATTACATGAATTAAATATTAATTTTTTAAATATTGGATTACCCATAAGGGCTTTGGGCCATTTTACCATTTGCATTATTGTAATTAAACAACAATTTTACAACAAAAAAAATTAAAAGATTTTTTAAATAAGCTTTAATTTTTAATAAATAAAAAAGCTTTTAAACATTTAAAACAATGAAAACAAATCTTTAACCTAGTTTCAAGTTGTTGATATCATGATACATTTAAAGTTTTCATAATTAACCAAAATATTAAACTTAAAGATTATAATTTTTAACTTTGTTTTAATAAAATTAAAAAGCTAAAAGTGTCAAATATGCGATTACAATATCTCAATATCATACTTTTAACTTTTTTTGTCAATCAAACGAAAAAATAATTGAGAAAGCTATATGACATAGCCTAATCTAATATTATACAAAATAAAAATTAGCATAAACTTTTGTTCTATTGACAATTTTTTCCAAAACGTTTTATCTTGAATGTTAGTTGAGCCAATGCACGTCTAATAAGATATGACATTTTAGGTTTTGGGATTTCATCAATTTTTAATAAAAGTGTCATAACTTTAGTAAATATTAATATGTTCGAAATGTATGTTAGTTAGGCCAATGAATGAAAGGTGTCAATACATATAACAGAATTAGGCCAATGCGCCTCTAATAAAATAAAATATTTTAGATTTGAGATTTCATCAATTTTTAATAAAAGTGTCATAACTTTTATGAATATTAATATTTTCAAAAAATATTTTGTAAACACGTTAATTTGACCTGTGCAGTTTTAACAGAACAATTATTTTCGATTTAGAATTTTTTATTTTTTTCCAAAAATTTAAATGCAATAATCATTGGCCAAAAATATCACGTGACCTAATTAAACCCAGAATAAAAATTTGCTGTAACTCTTGTTTTACTAAAAATTTTTGCGAAATGTTTTATCTTGAATGTTAGTTAGGCTAATGCGCGTCTAATAAAATATAAAATTTTAGGTTTTGAGATTTCATCAATTTTTAATAAAAGTGTCATAACTTTTATGAATATTAATATTTAAAAAAAATATTTTGTAAACACGTTAATTGGAAATGTGCGGTTCTAACAGAACAACTATTTTTCAATTTAAAATCTTTTATTTTTTTTAAAAAAATTATATGCAATACTATTGGCTAAAAATATCACGTGACCTAATTAAACCCAGATTAAAAATTTGCTGTAATTTTTGTTTTACTAAAAATTTTTGCGAAATGTTTTATCTTGAATGTTAGTTAGGCTAATGCGCGTCTAATAAAATATAAAATTTTAGGTTTTGAGATTTCATCAATTTTTAATAAAAGTGTCATAACTTTTATGAATATCAATATTTTCAAAAAATATTTTGCCATCACAGTAATTGGACCTTTGCAGTTCTAACAGAACAATTATTTTTCGATTTAAATTTTTTATTTTTTTCCAAAAATTTAAATGCAATAAACATTGGCCAAAAATATCACGTGACCTAATTAAACCCAGAATAAAAATTTGCTGTAACTCTTGTTTTACTGAAAATGTTTGCGAAATGTTTTATCTTGAATGTTAGTTAGGGCAATGCGCGTCTAATAAAATATAAAATTTTAGGTTTTGAGATTTAATCAATTTTTAATAAAAGTGTCATAACTTTTATGAATATTAATATTTAAAAAAAATATTTTGTAAACACGTTAATTGGAAATGAGCGGTTCTAACAGAACAACTATTTGTCGATTTAAAATTTTTTATTTTTTAAAAAAAAATTATATGCAATACTATTGGCCAAAAATATCACGTGACCTAATTAAACCCAGAATAAAAATTTGCTGTAACTTTTGTTTTACTGAAAATTTTTGCAAAATGTTTTATCTTGAATGTTAGTTAGGGCAATGCGCGTCTAAAAAAATATTAAATTTTAGGTTATGAGATTTCATCAATTTTTAATAAAAGTGTCATAACTTTTATGAATATTAATATTTTCAAAAAATATTTTGTAAACACGTTAATTGGAAATGTGCGGTTCTAACAGAACAATTATTTGTCGATTTAAAATTTTTTATTTTTTTAAAAAAAATTATATGCAATACTATTGGCTAAAAATATCACGTGACCTAATTAAACCCAGAATAAAAATGTGCTGTAACTCTTGTTTTACTTAAAATTTTTGCGAAATGTTTTATCTTGAATGTTAGTTAGGCTAATGCGCGTCTAATAAAATATTAAATTTTAGGTTTTGAGATTTCATCAATTTTTAATAAAAGTGTCATAACTTTTATGAATATTAATATTTTCAAAAAATATTTTTTTAATCACAGTAATTGGACCTTTGCAGTTCTAACAGAACAATTATATTTCGATTTAAATTTTTTTATTTTTTTCCAAAAATTTAAATGCAATAAACATTGGCCAAAAATATCAAGTGACCTAATTAAACCCAGAATAAAAATTTGCTGTAACTCTTGTTTTACTGAAAATTTTTGCGAAATGTTTTATCTTGAATGTTAGTTAAGGCAATGCGCGTCTAATAAAATATAAAATTTTAGGTTGTGAGATTTAATCAATTTTTAATAAAAGTGTCATAACTTTTATGAATATTAATATTTAAAAAAAATATTTTGTAAACACGTTAATTGAGAATGTGCGGTTCTAACAGAACAACTATTTGTCAATTTAAAATTTTTTATTTTTTTAAAAAAAATTATATGCAATACTATTGGCTAAAAATATCACGTGACCTAATTAAACCCAGAATAAAAATTTGCTGTAATTTTTGTTTTACTGAAAATTTTTGCGAACTGTTTTATCTTGAATGTTAGTTAGGCTAATGCGCGTCTAATAAAATATAAAATTTTAGGTTTTGAGATTTCATCAATTTTTAATAAAAGTTTCATAACTTTTATGAATATTAATATTTTAAAAAAATATTTTGTAATCACAGTAATTGGACCTTTGCAGTTCTATCAGAACAAATATTTTTCGATTTAAATTTTTTTATTTTTTTCCAAAAATTTAAATGCAATAATCATTGGCCAAAAATATCACGTGACCTAATTAAACCCAGAATAAAAATTTGCTGTAACTCTTGTTTTACTGAAAATTTTTGCGAAATGTTTTATCTTGAATGTTAGTTAGGGCAATGCGCGTCTAATAAAATATAAAATTTTAGGTTTTGAGATTTCATCAATTTTTAATAAAAGTGTCATAACTTTTATGAATATTAATATTTAAAGAAAATATTTTGTAAACACGTTAATTGGAAATGTGCGGTTCTAACAGAACAATTATTTGTCGATTTAAAATTTTTTATTTTTTTAAAAAAAATTATATGCAATACTATTGGCTAAAAATATCACGTGACCTAATTAAACCCAGAATAAAAATTTGCTGTAACTCTTGTTTTACTGAAAATTTTTGCGAAATGTTTTATCTTGAATGTTAGTTAGGGCAATGCGCGTCTAATAAAATATAAAATTTTAGGTTTTGAGATTTCATTATTTTTTAATAAAAGTGTCAGAATTTTAATAATTATCACAGTAATTGGACCTTTGCAGTTCTAACAGAACAATTATTTGTCGATTTAAATTTTTTAGTTTTTTCCAAAAATTTAAATGCAATACTATTAGCTAAAAATATCACGTGACCTAATTAAACCCAGAATAAAAATTTGCTGTAACTCTTGTTTTACTGAAAATTTTTGCGAAATGTTTTATCTTGAATGTTAGTTAGGGCAATGCGCGTCTAATAAAATATAAAATTTTAGGTTTTGAGATTTCATCAATTTTTAATAAAAGTGTCAGAATTTTTATGAATATTAATATTTAAAAAAATTATTTTGTAAACACGTTAATTGGAAATGTGCGGTTCTAACACAACAATTATTTGTCGATTTAAAATTTTTTATTTTTTTAAAAAAAATTATATGCAATACTATTGGCCAAAAATATCACGTGACTTAATTAAACCCAGAATAAAAATTTGCTGTAACTCTGGTTTTACTGAAAATTTTTGCGAAATGTTTTATCTTGAATGTTAGTTAGGCTAATGCGCGTCTAATAAAATATTAAATTTTAGGTTTTGAAATTTCATCAATTTTTAATAAAAGTGTCATAACTTTTATGAATATTAATATTTTCAAAAAATATTTTGTAATCACAGTAATTGGACCTTTGCAGTTATAACAGAACAATTATTTTTCGATTTAAATTTTTTTATTTTTTTCCAAAAATTTAAATGCAATAATCATTGGCCAAAAATATCACGTGACCTAATTAAACCCAGAATAAAAATTTGCTGTAACTCTTGTTTTACTGAAAATTTTTGCAAAATGTTTTATCTTGAATGTTAGTTAGGGCAATGCGCGTCTAATAAAATATAAAATTTTAGGTTTTGAGATTTCATCAATTTTTAATAAAAGTGTCATAACTTTTATGAATATTAATATTTAAAAAAAATATTTTGTAAACACGTTAATTGGAAATGTGCGGTTCTAACAGAACAATTATTTGTCGATTTAAAATTTTTTATTTTTTTAAAAAAAATTATATGCAATACTATTGGCTAAAAATATCACGTGACCTAATTAAACCCAGAATAAAAATTTGCTGTAACTCTTGTTTTACTGAAAATTTTTGCGAAATGTTTTATCTTGAATGTTAGTTAGGGCAATGTGCGTCTAATAAAATATAAAATTTTAGGTTTTGAGATTTCATCATTTTTTAATAAAAGTGTCAGAATTTTTATAATTATCACAGTAATTGGACCTTTGCAGTTCTAACAGAACAATTATTTGTCGATTTAAATTTTTTAGTTTTTTCCAAAAATTTAAATGCAATACTATTAGCTAAAAATATCACGTGACCTAATTAAACCCAGAATAAAAATTTGCTGTAACTCTTGTTTTACTGAAAATTTTTGCGAAATGTTTTATCTTGAATGTTAGTTAGGCTAATGCGCGTCTAATAAAATATAAAATTTTAGGTTTTGAAATTTTATCAATTTTTAATAAAAGTGTCATAACTTTTATGAATATTAATATTTTCAAAAAATATTTTGTAATCACAGTAATTGGACCTTTGCAGTTATAACAGAACAATTATTTTTCGATTTAAATTTTTTTATTTTTTTCCAAAAATTTAAATGCAATAATCATTGGCCAAAAATATCACGTGACCTAATTAAACCCAGAATAAAAATTTGCTGTAACTCTTGTTTTACTGAAAATTTTTGCAAAATGTTTTATCTTGAATGTTAGTTAGGGCAATGCGCGTCTAATAAAATATAAAATTTTAGGTTTTGAGATTTCATCAATTTTTAATAAAAGTGTCATAACTTTTATGAATATTAATATTTAAAAAAAATATTTTGTAAACACGTTAATTGGAAATGTGCGGTTCTAACAGAACAATTATTTGTCGATTTAAAATTTTTTATTTTTTTAAAAAAAATTATATGCAATACTATTGGCTAAAAATATCACGTGACCTAATTAAACCCAGAATAAAAATTTGCTGTAACTCTTGTTTTACTGAAAATTTTTGCGAAATGTTTTATCTTGAATGTTAGTTAGGGCAATGTGCGTCTAATAAAATATAAAATTTTAGGTTTTGAGATTTCATCATTTTTTAATAAAAGTGTCAGAATTTTTATAATTATCACAGTAATTGGACCTTTGCAGTTCTAACAGAACAATTATTTGTCGATTTAAATTTTTTAGTTTTTTCCAAAAATTTAAATGCAATACTATTAGCTAAAAATATCACGTGACCTAATTAAACCCAGAATAAAAATTTGCTGTAACTCTTGTTTTACTGAAAATTTTTGCGAAATGTTTTATCTTGAATGTTAGTTAGGGCAATGCGCGTCTAATAAAATATAAAATTTTAGGTTTTGAGATTTAATCAATTTTTAATAAAAGTGTCATAACTTTTATGAATATCAATATTTAAAAAAATATTTTGTAACCATGTTAATTGGAACTGTGCAGTTCTAACAGAACAATTGTACTTTAATTTAAAATTGTGAATTTTTAAAAAAAATTTTTATGCAATATCATTTGCCGAAAATATCACGTGACCTATTTAAAACCAAAATAAAAATTAGCTCAAACTTTTTTTCTACTAAAAATTTTTGCGAAATGTTTTATCTTAAATGTTAGTTAGGCGCGCCTAATAGAACATAATATTTTAGGTTTTAAGATTTCATCAATTTTTAATAAAAGTGTCATAACTTTTATGAATATTAATATTTTTAAAAAATATTTTGTAAACACGTTAATTGGAAATGTGCGGTTCTAACAGAACAATTATCTATCGATTTAAAAATTTTTATTTTTAAAAAAAAAATTATATGCAATACTATTGGCTAAAAATATCACGTGACCTAATTAAACCCAGAATAAAAATTTGCTGTAACTCTTGTTTTACTGAAAATTTTTGCGAAATGTTTTATCTTGAATGTTAGTTAGGGCAATGCGCGTTTAATAAAATATAAAATTTTAGGTTTTGAGATTTCATAAATTTTTAATAAAAGTTTCATAACTTTTATGAATATTAATATTTTTAAAAAATATTTTGTAAACACATTAATTTGACCTGTGCAGTTCTAACAGAACAATTATTTTTTAATTTAATTTTATTTATTTTTTTAAAGAAATGTATATGAATATTTTTTCATAATGTATGTTAGTTACGCCAATGAAAAAAAAATTAATATTTTCGAAATGTATGTTAGTTAGGCCAATGCGCGTCTAATAAAATAAAATATTTTAGATTTAAGATTTCATCAATTTTTAATTAAAGTGTCATAACTATTATGAATAATAATATTTTCAAATATTAATTTTTTAACAAGTTAATTGGACCTGTGCGGTTCTAACAGAATTATTTTTTTCGATTTAAAATTTTTTATTTTTTTCAAAAAATTTATATGCAATAGCATTGGCCAAAAACATCACGTGACCTAATTAAAGTCAGAATAAAAATTTGCTGTAACATTTGTTTTACTAAAAAAATTTGCGAAATGTTTTATGCACGGCCAATGCACGTTTAATAAAATATAATATTTTAGGTTTTGAAATTTCATCAATTTTTAATAAAAGTGTCATAACTTTCGTAAATATTAATATTTAAAAAAAATATTTTGTAAACACCTTAATTTGACCTTTACAGTTCTAGCTGAACAATTATTTTTTGATTTTAAATTTTTTATATATTTTCAAAAAATTTGCATGCAATACCATTGGGCAAAAATATTACATGACCTAATTAATTAATAAAATAAAAATTATCTTAAACTTTCGTTCTACTGAAATATTTCGCAAAATGTTTTATCTTAAATATTTTTTAGGCCAATGTGCGTCTCATAAAATATAATATTTTAGGTTTTGGGATTTCATCAATTTTTGATAATAATGTTAAAACTTTTGTAAATATTAATATTTTTGATAAATATTTTGTAAACACGCTAATTGAACCTGTGCGATTCTAACAGAACGATTATTTTTTGACTAAAATTTTTTTATTTTTTTTCAAAAAATTTGTATGCAATATCTTTAGTCAAAATTATCACCTGATGTAGTTATACCAAAAATAATTAATTATAAATATTAAATGAAACAATATATAAAATATTAAGTATTAAATATTTTGATTAAACTAAAATGGGGCTTCGCCCTTTCTCATTATGGTTCGAAATCTTAGATTTCGAAACATATTGTTATTGTCATTATATTTATTATTATTATTATTATTATTATGGTTCGAAATCTTAGATTTCGAAACATATTGTTATTGTCATTATATTTATTATTGTTTTTATTCTTATTTGACAAATTTTGAAAAACGATAACTTTTGTTCTTTAAAAGTAAAAGTTCTAAATTTTTAGTATGTTTGTTATTATCCCAACGAATCGCAAACCTCCTATTTACGACATTTAAATGTCACTAATTACTAATTAATATATTTTATTATTAAAATTTAAAGATTAAATTTTCTGAAATTTTAATATGTTGTTGGTATTATTATTTTGTATGTTGCTATTTAAAATGAAGATTTAACTCAAGCTAAATATCATTTAATCATTATTTTAGTTTTTTATAAAATAACGAATCAGTGTGAGTTTAACGCTTGAATAATTTAATAGCGTTCTGGTCGCCGTCAAAAATCGTCCTTTTCGCTGTCCATTAAAGTAAAATATATTGGTTGAAAATTTAAGTAAAATGTTAAAGTATAAGTAGAAAATGTGTAAAATTTTTTTTTTAATTGTTTTGTTATTATTATATTTTAATACTCGTTTGATTACCAAAAATTAAGAACGGTATTTTGCTTTTAAATTTAGTTTACTTTTATATTACAATATCAATGAATGCGTGTTCGTTTGTTAAAATTAGGTTTAAATTTAAAAAAGTTAATACTTAAATTTATAATTTATTTAATAAACCTACTAAATAAATTATATTTATAAAAAAGAATCAAACGATTTCGAACCATATTTTATTTATCAAATAAATCTAGTTATTATTATTATTATGGTTCGAAATCTTAGATTTCGAAACATATTGTTATCGTCAGTGTATTTATTATTATTATGGTTCGAAATCTTAGATTTCGAAACATATTGTTATTGTCATTATATTTATTATTATTATTATTATTATTGTTTTTATTCTTATTTGACAAATTTTGAAAGACGATAACTTTTGTTCTTTAAAACTAAAAGTTCTAAATTTTTAGTATGTTTGTTATTATCCCAACGAATCGCAAACCTCCTATTAACGACATTTAAATGTCACTAATTACTAATTAATATATTTTATTATTAAAATTTAAAGATTAAATTTTCTGAAATTTTAATATGTTGTAGGTATTATTATTTTGTATGTTGCTGTTTAAAATGAAGATTTAACTCTAGCTAAATATCGTTTAATCATTATTTTAGTTTTTTTATAAAATAACGAATCAGTGTGAGTTTAACGCTTGAATAATTTAATAGCGTTCTGGTCGCCGTCAAAAATCGTCCTTTTCGCTGTCAATTGAAGTAAAAAATATTGGTTAAAAATTTAAGTCAAATGTTAAAGGATAAGTCAAAAATGTGTAAAATTTTTTTTTAATTGTTTTGTTATTATTATATTTTAATACTCGTTTAATTGTTTTTATTCTTATTTGACGAATTTTGAAAGACGATAACTTTTGTTCTTTAAAACTAAAAGTTCTAAATTTTTAGTATGTTTGTTATTATCCCAACGAATCGCAAACCTCCTATTAACGACATTTAATTATCACTAATTACTAATTAATATATTTTATTATTAAAATTTAAAGATTAAATTTGCTGAAATTTTAATATATTGTTGGTATTATTATTTTGTATGTTGCTATTTAAAATGAAGATTTAACTCTAGCTAAATATCGTTTAATCATTATTTTTGTTTTTTTTATAAAATAATGAATTAGTGTGAGTTTAACGCTTGAATAATTTAATAGCGTTCTGGTCGCCGTCAAAAAACGTCCTTTTCGCTGTCCATTAAAGTAAAATTGAATATTTTAACCATATTATTTGTTTTTTATTTTCAAAATAATAAGGATAAAATATTTAATTCTGAGAGAAACTCACGGGTTTATAAACGTTATAGTAGTATTTGTAAAGTTCCTATCGCATAACAGTAACCACCATTGTTAACGTAATTCCAATCAGACCCACGAAGTCCAAAATATAGGTCAAAGTATTTACCATAAAAATTAGATATCGATGTTCGTTCTCAAATTTTGTTTACTTGCGTATCATAACATAAAAACTCTAAAAATGTGTGAAAACTTACATTTTTTTGTTAATTTTACTTTAATACTACTTTAATTATTAAATAGTTTATCACTGATTACTTATTATTAATTTATTAAATATTAAATGCTTGTTTTTTATTAAAAATCAAATCAATATTTGGTTTTTACATTTTTATCGATTAAATATTATGACACAAATAATAAATCCTTTTTTTAATCCTTATATTATTTTGCAAATAACATTCATTACATAGTTATATTACGAGGTTTAATGCAAAAAATGCATTTATGTTTTGGTTTAACAAATTTGTATGGCACTGGTTATGCTCTATTTTCTCTTGTTTAATAAGTTTAATCTTTTTTGAATTTTAAGGTCACGGGACTGGACTAGTTTTATTTCTATTGTTCTAGGCTCTAACTTCCTATGCGTGGTCTTTATTGCGTTGGTCACGCTTTATTTAATCTTTGTTTAATGGTTTCTTTTCTTCTGAAAATTTTTACGGCGTCAAGACTGAATCCGTTTTTTATTGTTTTGCGCTGTAAATTCCTGTGAGCGTCGTTAAAAACTCTATCCCGTGGTTCGTGCTCCATTTGCGATTACCTAATAAGTTTTTTTGTTTAAATCTAGTTTAATTAATAAACCTACTAAATAAATTATATTTATAAAAAAAATCAAACAATTTCGAACCATATTTTATTTATCAAATAAATCTAGTTATTATTATTGTTTTTATTCTTTCTAGTCAGAATTTTGAAAGACGATAACTTTTGTTCTTTAAAACTAAAAGTTCTAAATTTTTAGTATGTTTGTTATTATCCCAACGAATCGCAAACCTCCTATTTACGACATTTAATTATTACTAATTACTAATTAATAGGTGTTTGTTTATTAAAATTTAAAGGTTGTTATTAATTTTTTAAATTTTTGTCAATTGTATATCATGATATTAGTACCTCAAAAACGAATTAAATTTTAATTTTTGTCATTAATTACTAATTAATAGGTGTTTGTTTATTTAAATTTAAAGATTGTTATGGATTTTTTAAATCTTGGTCAATTGTATATTATGATATTACCAACTCATAAACAAATTAAAATTTTTATTTTTATCACTAATTACTTAATAATAGGTGTTTTTTTATTAAAATTTAAAGGTTGTTATTAATTTTTTTAATTGTTGTCAATTGTATATCATGATATTAGTAACTCAAAAACGACTTAAATTTTAATTTTTGTCACTAATTACTAATTAATAGGTGTTTGTTTATTTAAATTTAAAGATTGTTAATAGGTTTTTAAATTTTGGTCGGTTTTATCTTATAATATTTATAATTCGAAAATGAATTAAAAAATAATTCTTGTTTGTTTTTTTATACTTAAATGCTGGTTTGTTCATTAAAAATTAAAGTTCGATATTAAGCATTAAAAAATTTGGTATGATGTATTTTATAATATAAGTAATTAAAAAACATATTAGAAAAATAATTTTCGTTTATTTATCATATTTAAATGCTTGTTTATTTAATAAAAATCAATTTTAAGAATTTAAAATTTACCATAATTTATATCCTAATATCACCAACTTAAAACTGGGTTAAATAATAGTTTTTGTTTGTATTATATATATAAATGCTTGTTTGTTTATTAAAAATCAAAGGTTTGTAATATTCTTAGTTAATGTTTATGCATATATTTTTTTATTTATAAAAATTTATGTTAAAAATAATCAAATAATTTCGAACCATATTTTATTTATCAAATAAATCTAGTTGTTTTTATTCTTATTTGACGAATTTTGAAAGACGATAACTTTTGTTCTTTAAAACTAAAAGTTCTGAATTTTTAGTATGTTTGTTATTATCCCAACGAATCGCAAACCTCCTATTAACGACATTTAATTATCACTAATTACTAATTAATATATTTTATTATTAAAATTTAAAGATTAAATTTGCTGAAATTTTAATATGTTGTTGGTATTATTATTTTGTATGTTGCTATTTAAAATGAAGATTTAACTCTAGCTAAATATCGTTTAATCATTATTTTTGTTTTTTATAAAATAATGAATCAGTGTGAGTTTAACGCTTGAATAATTTAATAGCGTTCTGGTCGCCGTCAAAAATCGTCCTTTTCGCTGTCCATTAAAGTAAAAAATATTGGTTGAAAATTTAAGTAAAATGTTAAAATATAAGTAAAAAATGTGTAAAATTTTTGTTTTAATTGTTTTGTTATTATTATATTTTAATACTTGTTTGATTACTAAAAAATTAAGATCGGTATTTTGCTTTTAAATTTAGTTTACTTTTATATTACAATATCAATAAGTGCGTGTTCGCTTGTTAAAATTAGGTTTAAATATACAAAAGTTTATATTTAAATTTATAATTTAATTAATAAACCTACTAAATAAATTATATTTATAAAAAAGAATCAAATAATTTCAAACCATATTTTATTTATCAAATAAATCTAGTATTTATTATTATTATGGTTCGAAATCTTAGATTTCGAAACATATTGTTATTGTCATTATATTTATTATTATTATTATTATTATTATTATTATTATTATGGTTCGAAATCTTAGATTTCGAAACATATTGTTATTGTCATTATATTTATTATGGTTCGAAATCTTAGATTTCGAAACATATTGTTATTGTCATTATATTTATTATTATTATTATTATTATTATTATTGTTTTTATTCTTATTTGACAAATTTTGAAAGACGATAACTTTTGTTCTTTAAAACTAAAAGTTCTAAATTTTTAGTATGTTTGTTATTATCCCAACGAATCGCAAACCTCCTATTAACGACATTTAATTATCACTAATTACTAATTAATATATTTTATTATTAAAATTTAAAGATTAAATTTGCTGAAATTTCAATATGTTGTTGGTATTATTATTTTGTATGTTGCTATTTAAAATGAAGATTTAACTCTAGCTAAATATCGTTTAATCATTATTTTTGTTTTTTTTATAAAATAATGAATCAGTGTGAGTTTAACGCTTGAATAATTTAATAGCGTTCTGGTCGCCGTCAAAAATCGTCCTTTTCGCTGTCCATTAAAGTAAAAAATATTGGTTGAAAATTTAAGTAAAATGTTAAAATATAAGTAAAAAATGTGTAAAATTTTTGTTTTAATTGTTTTGTTATTATTATATTTTAATACTTGTTTGATTACTAAAAAATTAAGATTGGTATTTTGCATTTAAATTTAGTTTACTTTCATATTACAATATCAATGAGTGCGTGTTCGCTTGTTAAAATTAGGTTTAAATATAAAAAAATTCATATTTAAATTTATAATTTAATTAATAAACCTACTAAATAAATTATATTTATAAAAAAGAATCAAACAATTTCGAACCATATTTTATTTATCAAATAAATCTAGTTATTATTATTATTATTATGGTTCGAAATCTTAGATTTCGAAACATATTGTTATTGTCCGTATATTTATTATTATTTTTATTTTTATTCTTACTAATCCGAATTTTGAAATCGAATAACTTTTGTTCTTTAAAACTAAAAGTTCTAAATTTTTAGTATGTTTGTTATTATCCCAACGAATCGCAAACCTCCTATTTACAACTTTTAATTATCACTAATTACTAATTAATATATTTTATTATTAAAATTAAAAGATTAAATTTTCTGAAATTTTAATATGTTGCTGGTATTATTATTTTGTATGTTGCTATTTAAAATGAAGATTTAACTCTAGCTAAATATCGTTTAATCATTATTTTAGTTTTTTTATAAAATAACGAATCAGTGTGAGTTTAACGCTTGAATAATTTAATAGCGTTCTGGTCGCCGTCAAAAATCGTTCTTTTCGCTGTCCATTAAAGTAAAAAATATTAGTTGAAAATTTAAGTAAAATGTTAAAATATAAGTAAAAAATGTGTAAAATTTTTGTTTTAATTGTTTTGTTATTATTATATTTTAATACTTGTTTGATTACTAAAAAATTAAGATCGGCATTTTGCTTTTAAATTTAGTTTACTTTTATATCACAATATTAATGAGTGCGTGTTCGCTTGTTAAAATTAGGTTTAAATATAAAAAAGTTCATATTTAAATTTACAATTTAATTAATAAACCTATTAAATCAATTATATTTATAAAAAAGAATCAAACAATTTCGAACCATATTTTATTTATCAAATAAATCTAGTTGTTTTTATTCTTATTTGACGAATTTTGAAAGACGATAACTTTTGTTCTTTAAAACTAAAAGTTCTAAATTTTTAGTATGTTTGTTATTATCCCAACGAATCGCAAACCTCCTATTAACGACATTTAATTATCACTAATTACTAATTAATATATTTTATTATTAAAATTTAAAGATTAAATTTGCTGAAATTTTAATATGTTGTTGGTACTATTATTTTGTATGTTGCTATTCAAAATGAAGATTTAACTCTAGCTAAATATCGTTTAATCATTATTTTTGTTTTTTTTTTAAATAACGAATCAGTGTGAGTTTAACGCTTGAATAATTTAATAGCGTTCTGGTCGCCGTCAAAAATCGTCCTTTTCGCTGTCTATTAAAGTAAAAAATATTGGTTGAAAATTTAAGTAAAATGTTAAAGTAAGTCAAAAATGTGTAAAATTTTTTTTTTAATTGTTTTGTTATTATTATATTTTAATACTTGTTTGATTACTAAAAAATTAAGATCGTTATTTTGCCTTTAAATTTAGTTTACTTTTCTATTACAATATCAATGAATTCGTGTTCGCTTGTTAAAATTAGGTTTAAATATAAAAAAGTTCATATTTAAATTTATAATTTAATTAATAAACCTACTAAATAAATTATATTTATAAAAAAGAATCAAACGATTTCGAACCATATTTTATTTATCAAATAAATCTAGTTATTGTTATTCTTATATCTATAAAATAATAACACCACAACAGGCCGATTGTTTATCATACAACACAATAACGAAAGCTAAATATATTTATTTAATTTTTTGCACAATCACAAAAGCAAAATATATTTATTTTTTTTAATGTTTAAACCACAATTAGTTTTGAAATTGAATTTTCAGTATTGACATTTTTGTATTTTTATATTTTAAAAAGCAAAAAAACAATAAAATACAATAAAATTACAAAAAAGTAATTTTTTGACTCGCTTTCGAATTGTTGATATCAGGATATACATAAGACCAAACTTAAAATGTCTAAAAATGATCTTTGATTTTTAATAAATAAACAAGCAATTAAATATGATAAACACACAAAAATATTTTCAAATATGTTTTTTAATTATTAAAAGATTAAATATGTTTTTTAATTATTAAAAGATATTATTAAAAGATAATAAACAAACAAAAATTAATTTTTAACTCGTTTTCAGGTAACTAATATTATGATAAACAATTGAAGATTTCAAAAATTTATAACAACTTTTAAATTTTAACATACAAACTCGTATTAATTAGTAATTAGTAATATTTAAATTATCAAAATTGGAGGTTAGAAACATTATTTAAAAAAAAAAAAGTCAAATAAAAATGAAAATAACTACATTTATTTAATAAATAAAAATTGGTTCGAAATTATTTGATTATTTTTAAAATTAATCTTTATTGTGAATAAATTTATGCATAAACACTACTTAATTAAAAATATTAACTAAACTAATAAATCAAATATTACGTTTTTAATTTTTAGATTAAACCTTTTTTTAACTATTAGTGTAAAAATTTTAAAACAAAATCAATTTTAAAATTTTAAAATAAAATTCTTTAAGAATTTAATTACAATAAACAAAAAAAGTTTTTAACACATTTTCTTATTTTGGTATTCATTTATATTAGACCCATATTTTAATAATTAAAATTGATCTTTAATTTTTTATCCATAATAATAATAAATACACTTACAATAACAACATGTTTCGAAATCTGAGATTTCGAATCATAATAAATATATTTAAAAGTTATATTAAACTAAGAACTTAAAAAAGTAGATTAAAACTGGAATAATTGTCTAATTTATCAGTGACAAAAAAAAATAAAAAAACTAACCATCAACGTAAACAAATAATAAAAATTACCTTAAATCTGCTATTTTAAGCTTTACATCTTTAAAATTTTCAAATTACGTTAAGTTTTTATTAGTTGTTCTTATTGGATTTTTTCTCTGGTATTGTAAACGTACTTCATTAATTTGTTGCAGTTGCCTCCCAATATTTAGGCTTGTTGTTTTAACAAATGGTAAAAAATTTAATTTGCAGCAACACTTTGAAACAATTCTGAAAGAATTAAATAATTTTAAATATTATATAAATTAAAAATACGGATAACGAAGTTGTCAAACATTTAAAAATGGGTTAATTTACAAAAAGTCTATAGTTGTATAAATGCCAACACATTTAAAAATCAAAAAAAAATTCAAAGTACTTTTTTAATAAGGTTTTATGAAACGCAATTTATATAAATATTTCTATACAATGGATTAATAAAGAGAAAACTATCAAATAATTTACTGTTTACAAAAAAGCAAACTTAAATTTAGTTGGTCGCCAGGGGGCAGTCAAGAACAATCTCTTTATAGTGTATTACAACAGTCCAAAGCCTATCACCTTAAGGTGATACGAAAAAAAACAGATCAATATAAGTCCGGTAGTGTGGTTGGGCGGTCATGGCAGCGGACTACGAGCCGCCACACTATTCGTCCTTAAGTCCGGCGTTTACGAATAGCACAAAACACGTCATAACAGCATATCCCTCTCAATAAAAAAATATGAAAACCTAAAATAAAACAAACCAATATAAATATACATATATCATATTAAGTTGATATAGATAAAAATAAAAAACACCTATTACACTTCCAAAAACACAAATACAAAAACGTTAAAATAACAGAAAAAAGTAATTATACATTTGTGATAGACGAAAATGCTACACTATTTGCCCTTGACCCCGTTCACAGCTTAAACACATCTTAACAGCACAACTTTTTTTTATAAAAATTTAAAAATCTATCACTTTAAGGAGATGCGATAAATTAATAAATTTATATTGCTGGGTGTCAGGTAGTGTGGTATATCAAAATGTTTCTGATATAAGCGCACCAAAGCACACTTCGGCACTTAAACTAAGAAGACGTTAATGTTTTTTTGCAGACATATGATTTTTTATTAATAAAATGGACAAGCTGTAATAATATCGTGATAATGTTAATTACATTGCCAGATTATCTTATTAATAAGCTGTTGATATTGGCTTAAAATATATCCATAAAGGAAAAATAATTTAGTTAAATAATTAAGTCACAACATTTTAAAATATACTTGTCACAAATAGATGACTTTTTGAACTCCTTTTAAAAGCAATCAACTTTGCCAAACAAAATTATCTAAGAAAATTTCAAACGATTTTCTCACGCGTTTATAAGGCAAATTTAAGATCAAGTTAAGCAAAAAGTAAATACCACAAATCAGAATGGTTATGAATCATTTTTTCTGAACCATGACACTAATCTAATTTAATTCGATAAAAATAGTGTACGTTGTTTACATAAATTAAGATCCGGTCGCACGGCAAATGAAAACAAATAAATAATAGACTTAAATTTAATTTTGACTTATAATTAAAGTTTTGTTAAACAAAATGTTAAAAATGCATTTATTCAATATCAAAATATTTAATAGAGTTTAATAGACAATGTATATGTATGTCCATTTTATTGACAGCTGGAAAATAATATGACACCTTAAAAATACCTATAATATCCCAAAACAACAAATGTTAAGCAAGTCAATGTTTAAGTTTGTTTGATAATAAAACTACGGCTTTCATTTAACTTCATAGACTGTTTGGAAATAACCTGTACAATTTGTAAATGTAAAATGTTGTTGGTGTCACATAAAAATTACTTCGTCTAAAACTGTTAACACATTAGCAGTTGATGGCACCTCTCAACGATTGTGTTGAAATATAGAAAGTGATAAAATTGTGACGACTTATAAAAGATTCATTTTCTAAACAGATTCATTTTAGTATCTTTAGACTTACTTTTATTGTTTTAAAACTTGTTATATTAATTCTTGAATATAATGGTAAGAAGTAACATAAAAGCTAATTCTCGGTTTTACCCATAATATTTAATATAAAAATAAAGCTTTTAAAATGTTATATAGTCATAATGTAAAAGGAAAACAAATAGACGTTAAACTCTAAAATATTTATTGCATTTTATTATTTAGGCAGGAGGTAAAGGAAAGAAGGGGGGTAAGAAGACCCAGAAATCAGCTTCGAACGGGTTTTCGATGTTTGACCAAAATCAAATTCAAGAATTTAAAGAGGTAATATTTTCATTAAAAAAACATTAAAATAACATATTTAAAAATAAGTATCACTATAAAGTGTGTCCACCTTTATTAGTTTAATAATTGTATTAGCGGTTATCACACAATAATAAATATATAAACAGGCTTTTTCAATGATGGATGCAAACAGAGATGGATTTATTGACAAAATTGATCTAAAAGATATCTATTCTGCACTGGGTAAAGTTTTCATTTAATAAAGTGCAAGTTTAATTTATTTAACTGAAATTTAAAAATATGGTAAATACTATAAAAATATATAAGACAAGTTAAAAATAACTTTAGAAAAAAATATTTAATCTTAAATCTAAAACATTTTTACCTTTATTTTAATTAATTTTGATATACATAATTAGGTGTTCGAGATATTAAAATGGAGAAATTAGAAGCTATGATTTTGGAAGCACCAACTGCTATTAACTTCACCGTTTTTCTTAACATGTTGGCTGACAAATTACATGGTAAAAAATTGATTATTTAATAAATTTGAGGGCCAAAAATTGTTATTTGAATAACAATCGTTACAAATTAAACAATTTTCTATGTTCTGTTTAAAATAAAACCTTTTAATTGAACATAGCTAATGTATTTAGAACACGCAAAGTGTGTACTGCCAAAAAATTTAGCATTTTTTAAATTATATTTTATAAATTTAGTTTATATTGTTGTTAGGAACTGACTCAGAAGACATAATTGTTCAAGCGTTTAAACTTCTTGATCCAGAGCAAAAGGGGGTTGTCCATAAAGAATAGTAAGTAAAATAAAAAAAATAATATAGCTGAGTTTAAATTTTTTAAATGTTTCTTATATGAATTAAAAAAATGTTTTTTTTCTTAGCCTTTCTCAACTTTTAATGACGCAAGCTGACAAATTTAACAAGGAAGAAGTAAGTAATTTAATAAATTAATAAACAAAAATTTTTGAATAAAATCAAGTGAAAAAATTTTTATAAACCGACCCGTAGAAAATTTTAACAGATTTCGCTAATAAAGGAAAACGAAATTATAAAAGTGAATGTAACGTCTTTTATTAAAACTGTTAAGTAAACCAATTGCTAACGATTCTGACTTGCCTTTTTACATATTTACAACGACTTATAAATCGTTCACTAGAAATAAAACACTTGTTAAACTTTGTTAATCAATTTTAATATTTTGCTTTAAAGGTTGAACAAATGTTCGATATTGCACCGATTGACGTGGCCGGAAACGTGGATTACAAAGCTCTTTGTTACGTCATCACTCATGGAAAAGAAGAAGAATAATTTACATATTTTGTTCCTATATGTTATTAACAAAATTTATATTAACAGTTTTAAAAGTTTACCACGATCATGTTTTTAGAAACCAAACCGTTAAAATTTTATTTGGCAAATCTACGTATTTTTTTGCAATACCACTTTATTTGGTTTAGTTTACAATAAAAGTAAGGGATCAATTTTTGAAACCATTGTCTAAGTTCATATAGCTTTAAATCGTACAATAATTTCGTTTTGGTCAAAACTATATTAAATTATACAATTGTAATAACAACTAAACAAAACTATAAAACGCTAAAATAAGTTTATTTTACAACACAAAAAAACAAACTGAAAGAGTCTACGCTTTATTCAGTTTAATTAATTATCTCCATTAAGAAAAAAATAAACCCCCGTTTTAATTTCTTCCCATGATTTTAATTATACCAAAATTTTATACCTATTTCGCGTTAAAAGTCGGCGGTAGCTTTTGAAATCAGAAAGTTTTTGCTAGCTTACAAGATTTACCCATGTACCGGTGTCTTTGAGGTTTTTGTGTCGGCCCGCTTTGATTTACTTGATCGTCGGTGCATTTTTGTTAGACCCGTGATAGCCTCGCAGCTTGATACCCAAAATCATCAATGTACTTTGGTGTTTATCCCATAAACACGAGCCTTACAATGTACCAATTGCGAGTGCTATTGTGTATTATAAAGTGGCACCAGGAAAAAGCGTTTGATCGCTGTAATCAGATACCCCGTGCCGTAAACGATACAATTTTCAGCCGCCATTGCTTGCCGAAGCGCTCGGGAGACTCAGCTTTATTCAATGTCTTTCGAATTCCGATTTTGGAGTCAAAAAGGCCCTTGTTTACAGTATATACTCCGACGACAACGTTTTCCGAATCGGTATCTCAATTTAAAGAAAAAATGTGAAAGATTACCCTTCGGTATCCCACTTCAGCATTGTTCTATAAATTTACCCACCTGATTTACGACTACGAACAAACAAAACTGGTGAGGTCAAAACATAAACGTATATGAAAGAAAATAAGTCGTTTAGCGAATCAGAACTGTTGTTTTAAAATCACGTGACGGCAACACTCAAATCTGTTGGTAACCAAACTTTGACGTCATTTACCGACAAACAGATTTCCAAGTTTGCAAACATGTCGATGTGTTTGTGGTCAAAGCATTGAATTAAAGTAACTGAGTCTAATAAGCGCGAAGAGCAACGTTTACAGTTAACTTGCCTATTTGTGCTTTCGTGTTATCGGCAACCAGCTTTTAATTTACCTCTCATGTAAATCGAATGTCGACAATAAGACCATTCTGATGTTACAATTTAAATTCAGTGTTTTGGTGACTAAGTTTAGCTTAATTTAGCCAACAGATTATGTAATCGATTTTAACACTCTATAAACGACGCTACCACATTAACATGTTACGATAAACATTTTACTACATATTCAAACTAAACTTTTAATTTTAAACCTAAAGTTCAAATCAGAAAATAATATGATTTAGAACAAAATTTATTAAAACAAACACGATATCTTGTTGTGTAGATATATATTTGTTTGCCATAGGCACGACATCTTTTGACATTACCCAGAGTCTGTTATCGCGCATATACGTGTGTCCTTAACTTAAATTGGACTCATTGTCACTCAAATAACCAACAAAGATAACTCAGAAATACAAATTAAACTTTTTGATACACGAGACTCCAGTTTACGTTGAAACTCCGGAGAACTTCTATATTACAGAAAGAACAAAAACGAAAATATGAAAAAGGAAAAGGTAATACTATATACGATTTTTTATTGCGTTACATATTAGGGTGTTTCTTTAACTAATTTAATAATAAAAGGTTAATTAGAATAATATATGGTTAGTGTTACTATAAAAAAAAGTATTAGATGCAGTGTACCACTTTGTAAATTAATAAAAAAATGAAAATGTAAAAAGTTCTTAAAGTAAGTATTATACTACCTAAATATGTTTTAAATATTTAAAAATGTTAAGATGCATATATCGTATTTAATTAGACTTAAATATGTTTAAAAACAAATAAAAAATGAATTTGTACATTTAACAACAATTGGTGTATTATTATAAATGTGATAACGCAGAAAAAATAAACGCAATTTAACGGTTAAATTGGATGTACAAATGATAAAACAATTTTCTTTTATACTGTAAGTTATGAAAACGTTATTACTTTACGCAAGTTCGAATCCCGCGGGACGCGTTTCGCTATGTATCTTTAACATTTGGGCTGAATGAAATCGGGCAGCCGTTGCAAGACAGCTGTAACGAGCCGGCAGCGCACCTTAAAAGGCTCTGAGCAGTCTAAGTGCTGGAATAACGCAGGCTGATGCATTACTAAATATAGCAGCCACTTAACCGTTGCCACACATTCGAATCGCTTTCTTTTGACTTTGTCTTATCCGTAGTTAAGTCAGAAGTGCTTTGATAAGTGACAGTGTCTATCCTTCTCAATATCACTTAAAGGCAGTGTATCGGTAACAAGCATCAAGCAAAATGGTAAGCTCGCGAGGAATGTTTAAATTAAACAGACAAAAAGTGTAGTGATGTGATGTCATAGTACATCGGGTGACAAAACAAAAAATTCTATATTTGCTTCAAATGTGTTTGTTAGAAAAAGTTTAAATGGAGTAATTATGTATTAATATCCAATAAGTCCAGTCTAAATCTCTATTAATAATCAAATTTTTAGGCAAGCCGAAAAACCAAGAAGAAGGAGGGATCAAAACAAAGATCACAAAGGGCGACCTCCAACGTATTTTCTATGTTTGACCAATCCCAGATTCAGGAATTCAAAGAGGTAAAGTATAGATTTGTTTTTAAGATTAAAAATGTTTAATTTAACTTTTTAACTTAACTTATAAACGATATATGTTGTTAAGTACATAGTTTTCTTAAACCTAAATAAATATTGAGCGTGTTATAACCAGTTGTGTGTCAAGTTGAAAAACCCTTTTATTTTTACAGTTTGTGTCAAATCACATTTTTATATTTAAATAATGGACAAAAATTTGCTTTTTACCTATTTACTATTTAGTAATTAAAAACGGTTTAGTACTAACACAATGAAGCCTGATGGTAGTTATTCGGGTTAAACAAAAAAAAGCAAAAAAAGGGAAAGTTTACATCCGGGTCATGTTTTTCTTCCGCTTTTCGGCGCACTGCTGCATGACGAGCGCTGATGACTCGTTTATTCGTGATCCTATTTCGTGTGTATATTCGTCGCTCGCAGAACACACGCCGTAGAGTCACGCGTTATGTGCTAATTGCCTAAAGTTTCAGCGATGACGTCACGAGCCTGGAGGTACGTGTTCTTCGGGTCGGAAACGACAGTTACCGGTTTTAAGAAAGCTGTGAGGCCCTGTTAACTTTAAATCGGTAGTTAGTCACAGCACAATACAAACAGTTTCAAACAAACATAAACAAATCATTTTTCCTCTTTCTATTTCGTATGATAAAAGTTGTTTTGGTTAACGAACGGTGATGATTCAGGTTTACAAAAAAAGAGCACACGTGGAAGCGTTTATGACAAATCCTAAATAAAACCGCTTAAAACACTCAAAAACTTTCAAAGTGCCATGGATTTTAAACAGTGTCTAAAAAAATTACTTTTAAATAATTTTTAACTTGTGTTAAGTTTAAATTGAGATTTAACAAGTCAAATATAAAGTAACTCGATTTATTTTTTATGTAAACCTTATTCAGAAAAAACTACTTTCTCTTAAAACCGGAAGTGAAAAACTCATTTCTCAATTGGCTATTTGTTTATTTCTTTAAGCTAAACTAAGAAAATAAGTCTGCAATTTTGCAGCGGAAACAAACGCAAATCGTCTTAACGTAATAAACTATAAGTAAAATACATGTTATAAACCTGGTGCTGCTTCATAATTTTGAAAGCGAAAATTAAAACGTAATGTAAGAAACATTTTCCCAGAACATTTTAATAGTTGACTTAAATTGATTGTTTATATATAATTTTTATTTAAAAACTTTGTTTGTATGCTTTACAGGCGTTCACCATGATTGATGCCAACCGAGACGGGTTTATTGATCAAGAAGACCTTAAAGATACCTATGCGTCGTTAGGTAAGTAGTTTATCGTTTGATTCCAGTTAAGGACATGTTTTTAATAATAGCCTATTCCATTAAGAATAATTTATTTTATAACTTTAAAAAAATTTATAAAAAAAACATTTTTGATAATGGTAACATTCAATAACAACGTTATCTTGAGGTGCCTTATAAAATATAACCAGAAAGCGGGTTTAGCCAGACATAAGCCCTTGCAGTGTAAAATCATGTAAAAGTTGTTAAAGAAGTTTAATTTTAAAAAAATGGTGAAAGTATGGGGACAGAGCAACTCTGTTTCGTGTTGTAACATGTCTTGGTTTTAGGCCGTGTCTTGTCTGAAGACCAAATAAAAAGCATGTTAGACGAGGGCAAGGGCCCGGTCAATTTCCAAGTTTTTTTGGGGATGTTTGGCGACAAGATATCTGGTATAAAACATTAACAAACAGACATTGTTTAGAAGTGTGTGAAAATTTCACAAACATTTTTTGAGGGTCGTTACATTTTTTGCTGCTTTCCATTTCATTTTCTAAATAGCCTAAAACGATCATATGTTTCTTTTTTACATTTTTGTTGGTTGTTTGCTTCGTTATTCTATTTACTCTCTGATCAAAAAAAGACAGGCTTTTTACCGAACACTGAAAAAACGTTTAGATTTCAACTAACATATACATAAACATCGTAGGTACGGTAAAAAACGAAAAGGCATTGGATGAAATGCTACAACAAGCGCCTGGTCAACTTAATTTTACGGTTTTCCTTTCCATGATGGGTGACAAAATTAAAGGTTTAAAATAAAATACAGCCTGCAACTTACACACGTAGTTATATGCACTTAGGTTACAAATGACGTGTATTACTTCCCTAATAAAAGCGTATTGCCAGCGATAACAATTAATTTAGCTAATCTAAGGTAGTTTTATTGCATGTAGCAGCATGCATTATTATGCATGGCATGTTTTTATAGCAATATCGACAAAACAAGTTAATTTTGGCAATATTAGTTATTTTTTTAAATCCAGCATGTTAATTATTAGTAAATTTCTAAATTTTACTCAAGCAATAACTTTTAGAATACAATATAAATTTTTAGAGAGCTGAAAATATTACAAGTTTTTCATTAACAAGGTCACGTGATTTATTTTAGGTACCGATCCCGAGGAAACTATTCTTCAAGCCTTTAAGATTTTAGATTCGGAAGACAAGGGAGTTCTTAACAAAAATGTGTAAGTAGAATTTTTTTTGAAGTGTTTGACCCCATCTATATAAAAGGCTTAGTAATTAGTTGTTGTGACCTATTTACGACCAAAAAAATGCCGACCGTAGGGCCGACTAGTTTATATAAAAATAAACCAAAACATAAAGTAAAATTTTTATTAAAGTTAACTTTTTAAATAAAAAATATAAAATGTTTATATTTTAATGAACAGGATTGCAGAAATTTTGACAACTCAGGCAGATAGATTTGACAAATCAGAGGTAAAATTATTTTTTTTAAACAAAAGCAACGTCACCGCGCAAGAAGGAAGTTTTTTAAATTTTAATTAACTGCGAAAATTTCCGAAAATTTAAAAATTTTGTAACATACACGTTTTGTTTTTAGTTGTTTTGTGTTGCAAATTTAGGCCATTAAACTAAAATAAATATATTGTTAAAATTAAAAAGTAAAATGTTTCTTTATTTTTACTTTTATTTTATTTTTTGACATGCACTTTCTCTAAAAAAAATTTGTGTATGGTTTCGACTTATTATCTAAATAATTTTTTTAGCTGAACCAAATGTTCGATATTGCTCCAATCGATGCGGCTGGAAACTTGGATTACAAAAGTTTATGTTACATTGTCACCCACGGACAAGAAGAAGAATAAGAATAAGCAAATACAAAAATTTCAAACATATCCTGAACTTTTTGTTAACCGTTATAGTACCGTTCTGTATTTATTTTTTCAATCGTTTTAAAGATAATTTTGTTTTGGCAACGTTTAAAAAGATAAGGGAATGCTTTATTTTTGTAATGTTTAACATTTGGAAATCGAATATTTTTTGGCAAAATGAACGAGTTTGGTTTAAGCATATAATTAGATAATTAACCGAACGTAAATTAATATCATTTTCGTGTAGGAGTGAAATAAACCACACATGCATTAGTGTTTGATTAATTAATAAACTAATTAAGAATGTCAGTTTATTCAGTAAGGGGTTTAATCTGGCCTTGGGTATCAAACAATGACGTCATTCCCTATAATACGCTCATAGGCAAATGGTTTAGTATGGTACTGCTAGTCGTAACTCCTACGATAACTCGAAAACTGATCATATTGCGCTATGCTGTTGTCACTACTAGTATACCGATTGCGAGAGAATTAAAAAGCGAGAAAAAGAGAGAGCAAAGTGAGAGAATAAAAGATAAAGGCCAGGAGGAGCTAGAAGACAAGACGAAGCACTTCCGCAGCACGCCGGCTTCCGCTTCTAACATTCACACCGACTGAGTCCGAATTAATTATTAGAGCAGGGTATTATCATAGGGTATGGGTATATGCTAAATTCGCCCGATACGATAACAATGAAAAAGGCACGACAGAAGCCATTGTTGTTAAACAATCAGATATAATGTGGGGTCAAACAATGTCAATAAATCTGAATTAACAGTAAAGCTCTGTAAAATAAATCTTAAATAATAAATAAGCAACATATAGTTAGATATCTTTAATGAAAACTGAAATATTATAAAGTGGTTTAAGTCTACTGTACTAATAATATAACATGTAACAGTACGCGACAGGCAGTTTCAGGCTACTAATATCTATATAGGAAACGCGTATTATAGTAACGTATGAAATAAAAGCCCTGTGCGAATTAACTATACCGTTTTGTACGCAAAACAATCGAATTAAAAAAAATTGTATTTTAAAACAATTTGTTTCTGTAATTTTTAAGATTGTTTCTGTAACAGCCAAAGGAACTTTATTTTCTATAGCACCATTTTATTCCTAAATTTAAAGTACATGTTTTATTAGTTAGTATTAAAAATAATTTGAATACTAATATATTAAGTCTTATTTTAACGCCTTGGTAATTGAAGGGTGTTTGGTTTGTTTCCTGTTCTTTGGAACCACATTTAATTGCTTGTTACAACGAATTCGCTTTTCCAGTTGTACATTAGGTTAAAAGTATATTCTTAATTATCATATTACATATATATATATATATATACTTATATATATATACCCTTTAAGCTGTTTAACAAATTCAACAGAAACTTTTTTTTTTTTTAATTTAGAAAAATTAAAAATATTGTTGGGTTTTCCAAAATATAATAAAAATGCCGAGTTTTAGTTAAATTAGGTTTATTGAAACAAAAGCGAAATTTAAATTTACTGTAATAACAATTTAAAAAACGATGTTTTAATATTATTTATGTTTCATAGAAATTAAGGTTAGATTTTGATTAAATTTTGTTGAAAAATAATGCAAACCTAATTGTTAAAAACGTAAGTATATTTTTATTTAAAAAAACTTATCCTTTTCTTAAAACAAACTTTTTATTTAAATTTATTTTTTTTATTTAAAGTTATACTTTAAACCAGAATACTCAAGCTAAACGCGATTTTTTAGTTTTAAAACCGACGCCATATTGTTAAAAGTTTAATGTAATTATATCGGAAGTTTTAACTTATTTTATTTCACGATATTATAGGCATAGGCGCTTAGCTCTGGACGACTTAATTTATTACCTGCACATATAACTTAAATAGTTTTAAACTATGATTTTCTGCTACTGATTTTTTTACTACGCCATTAAAAGTATTCATATATATTGTATTTACATCTAAAACATGTCAATTTCTTACCATTTCAAGGGTATAATTTACATACTAACCCTTAGTTTTAACTTTTTTATCAAACATTTCGCTATGCTATAACTTATTAGCTATAGCGCCGGTGAGTATGGGTAACATGATTAATACCGAAAGATTTTTCATTGATAAATGTTCACACGACTGAAATCACCGACTGTTATGCAAACGATTTAATATTTCGATACCTCTATTATTTAACATTAGAGATCCTACATTATTTAATACTCATCGAATAAGCTTTAGATACCAAGTCTAAATTAACATTTGTGCGTATTTAACTCTATAACCTTAATGTTAAAACAAAAACATTTTTTGTTGAATAATTAAATCATTAAATAATCACAACAAAAATTCTACGAGGTTTAAATTTTATTAAATCAGCTGTAATTAATATTTATTTTTTATTTTACAGATGTAAAACGCAAAACGAATTCAACAAAGATTTTTAGCGACTGGATCTTATCGAGTAAACGAGGATTTCCAGTTTAAAAAAATGGCTGATACAGCGTCACTTTTTGGTTCTAATTACCCACAGCCGGGGGGAAACACAAACGGAATTTACAGGGACCCCGCTGTTCATTTACAACCCAACTTACAAATGATTCAACTCAACGGCCCGCGTTCTTTATCAAAACAGCCGAGATGTTCTTCCAATAGGCAGCGACTGCATGCCGGGAGTTTCGAATTCGACGAATTAGCGCCTCCCCAGCCTTTAAATCAAAATGACAGCAGGCCTCAGTACCACAAAGGCACAAACTGTCCGTCCCCGGAATTAAACCACGGCCCGGTAAATCAAACTCTGGATAAGAGCTTGCAAATTCAAAAGTACAATTATGGCTTTAATGCAGCAAGTGGAGAGAATCATTCCATTGCGTTAGGCGAAAACAAACCCTACGACTCCACAACAACTTACGATGAGATGTTAAGATATGAATTGCCTCCGCACATCGCGAATACGTTTCAAACCAGCATATTAGAAAGCGGTGAAACTCACAGCTTTTTGCAAAACGGACTACCTCATCAATACAGTGGCAGTGTTACTTTCCAAGGCCCGCCAAGTCAATCACAGCAGGCGTGGTCCGATATGAGACGAAGTAGTTCTCATTCATTATCATCAGGTCGATCTAACTCAAGCTGTGGATATACACCCCTTAGCTCCTTGTCATCGCCAGGCCAAGAACAATTACAGTCCACCTATCCATACGCGGACCTAAATTCAACCGAACCGGCTAGTCTATCTCCACTACTCGAATGTATTTCTTCGCAACAACTTAACTCAACTAGTGGCAGAAAAGACATTTCAAGTCCCTTAGTTTGTGATCAGGGCACTCACGAGATAAAAAAGCAAAACGTTTTTGTTTGGGACAGACAAGATCAGGACGAAGCTACCTTTACGAGCCTCGATACATTTACAGACACAAAGGGTTACTTAAATGAGTTTATGATAGACTGTAAGCGAGAACCAGACAATGTTTTGCACTATGAAAATCAACATGATGCTCAAATGTACATGGAAATTAATTCTGCCGAGCGTTATCATGCAATGTATGCGCAAGAAAATGAAAATTACGATGGTGATAGTGCAATGGACTACAATAGGGAGGAGAGAGAATTCTCAAAGAGTCTGGCTTCTAAACTACCTTTGTTGTCATTTGTTCATTCAAATCCCGAGCAGGATAATCAAGTCTTTACAAGATACGCGTTCGGTAATAGCTCAAGTTCCAAGGAAAGTAATACAGACAAACCTAATTTTTCTAAAGTCGGCACAATGGGTGCTGACAGCAACACTTTGCATAGTTCAACAGCTTTACGAGCTACTGGTAACGGGCTTTATGCAATGGAAGATGATCCATCAATAGTGGAAGATTATAGGCTAGCAAAATCTCTTACACAGGGCGACTTAAATGATAGTAACTGCCGCCCTCCTTATTCATATTCAGCGCTTATTGCACTTGCGATTCAGAGCTGTCCAGGCAAACGCATGACCCTGCGTCAGATTTACCACTATGTGGAAACTTTTTTTCCGTTTTATAAGAACAGCAAAGCAGGCTGGCGAAACTCGATACGACACAACTTGTCCCTGAACGATTGTTTTAAAAAGGTGCCCCGGAACGAGAACGATCCAGGTAAAGGGAACTATTGGATTCTGGACCCGGGGAGCGAAAAAATGTTTGACAACGGAAATTTTAGGTATGTGGTCTTTAAACAATTAGTAAGTCTACTTAACCTATACCATAAAATTGCAAGTATATTACTTATAAAACTATAAACGTTATTTAACAAATTGCAGTTTTACAATTTCAAGTTTGAAATGTTATACCAAAACAACAATTTTCCATGCTTTAAAATTAAAAAAGCAAAAAATAAATAACAAAAAATATCGTACAGTTAGGTACAAAGAGATTAATAGTTTTAAAATAAAACAACAAAAAATAAATTTTACCCAACCATACGAAGTTGGATTTTTACACAACTTTACAGCATATAAGAATGGACCGCGCTTATAATCTTCCTTTAACGATTGAAACGCCAGTTTGTGGCACAGGATGGAAGTTGGGCTTTTAAACCCCGCACAATTCTGTTAAGCCAGCTGATAATAAAGCCAACATCACTCGCACAACGGAAATAGTGACGCATTTTATCAACCAACGCGACAACGCCAGATATAAAGCGCAATAGGTCATGCTTCGGTCCTATGTTTATATATTTCGATTCATTGTTTGTTGATAATAGCGAAACTATCGCCGCGCCGTGGTGCGATTTTGTTTGGTCATTTTGAACTTAATCTTTGTTTTGATTGAGTTATCTAAACCAAAACACAATAGTTGAATGTAGGCAACCTTGTTTAACGCAAGCTTTTATTTAATACATTAAATTTAATGTAAAGTTTCGATTGATAGCGCGCTTGTCTTTAGATACAATTTACAGTAACAGTACTTCAATTTAATTGGTGTTAGCCGAATAACATATTTAATCCATGAAGCCTTACTTTACAAAAAACTCGAAATTAGAACAATTTGAATAATTATTAAGGTTTTTAAATGGCCTATGTTTTATACCATGCAAATTTTTTATTTGTTTGTTTAATAAAATTGTGGATGTTATACACAAAAAAACAAAATATTATAAACGCACTTTGCAAAGCAAACTGCGCCATATGTTTAACTGGTGACGTTTAGAATAAAGGAAGCCAATGACGTCACTTTTAGGAAAGATAGCGGAAATTCTACTCTTTAACAACATTCCCTGTTTAATCGTTTGCGTTTTAAAAATTTGCCGAAATTTCCAACTCACGTTAATGCTAAAAAGATTGTCAGTTGTGTTTGTTATTGGTGGCCTAAATTATAATACAGGAAAAAAAATATATTTGTTACATAAACCCTAGTGCTTAACAGCATTACAATATTGGTGGTTTTTGTCAATAATAACATTTATAAATATATTATAAAAGCTTTTATAAAAAAATTTTTTAAAAAGTTTAATTTTAATGACGTAATTAATAATTCGTTACGTCATTACAGACGCAGAAGAAGACGCAGGGTGGAAGTCCGGGATGCTGGAAACCATAGTTCCTCGCCCTCCCCGCATCCTTTGTCCAAAATGGAGGAGCTCATGCACTTTCAAGAAAAAACGTTTAGAAAACTTCCCAACAACACGAATCGCTATGAAAGCAACGACGTCATATCTTTAAAGGGGTTAAGCTCGTCCGCGTTTACCCCGGTTGTTAAAAAAGAGCCCGAGAATGGGTTCACGGGGGCGGCAAGTTCAAATCCTGCGGAAGACTTAGCGACAATGTATGATAACTCGCAGACTGAATTTTACCCGGCTTTGTCAGATAACCATACGCCTCTTAAAGAAACAGTCGACTGTTCGGACACAACTAATTCTCTTTTACCGTGATTTACAAATAATATATTAACAACTATTATTAAAATAGCGAATACCTAAAAGAATTATTAGCCATTATTTAAGTCGTTTTAAAAAGCAAAAATTTCAGGAAATACCGTTTAGTAATTTTAACAAGATGGTGTTATATTTTTTGATTTTAGACTGTTATGGTCACCACATCATCAAAACCGAGCGCGTATTAATGTTTAAAAAAAGTACACCCGTTGTCTAAAAAGGGCTAAAAAAAAGTATTTTTTTGTAATATTGTTAGACGGTGTTTCTGGTATATAGTAATGGTTTTCAGTGTTTGTTTATTTTTGCGTAGCAATCAGTTTATAATGCCCAGAAAGACATGGAGTTTTGCACAGTTTTCTCGAAACGAAAGTCCTCATTATTTGCTATATTGTGTTATGTATTATTTTTTTAGAAATTCGTTTTTTTTTTCGCCCCTTTTAAATATATCGGCAGCATTATATGCTAAAGCATGCTGAAAGTATTTATCCTTTTTACTTATTTCCATTCCTTCTATATTTTTCTTTGTTTGTTTGTTTTTACCTGAGCACACGTTTTCTACTTTTACTTTACGCAGTGTAGATTGTTATATCAATTGTAATAAGTTTGCATTCAAATCATTGCCGTACAGTCGCTTTTTTGCTCTTGATTTTTTCTTAGCCCTGCCCATGTGTTTTTTATATCGTTGTGTTTTTAGTATAACTCTACGTAACCTAGTTTGACGTCATGTGTTATCAACCTTACGAATTTAAGGACACAATAACCATGAAAAAAAATCGGACGTAACTTTTTAATCAATGAAATAAGTGTTTCGCTTTGCCTTTAGTGCAGTTTTGCCGCTAAGGCTATATTTATAATATTTATTGTTTATCTCATATGTTTTGTATTGTATTTCTATTTTTGTTACCGTGCAAATTTGGGCAGTTGCATTTTTGCGGTTTTGTTTTTCATTTTTTTTTTTTTTTGTTCGCCTGCAGTGTTAAACTAACTTGTACAGCTTGTATATATTATCTAGAAACGGCAAATAGTTTATTAGGCAAATTTTTATTTTAGTTCGTCGTTGGACCAAGTGATTTCTTAGTTGAAGTCAAAATAAAATTTCTTTAATCCTAAATCGTGCTTTTAAATTTTAACGCACAAAAAAATCAAATTAAAATTGACATTTTAATTTAAATATCTAAAAGACTTACTAATTAAATTAGTATATTGTTCATTAAACACCCCTTTCTAATTTTAGAACCAAAAAGTTCGTGAAAAATTACGTCACCCAGGCCCCAGACCCGTTATATATCTTTATAGGAAATGACCTTTTTAAAACGTCATAGACACCTGATACTTATACCCGTTTTGTTAAATGAAGCGGTAACGAAAAGGCGAAAAATAACCCAATATTCACTTTATTATAATTACGTGCGTTTGGTCGATATTTTAGTTCAGCGAATTTTCGGATATGACTTTTGTAAATGGTTGATGACTAAATATATTATATATATTTTTTTGGATAATCAAGTAGGAAAATGGTTCGTTAAACAGTCCGCAAGTAATCTATGCACCTTTCATGAAAAGGGGAAATTATTCTTTGGAACTAATTTTAAAACAATCTTACTGAGTATAAATGATTACAAAGTTTTTTTGTTTATTACTTTGCCTTAAAATTTCTAAATCCTTTAATATCATTTTATAAATTGTAAAACAAATTTGATTTTTTTATTTTAAATACGTGTTTATTTTATATTACATTTAAGATAAAAGGACAGGCTCATATTATTATGTAAAAAAGTTAAACATTTTACACATACGTCTTATTAATATTAAAACTTAACAATATGTTGAAAAATTGGTCATGCTTCGGTCTTATAAGCACAAAGGTTTAATTAACCGTACTAGGTACAAGACATACAAATATCATGTGTCATTTGACTTTTTACTCGAGCGTAGCTAACCAAAAACGAGAGAAAAACGTAACGTTTATAAAAGAGCGAATTCAATTTCGTCGACCTTACTTAGCAACCAGAAATTAGGAAAATTGATAACGAAATGTAGAATTTTTGTCGCTTTTAAAGACAAACCCCATACAGTATCGGGTATAGAATATCGAACGCATAACTGTTTTTTTTATAAATGTTTATTTTTTATTTTTGGTTTTAGAAAATTGTAGATTTGTTTGAAAGTGGCGAATAATGGTCTTAGTAGATCGTCATATAGGTAGCATGAACCATTCGACTTTTACCACTCCACACGCTCCAACGGCGCAAGAAATGATGGAGATGCCGTCAATGTACGAAAACTTATACCAGTCAGGCGGAATGCATATGGCGGGAAGTAGGGCTTCGCACCACGGCCATTACCCGCTTGAATACCCGGGGTCGGCCACTACAAATCCCTACCACTTATGGGCCGCAGCGGCTGGCAATCCGTACAACACATCTTATATGCAAGGATACACCTCAAGTCACCATGCAGCCGTTGCAGTGGCAGGCCAGCGCCATCAACTTTTAGGTCAACACCCTTCTTCACATCACGGCACCGGGTTTGGATCAGACTTTCCTTGGCTTTCGCTTTCGAGTCAAACTGAACTTTTCAAAATGGTGCGGCCTCCCTATTCGTATTCAGCGTTAATAGCAATGGCCATACAGAACTCCAAAGAAAAAAAACTTACACTGGCTGGAATTTATATGTACGTGGCCGAAAATTTTCCTTTCTATAAGCGTAGTCGAGCGGGCTGGCAGAATTCAATCCGTCATAATTTGTCGCTGAACGATTGTTTCAAGAAGGTTGCCCGAGATGAAGACGATCCTGGTAAAGGGAATTATTGGTCTCTTGATCCTAACTGTGAGAAAATGTTCGACAACGGAAACTTTAGGTAAAATCTTGCGATTCTTTTAAGCCTATATTTAATAAATTACCAAAACAACACAACGCACATGAATTCACAGTAATTGATTTAAAAAAATTATATTTCGTTTGTAATAATAAGTGTTTACATTTCCTTGTTAACGTTTTTTTTATAATAGAATAATTTAAAGTAAATTTTCCTTTTTAACTACACTTAACATAATAAAGAAAGTTTGCCACCATTTTGTTACACGATCAAGTTGCTAAGAAAATTTATAATTTACAAAAAATTGAAGTCACGCTATAGGATTTTCAAGATAATTATGAAAAAATCTATTTACGTTTATAGTTAGCCGATTTGTTATGTAAAATTTAAACAAATTTTGAATCACACCTTAATAATACCACCGATAAAAACTTCGCAAAACTTAAAATTATTCGATTTACCGAACTGTTAAGACATTGGCCATATACATCGAGGTATATGAGCCTTATCATGATTATCAACGAGATTTGAATACGCCATATCGTTATTAGATATAAACTTTTTGGGCCAGATCGAATTAGGCTGATCGGTCCTGATAATCGCAAAGCTATGACGCTATCTGTTAAACATCTATAAACAAAACCTTAGTTCGGGTTTTAAACGAAGAAGAATTTTGCGGAAAATTATTTAAATTTTAAAAACTACTAAGTACCAAACAAATATTTTTAAATTTGTCACAAACTATTATTTATTTAGTAATCGTCGTAGCGAACCAAACCCATAAACTTGATAAAATATATTTTGTTATCACTATGTGTTTTTAACCTGTTAATGCCTAAATTTCAATGGTAACCGCAAACACTTTTACAGTTTAAAATGAACTTAAAACCTAATGTAATTATCACCACATAGTCAAGCAAAGTATTATAATAAAGTTTGTACGATTTTACAGTTTATGGTAACAAAATAAACCAACGTTTGCCTAATTACTTTATTTTGATAGTGGTTTAAATTGCAACACAGTTAATATTCATACAATCCAACTTTTGGGAAACAAAACAATTTGTTTTATATAACGATAATGTAACAACACATTTTTAACGGTACGCACAAAAATATTTATATATTTTATAACTTGATAGTTTTTATCTTTATTTATTCTTAGTCACAAGTTACAATAAAATAAACATAACATACTGAAGTAAAAGGTTGCCCTGCCAAACTAACAGATTTATAGCTATCTAATCCTAAATGTGTAAATTCATTTAACGTATTTGTTTATTTTTACTTCACCTAGACGAAGGCGAAAGCGACGTGATCAGGGTGACGGAAAAAGCGAGAGGCCCGAAGATTTTAACCTACCCAGAATACCTCACTGCTACTCTGCTGCAGCGTCCTATGCAGCATCGTCACTTTCGCATAAGTTCAGTGAAACAGAAGCTGCCAATTACAGCACAGAGGTAGATCGTCCAAAAGATGACGGAATACCAGAGAATATAGGAATGGAAAGTGGCATACCACCATCGCCTACTGATATGGCAATGCAACACGAGCAGCAGCAAACAATGGGTCCACAGCACAGTCAAATTCAGCAAACTCAGTCGCAAATTCAGCAGCAGCAAGCCAACAGGCCAGATTTGTCCCCTACCTACCATTTATCACCGCAGCAACATCCACTGCCTGTAAACAATGGATCTTGTGACACAACTAACAATGATAGTCGCATAACCGCGGCGGTAGCGGCGGCAATTTTACCCGATTTTAAGCAGTCTACCAGCCAGTCGCATTTTGACGCTATACGTTATGCTAATTTTACAAACAATATTCCGACTTCGGCACAACAGAGACCTAGCAATAGTTATCCGGCTTCCCACCAAGGGACCAGGTTCGGTTCCGGTCACCATCTGGGATCTCAAGCACAATACCCCACACATTTTCCGGGCCATCAGATGCAGCAAAGGCCCTTTAATTTTACAGTTAATAATTTGATTCAACGACCTTATCCAAAAATGTAAAAGTTTTAAAGTGCAATCCTTTTTGTTACTTTTCCTTCTTAAGTTTATATTAAGTTACTTTTGAGTTTTACAATTGTAGTTAAAATTTGTATTAAACTATTTTACAAATAAAAGTTTACCTTTCAACGATTATTAAAGTTTTAAAAATAGTTGATGCCTTTACCGATAAAGTTAACGTTTTTACATTAGAGTACAATAACAAAATAATCTTAATTTGTGCAAATGTCACCATTAAAGGTTATGGTGTTAGGTAAACTTTTGCCCAAACGACATTTGGCTAAATATCAAATAACACCGAAAACGAGCGATTCTTCAAAAAAAAAATAATAAGTGAAATTTTACAGGCAGCAAATCATACTTTCTATTTTATGCGCACGTAGAGTATAATTTTCTGCGGTGAAACCTTAATGAGTCTCGAAATTTAAAAAAAGTTTAAAAAAGATTTGGTTTCGGTTACTCAAAAAAAAAACAGATTCGAAAAAATCAGGCCGGAGCGTCTGAACCGTGTTCGCCGACTTCGCGGTTCATTAGTCCCGCATATATTAAATAGCATGCCCGGATATCGCAGCAACAAGGGTTTGTGGTGAAGAGGGTGTCGCCATCTTGGGTTTCAACTCTCTTTAAAGTTGGACGAAAGGAAATTTTAAATTAACGATTTAAATTTTTCCCGAAAATTAAACAGAATTTTTTTAACTACATCAATTTTATGTAATTGGGGTAAAATTACAAATGATTTTATAGAACATGATACCATTTATATGCTTAAATACAATTTCAGTAATTTTGCTTTTATAAAAAAGCAAGTTTTACATTGCTAAATTAAAGAAGACGTTATACAAAATAATAAAAAAGTAGTTGTTTTTATTGGGGTCAAATCCCTCAACCTTCTCGTAACAGAATATAGGTTCAATTTCGTTAGGGTCTATTAATAGCAGTTAGAGACCAAAGTGTAACGAAACATAATACTCGAGTAAATGATGTCATTTTAAACAACATTACAGTATTTTTTGAACAGTTTGTAAAACTGGTTGCAAATGTACAAAATTATTCCTTTACCAATAACTTGATATATAACCATTTATCTTAAATATGTTAAGATATAATAAAGTTTGTATTACTAAATAAAGAACAAAATTAATTGTAGGGATGTTTTATTCCCTTAACAAAATTGCAACCCAACAGGTTTCAAAATATGACAAAATTTTCCCAGACGTTACAGCATTTCAAAATTGACATATTCATTAACCAGCGACCGCATAACGATACAAAAACACTAAAGTAATTATAGGCGTCGTAAACGAGGGGGCAACAAAACAAAATTTGCTACATAAACACGATAGTTATTTGTTTAAGAAAATAATTAATTTTAAACAATATCATTTTGATCAAATAAACCAATTTACCATTTTTAAACACAATGAGGTTAACAAAAATACGCTTAATACATTTTTTAGATATCGTTAATTTTTACATAAATTTTTATCAAAAAAACCAAAGAAAAACAAAGGGTAAATTGCACCCCCAATTTTTTTACCAATTGACCCCTATATAGAGTTGCGTGCACATGTTGTTATCTTGGTCGTTCAAGTAATTGCAATATATAACTTACATGCACAATGAAGCGAGTTGTTGACTAAACTGAACGCAATTGGCATTGCGTGAAGCGCTAAACATACGCACGTACACGCAAAGTGCGACACGTGATTAACAGTTCAGGTGACGACATTCGGTCTGTATTAAGTCTGTTACTTTGCGATGATATATTTTAATTTTTTTTTTGTATAAATTTTTATTTCGATGTGGGAAGGTCGAATGCGCGACCTAAACATAGAGTAACAACAGTACTCCGACCCAGCCTCGAGTTGCCTTTAACACTTTGGGATATTAAATAGATTATAATTGCCCGGTAGTTATGCTGCTGATTAAGTGTTAGCTTAGCAGGAGTTCATATTGTTTATAGCGCGTACTCAAGGGCGCTACAGCATGAGAGCAGTAGGGTTTGAATCCACGAGCTCATGTGTGGTGTAGCAAGTGTTTTTACCACTACACCACGCTGCCGGTAATTTTAAAACTTAAACCAATGTTTTCACGAGTTAACAGAAATACCGGGTTTGAAAACAAATGTTTAACAGACGGCGAATTTACTATTGCTATTTTTAATAGTTTACATTAGGTTTCCAAGTTAAAGCAGTGTTTAATAACCAAATGAAAATTTAAATTGTAAACAAAAAACAAACGCTATAATATAATGAAATTTGGACAACGACATGTTTATTTAACTATGTTCAACTTCTTAAAAAATTATGCAATTTCGTAAATATTTAAACTACTTTAAAATTATTTTCTTTGCAGAAGATGATTAAAAAAATACATTATAGTGATACTTGCTGACAGAATAACTATGTGGTATTGATCGCCGATGTAAGAGGAATATCATGTTCTGTCTGTCTTTCGCTTTGATTAAAATTGTTTCGTTTAAACTAAGTTATTTTATAAAAATTCGATTTTACAAGCGTTGTTATTAAATATTTTATTACAAACATGCTTAGTTAACGTTTTTTCCTTCTGTAATGCCAGAAATGAAATGGTAATGCATTATTTTGACAACAAGATGATGTCATAATTACAAAAGAAATTTTGCTATAAAGTCAGTTTTAGATGTTATCTGAAAATAAGATTAATTCCTAATGTTATTAATATGCACAACATTTGAATATTAACTTTGTTTATTTTTTTCAAATATATTTTTTCAAAGTGTAAGCGTTGTTAATTTTTTTGTATTTTATTTTTTTTATTTTGGTTTTTCGCGCATTGATAAAAGTAAGTAATAAATAAGATGTACAATTAATATTACAATAATGCGACGGGAAAAAATGACAAAATCAATTTAATGATTTAAAACATGCCAAAAGTAATAATGTTTACACAAAGATTTTATAGTATACTATGGCCACCAAACCCAGATTTATATTTTAGTAAGTACGTTAAAGTGAATGCTATAGGTCGTAGTTTCAATAATATTTTTTAAATTTAAATAAATTTTAAACGCTTAGTAATTTTACGACGTATTTTAATTAGGTGTCATTAACAAAACACCACAAATTCCAAATATTTTAACGTCGTTTAAGCTTCGTCAGTTAAAAGTTTAATACGCGCGTCATATTTTAATCCGCTTACCCGATTTCGGTTTTGTTGATATTCTACTTCCGAAAGTCGTTCGTCTTGCGCTGGCACTGTGTTTACGCGACGCATTTTTTGACGAAAAGTAATGAGATTTTGAGGATTAAATCTTTCAAAAAAGTTGCGAGACAATCGCCTATTGATTCGTGTTCTTTTTGATTACGAGCGCTCATTAGTGGTTATTTTTTCATACATTTTTTGCCACACGAGGCGTTTTATTAGCAATGTTAAAAAAAAATATTTTTTTGACATTATCTATTACCTAAAACAGGCACGTATTTTTAATATTCATGTTTCGCATACTTTTAAATAAATTTTAAACTATTTTCAAGAATGTAACGAATCGTGTTAGGGTGTAAATAATTTAAGATGCTTCAAATTTTCACAATGTAAATTATTTGCTTCAATTGAAAACAATATGACAGACCAGGTGCTAAACATATTTAAATGTAATTTTGTTTTATTTTATAAATTAATTAATCGAATAAATAAACAACGTAATTCAATTGTTAATTTGTGCTAGCAATTTTTTTTAGTTTTGTCCAATTTTACCTGTACACACATTCTTTAATACAATCTGTGTCTAAAAACGTCATAAAAAAATCTCTTTCTAGATATAAATTTAAAACATTAATTTATTTTACATTTTCTGAGTTAAAAAAAATAAAAGTTTAATTAAATTTATTAAAATCCCAAAACTTAAAATTGAGCAAACGGCATCTTTATTTACATGTACGGTATGCTATAGACAACCCCATTGTCAATCAAGCATTAAACTAAACCTACATAATCAAATTATTCAAACAAAAAACAAGACCCAGTTTATTAAAACCAGTTTTTGCACTTAGTCAAAATTCTATTCAGTTGCAACAGCGTATTAATTTATAGCGTAAATTTAAACAAATAATATCTATTGAAGTATTAAAGATGAAAAGGATTAATTAGTATACGTCTAAGATAATTATTGCTCAAAACAGAATTACGGCGACCAAGTGTTAAAAACTGATATACACAACAAACAAGCAGTTGGTTAATTGATTTAGTATATTATATTGTCCCATAACAAAGGCAAACGTTATGAAAATTAACAAAAATTAGATGTAATCAAATTTTAAAATTATAGGACGAAATAATTTTAATTCGTTGGAATATTTTTATTTAAAGTATTTGACTCTACAAGTATTAACATTTTAGTTTTTTAGACATTTTTTTAATAATAAAAATGCAAGGTTTTAAATATTTTTATCTTCAATGTGAAAACTATAGCTATGGGTATTGTAAAAAGTTATAGTAACTAATGATTTGCATAACATAAAGTTTTAACTGCATTTTAGTAATGTTTTAAAATTGATGTTATTGAACTAAGATTACTTGATCATTCCTCTAAAAATTGGTTTTAGTTTCACAGTAATCAATATTGCTTTAAATGTCTGACAAAAAACGATAGAACAGAAGCAGTTAAATGACATTTTATAAAGAAAGAGTATAACCGTCTTATAACACTAATGTTTAAGTAGCATTGAATATTTAATAGAAAGTGTTAATTGCAATGGCAATTAACTTTAAATAACACAAAAAGATTTTTTTATAAAATAAATTAAACATTTTTTTGTTTGCTGAAACATGATTTTAGATATAACCATGTAAAACACAACATTTTGATCTAGATTTTTATCTTAGAACATTAGAATCCTCGCTAAACAGATTTCTCTTTTAATATGTTTAGGATTTTTTGTCACAAAATTTTGAAAATTAAATATGAGAAACGTTTAATCGTTGTTGACAATTAGGAAAAAAATAACATTTAAAAAAATAGGTTAGCAGAGTCGCCAAGCTAAATATTTATATTATAATTCAACATTATTAACAATACATGCACATAATTACATTTAAACTTTAACATACGTAGAGTCAAAAAAAAAACGTCTTCAGTATAAATATGATCCCTACCTGAACGAGATCGAAATGTTTCGATTAATTTGTCAAACTTGATTGTAATCAGTAAAGTCGAGTTATGCGATCACCACTGCTTAATCCTTAAGCACTTAAGTCCGCCCGTCGTAAGGTCAAACGACATTACTTTGAAAACGATGTCCCGCAAAAATGCATGACGCCATAAAAAAATTCTGATGACGTCACTTACGTATACAATCATAAATCACGGGCGGTGTAAGCGACATTGTTTGCGACAACAAGTTTTTAACTGCAAATGTCGAAAAAATTTGTTGTTTTAAATAGTTAGTAAGGCAAAAATTATATTTCAATTACATAAAAATATCTTTAAATTCGCCCAAAATTCGTTCGACCCTAAGTTACCCCAAAAATGGGGTAAAAATCGACCTTATCACTTCTATTGGCAATCAGGGGTGACGGTTTCCTTCAATATTGCTGCCGTTTTTCGACTTGCTTTTTATTATTAAACAAAAAATGTTGCTAAGTATGTTGAACAACAAATAAAAAAGTGTGCCTTTGTAATTGATTATCATAATCCTTCGGGCTAAAAGCAATGAGCAAATGCAATAAGCTTTATGCTACCGTATTACAACATATATCGAGTATGGCTCATAGTAAGCAGTCAATTAGTTAAAACTTTAATATATTTATTTTAAAAGTTGGGAAATCACTACGAAAATTGTTTGAAAATTAATATTTATGCTTTTAAATGTAACAGTTATGTCATATTACTGCTTGGTTTTAGTAAAAACCGTTTTAGTTTTTTTTTACACTATTGATACTACTACTACAAGCATTTTTTTTAAATAATCCAGTGAACGCAAAGTTCCCATACGAAAAATTAGTTGTCGTTAAACATTTCACACACAACAAATGATTTTGTAAAACTTTTCTATCAAATTTCTGCATCGAACTTTTTTATCAGTTCATCTTTAAAATAAAAATAATCTGTAGGTTAGTGTTAAGATACCACTTAAAAAAAATGTTTGGTGTACTAAAATATTTAGTTTAATAACATTTATTTAACTTAAATTTATTAGGTGTCTATTGGATTTCAGTTTAAATTTATTTAAAAAAATGTTTAGTATTCGTTCTTTAAGTAAATTTATAAAGTTAAAAGTCATGCAGAATTCACACAGAGTCCAAACTTTTCGTAAACCCGTACCCAGATTAAGCAAATATATTAAAAATTTAAACCTAGCATCCAAAAACACTAATTAAGCCGAAAACGCAATGCCCTATTCAAGCTTATTTAATTAAGTTGATTGACAGTAAAGTTTGTCGTCAGAAAACGTGATAGTGCAGGATAAGCTCAAGGCTTTTGCACTGCAGGTAACCGTAAACAATCCGGTCGCAGCCTAAGCTACGGCATAACTAAGATACTTATCTGTATGAACCTAGGACAGAGTGAGTATTATGACAACTGTAGCCACAAACGCCGTCCGATCCAGCCTAATATTTGACTTAATACTGTGTTGCGTACACAAGCAAGCAACGCACTACGACCCAGTGGCATATCGGTGGCTTAGCTGAATTTATAAACAAATTGGCCAAGCCAGCGCGAGTTTAACGCATTCCGCTCCGACAAAATCAGAGACAAAATTCGCTGAAAATGGAGAGTTTATATAGGCAACAAGTTTAATGCTGTGCGAACCTAATTTGTGTTTGTTTGTATTTGTGCTTATGTACGTACATTATTTATGAATATTTTTGATCTGATAACTGCTTTATTTTTTTATCGTATACGGCAATCACGTTTTTTAAAACAAATATCCAAATGTATTTCTCAAAAATTGCTACCGAACAGATTTTGTAAAATGTTTTATCACGGCGCGAGCAGCCATTCTACATATAATTAGTAAGCAAAAATGTATATTACTTGTACTTTACGATCCACAAAAATACTTAGGACCGTAAACTACAAGTGAAAAATAAAAGTTCGTTCGAAAAGTAATGTATATATATATGAATTCCTGGGTTTGATTGTTATAGATGGCAAACGCAGAAGCAAGGTATTGGAGATAACCAATCTAAAGCACAGATCCTGTTTTAAAATAGTAAACATCATACATTTCGAATTATGAATTCTTGCGTAAAACTTTTCGAAAATTTAAAAAAAAAAATTTTTTTGACATCGAATTGAGCGTGAAAAAAAAATAAAATAAAAAATGTTGAGAATAAAAACTATTTTAAATTAGGGGAAATTTATTTATTTGCGACACAACTTGGTATGACTGTTATGACTATTACACTTACGGTTTCCAATTGTAAACCATTTAGTTTCTAAAATAATTTGAACAGGGAAATTTAGTGACAAGTTTAAATTCAAGTTAAAATGTTTTGTCTACCACATTTAAATAAATATAAATTTTTTTCCTGTCGATCGAAAAAACGCTTTAATATTATTACGTAATGCCTATTTATAATATCGTTCATAAATTAGATTATATACATAGCATTTTCAATACAAATTTTATGTTAAAAAATAAAAAAAAAATGTTTAAAATAGATACCCAATTAAAAAGTGACAAAAATATTATACAACCACGTAATTAGTTTAATGTTAGTGTCAAAGTCTATGTTACTGATTTGAATATGCTTTAGTTGTTTTAAAGCACAAGTAACGCATGTCAGTTTGCCGGTCTGCTTGCCACAAATCCGAAAAAAGTTTTCATACAAACAAAAGCGTTGTTTTTACACAATAATATTCCCAAAACGCTGCAAACAGTAAACAAGCATGCTGTTTAATGTCAACAATATTGCTATAAAAACACTCTCTAAGAAATAAACGGACAGGTTGTGCGCATTTCGCTGCTGCCAAGCGAAGAAAACATCATCTACAAATAATACCGCGAAGGCATTTGGGGCGCGAAAGCAAAATGGCGGTCAAGCCGAAATGAGGTTGATTGATTGAGGATAAACTCAACAATGGCTCATTATCTCGTTCTAAAAGTGGATACAAATTACTGGAAATTGCGCGCAGGTTAAAATGTTGGCCGTAGTCAGATTTTCTCAGGGTTTTTTCTTCTCTTTTCCCATTTGTTCTTCGACATCGCGACATCCGCGGATCGAAATTGTTTGCTCAAAACACGAACCCGAGACTCGAACGTTGCCAAAACTTTCCTGCTCATTCCAGACGAGCGAGCAAGGCCTCACACCGTAAACAGCCAACCCGGCATCGATGACTTACTTAATTGGCTGCAAACTGCTTAGAAATGATGATATAGGCTAAAAATGTCGAAATTTAGCCTCCGCTAAGTGATTGTGAGACACCGCGCAACTTCAGGACTGATTAGAAAGCTAAATTCCAAGCAGCAAGGCAGAAACATTGCGTGCCTAGCCTCGTTGAGTGAAGCCATCGTAAATGTGTACGGAAGAGCCTCGATTCGATTCACAAAACACGTCGCAGGTGCCGAAAAACGATCACGAGAATCACAAAACAAAATGTAAGTAGAAAAGTTACTTCCAAACCACGTAACTAGTAAACGACAAAAGGACGCCAACGGAATTCCATTTTATTGATCGCGCAGTGTTTTGACATCAACGTGGTCCGAGAAAACAGCGACCGAGCAGATAAAGAGGCGCCCGGAACAAACCCGGGATCAGGGCCTCTTGATTTACAGGCAAACAGTCCCGTGTAGGGTTTCTCGATGCGCAATACAAACTAATCAATAATCCAAAACCTAAAAATTACTGAGCTGTAAATGAAATGAGAAATGTTAACCAAATAAAAAACGAAACACCACTAAAATCTTATTTTTAAATTAATGAATCATTTTTAAGAATTGAATTAAAAAAAACTATTCTTATTTTTTAAATGTTTTAAAAGTAAGAGTTAAACAAAAATAACACAATTTTAAGTTAAAAAAATTGTAAAGTTATAACAATATATTATTGTATTAAACATTTTTTTTGTTTACATTCAGGATAACCATGAGCAAAAACATTAAAATCTTATTTATAAAACTCACACAAAATAATAATTTTTAACATCACTAAAAATAACTAATAATTAAATAAAATCGTTTGTTAAAAATACTCCATAAAAAATCCAATTATGCCAAAAAATTGTTAAATATATAAATTAATTTAAATAAATAAAAAAAATTAACATTTTTAAGATAAAAAAGAACAAAACAAAAATTTTACAATAGGTTTTCCAACTGCCATAACAAAACTATTTTGACACCAAATTTGTTTGATTATAAACCTGAAAGTTGTCGTGTAATTGAATAACAACATTAGTTACCGCCATACACCAACGGTAAATGTAAACTAGTGTCACTAATAACAATTTGGAGATTCAATTCACAGAACAAAAAAAACAAAAATTCTTTAAATACAGTATATATCTTACTTAACTATAGTGTCATTAGATATTTATTTTAATTACTAAATTTTAAAGTTTAAAAAAACTCAAACATTCTTCTTAAAAACAAAGCGATTGCCAAATAAAATTCATTTTATTTTTTATACAAAAATTTACTATTTGACAATCTTTAAATTATTTAATTAAAAACGCGCAAAAAAGCTTTTCCGAATACGTCACCCAGTAAAAGCAAGCCAACGTGAGAAAGTTACTGATCTTAATTCACTAATCCACACAAAATATTGTGTCATCTATTTAACATTTACCAACTATGCCCCGCCCACCTAGTGGTGATGTCATAATATCTATTGTAAGATGACTTTTCTAAGAAAGACGGTCTAGTTCCAGTATTTACACCAAAAACACTGGAATTTAAAATTAAAAATAATTGGTCTTAAAATTAGGTAATTTTGACTACGATTTAATCAATCGAAACGTTGCGAATATATATAAAACATGTAGGCGGGGCTTAACCTTAGATCCAAACAGTCGACCACTCTAATTAGGCTAATCGGTAACCCCCTTCTACCACCCTAAATCGATACCATAAACAAGCTGTGGCTATTGATTAAGCATTTATCCTCGTTACCACATGTGTAAATTGTCAACAAAAATTTAGCGAAACTCAGATTGAAATCTAGGCGCGAATAATCAAAAATCGACTTTCTCTCACCGTGTTTGTAGCGGTAAAAACATGGCAAAAACGGCTAATGGATTCCCACGAATATTCGAATATAAGTTGAATTACAAAAATGACGTCATTATTTAATTCGTGAAATATTTGTTAAAACATACTCATAGGAAAGCAAAAATAAAAATTTTAATAATATTAAAAAATTTAACTCTATACGTAGACCAATATTTAAAATAGCGATAGAAATTTTAAACTTAAAAATGAAGGTTTTAAAATTATTTGATCGAATTTTTTTTTCAAAACGTTTAAAAACAACAACATTAATAAACAAACGAGTTTATATTGACAGTTAACACCGCGCTAACATGTGCGATTCGAACTATCATAACTAAGCAACATTCAATTAGCAGAGCGATTTGTTACATATCAACAAAAAACGTTTATTGTTTACGAAATATAGCGCGCCGAGCAGTGAACGCAAAACGACGTTTATTTAACTAAACTTTAATTATTGATCGCCATTTTTGTGCCGAACTCTTCAATTTAATATGTCCCGTAACCGCAATATTTTGACAAATTTCGAGTAGTAGGCGAGGGTTGGTTATGTCGGCGTCACGTGTGTTTGTTGTAGCGATATACAAATTGGGTGAATGACAATAAACGATCAACGGCAAGGCTGTCTAATGTGGCAGGGATACGGCTTAATTACAATATTTCTTATATAACGTTCGCAAATGACCCTGGCATAATTTTTAAATGAGCGTAGTCTGACATTTTGTGTAAATGTTAATAAAATCCAATAACTAGAAGCCAGTTTTTTTTACCGTTTTTTTATACCGATTAACCCGTCATGTTAGTTCATGAATTTTTCGAAAGCCAACTATTAATCCTATAAGTTTATTTTTCCCAAAATAAATAGACATCTTTCTAAATAAATGATATTAAAATTAAGACCAAATTTTAGATCCATCTGTTTTTACACTTTCACAAAAAAAGTTTTTTTAAAAATATTTTTAAGCGTCAATTAATTTTTTTTTAATTTTTAAAACAAACTAAGAAGTTAAAACTTAGAAAACCGACAACATATTAAAAGCTTAAACATATTTATTTTTGTGTGTTACCATAGCAATATTTGTTCAACCATTTTGTTAAGAAAATTATTACCTCAACACTATATACTACACTTAAAAAATTCAATAAAAAAATTTTTAAATGTAAAATTAATTCCGAAAATTTATACTTTTTATATAAACAACATATGTTGCCCGATTCGAAGCAAAAATAACATTTAAGTTTCACCACCAAACTTTAACAAATTCAAAAAAAAAAAGTATGCAAGAAAAATGTGTTTCCCCCAACAAAATATTAAAATATTTTAATCCTTTAATCTGTATACGTTCCCGTCCAAATTTCTTTATCGCAATCGCAATAAAAAATCGCGCATAATTTTGAATAACGAGCGAATTAAACGATATCTCAAATCGACCATCGAATCGGTATATCACATATCGTCGTTCTCTTTTGTATAATATGAAAAAAGCGCTCGGTTGGAAATGATAAAAAGGGTAAGAATCGGGCCTTAACCCAAACACAGTTTCTCGGTATACTAAACAGTCGATATTAAGTCGCTATTAGTTTATTTCGTCGTCAAGCAAAAAAAAAAGTGTTAAGACTTTCTATTTGTTGTTAAAATTTTAAACCTTTTTGGTAAAAACACTTGAAAATTAGCAACCATTTTTTTGCGATTTAATTTAGATTGAATATTATGACGCATTTAACATAATATTTAAAAATAAGCAAGATTTTTTATTATTTATGACAGTTAATTTATTGCGATTAGAATTAGTAAAAAAAAAGTTTATGTAGCGTTAAATGAATTAATCTATATTTATATCAGTAATGCAATCCCCAGGGCATTGAATAAAAAAATCTGTTTACGTTATAGTGTCTAACCGTACGAAATGATCAATTATTCTTAACTAAAATTTCTTTAAAAAAATTTTAAATATAAGTTTTTTTTTATAAATTACTTTCAGAAAGTTTTTGTAACGCTACCTTAACGCTTTCCTTAACTCATTTGCGCTAAATTCGAAATTGTTTTTTTTTTCGCGAAAAACCTTCTATAATGCTTATTTTCTAAACAAAATCGATCCGAATGTAAAACTTAAGCAGTAAAAAAGGGAAAAATGTGTGTTGATAGGCTACATTGTTTATCCATAGCACCAGCAGGTTGTGAATGCAAACGTTATGGCAGTTGTGTAGGCAACGTCGTCTCCGAAAAAAAAATGTAATTACCCGCCGACGTTATAGTGTTTATAACAACTATACAAACTGTTTATGTAAATCAATTACACAGCGACAAGCTGAGGTGCTGTTGCATGTGTAAGCAGTTTAGCCAGTGTCCCCTAACTTGGACAGGCGTTGAAGCAGAAATTAGGCACAGAATTATTTATTTGCAACCAAATAAAACAGTTTATCCGAAAAGATAAAATTAAGTTTAGCGTGGTTAATTAGCTGTTGAGTCTCAAAACAAAAACTAATTTGGCGCAAAGAAAACTCAATTTTTTAAATTAAAAAAAACCTTGTTGTTTATATATTGCAAAACAATTAAAAAACTACCCTTAAATATTTGATAAAAATTAATTAATGCGCGAAATACCTTAATAGCACTTAGCAGCTAATTTGAAATAATATATTTATACCATAAGATAAGTATTGGGCGTTTCATTTGTTGCCGTTAAGTTAAGATAACCTTAATGAACCATGTAACAGTCGTGCTTAAAAATGAACTTAAGTATGACAAAGTCATGGACAATACCATTCAACAAAAAATAAATACGCCCAGACGATCTAAATATCACATAAAATAATTTTTAAAATAAATAAACCTTAAAAAAAAATTTAATTCGCAAACTTCCTAAAAATTAAAATTAGCATATTTGTGACCAAACTGTAATAAAACTATATAACAGGATTTTATACCATTGCATTTCTTGAACTTTTTTATACAACTTTAAATGATATTTTTTTAATATAACCTTGTGTTCAGTTTTTTTATATTAAATATAAGCTTGTTAGCACATTTTTGATTTTTTACTTTTACATTTTTTATTCATAAATGCATATTTTTTAAACAGAAATACTCATTTAAAATGGCAAGATTTACAATCAATTTAGTTTTGTAAATAAACTATTATGGTATATGGCTGCACAGATTTACCTGAACAAATCAATCAACAAGAAAATAAACTTCATCACCAACTCGAGCACAACGACCGATTTTATTTTTCCTCACCAAACCGAACCATTCAGGACCAAGCTCGAACCAGTTATTTGGCCGGTGACGTCAAAATAGTGGTCGGCGCACCATCAGACATTAATTTATACGACCAGGAACGACAAAACATTGGTAACATGATGAGTTCAATCCCGTCACATCACCATCACCACGCAGCTTCCCAGCAGGAGCTTATTGATGGCACCAGCGGAGGAACAGGTTCAATGTATGATAACTTTTACAATCAGAACGCAATAGCTGCACAAGCTGCTGCGGCCGCCAGGGGGCCTCACAGCGCGCCGGCAAGCCATCATTACCCTTCAGCACTGGACTATCAGTCAGCAGGAGCATCTAATCCATATCTATGGTTAAATGCAGCAGCTGCAGGAACAGCATCTATGGGTGCAGGTCCGAGCGCTTACAACTCGGCAACATCCTATATGCAGAGTGCAACGTACGGGGCTGCCGCAGCAGCGGCGGCGGCCGGGCAGAGGCAATTTTTCGGCGCGCCTAGTTTTGGATCCGATCTCGCCTGGTTGTCGCTTTCGTCTCAGTCCGAGTTATTTAAAATGGTTCGACCTCCCTATTCCTACTCGGCATTGATTGCAATGGCGATTCAAAACTCGCCAGAAAAGAAATTGACACTGTCCCAGATTTACCAGTACGTGGCCGAAAACTTTCCGTTTTACAAGAAGAGTCGAGCGGGCTGGCAGAATTCAATCCGACATAATTTGTCGCTGAACGATTGTTTCAAGAAGGTTGCCCGAGATGAAGACGATCCTGGTAAAGGGAATTATTGGTCTCTTGATCCTAACTGTGAGAAAATGTTCGACAATGGAAACTTTAGGTAAAATGGAGTACATGTTTCGCCATTTTGTTATTTAAAAACGTAAATTTTTAATAGTAGACAAGGAAAAAAACGGTTTAAAACATTCTGTAAACTAGGCCTAAGAGATAAACGTTATGGCACAACGGATCTTATAATTAATTATTAAATAAATATTGAAAGTCTTCAACATCACACAAAAAGAGCATATACACAAATGTGTACGAAATATAAACAATTTTTTGTTTGATTGTAAACTATTAAGTGAACCAAATATGTCTACCATGACAACATAGTGCTTAAATTGCAACGATGCGCTTTATTTAGGCAACAAATTACGTTTATTTACCAAAACGTTATCATAAAAACTTCCACTTTGTAACACTGAACCATAATTTTACTACGTCATCATTAGCAAAAGTAGAACAAAAAATATTTTTAAGTAAAAAATCATTAACATAAATTGTTCATTTATCACTAAGAATGTATTATGACACGTTATGGTAAGACTAAAAAAGTTTAGTGCTAAAACTGTATATTCGTATACAATATTAACTTAAATCTCACGGCCCCAAAAAACGGTTCATTGGCAAAACGGAAATGCGAATCTTTTACGATTATGGTTTTCGCTGAATTTCACGCAAATCACATGAAAGAAAATTCTTACATTTTGTAAACAGTTCGTTTTTCCCATGGCAAGTTGTAGGCCTACTTACGACCCTATACTTGCAATGTACTACGCTATAAAATGATGTTAACAGTAAACTTGCCTAACCACACATAAACATTTTTATAAAAATAAATGTCTTTCAGGTGTGATCTATGTGTTAGACAGGTGTCGGATCATCAGTTTAATATTAAACCAAAATGGCAAATTTTTGTCAAAACTTACAAAGCGTAAAATTAAACATAACAGCATGAAGTTTAATTAAAATGAATTAAATTTGAATGAAACACGGATTTAAATTTAGTTTTTTTTATCGCCAAACTATGAAGTATTTACAACAAGCTAAACAATACAATTTTGGCGTAACTGAATTACAGTTTGGATCGACTTCATAATTTGTTTACAAATTAATTCAAACAAAATCGAGTTAAAGGCAGCTTACGGTTCACTTAAATTTAAAATTAACAAATCAACTATAAAATTCTTCACAGAATAGATTCCTAAAAACTTAATATTCAGAGTTACCCAAAAAATATCATCAAGTTAATTTTATAAACCTCAAAAATCACAAATAAAAAATATGCGGTCTTGTGGTAAATATAGTAAAGTGACGATTATCAGCAGCTTATCTGAATTTCGATGTCATATCAATAATAAACCAGCACAACATGTTTACTATTTATTAAACACTCAAGCAGTATTATCAGCGAAACATGAGCCAGCGAAAGTGAATTAGCAAAATTGTTTAGCAACAATCTAAAAACTGTTTTCCCATAAACAAATCTTCGGTTCATTGGCAAAGCGTTTTGGGCTGCAGCTTACGCGAGAGCCGCGTTTAAATTTTTTAATTTTCCACCATAATCGCGCGTGCAATTTAATCTGAAAACTTCGGTTTAAAGTCGAGTGTCTAGCACATGTTTCGCACGCTAACCAGGTTGAAATGAGCGGCAAAGTAACGAGCGTGTCGCCTGTGATATCCTGGTTTATCAAAGGTCGCAAAACAGAAAACTTTAAATAGGATATCAATAAGGAAAGTAACCGAATATGAAAAGGAAAGAGAAGACTTGTTACTAGAAATAAAATAACGTTTACCTCAAAAAAAAACTAGTACACTCCTTTCATTCGCTGCTGTAGAATTAAATCATTGCTTTATCGAATGCCTAATTAAATGCATATAAATAACATACAGACTAATATATATGGCCAAGTAGAATATTTATAAAAATTAAACAATTTAAACTAAATTCTTTTTATATTGACGGAACTATTTTTAAGATAAACTTACTGATTTTTTAAAAGGAAATTTAAAGTTGTAGTCAAAATACTTTGGGACGTTTTCGTAGGATGTAAAAAAGTCAAAATAAAACAAAACCACTTTCACAAAATTTGATTGCCATTTTGTTTACCAAATAAAACAAAAATGTTTAGTGCGAGAACTTGTTTTAATAAACTATATAAAGTTTAAGCAAACAATAGTTATATACACTGTATGATTATAAGACAATAATACAAAAATAATTATTTATGTAAACAAATAATTTTTTACAGTATCATAACCGTAAAATAATTTTACGCGTGATTAAGTTACTAAAATGCAGCTAACCTATTTTACTCAAGATATTATATCTCAGTAATTTTAATCTCAAAATCTTCAATTTTGTCCATCTGAAAACCATTAAATTACGCAAAACAAAAACTATGCTACTGATATAAAATTATGTGCTAAAACTTTTGTCTAAAAATAGTAAAAAATTGTTTAGCATAAACAAGCATAGTTTGCTGCAAACTAAAATTAAGTCATACATTGCAACCTGTGTTAAAAAAATTTAAATTTATTTTGATTTTAAATATTTGTTTTGTTTTTAGAAGAAAGCGAAAACGAAGAGACCAAAACAGCATTTTAGGGGGCAAAGAGTCAATCGAACGACCCCCCGATTTCAACCTTCCACAAATCCCCCCACCGATGTCGCTGTTTGGAAGCAGCGGGGGTTTAAACAGCCCCGAGAACCGCATGGTGACAAGTCCGGGATCGATCGGGGGCCATACTGGTAGCCAGCAACAACACCAAAACAACTCGTCACTAATGGGCGGAATGAATATGAAGTTACATTCAACCAACAGTTGGAGCTCGGGAGATTCATCGTCATCGGCGGGAGGGGGAGGAGGTATTTCCGGCGGAATGCTTCACGTAAAGCCCGAACTTCAACCTCAACATTCAGTCGAATCCATGGAAAACGGGGGCAATGCCAGAGGGCCCTTAACCCCTAGTGCACAGCGAAGCCCTCTAGGACACAACATGGGTATCATGGAGGCTTGCTCCCGGTACGGAATCTCCGGTAATGGAATATCGTCCCCGGCAGCAACCCCCACGAGTCCGGAATGTCCAGACGGTGGTTACGGAGGTGGTAGCGCCGCAGCAATGGCTATGGCACACGGTCAGCAACACGGCCCATATGGGTCGGGGTCACGACCGATGACGTCACCCCACGGGAGTCACTGTGTGTCAAACCCGTTCAATTTTACTGTAAACAACCTTATCCACAGAAACTACAAAATCTAGTTCTTCCAAAATTAAATTTGCGATTTGAAGTTCCATTTTAAGCAGGATGTTTTCGCACTGTTTAGGTAGTTAAAAATTTTGCATCTTTTAATCAAGCAAAAACAGTCAAAGCAACTTTAAAATTTTACGGAAACTGTGACGTGATCAATTGCCTCGAATGTTTATCCAAAGTTTCAATTTTCAATCGTTTAGATAATATGTAACTATCTTAATTATTTAGCATATTTGATGCGATTTTTAATTCAACAATAATGAAATTATCTGAATGGAAAAACTTCAACTTGGTTTAACATACGTAAAGTCAAGTTTTTAATTCTTGTAAGCTTTATTATTTTCCAAAAGTTGCAAAATTTAAACGTTGGAAACTCGCCTTCTGACCTCGGTTTTATTAAATGATTTTTTTTAATTAAAAGATCACGAGGTCAAGTTAAGAAGGTTGTATTGGATAAATAAATAAATAATGTTTAACGTCATATTAAATAGAAAGCATCATAAATCAAGTTAACGCTGACAGTTAATGATTTAATCCGTAATTTTACGGTATACAACATTTTTGATTTTTTGTGTAGATTTTAGCTTATTTATTTTATTTGCAGTGGACAATATTACACTCTGTTTTGTGTGAAAAAATTGTTTTTTTTGACGTGTTTCGGCGCTTTTCGTGTCGTTTTTTTTGTAGAGTTTGCTGTGATGAAATTTATTTTGGTTTATGTCGAAATTAAATTTACAAAACAGGCCACAAGTTTGTTGTCACAACTGTGTCAAGAGTTCTGTGCGCATGGCCACCTCGTATAACCCGATACAACTCAGTTATAACCCATCTTCTATACAAAAAAGTTAATTAAGTAAAAAAAAATACATATTTAATTAAAAGTTACCAAAGATATTCTAATTTAAGTTTTGCACAAACTAAATTTGCGAACAACATTCCAGCTTCGAGCGTTTCAATCACGCAAGAAATAAACTCCATTTCTATCAAGATTATAAAGATAATAATCTATCGATCCGACAACTTTTCGTAAACTTACATAGCTCGGTCCCAGGCTTTCGCGAACTTGTTAGCCACGAAATCCTAACACAAGTGCGTTTGTTAGGCTGTGCGGTCCGGTACTGAGCAAAGCCTAAACCGAAAACGTGCGCTGGGTTTAACAAGAACAATTAGCACATCATGGATAAACATTGACTACCAAGTTTACGCGATGTGGTCGCATTGTATATGTAATAAGCGACGATAAAATCTCATGCGTTTACCGATGGTACAAGCTAATTACGAAGCTTGCGCTGCAAACAAAGCGTCATTTTATTAGGCTTCGTATGCGATGATGCAACGGCAAAAATTCCCGCCTCGTTTGTCAGTAGAAGCTGACGTCATCATTTTTTACGTAGAAGCGTCGGCAATTATGACGTTATAGTCGGTAATACTGGCTCACATTGGTTTAGGGGACAGTTTGGGTCATATGACGGGAGTTTAGGGGACGGTTTGGGTCATGTGAAGGGGGTTTATCATTTCTTCGAACTTAGTGCCAGTGACGTTACATCCTCGTAAATTAGCTTCAAATAAATCGCATCCAGAAAGATCACAATTCTACAAAATAAAATTTGAAAAGATAGTTTTCCATTTCGTTAAAAAACACACAAAAAATAAATTAATTTATTTATTTTGTTTACAAAAACAGAAATGAATTCAACCAAGTTAAAAATTTTAATTTAAAATACAATTGACAAAAACCCTTCTGTTTTTACTTATAAACTTGAAATAGTCAATGGGATATTTAATACCCACCACCATCCGGCAATAACTTGTGTAAAAATAATGAAAAGCCAACTTATGAAAATAATTTTTATAGAAAAAATAGAAAAATTGTACACATACTTACTTTATATTTTTAAAATGTTACGCTTAAGAAACGAAATTAAATTTTAAAAATTAAACTTATTTTACTATTAGAAAAACATTTTATAAACTGTTATAGTTAACGTGGCTACAAGTCTTTTCGTATCACCTTAAGGTGATAGGTTTTATATTTTTCATTGAGGAAGGGTGTGCTGTTATGACGTAGGTTTTATATGTTGTTTGGAGAGGGGATACCGTTTCTGAATATCGCCTCAAACCGGTGCCATGACCGGTATACCACTCTGCCGAACAACGCGGTTCAAGTTTTAAAAACATGCTCTATATCTCCCACTAACGAAAGAAAAAATTGTGCCTAAAACTAAGTTTAACTAATCTTACGTTATGAAATTTCGTAACCTAAAACTTAAAATAAACGAGCCGTATTTAGGTTATTTCTCCGCCGTCGGTTGTTTTACCACTACAAACATCAACTAAGTCTTCAAATATATATACTCCTACCCCAACCCTATCTAGGTTTGTTGCTAATTAACAGACAGGCCCCTAACGAAGAGAAACAACGTTCCGTTCACCATAGCAAAGAATTCTGACGAACTGTTTTTCATAGGTAAGAATTCTGACAAACCGTAATTCAGACGAAAGATTTAGGAGAGCCGTAGTGTATTTATGTTTTGTGTTGAATTTTATGTGTTCTTTCTACTTGTAAAAGTGTAACTATTTAACATAAAAGGCAATTAATAATATACATCCTCTATGAATTACTACATTAGGGTAAAGGTCCATTGGTTCAAGTTTGCAACTTTACTAAACACCAACGGCTGTTTTACCTGTTTGCAGACATCATCTAAGTCTTCAAATATATATACCCTTACCCCAACCCTATCTAAGTTTGTTGTTAATTAGCAGGCGGGCCCTCGATAAAGAGAAGTTTATTTCATATTTAATAAAAAAAAATTTTTGCTTACTTCTAAATCTGTACCAGCTAGTATAGCACCACGAAGATCACAATTCTTTAAATTAGAGTTTTTTAAAGTGGCAACCCTTAAATTTGCCCCGGCCATCAAGCTACCCTCAAAGTTGACCCCTTTCATATTTGCACCTTAAAATTAGTGATGTATAATCAATTTTTAAAATTTTTTTTTGCTTAAACTTAAAATTTTTTTTTAGAATATCAATTATAAAGTAAAAAAAGCTTTTAATATTGCAATACGAGTAAAAAAGCATAAAAGTAAGATAGTAAGAGTCAATAACATTTTTGAACTTAAAATGGTTTAGTGAGCTTAAAGTAATGTTAAACTGAGTATATTTAACAATATAAAAATATCAAGCCATAAAAAGTTTAAATAAAAAATAATTTTTGAGTATTATTTAACAAGGTGGGCAAATAAACACTTTTTTGTATCTTTATCCTCGATGTGGGAAGGTTGAATGCGCAACCTAAACATAGAGTAACATCAGTTACTCCGACCAAGTCTCGAGTTGCCTTTAACAGTTTGAGATATTATAGATTATAATTTCCCGATAATTATGCTGCCGATTAAGCGCTGGCTCAGCAGAAGTTTATACCGTTTATAGCTCCTTACTCTAGGGCGCTACAGAAGGAGAGCAGTGGGGATTGAACCCAAGCCCATTTATTTAACAATTTTACCTTCCATATTTGCCTTTAACCCAGATGGATCATCAAAATTACATCCTTTCATTGAAGAGCCATCTGCGTTACAACAAATCATTCTTACTCCTTGTAAGTTGGCACCCTGCAACATTTATAATTAATTTAAATAAATATTTTAAATTTTGTTATTGTAGAATTTAGTACAATATAAACAATTAAACTTAAAGGGTAGGACCAAAGATATTTTAATTTTTTTTTGACAATTTTACAGAACCTGACTTCAATCTTTAATGAATAAAGTTTTAAATTAAGATTGAAGACAAACTACTTCACTAGCAAAAATTATAAAAATTAAAATATAATCTTTTTTTTTGTATATATCTTTATTCTTGATGTGGGAAGGTCAAGTGCGCGACCTAAACATAGAGTAACATCAGTTACCTCGACCTAGTCTCCAGTTGCCATTTAGCAGTTTGGGATATTATATAGATTATAATTGCACCGTAATTATGCTGATGATTAAGTGCTGGCTTAGCAGGAGTTCATACCGTTTTTAACACCTTACTTAAGGGCGCTACAGCATAAGAGCAGTGGAAATTGAAACCACGACCTCATGGTGGTGTAAAAAGTGTTTTTACCACTACACCACACTGCCGGTCTTACAACACTACCTACAAAACCAAGTTGTGTAACCCTAGTCCCCACTGTTTAAGTTAGGTTAATCAAGATTTTTCCTCTTTATTTTAAAAATCTGTAACTTACATCCAATATAGATCCAGTTAGATCAACTCTTTCAAGCGAACAACAATAAAGATTAGCTTGAGTCAAGTTACAATTACTCAAGTTGGCCAATTTAAAGTTAATATAACGTAGATCTAATTTTGAAAGATCAGATCCAGAAAAATCAATACCCTAAAAATTAAAAAAATATATAAAAAAATTATTTTTAAACAAGCATAATTAAATAGTCAATATTTAAACAATATATAGACACAAAAATTGTAAATTAAACTTGACAATTGTGGTTTCATTAATTATTAGAAACTTATAAGCACAAAAAACTTGCATCCGATTTATAAATAACTAAGATATTATCTTATTTAAAATTTTTTTTAAATTTTACCTGAAATCTAAGCTCACATTTTGATGGGGTAGATAACAAAGCTTGAATGACCATTTGCCTTGTTAGTGGTTCTTCAAAATAAGTTCTTTTTTCATTCTATTCACACCATAAAAATTAGGATAAATTGGATAGATTTTAAAGAGTTAAATTTGATAGTTTTTAAAGAGTTTAACAATAGTTTAAATATACAAAAAAAGTTTTACATCTGGCTATTGCTTTTAAATTTCTTGAAACTATATTTTTGTAATTACAAATAAGGGTACATACTTTAATAATTTTTTTAATCTCTTCGATTAGATTCGTTAAGCCATAAAAATTTGCTTCTTCCAACAATCCTAAAATACAAGAGTTTTTTATAGGTATATACAAAGGTTTAATCACTCTAATAAAATTTTCTTATAACATATTTATATACCTATTTTTAAACATTATTTTTAAGTTATAATTGTTTATATTTCTATAATTACATAATTTTTTTACATATATTTACCTTGTAAGTTGATTCCATCATCAAATATTAGTTTGCCATTTCTTAAATAGTTTAAAATGCAATCAAAATATGTGGGTGACCTGTCAATCAAAATGGCTCCACTTTCATCAATTGTATTTAACCATTTGTCTAACATCACAAAAACGTAAAGTTTTTATTAGGAACCATGCCATTACTTTGTTTGTGAATTTGAAAATTGTGCTTTAGTTTTACCAAAAAATGCCTAACTTTTCAACCTATTTAAAACAGTAACTAATGCTACCTGGGCCAGCTTTGAAAATAAAATGCAAATTTAGTTAAATTGAAATTTTAGTGAAGCAATTTCAGCAAATTACTAAAATACTAAAGAAGTAATAAAAAAAAACATAAATGTTTAATAAAAAAGTTGTCAGGCTTTTTACTCAGAGTAGTACTATTCTTAAGCCAGTTAATGTTATTTTTAGTTGTTTAGATAGAAGATAATGTAAGATAAATTTTAAAAAATGGGGCTTTTTAATGTTAATTTTTAGTTTATTTTTAGAATACTAGACACAATTTTACATATATACAATATTTTCCAAAAAAAAAATATTGCCTTACCTTTTTCCTTAAACATTTTTGATAGCATGCTTTCTTGGTCATGTCCAGTTAGAGTCATTCTAAACAAAGCGTAGTTGCATATAAAAAGTTTAAATTTTTTTTTTTAATTTTACTTTACCTTTTAAAAACATTTATATACATTTTTACAGACCAAATATAAAATTTTGGGTATTTATATATAATTATTTTTTAACTTAATAATGTTCTTTTTTTACTTGATAAATGTGCACATATATAATATATATATATATTGTTAGGCATTTTTTGAAACAGTTTTTTAAATTTATACCCTAAAACTAGTGTAAAAAAATAAATTAAAATAGTGCTTTTAAAAAACAATGGCAAGGCCATGTGAGTTAATGTCGAATTAGGCTTTGATAAAGGAGGTATAAACTTAAAAAGGTTATTTAGCAATTCAAATTTTCTTTTGCAAAACATTATCGGTTATATAAAAACTTTATTTTTATAAAAGTTTGTAAACAAATTATTAATTTTAACCTTGTTGTGCAAAATATTTTTCCTCCTACATTTAAACGAATCCAATCATTTACATCATCCATGTTTAACTTTTTAAAAGATGTTGCTAAAAGTAAACACAAAAAAAATAATTTTAATTTTAATTGCCCTTAATAACTTAACTTAAAATCCATAAAAAATAATGGTACCTGTTTCAAATGGTGGAGATGTATAGAAAACGTCATTATGTCTACAAATAAATTTGTATAAGTGCAATTTAATAGTGGATAAAAAATAATATTTCTATGTAAATAAAGGTTAGATCATTAAACCAACTGTATTAGTGTAATATCATCAATTTCTGCTCCTTCTTTTGTGTATATATGCTTAATTTCTCTATTAAATTTTGTGCTAATTTCTTGAAGTAGTTCTTTTAAAGAATCATGCACTTGAAATAACTAAAAATAACAAAAAACAATTTAAGTTAAAAAAAAAAATAGAAAAAAATATACAATTAGCTCCAGCGACAGGAAAGCAGTGAGGATTAAACCTAGCGTAACATGCAGCAAAACCAAGCATTCTAACCCCCACAACACAACAGTATTAAACTAAAGTAAAAGCGAGATGAAATCTTACAAATTATAGCCAAATTATACTGTTTATTTAGACATATAATATTTATTAAGACAAAAAATTAAATATTAATTACTTAGTTGTTACAAAACTTGTATATATCTTTATCCTCGATGTTGGAAAGTCAAATGTGCGACTTAAACATAGAGTAGCATTAGTTACTCCGACCCAGTCTCGAGTTGCCTTTGGCAGTTTGGGATATTAGAGATTATAATTGCCCGATAATTATTCTGCTGATTAAGTGCTGGCTTAGCAGGGTTCATACCTTTTATAGCGCCTTACTGAAGTGCGCTACAGCATGAGATCAGTGGGGATTGAACCCGCGACCTCATGGTGATTGGTGGTGTAGCAAGTGTTCTTACCACTACACCACGCTGCTGGACTTAAATGAAAACAAAGTCTGTTTAAAATTTCACAACTTAAAACATATAAAATTATTTTATATTAAATTGTTAAACCTTTCCAAAGGATGGCAATTGATTGTGACCAGAACAATTAAAGACTTCAATTCTTCGGTTCATTTTTAAACATTTATAAAATTATAGCTTAGAATGTCATTATAAAAACATAAGCAATAATTTACTTTGCTGATAATGTTACTCAAAATAGATTTCTAAAAACAAACAAACAAAAATATTTTATTGTGTGACCCAGTAGTAATTTTTATAAATAATAAAATTGATTTTGTCATTTTTTCTTGTTGCATTAATGTAATATTTTTTGTATATATCTTTTTATTTTTTCCGGCAGTGTGGTGTAGTGGAAAAAACACTTGCTACACCATATGAGGTCTTGGGTTCAATCCCCACTGCTTTCATGCTGTAGCACCCTTAAATAAACACTAATCAGCAGCATAATTATCGGGTAATTATAACCTATAATATCCCAAACTGCCACAGGCAACTCAAGACTGAGTCGCAGTAAGAGTTGTTACTCTATGTTGAGGTCGCACATTCCACCTTCCCACATCTGAGGATAAAGATATACACAAAAAAATATTTTCATTAATGAGCAACAAAATCAAAGAAAAAATGGTTAAGTAATAGTACTAAAATACAGGAAGACAGAATGTGGAAAATAGCAGCTATCAAACCGACATGAAGTTAGACTTCGCGAATTTTCGTTAACGTTTACATACGGTTCCGCACTATCCCGCATCCCGTACTTTAGTATTGTCCCTAAAATGGGATCTCTATTCAGCTATTAGCTGATTAGCGTCGTCCGCCGGTTGAAACGAGTAGTACTAAAAAGAATGCGGAAAGGGCGATGGGCAAAAGAAGATTATGGTAAGGTTATAAAAATTTCACTATTCTGCATTTTATAAACTTGGCGGACGACGCTAATGGAGCTCCCTAAAATGAATGCGGAACGGGCGGAATGTAAAATAGAAGATTAGGGTAAGGTTATAAAAGTTCCGCAATTCCGCATTTTTTGTATATATCTTTATCCTCGACGTGGTAGGGTCAAATGCGCGACCTAAACATAGAGTAACATTAGTCACTCCGACCCAGTCTCGAGTTGCCTTTAGCAGTTTAGGATATTAAATAGATTACAATTGCCCAATAATTATGCTGCTGATTAAGTGCTGGCTCAGCAGGAGTTCATCGCCTTACTCGAGGGCGCAACAGCATAAGGGCAGTGGGATTGAACCCACGACCTCAACTACTACACCACGCTGCTGGTTTTTTATTTATTTTATAAACTGGGCAAAAACTTTAAGGCGGTGAAATAGCGAGAGTTGTATTGTTCACGAGGTTTAGTTGTACACAGGGTTGAACTGTCCATGGGTTTAGTCGTCCTCGGGTTGAGTCGTCCACGGGTTGGGTCGTCCTCGGGTTTAGTTGTCCACGGGTTGAATTGACTGGCCACCATATATACACATTGCATGTGAAATACGTGGAAAAAGACCATTATTTTTCTTTGGGTAAATGTTAGTTTCTTTATAATATACAATTTCTCGTGACAAGTCTTTGCTTCTTAATCAGAGCCTTATAGTAAATGTTATTATTTTTTGTAGATTATTGTAACAATGCAATAAACATCAACAGCGCTAGGTCCACTATAAATGACAGTGTGTCGCGCATCCCATTCTGTTAAACCAAATTTAACACATATTTACTGTCATATATACAACCCTAAAAAATTACTCTTTAAATATATTCTAATATTAAATTGGTGTTTTATTCAACAATGTGTAATACCATATTTAAATTGTTAAAATATACAGAAAAGAAACACCCTAAAAACACACTTTGTATTTTTAAATATATAAACATAATATGAGTAATTTGCTACGAATATATTAATCTACAAAATAACAAGATTTCTAAAGCTAAAATAAGTATAATAATATATAAACAGTTCATTCTCTAAATGATGTTTTTGAAGATATACCAAGACGTCGTAACTCCTTAAGCAAAGGCTGGTAGATATTTTTTTGGAGGGGAGTTATAATACCCTTGTCTTCAATTTTACCTAAAAAGTGTTTTACAAAATGTTAGGTTTTTGGTATTATACAACATTTTGTTGATTTTTTGTTTGAAGTACAAAAATCTGCTTTTTAAAACAATAAAACCGGCAGCGTGGTGTAGTGGTAAGATCACTTGCTACACCACCATGAGGTCGTGGGTTTAATCCCCACTGCTCCCATGCTGTAGCGCCCTTGAGTGAGGCGCTATAAACGGTATGAACTCCTGCTGAGCCAACACTTAATCAGCAGCATAATTATCGGGCAATTATAATCTATAATATCCCAAACTGCTAAAGGCAACTCGAGACTGGGTCGGAGTAACTGATGTTACTCTATGATGTTTAGGTCGCGCATTTGACCTTCCAACATCGAGGATAAAGATATATACAAAAAAAATAAACAAACCTAGCAACATCATTCTTGAGGCAATAGCACAGGGATACCCTACACATTTTGACATTGCGGAATATTCATCAGGATCCCCATACACAACCATGTCTATGTCTCTTTTCTCATTTTTCTCAGAAAATGACCCTTCTATTTCGTGTCGGAGTATTATCATATCTCTCTCACCCTTGTCTGTGGATAAACATCATTATAAAATATGGCAGTGTGGTGTAGTGGACCAGCAGCGTGGCGTAGTGGTAAAAACACTTGCTACACCACCATGAGGTTGTGGGTTCAATTCCCACTGCTCTCATGCTCTACTGCCCCTGAGTAAGGTGCTATAAACTGTAAAAACTCCCTCTGAGCCAGCACTTAATCAGCAGCATAATTACCGGGCAATTATATACTCTATAATATCCCAAACTGCCAAAGGCAACTCGAGACTGGGTCGGAGTAACTAATGTTACTCTATGTTTAGGTCGCGCATTCGACCTTCCCACATCGAGGATAAGGATATATATTATACAAAAAAAAAATTAAGTTACTGAAACAGTGTAAAAGTGAACATCAAATATAATTTTTAAGCTACTGGTAAGGTATTTATTTATTAACTGCATAATATTTAGTAATAATAAATAAAAACAATTATAATGTGAAATAGTATTATACTAAAAATAGTCACGTGCCATAAGACAGGATTGAGTTGAGATGATTGGCAAGTGCTTGTATTGGTGTTTTAGCTTTTTCTACTACCTTATCACTCATGAGACCCAATCTTTAAATAAAATAAATACCAAATCACAAAAATATTAAAAAATGAAGAAACTAAAATTTTGTATTAAATAATATAAATTAAAAAAATAATTATTATAATAAGTTGTGTAACTAAATACTGAAAAACTTTGTTTTGTAAACTTACTCTTCTATTGATTTAAGCCTGGTCTCACTTTCACCAATCGCTTTAAACACACATTCCTTTAACTCCTGATCGGTCAAGTCTTGTCTATTTGCTAATATATGACCTAAAAATTGTTTCTAAAAAAAAACAATAAAAATTCAATAAAATATAAATTTTATAATAATAGTTTTAAAGGTTTTTTTAATAGTGTAATAATTTACATATTGAATTAGTTTAATATTTATTTTTATTAAGCCATAAAAATGAATGAGCTGTTATAAAATTGGCTTTTAATGCAATATTGTCCATTGGACTAATTTTTATTTTATTGATCTTTATCCTCGATATGAGAAGGTTAAATGCACGACCTGAACATAGAGTAACATAAGTTACTCCGACCCAGTTTTGAGTTGCCATTTAGCAGTTTGGGATATTATAGAGATTTTAATTGCCCGGTAATTATGCTGCTGATTAAGTGCTGGCCCAGCAGGAGTTTGTACCGTTTATAGCGCCTTACTGAAGGGCGCTACAGCATGAGAGCAGTGGGGATTGAACCAAAAACCTCATGATGGTGTAGCAAGTGTTTTTACCACTACACCACGATGCCGGTTTTTGTGATAATATCAGCATTTACAACAAGATAAAAAAAATTTTACTAAGGTTTTAACCTAGCAAATTAGATTTTTTTAAATTTTTTAATAATCATATCATAAACAGTGAAAATTAGAATCTACTAAACATACATTACCCAAGTAATATCTGGAGAACTTTTTGTTAACAATGGATGTGGATCCAACGTGATAATTCCTAAATTTAAAAGACCTACAACCACATCTGCAAATCCCTGTAAGTTTATTGTTTAAAAGAATTTAAAAGTTTAAATAAAAGTTTTAAAACAAATTATAGGATTACTGAAAAAATGCTACTATATTTACTGTAGGATTTATGTTACAATGCTTTAAATTTAATTAAAACAGTAAAAGTAATACACCAATAAGGGAACTCTTTCTAACACAAAATAACACAGTATAGACATTATAAATTATATTTCTTACAGATTTAAAAAATTCATGAATTTACCTTATATCTAAGAGTCCCTCTTAACAAGGTTTCACAATCATCGAGTCCGTATTTTTCCTTATAAGCAATAGAATCCCTATTCGCAAGTCCTTCCAAGTTAAAACCGGGCATGAACACGATGGGTAATACCCCATTGCGATAATTCTCGCCACCTTCTTTGTGTTCGATGACTTGGTTGTCGCGTAGATATTTTGCTGGTGCCAAGGTTACCATCAACACACCAGCAGGACTCCAGCTATATAACAAATCTTTTTTAACTTTCTTGTACCATAAAAAACACATTAAATGCAGTTAATTTAATTTATTTGTAAATATATTTTTTTGGTTGTTTTTTTAGTATACATTTTTATCCTCGATGTGGAAAGGTCGAACACACAACCTAAACATAAGTTACTCAGACCCAGTCTCGAATTGTCTTTATCAGTTTGGGATAACCTATTATATAGATTATAATTGCCCGATAATTATGCTGCTGATTAAATGCTGGATCAGCGGGAGTTGATATCGTTTATAGCGCCTTACCTAAGGGCGCTACAGCATGAGAGCAGTGGGAATTAAACCCCAGACCTCATAGTGGTGTAGCAAGTGTTCTTTTTTTTAAAATAACAATTTGTACTTAATAGCGACAAAATTAAAATAAAAAAAGTTATTTTTTTGTTTTACAAAATATTCTGTTTTATAAAATTAAACAAATACCTGAACTTATACTTTAACGGATTACTAGATAGTTCTGGAGCAGGTAATCCCCCACAATAGGAAACAAATGAAGTTACCTAAAAAAAGGCGATCAACAGAATAAAGAACTCTCATTAGCTTATTTTTTGTAAAAACAGTATATTTTTAAGATATCACTATAAAAGATATTTTTTAAACATTGAATATCATGTTTTATAAACAATAAGATCTTGTATTGTAAGTATTCTAAGATTTTTGTTAAAGGATTGTATGTTTAAAAAAATAATAAAGTGAAAATTGATTATACCTTTCCTTTATTATCTTTAATTTCATCAAAGGCCTCCATAGCCAACATATGATCAATACCTGGATCCAATCCGACCTCCATAACAATTCCTATTCCACTGTCAATTGCCCTTTATGCAAATTGCAAATTGTTTGACATTTTTATTTAAAGTTTTTGTGTTAAAAAAATAATAAATAGTATTAATTGAAATCATTTGAAATGATTAAAACATATTAGGAATAAATAGCATTTTTAGTTCATTATAATAGTATAGTTTAATAAACAGATCTTACTTTTGATGACGTTCCTTTATAGGGTCCGACACATAACTTGCAGTGACTAAATTTTTCTTGTTGTCTATACATAAGTCTGCTATTTTGGGATGAAATGAATATGGCAAAAGACTAAAAAATTACAACAAATGTATATTTCATGATTTTGCCCACTTTTAAATTAAGTTGTTAATTTGTTAGTTTTGCCTGCCAAATAAAAAAATGTAAACTAGTTCTATAATAATATATTTTAATATATAGTTTAACCGGCAGCGTGGTGTAGTGGTAAGAACACTTGCTACACTATCATGAGTTCGTGGGTTCAATCCCCACTGCTCTTATGCTGTAGTGCATGAGTAATGCGCTATTAACAGTATGAACTCCCACTGAGACAGCACTTAATCAGCAGCATAATTGCCAGGCAATTATAATTTATAATATCTCAAACTGCTAAAGAAAACTTGAGACTGGGTTGGAGTAACTGATGTTATTCTAAGTTTAGTGTGCGCATTCGACCTTTCCACATCGAGAATGAATTTATATACAAAAAAAATAGTAATTTATAACCAAAGTACTTTTAACTCTGTTATATTCAATCTAAATTCATATTTATTCAATATTATTAAAACTGACAAAAAGTTTTGTCAACTTTAGTAAAAGTACTTAATTCACCTGATAACAAGGTGATGACCTTTTACAAGCTCCTCTAATCTTTCATGTTCAGTCTCAATATCAAGAACAATTGGACTTATGTGTTTAAATTTACCAGATAATCTTTCAATTTCTGAGGAAAGGGAAGAGGCTAAAAGAAAAAATTTTATCAATTGTTAATATCTTTATTTTCATATAACGAAGCTCAAAGGTAATCTACATACCATAGCACTAATGTGTGTTCAACTTATAGAAATATACTGCCATTGTGCTCGTTGCACAAATTTTAAAAATAGGTGTTATTTAAAAAACAAAACTAAAGTAGTCTAAGTTTGTTTATGAAGTAGCAACAATAAATATTACATTTTTTTAACCCTAAATATTTTTACCAAACTTTAAAATACTTTCAATCAGAATTACTTTTTTAATTTGTTAAATTTTAAGTTTTTTCATTACAAAATACCCAGAAATGAACTCACCAACAGTGACTTCTGTATCATTATATCTTGTCATATAATCAAGAACTGGGTGGGAAACATATCCGGCTCCCAAAACTAAAACTTTATAGTTTTTCGATGAGGTGGCAGACATAGCACCTTCTTTCTCACTGATTTGGTATAAAAATCCAATTTCAAATTTTTGATAAAATATAATTTAGTTAAACATTAAACTCTTAAATTACATATACAAATCTAGATAAAAAAATTAAACATAAATTAAAAAAAAGATTCTATTACTTTTAACAACACATTCTATTACTTATAACAACACAACTTAAATATAGATAGACTTGTTAAATACATGCTAGTTTTTTTTTTTTTTGCGCACAATAAATACAAAAGCAAATGACTTAAATTTTTTTTTTGCTTAAGTGGTTAGATGTTCATCTGAGCCAAATGCAACACATTTAATAATTGTAAGATTATTTTATATCTAACAATTACTTTAAACACAAAAAAATTAAACATAATATATAACTAAAATATAATTAAAAAAAAAAACTAATAAAATTTCAATAATAATCTAACAAATCGTTTAATATACTTGCTTATGTTATTACATAAAAAGTTACATAAAATTATAACTTCTTTTTTTTGGAATATCAATTAGAACAAATTTTACCAATTTAATATGTAAACACACATAATTAATTATAAAATAGCCCCTATCTTTTCCCTGCAGTGACATTAATTTACACAAAAGAAAAAAATTTACAAATAAATGTCTATTTAAGCTTATTAAGAGCCTACTACTAAAACCTACTAAAACACCAAACACAAGCACATAATTTTTAAACTTTCTTTACCAACAATGCCTTGATATTTTTCCAGGCTGAATGCGATGTAATTAATTTTTGATAAACATGTAATAATTTGCAAGTTAACGTTGCCCAACTTGAAATTAAACTTTATTTGATGACTATTAACAATAGGCCTATGTAAACATTTAAAGCTCTATCCCTTCTTTAACAAAACTATTGCAAAACAAATGCATGACTGAAAATCAATATTAATAATAATAATGCTGACAATAACTATATGTCTCAAAATCAAAGTATATAAACCAAAATTATACAAATTAAAGTACATGCCTAACTACATAAACTCTTTTAAAAACATTAAAATGTGCTAAATTAATTAAACATATGTGAACTTATCTAACATTAAGTTAATTTATAAAAAGAACAAATAACTGTTTACCGTTTTCTTCTCATATCCTGAATGTACTCAAATTTTGGTGTCATCTTTCCATTAGAAGCAATGATTGCCTGCATAAAGATTTATGTTTAAATAAACTTGTGTAAACAATGCATGTAAATAGATTGTTTGTTTTTGTGTTAAACTTTTTGTTTACACAGATCATTTAAAAAGAAATTCACTTTTTAACACATTAAATTCAAACTTAAAAATAAACAGACAGTTTAATATTAAGAAATATTTATTAAAAACATTTTTCTTTATTACAATTTTTACAAAATACAATTAATGGTATTTATTTTTAACAACATCGTTTAAAAATTAAAAAAAAATAGAAAAAAAAAAAAAAAATGAAAAAATATAGAAAAAAAGGTTTACTAAATTTAAAATGTATGTTAATCAAATTTGTAAATACTTACATTCGTAACAACAGAAGACATTCTTTTAATATTTGAAAATGAAGCGTTGGCATCATTATCAGCCTATAAACATCAAATTCTAATTTAATCTATAGTGAAATTTACCTCAAGTTAAGTTTGAATATGGTAATTGACTTCTAACATATTTAAAAAATAACACAAACTTTAAAACCTAATAAAAGAATTTAAGCCAATGGTTTGAAATATTTGAACTGGCAGCATGGTGTAGTGGTAAGAACACTTGCTACACCACCATGAGGTCGTTGGTTCAATCCACACTGCTCTCATAATGTAGCGCTGTTGAGTAAGGCGCTATAAACGATATGGACTCCAGCTGCGCCAGCACTTAATCAGCAACATAGTTACCGAGCAATTATAATCTCTATAATATTCCAAACTGCAACAGGCAACTCGAGACTAGGTCAGAATAACATGTGTTACTCTATGTATATAACATATGTTACTCTATAGGTTGCGCATTTGACCTTCCCACACCAAGGATAAAGATATATACAACAAAAAAAAGAAACGTAATAATTTCTTACTATATGAAACATATAGGGTAAAAGTTGATCACCAAAAAACTGGGTAGCTTCACGTGGTAACTGAGCTGGAAGATTATCAACTGAACACATCAATATTCCTGGTCCTTTTACACTAAAAAATTATGAATATAATTAGATCTTAAGTATCTGTGTTATTTATTACATATATTATTACCAAAAAATGTTAAAATGTTAAAAAAAACACTACTTTTTAACAATATAAAAATCAATTTTAAAAACAAAACACAGTGTTAGTTTTATGTAAATAAATCTTATTAAAATTACAAAAAATTGATAATTTATTAGTAATTATAAAATTTATGTGGTTAATAAAAAAAAATTAATAGTAATAATATTTGAAGAAACTTCATTAAAAAAGTTTCATAACACAAATATTATCTAACTTATAGAAATTAATTTAACATTAATTCATTCACTGTTGGTTTAAAAAAAATTGTTTACGTAAAAGCTATTGCATGCATGATTTCACATTCATTTACATTGGATTGGAAGATAATAAAGTAATAATTTTTAAAAATTATTACAATCAATTTTTTTGTAATAAAATGTGTGCAAAAATTAGATTTCGAAAATCAGAAAATTAGGTTCAAGAAATTATTTTAAAAATTGAAAAAACTTGAATTAAAAAAACATTTTATTAATATTCAAATTACATTATCCTCAAACAAAAGTTAGGTTTTTCACTCTCTTCCTTACCAATGTAGGTTGGATGGTTAGTGGGTTAAAACAAACAAGTAACACCATGCACTTATTACTCACGTAGATCGCACTAGACCCCTTTGTTGGTAGGACAAAAAACACAACAAAAAATATTTGTTAAAATCTAAATTTAGAAAACTCAACGGCTTTAACACATTTTAGTAATTTTATAAAACCTAAATACACTTCATTACTATAACACTTTGTTATTAGGCCCATTTCCAAACAAATAATAAGAATGCTAATAACTATTAAACAACATTGCTATAATTGTAATAAAAAATATAAATGAATAGAAATTTTTAAGCTGAAATAAGTGTAAATAAATATTTGCTAATAGTTTACTTCTATTCTATTTTCATGCAGCCAATAAAGCAAACTAAAATAAAAAAAATTAAATAATGACTTTTTTTTACCTAGCAATTGTTTAAAATCTAAAAAAATTAACTAAAAAAAACCTAAAAATTTATTTTTTCAAAATATTCAAACAAAATCTAATAAAAATATACCCATGGTTGTTTGTTGCTTTTAAAGCATCATAGATGTCAAAGGGAGCATCTATACTTGTACATTCTGTCATGAACTCTAATGAACCACCGGGGTCAGCAGAAACATCACCAACGGCTATTAATCTAAAGTATTTAAATTATAAAACTGTAAAATTATAACAGCTAAAACAGTATCTTAAAATTAGTATCCTTTAAAAAAATCTTTAAATTAGAAATATATATATCAACTTCTAATTATTTACGTCGAATGTGCGACCTAAACATACAGTAACATTAGTTACTCCGACCCAGTCTCAAGTTGCCTTTAGCAATTTGGGATATTATAGAGATTTTAATTGCCCGGTAATTATGCTGCTGATTAAGTGCTGGCTCAGCAGGAGTTTATAAAAAAAAATAATAAAAAAATTTTAAAAAAAGTTAAAAAAAAAAATATTCACAAAACAAATGTGCCCATTTTCTTTCATATTATTTATTGATTAGTTTTATCTAAATCCAACCTGTGTGGTAAAGCAGGGCAACCGGGTGATTCAAGTGTAATACTTTGTCTCAAATTTCCTTTCTTTTCACCGCATTGTAATGTTACAATATCATTGTTTGTCAGTAATCGTGGATCTTGTGGTCTCCAAAATATTCCATTTATGATACAAGAAGCATAAGGTGCTATCTAATTAAAATAAAAAAATTCATTTAAATTATTAAAGGATTTACTAAAAAAAAACTAGTAACCTAAAAAAACTAAACAGTCAAATTTTATATCTATTAATATGTTTTCTCATGTATACTTCTTTGGCAAATGTTGATTTATAAAGTTGAGGTTGTTGAATGTATTCCTGCATGTCATAACCTCCATCACATTTTCTTTTAAGGTGATGGTGCATGTCCACTACACAGCCATACACTACACTGGTGTCTATAAAGACATAAAAATAGAAAACACACTTATTTTTTTGTGTTTAAATATTAATAACACATAGTTTGATGTTATAAATATGCCATTTTTTTGTATATATCTTTATCCTTGATGTGGGAAAGTCGAATGCGCGGTCCAAACATAGAGTAACATCAGTTATCCTGACCCAGTCTCGAGTTGCTTGTGGTAGTTTGGAATATTATAGATTTTAATTGCCCGATAATTTAGCTGCTGATTAAGTGCTAGCTCAGCAGGAGTTTATACTATTTATAATGCCTTACTTAAGGGCTCTACAGTATGAGATCACTGGGGGTCGAACCCAGGACCTTGTGTATGGCAGGAAAGCGTTCTGATCACTACACCACGCTGCTGGTAAATTTTATTTTTTGGGTTAAATATTTTGTATACATTTTTTTTTATTAATAAACGACTTAAAATAATTTTTTTTGTAGCTAACACAAAAAACGAAAAAGTAAAAAAGTACCTCCATTCTCGGCAACATCTTTAAGTTCATGAGGACTGACATATACATGAGGCAACTCACGAAATATTTCTTGAGCACCCTGAAAAAAATAGTTGTAGAAAAAAGGTTAAGTCACATGACCATTATGTTTATAAATACTTCTACCAAATTTTATTTAAAAACCAGAGGCAGTTGTCTTGATTAGTTGTTATGTCCTTAACACCAAATGGTAAAAGACTTACTTGAGAAACATTTCCAGTTCCAGTAAACACAAAAGTTAGAGGACCGACACTTTCAGGCATTCTACCAAGTGATATTTCATATCCAGAATCTCTCACTGCTTGTACAGCTTGTCCTGATGTTCTATAGTTGTGTGCTATACCTATATGCTGTCAAATATAAATATATGAAATATAACCAATAATTTTTAAGAAATTATTCTTTTAAAACATTTTCAAGTTATGAAATATTTATAATTTTAGTTTATAGCTAAATAGTATTTGATTAAAGTTATGAAAGAGTGTTATTACAAAAAAAAAATAAAAATAAACAAACGAGAAAAATATTTATACAAGCTAACCATAAATGGAGTATGATGTCCCAAAGCCAACATTCTTAGTCCCATTCCATGTAAAATATTAATCATCCCAGCATACCCTGCGTACATTCCAAAAGCCACAACCCTTTTCCCACTCTTCTCTTCCATTTTTTCATAATCAATTAATCTAATTTTCTAAAAAAACATGATAGGCCTATTAAACAAAAAAAAAGAAATACTATTTAACTTTAAAGGTTAGTTTAAGCCTATTTTTTACATTTAATTTTTTAAAAATATACATTTTATTTAAATTTGGATTATTTATAAAATGATGTTAGTTTTTTTTTTTTTTGAATTAAGAAAACACAAAATTTAAGTTTTCTTTTGTTATTTGTAAAACTTAAAATTAGTTTGACAAAAAAAGCATATATAAAATTTAATCTATGATTATAAAATTTCATTTTCATAGCCTTGTAAAAAAACATGCTTTTGTAAATGAGTAAAAATATTCTTTTTAAATTCAATGCTCAACACACCTTTTCAAGAATGGCATCTAACATGGCCATATTTTCTGTTTGTGCTTTAATAACATGTGAGAAAAAAATGTAAGTTTTGTTAGGTATAAGACTTTCGATAGGAACTTGTTTAACACCAAGAATTACTGAAGCTTCAGAGAGATCTTCCTTTATTTCAGCACCACTACCCACATATTCCTACAAAATAAAGAAATAGTTAACAACAACCTAATTTAATTAAAAAAGTCATGAAAATGCTAAAACTAGTTAAACAGTTTTAAATACCATTTCCAACATTACTTTAAAAAAAATAAATTAGCATAATTCCTATCTGTAAATAAAGTAGATTAATTTAATTAAACCTACACTTATCACTTAATTATTGGTACAACTTAATATTCTAAATTATAAAATGTAGAGCAAACCCACAAAATGTTTAAAAAAATTTAAATTGGATATGCCACAAAAAAATTAAAAAAAACTTTTAAAATAATATGATAAATTCAGTCAGTATAAGAAACTGTATAGGCTACTGTTGTCATGTATATAATCCAAAAATTAGTTTTAAATACAACAAACATATTGTATATATAGGCATTTTATATACCTGTACTGGAAAAGCTCTTTTATTGGCTGGCTGAACAAGAACACGAATTCCATCTTCAACCAACTTTCGAACATGGGTTGGTGCTAATGGTGCTCTTCTTTCCCAAACCTTTAAATAACAAGTGTTTTATTTTTTCAATAAATCAAAAAATTAACCATGTTCATTTCAAATACAAATAATGTGAAGTAGGATATCTTTTAACAAAATAGAATATATAATAAACAATAAAATCCAGCTTATTAAAACATTGTAATTCGATACCCAGCTTAATTAAACACTGTAAATTGATAACTTCCTAACAAATTAAAAGATAAAAGGCCTTTAGGGTTATATCTTACAAATTTTTTTAAGTTAACTAATAGGTATACACATATACCCATAAAATAATTCTACACAAATTAAACTTGCCAAAAAGTTTAACATTAAAAAAATTTTGATTGATTGTTTCAATAAATATATAGGCTATATATATAACTGTTAGTTTTAAAATTTTTTTTTTTTAATTTTTTACTTTTGAAAACATATTTAAAAACAAATTAAAGATGGCCGCCGACTCCTCTTGTTTTTTTGCAGACCGAATCTTCTACCAACCTTATATAATGCACACATAAGTTTGGCAAAACCTTTTTTATGTATATATATAAATATTTTATATACACTTGCTACACCACATGAGGACGTGGGTTCAATCCCCACAACTCTCATTCTGTGGCGCCCTCTGAGCAAGGTGCTATAAGTGGTATGAACCCTTGCTGAGCCAGCATTTAATCAGCAGCATAATCATCAAGCAATTTAATCTATAAAATTCTAAACTGCCACAGGCAACTTGAGACTGGGTCAAAGTAACTAATGTTTCTTTAGGTTTTCTTTAGGTTTCGCGCATTCGACCTTTCCACATCGAGGATAAAAATATATACAAAAAAAATAATAATATTAATGGCATGTTACAAATAAATTTAATTATTCCACTTATTTTACTTTCGTATATACTTTACACATTGCTAAAGTCGTTAATGCATAAAAATAAAATACATATATACTTACAACATTGTCTTCTCGTCTTATAGCTATGGTATATTTTGAAGCAAGTCTTTTACTTGTCTGTACATGATTTCTACAGTTAAGGTTGTTTAACAACCTTCTACAAGTTAGTTGCAACATTTTCAGCCGCAAAGCATTTTTTGAAATTTTACTAATAAACTTATTCTAAAATAAAGTTTATAATTTAAAAAATTATAAACATCACATGCCTACACAATTTCAATACAATAATTTGATTTGTGTAATTTGCAATCCTTTTAAATTAACTACACCACAATGACAAGTTGCAATCTTAAATACTACTATAAAATGATGTAACATTACAAAATTACATAAAAATAAGTTAATAATAACAAGTCTTTAAGTTAAACATCTAAACAAAGTCATCGGTTTTTTCCACTTTAAATATATAGGGCCTACTTAGCAATCCAATAAAATATGACACAATATTACAACAAACGGTTACCAGTCAATCCGTACTTGCATTACGTAACCCTTTGTACAATTCAGGTGCACTTGTGTTTTAGTCCCTGTCATTTTAAATACACTTATACAAATATTAAGGTCTTCAAAAAGCATTTTATATATATTCATTCACAACCAACAAGCATTTCCTAGCTGACATTTGCTGTCTAATTCATCGTGGTACTACTGGTAATACCATTTAATACGCTGGTTATCAATCACAACACGACACGCCACGCGGCAGCGCACGACACATCGGAAATCAATAAAATTTTATTTGCATAAACAAATGTTAAATATTCGTACGTCATGACATGTTTTAAATAGTCTAAATTATTTTGTCATTTTTTCCGGTAGCATTAACATATTATTTATGTTCATTGATGCACTAAATAAAAAATTAAGGTTTTATGCTTTTTCTAATCGAACACGCTAATCTATGGGTCCTTAATATTAAATTCTACGCAATTCAACAAAGCGACCCAAATTGATTTTATTAGTGCGGCAGAATGGGATTCTTTTTTTAGGATCATTTTAAATACTAACACAATTTAAATCAATTTAGCTAATGTTGTGCACAAATTGTATTGACATCAAAACACAAGCAAACAACATAAATGTAAGTTTATTGCACAGACTATTACACGATTTTAAAGAAATCAAGTTTGCTAAATCAATTAACTCAAGTAAGTGTAGAAACTGTTAAATACGATTTAAAAATTGTTTTTTTCAGCTCTTAAATTTAGAGTAAACAAAAAATGTTTGTAGATTTTATTTAACCTAATTGGGTTATTGTTGGCAACTTGGAACCAAGTTTGACTAATAAATTAAACTTTGTTTTAGAAATGCATAAAAAACTTATAAATTTACAAAAAAACACACAAATATATATTAAAATACTCCCAACTAATTTTCTTGTGGAACTGATATAGTTTTCTTTTTGGGGTCATCAAATCTATCCATAGTAGTAACATAGCCAAGCATAACAATTCCATAAGAAAGAATAAATATAAGAAGTAAAGATACTAAAAGACCAGTCCAAATTGGACCAGTAAACCAACCAGAACAATCAGATGCACGAGAAAACTCACCGTTTGTGACATTAAAAGGTTGCAACTATATTAAAAATTAGGGTTTAATTATTTATAATACATATTTAATTTAGTGGTAAGAACACTTACCACACCACACATGAGGTCGTGGATTCAATCCCCACTGATCTCATGCTGTAGCGCCCTGAGTATGGTGCAATATACAGTATGAACTGCTGAGCCAACACTAATTATTGGGCAATTATAATCTATAATATCCCAAACCGCCACAGGCAACTCGAGAATGGGTCGGAGTAACTGATGTTACCCCATGTTTAAGTCTCACATTCGACTTTCCCACATCGAGGATAAAGATATATACAAAAGGAAAAAAAATTTACTAAGTTTAGTAAATATAACAGAAAAAATTTAAACTTTTAAAAAACACACAAATTACAAAAATTCAATAGCACAAAATACCAAATGTGTGTTGTTAAAAAGACTCTTTTTTTTTACCTGCCAGTTTTTAAACTCTAGCTCAGCAGAGTCAACAACAATTCCCTTTGAATTTTTTTTCACGTAAGTCAGGTTGGCTGGTTCAGCACATACATAAGACCATTCATCTGGTGCAGATACAGTCTCATTGAAAAACCTTAAATAAAAAAAATATAATTAAACAAAATATATTTTTTTTTGTATATATCTTTATCCTCGATGTGGGAAAGTCGAATGCGCGACTTAAACATAGAGTAACAACTGTTACTCCGACACAGTCTCGAGTTTCCTTCAGCAGTTTGGGATTTTATAGATTATAATTGCCTGATAATTATGCCAGTGATTAAGTGCTGGCTCAGCAGGGGTTCATACCGTTTATAGCACCTTACTCAAGGGCGCTGCAGCATGAAAGTAGTGGGGATTGAACCTACGACCTCATGGTGGTGTAGCAAGTGTTCTTACCACTACACCACGCTGCCCGTAAAAGTCACACAAAGTCACATAATGGCTTTGGGTTTAAAAACAAGTACTGTTAGTTTAAAAACACTAACACAAGAATTTTTCTACAATACAACAAATTAAGATGATAAAATTTTAGCACCAAAGCAAAAACATAAGCACATTAGCATAGTACCAAAATAAAATATTTTTGTCTGTAATATTATTAAGTCCTTACCTTGGATTAAATTGATAGGGGGTCGAAAAGTTGGTGGAGGTTAATGAAACTTGATCCAAATTCCACCACCTACGACCCGATACTGGATACCATTTGTCCATAAAAACAAACCTGTAAACAAAGAGTTAAAAATTCAAAAGTCAAACTTTAAATTTTTTTATTTTACCAAATAAAACAATTATTTTGTTAATATAATAAAAAAATTGCTGTGGAAATACCAGCAATTTTTTTTATTGAAAAATGTAGTAAAAAGTCTTTTGAAAAATAATGAAAGATTGGTTTATCTTACGTAACATTCACGTCTGCTAACTTATTTGGTGAAGAAGTAAACATTAATGACAACCTAAAACACAAAAAAAAAATTTTATTAACTTTTTTAAACCAGATGTGATGGTAGCAATAAAGATTAAGATAGAACTTATCACCAAGCAGTAAAAATTAGTAGATATAATGGGGTTATTCAAAACAATAGGTCTCAGAAGCTGTAACTTATTTTTACAAAATATGTTGCAGACAGAAGTAAATTAAACACATTCAATAGCCTAAATCTCTTACGTGTGTATGCCAGTTGTGTTACTGCAAGTTTCGACTGGACTGCTATCATTATCAATGTTTAACTTATACCGACTTGACCCCATCACAAACGAAAGCTGGGTATAATACATGTAAATACATTCTCCTTTTATGTGAGTAGCTTTTTGATCTTCAACAACCGTTTGTAGAAGTTGGCGTTTTGGGGCCTTCTCTACTTTTTCATATTTGTCCTAAACAGTTACAAAAACAAACAAAATTTATGTTGTAATAGTTAAAGTTGATTTTAAAATACAATTTAGGCGAAAAAAAAAAAAATTGCTGTCCTTTTTGGCAAATACAAATTTTACTTTTTAATATTATTCAACTCCAAAAAATGGTTCTTACATTGCTTCCTTCAGATGTAACAATGGCTATGTAAGATCCAGTAATTTCCTTTAGTTTTCTCTCTATTTCACTATCTAGAATTTCATAAAAAATATTTAGTATTGTACCTTACAAGCATTGAAGTATAACTAGACTAGTTTAAAAAAAAGTTTTTTTTGTAATATATTTGATTTTTAAAACATTTATTAAAATACTAAAAAAATGAACTCATTAGCTACTTAAAGGCGCACACATATTAACATAAGTGATATAGACTGGCAGCGTGGTGTAGTGGTAAGAACACTTGCTATACCACACATGAGGTCGTGGGTTTAATCCCCGCTGTAGCGCCCTTGAATAATGCTGTAGCGCCCTTGAATAATGCTGTAGCGCCCTTGAATAAGGCGCTATAAACAGTATAACCTCCTGCTGAGCCAACAATTAATCAGCAGAATAATTACCGGGCAATTATAATCTATAATATCCCTAACTGCCACAGGCAACTTAAGACTGGGTCGGAGTAACTGATGTTACTCTATGTTTAAGTTGCGCAATCGACTTTTCCACATCGAGGATAAAGATATATACAACAAAAAAAAAGATACTACAATTTACACAATAAATAAGAAATACCCTTCATTGCCAGTTCGGTGAAAGTACTTTCTTGGGTTGAGCGGTCGATTTTTGGAATAAGAACTTCATCAATTTCGGTTTCGGGAAAATATTGTTTCATTTTTAAAGCAATGTCTTCAACGATGTTGGTGGGTTCAACTGATTGGGCAAAAAGTGAGGTGGACGATTCTTTTAAGTTTTTCTAAGTAACAAAATATTTTGTAGTCGTTGAATAAAATTTACCGGCAGCGTGGTGTAGTGGTAAGAACACTTGCTACACCACCATGAGGTCATGGGTTCAATCCCCATTGCTCTCATTCTGTGGCGCCTTTGAGTAAGGCATTATAAACGGGACAAACTCCTGCTGAGCCAGCACTTAATCAGCAGCATAATTACAGGGCAATTATAGTCTCTATAATATCCCAATTTATAGAGCATTCAACCTTCCCACATCAAAGATAAACAAATATACAAAAAAAAATATTGTGCTCCTTATTTTTCTATTTTCCATGCAATAAGTTGAAAAATTAGTATCTCTATTTAAATTTTTATTGTTGCTGTCATATTAAAATAAACACAATCACCCAATACCCTTTTTCGATCAAAACATAAGTAATTCTTTAAACTATTACCTCAATATTCATAAAAGCATTGTGTGTAGTTGTGGAGGCTTTTCCATAAATTGTAATATCCTCAACAGACAACTAAAAAAAAAATCAGTTTGTATAATATAAAATATCACTAAACAACATTAATAAATATCCAATGCAGAAGTACCCTAGTTAACATTTTTAAAGTTTAAAATATAATTTTGATACTAATCAATAAAAAAATAAAAAGTTTCTGAATAAAATTTGTTTTAACCCTGACCCAAGTTGCAAAAAATAATATTACAATCTAAAGTTATTATGAATGCCCTTAAAATCCTTTATTCAAAAATGACTCACGTCTTTATAGCTAAAAAATAAATTTCAATGAATGACAACTCTTTTTTTTAAAAAGAGAAAAAGTTTATGGTTAACAATAACCATTTAGTGTCTAATACAATACCGCATAGACTACTCTTTTAAGAGTAGCGTATAGACTACTCTTTTAAGATATAGACTACTCTTTTAAGAGTAACAAAATATGACTATTTTTAATAATAAAAGTGTCTCTTTCAATTTATTTTTTTAATTTTTTAGACGTTTTCTTAAACAAATTGAGTTTTATAAATATAAACAGTACATTTATCACAGGTGAACATAACTATGCTGTTTTGCCAAAAGAATAAATTGGTATTAAACTTTGACAGTAAATGTATTTTTCTCTTCACTAATGTCCTTTTAAGATAGGCTATTTAGTTAAATAATTTTGTTTTTAAATCAAAGGTAACACAACTTTAAAATTCTAAACAATCATTAATGTATCCATAAAACAAGTAAAACACAAAAATGTAGGCCAAACTATTATTTTATATAAAGCTGTAAAGTAATTGAACATCTTGTTAACATTAACTTACTTTGTCATACACAAATATAACAATTCTGTCAGGATTAATTGCGGACAAGCAATTCATGTATTCATCATCTAAAACTTGAGACAATCGTTGTTCAGAAATTTCTTGTGATTTTTGTTGACATTCTGCACCACTAAAAAGTAAAAAAAAAGATAAGTATTTTATAAATTTAAAGTAAAATATGTTTTAAAAAAAATTACAGATCATGGGTTTTTTGTTTTTTAATGTTAATGTTTTCTAAAATTTGCAGGTTTTCAAATGTGCTTCACTATTGAACTTTTTAAACTTAATATCATTAATATATAATTTTTCTACCTATTTACATGGATAAATCTTTCTAAGAGAGTTGATTAAAGCTCTCTCAAAGAGAGTTGATTAAAGCTCTTTATTAATGATTTTTGTCATAGGTAAATAATATGGTAAATATTGCTACATGTATATTTTGATCATTTTTAAATTATAGTTTAATTACAAATTACAGTTGTTGTAATGTTTATGGCACAAGCCTTAAATTTCCACCCATAGTGTAGAGGTAATAACTGGACATATTAAGACTGTGACCCAAGTGTGACATTGCGCTTTTTACATGGTTGAAAATATTATTAGTTAATGTTGTAAATTTAAATATTCAGATATTTAAAGTTTTAAATTTGTAAATTTTAAGTTGTAAATTTTAACAAATTACTTTTTGCCCTTTTTTAAAAAAAATATTTTTTTTTATTTTTGAAACTACATATTTATTTTTTCTAAAAGATAAACAAATAGTATATACTTAAATATTTAAATAATGTAATGACTAAATAATATTTTATAGGAGTAACCTTGAAATAATAAAAATGGTATCCCCTAAATACCTTCAAATTTTAACCGTCCAATAACTTCCTCCATTAACTTTATATATGTAATTACATTATTTAATTAATTACCAAAAAATAAAAAAATAACTTACTTGGTATTAGTCCATAATAAAAATGGTACAAATTTTGATCCAAAAGAACAACCAACAAGTGAAATAAGAAAAAGAGTTACAAAAGTTTTTGCATAACAGAAATGCATTTTTACACAATTTTAATAAAAGTCTGCAAAATATATCCAATAATTAGATTATGAATTGTTACTAATCACATTCATACCCTACATAAATACACAGCTTTTGTCCAATATCGAATTGTGTATATGTTAAAATGTATTATTAAAACATAGTTTTGTATTTTGTGCTGATTTAGGACACAAAATGGCCTACTTTAAAGTAGTCTATAAACAGTTTATCACATGACTTCAATTTAGCTTATGCTACTCTGATAAAATAAGTTTCCAAAATTTAACCAAATATAGCTAAGGGTGACAATTTAGCTAACAGTCCAGTCTGGAAAGTAGGGCACTGTGCACGCACGAGATTTTTTTCAATAAAAAAAATGCACGCCTAGAATTTGCGTTTTGCATGGCTGGTTTCCTAAAAAAATGTGCATGCGCAGTACTGACGCCTAAAACACACTAACATATATCACGCATGCACGCCTAGACCGGAAATTTTAGTACACGTGCACACATTTTTTTACACTTGCACGCACGAGATCTCGTCGAAAACTGCCCTACTTTCCAGAGTGGCTAACAGTAAGCACATCACATTTAAATTGCGTGGCTGTTATCGGCAGCAAGGTATTTAAAAAGCTAAATTAAATAAATTACACAATAATTTTTAACAGGTTTTCCTTAAACATTTATTTGTGCATTGCTTAAACTTAAATTGAACGGACCAGCAAAATATACATTATTAAATGTAGTGCATGAATCGAATAAATCAAATACATCAAATGAATCGCAGATGGATTGCAATAATCTGAACCTAACCCTAACAGCCTAACCCATTTTGAACTCATTCGATCTTATCAACAGATCAATAATATCCATTGGACAGTTTAATCCTTTAAATTTAAAAGCAAAAAAATACCTAATTTAAACTGACATATTGTACTTTAACCGTCGTTAATTTAAATAAATTACATGTTATTTTTTTTAATTTAGGCGATTTTGTTACTAGTATAAATTAGTTGAATCGCAAATATCTATGATTACCCTAAATATACACACCCGTCCGTGTCGTTCGACGTTCAGGATGTTTATTCAACCAAAAATCAAAAACTGTTTTAACTCTAAGTCTGACAATTCGTAATTTTACTTTTAAAAAGCAAGTTAACAGTATTTTTAAATTTTATTGCTTTAAAAAAGTCTAATTTTTAATTGTCAGACTGTTAACTTAATATCTACACACAAAATAAAACAACAGCTTGAAATAAAGAAAGAAAAATCCCGTGATCCTGCAAATAAAACAGTGATGTTGCCAAACAATTTTACATTTATTAAAATATTTGGGCCACAAAAATACAAAAAATGTTATATTGTAATTATTTTCTTTAATTAAAACCCAATTAACAATAAATAAAGTGATACTATTAATAAGAGTTTTTTATTTATTTTAGATTAATTATGTTAATTTTCCTCAAGCAAAAGCTGAACTGTCATACCTTTGTTTATCGTACATTATATCGTTTTATTTTAATCAAAATAATAAAGTTATATCGTTTCATTTTTGTTATAAAAAACAAAGGTAAATAAAAAAATGTTTTGTGTAGTCTACACGTTGACGAAACTAGGAGCAGCAAACGAACAACTTTTTAGTGAAATGGCCTAGGGCTACATTTCTAAGTTTTATGTTAAAACATTTTTTACTATTCGCTGTAGAGAATTAAGTTTTTTGTGAGTTTGTTATATAAAATGAAAAAAACTGAAAAATTGGCAAAAGATATTGCCCTTAAAGATGAGAAACTACAACAAACACAAAAGTAAGTTAAACTTTATCGTGAAAGTAACTTAATATATTGCGATACTACTGTATGCTGTAGTGCTTGCAACGAAATATTCGTCAGTTTAATTAAATGTAGTTTATAGCCAAAATATTTTTTTATTATGGCAAATATAATTTTACAACCTAAACGTTTGTTTGTAAAAGTTTAACGACTTTCATGTAGAAAAATTTAATGGTTTAAATTTCCAGCATTTTTTTTATCTACTTTTATTACAAAAGCTTTTGTTATAAATGTTAAAGTTTTTGTATGTGGGTTTATTTATTTATCTCATAAAAAGCATTTTGTAAAAAAAAATAAAACCTGTTTAATTTTATAATTTTGCATTTTTTATACGAATAAGTTGTAAATCGATCTAAAATCTATAAAAACAATTGTTAATCTTATATATGCGTTGGAATATTGTCAGGTTTTACCTGTATGACATTTCCGGCATGTAAGTATTCGATTTTTTCTCACTCTAACTAATTTGACAGTAGGCCTAAATCGAGAAAAAATTAAGTCTAAGTGCGATTTAGTCAACGAAAATTTATTACAAAAAATTGAACCTCAGGATAGAATGAAAGTAACAATTTACTTTAAAAGCTAAACCTCTAATGCCCATTTAGTTAAAATATAGGTTGCTCAGTCAGGCACGGGTAGCTTCAATTTCAACAGGTTGGATTTCCGAATAGACTTTAGTTTAAAAAGTTAAGTTATTTAATTTTATTAATTTCCTTTTTAGCAATGAAATTTCGCGCCTGACTGACGATATGACGTCATTTCATTTTGTGGGTTTAAAGAAAGAAAACTTACTGATTGGATTAGCTTTAAGTGTTAATTTTATAACAGGAGTAGCAATAGTGATGTCAAACAAACTTTTATATATGGACTATAAGGTACCGCCTTTATTTCTAACAAGTTTCCAATTCTTTTGCACGTTTGGTGGACTACTTCTTTTTAAATTCTTCGGATTATTTGAGGTACAACAGTTTTTATTTGTTTTTATAGAAGTTATATTTAGATTTATACCTGTTTTTAATACCTAAAACAAAAATTTAATTAAAAATATTGTGCATGATTATTATACTAATTTATACAACTCAACATGGTTAGGCTTTACAGCATTACTTAGAACTTTTATGTTTACAATTTCATGTTAATAATCTAATATAATTATTTAACCAGGTTATTTTATTTTAGATTAAAGTGGCTCCGATTTTTACAGTTATTCCTTTAAGCATTGCCTTTTGTGTATTCGTTATTTTTTCCAACCTTTCACTGAAATTCAACACTGTTGGCACATATCAGATTTTAAAATGTTTGGCCGATCCATGCACCTTTCTCCTTCAAGTGACGATATATGGAAAAGTTTTCAGCGGAAAAATCAAGCTAGCATTGGTATATTTTATCTGGATATAAATAAAATAAAAAATTACCTAAATTACATTTAAAAAAAAATCAATTTCTCCCTTAGTAAATATAAAATCCTTAAAAAAAAACAGAAAGACATAAAAATTTACAAAATAAATATTACTTTTGTTTTTATACAAAAAATAAAAACATGTTATTAATAAACCTGGTACTTTTTTGACGAATGTTTTATTTTTAAGTCGTGGATCGTCATTGGGATTATGATCAATTACTCTACTGATGTTAAGCTCAACTTAGTCGGAACTTTGTGTGGACTAACCGCTGTGCTGGCAACATCTTTGTATTACACCGTAAGAATTAAAAGTAAAAAATGTCTTATATATTATGGCTAAATGTTGATTTTCATGCTAAGTTTGTTTACTTAAAAAAAAATTAAAAAAAGTACAACAAACGGCTCAGAAAGGGCGAAGTAGGAATATTTTCCTATGTCCGCCAGCGTATGAACTTACGACGATGACGTTGTGCGTCACGTGACCCGCAAGCATTGGGACTTTCCCTATTTACAAAATTTTAACTGCAAATCCCGATATCCCAAAAACTACTTGACCAATTTTTAAAATAATGGTATCCTCGTGCAAGTTGGAAAAATTCCAACATAATTAAAAAAGAAACTCTGCGACCGAACCATCCATAAAAAAACTTTATCTTATAAAATAAAAAATTAATAAGAAGCACTAAAAATATTTTATTTCTAAGTGGGTTGGAACGAAACAGGAAGAACTCTTTCTCTCGCCTCCGCAACTTCTTTTTTATCAATCGTCGCTCTCCTCTGTGTTTCTCCTGCTTCTTGTAATTTTATTTGAATTGCCAACACTACAGGAAAGCAATATCACCGCCGTTCACACAATGGTAAAAAGTTTTTAATTAAAAATGCCCTTGTATATAAAATTTCTACTGCACTGAAAAAATAAGGATTTAGGCTTAAGGGAACTTTAAAACTCACTTAACGTAACCTTAAGCCTAAATCCTTGTGTTTTTCAGTGCAGTACAAATCCTAATAAGCTGTCATTAGGTTAACTTAACAGTCATGTTTGCAAAATAGAAAAAAATTCTGCAAGTAAGTTTTAAAACAAAAAAATAATTTTTAATATACATTTTTTTACAGGGTGCTATGCTAGCTTCAGGTTTGATTGCTCTTTTATTGAACACTTCTGTATTCTACATCATAAACCGTACCTCGGTCATAACTTATGCCGTGTTTTGCAAGTTAAAGATATGCGTGGTGATAACTGCTGCTTATTTCTTGTTTGATGAGCGAATGACGTATGGGCAAGTCATTGGAGTTCTAATAACCCTTTCCGGAACGATGTTTTACACTTTTTTACAGAACAAAAAAACTATTAAAGTGCCTAAAATAAGTCGAAGTAAGGCAGATGAATCGATACCCGAAATTTAAAGATCTAGTGTTTGAATTCGGATTTTATTAATTTATTTTGTATTTCTTATATATTTATAGTAGATAATTTAATGGAAAGTGCCAATACAACATTTTTACGACATTTGTAACTATTTTAATATTTTATTTTGTATAGTACAGGGGTCGGCAACCATTTTCGCACTGCGGACCGGGTTAAAATTAACAATTTTTCGCGGACCGGCTTTCAAAATACCACAAATATTCAGCAATGAAAATTTATTACAGTTTAAAATAATTTGATTTAATGAGAACCTTGAGCAATTGTTTTGCCGCAACGAGACGCTCCCACCGAGGAATTATGGAACTCAATGACACCCGCAATGTGTCCCTCACGTATAGTCTGTTTCGCGGTTTTGTCTTAGATACAATTTATTAAATAAACATGTCTAGATACAATTTATTAAATAAACATGTCTATCGGCTTATTAAAATCAAGTTTCGAGTAAACTTCTATATTATAACGACTAATTCGTTTTTGTAGCGCATTTTTGTTCGAAAACAACGTTTTTTAAATCGTAAGATGTCAATGAACCACATAAAATTCGTATATTTAAGACTTTTTTGGTACTTACGTACGTTATCTAACGGAAGCACATTAATACAAGAAAAGTTAAGAGATCCGTTTATGATTTTCAAAGTTAACTGAAAAGTTAAATTTTAACGAAAGCATTTAACCTGGAAAATTATACGGCCCGGTAACGAACTCCTCACGGACCGGCACCGGGTCGCGGCCCGGTGGTTGCCGACCACTGGTATAGTAAGTAGAGCGTTTAAACCTTAAAAACGATTACGAAAATGCGTTTACTTTAAACCGCTAGATGACACAATAGAGCTGTCAAACTACAAACCTTTCGAAAAGACCGTGATATATACTTTTTAGATTAAAAAGGTTTATCCTAAATTGTAAACAACGTATAAAAAATAGGAATACAGCTGGATATTAATTAAGCATGTGCCAGCATATACAATTAAAAAAAATCTAAAATATCAAAATATTTAACAATGTTACTTATATTTAATATAGAACTTTAAATTAGGTTTTTAAATTAAATAAATTTTTAACGCTTTAAGTCGTTAAAATATTTTTAATATTGCTAGACTTTAATATTGCTGCAAAAAGTCAAGAATTGTAAAGTTTATAAGAATTTAACGGCTTATTAATTTTAAGTTCAGGTAGCCGCTTTAAAAAAAGGGTTATTTAAAAAAAGGAAAAAAGAAACTTATAAAGTTTAAAACGTATCTAAAAGGTAGGGCTAGGAATCATTTTAAGGTGTTTAGTCTAAGGTGATAAAGCTGTCAAGATAATATCAGTGAAATTTTAGAAAATTGTTCGCTTACAGCAAGAAGATCGACGAAAATGATAAAATTAAAAAAATCTCCTTTTATACAAGGTTCGATTTTCTGTCTAATTAAATTATAGTTAAAAGATTTGGATAATTATCTGCATATAGCTGACGTCATCTATTAAGGGTAGGGTTTGAAAAAATATCATTAAAATTAATGAGATATATCGTAATAAAATTTAGTTACCTAAGAAAAAGGTTATAAATATTTGGATAAATAATTAAAGAGTAACATATACATTTTAAATTATTAAAACTATTTGTTGATAGTAAAGTCCAAAATAAAACTTGAAAGTCACATTTTTAGTGAATATAATTCATAGTAATAGATAACATATACTGTAATCCCATTTATTTGGTAACCAAACACGTTTCTGGATCGAAAACTGTTAAAAAAATGAAAACAAACGTAAAGCAAACTAGATATGATTACCAAAATCCTAATACCTTGTGCTTAATTTGTTGTGTTCAAACTAATATCGACCTGACCTAAAGGTTAGCTAAGTGTTGTCCCGTTTTTAATAATACGACCTTTTAAGCAGAAAAATAGGCCACGTGATAAGAAAATTATACCGCGTTTGCAAGAAGGCTTGGTAAACAATATCAAATTAAGCGATGCCTGCAGCTAATTATCAGAAGGGCGCCTGCGCGATGACGGACATAGGCCTGGACTTGGGTTCATGTGCAAACACAACTTATTTTAACGCCATGTCAAGCAGAACAAGTACCGAAAAAACTAACGATTCAGATTGCAACAATGCATCATCTTACCCGAACAGGCCTGAAACGAACAACAATAAAAACTTCGATGGTTTTAAAAACCAATCATTAAGAAACGAAATTGGCAACAACATGAAGTTGGACTACTTCAAAGGGATTAGCAATCCTACAGTTAGCAGTGACAACGCTATTTATAAAAATAGCAATTATGAAAATGGCCAGTTAGCTTACAAAGCACTTGAACGTGAGTCAACTTGGCGCGTTGTAGAGTTAGATTCTGTGCCCATAGGTGGATATGAACATTTTCCAGTTTGCTCGTCCTTCCATAATAATAAAACATACACTTATACAACTAACGAACTTAAAAAGCCAAATTTCCCGCTGTGTAAACAAGAAAATAACAAATCAAGCCACGAAATACTACTTTCGGAAAGCAGTAGAATGAAAGGAGATTCAAACTCGATTACTAGCCTAAGAAAATACTTCGAGAGCGAACCAAAATCGAGTGATGAGAAAAGAATTGGCGAGACTCAAAAGCGCTTGAATTCTGAATTAAATCAAAGCGAAAACGAGTTGCGTGCGGGTCTGTCTTACGACAGTTTGAAACTAGAAGGTGTAGACAGAATGACTGACATCAAGGCAGAACAAGACCCTAGAATAAGTGTAAAAACTGACTTAAAAACTTTAAGAACTTATGTAAAGCCCAATGATACCACCAAAACCAGCACTGGCAGAATTAAGTCAACGGATTCAAAACATAATGTTCAAAAATATGTTAGTTTGTCCACAGTTGTGGGCCTGGGTGATAAAATAAGGAAACTGCGAGAAGATATGGTAAGAAAATTGATCTCTAAATTGTTTCTATTTTTTTAAAAGCGTTTTTTTTTAAAGAAAACCTGTTTAAATAATTTTTTAAACAAGGCAATTTTAACTTTTAATATGTTATTTTATATAACTAGTGAATTTTAATTAACTACCTTTAATTTTAATACGGAAAAGTTTAATATTTTGAATTTTATTACGCTGGTAAAATTTTTAAAATTTGAAAAAATAACTTATATATTTTACAATAAAAAACGTAAAAAGATAGGAAATAGGAGAACCAAAAAGTCTTACATTTATATCGTGAGAAACCGGCACTTTCCGAATTTTTCGAGATCCCCGACAAATCAGAAATATTTTTCTGTTTACCCACGCATCAATCACTTGAATCAAATAGCTTGCGACAACTGGCCATTAGTCGGCAAGTTAGGCCCGAGATTTGGCGAAAATAAATGTGTCATCGGACATTCAACGCGTCCCAAACGATCCGCATCGCGTTATTTTGTTTCGAATTTGAAAATGTGTTTGAAAGGCCCGCGAGCCTCGTTCCAACTCGGTGACATGGCAATGATATGTGTCGACCCTAACGCGTTCGAAGTCTCTCAGTTATAGATCAGTTAACTGCTTGTTATGTTGCTAGTATTCAGTTGCTTTCCGGTTTAAAATAAATCGCGACCGCACCTCTCAAGAAATAAAACAGAAAACCAATACAGAGTTTATAGAGCGTACCACGGTCTAAAACAATAAAACATATAGCATGTTGACGAGCGACTTCGCCAGGAAAAATGCCCATAACAGCACTTGAACGCACGCCAAAGATTTCGTCGCGTTTATTTGTTCTTTATGACACATTACGTCGCCGGAAATCGAGTAAAACGCGTGGTTTCAAATAGTACGTCATAATTGAAACCAGAGGTTTTCCTGTGACGAAATATTGCGTATTTCGAGCAATAAGAATTTGTTTGTAGAAATAACAAACGTTTGTTGCCCGACAATACAAACTCATAACTCAAGCACCAATTATTGTTGGTGTGACGTAATCGACATTGTTTTCAAATAGATACTTATATTTTTGAAAATATTTTTTCAAAGACAAAAAACCTAATTTGTAAACTGTATTGCAAGTTTAGTATAACATAACCAAAAGACTTGAACTTATTAGGTATGAGAGATCTTACTTTAAAAAAATGACAAAGATAATTGCGTAATGCCTCGACTTACCGTAAAACTTTAATATTCAGTCTATAACCACAATGGATTATGATCCTATTTGATTTCAAGCTATCGATCTTTGATGATAAACTCTTTTAAATTAGAAAAAATATTGAATCGAAAATCCGGACACGCAAAATCTTATTTCTGTACCGTATTTGGCAATCGCACGTGCGTCCGATGACGTAGACATGACGTCACGCATATTATGTCCGCGTTTAATGTTTTACGGGGTGCAGGTGTACTTATGGTTTACTTTTCCGATTGTATCGTATGCAGCGAAGCGTTAAATAGTTTTTTGATGACCTTCGAACGTTTTAACACCCATTTTTTCTTTTAATGCAATGTCTCTATTTTCACGACCTTTATGTTGATGGGGAAAATCTAATCGATAATATATACCAAAAAATACCAATAAAAATCGTCGTACCATTATTTTTTGCACCTATGTAAATTATATTATAAGATTTTATTGGCATTTTAAAATGTTTAAAATTTCTAAAAAGCTAAAAACATCATTGTATGACTAGTTATGTTTTAAAGGGTGTTTATAGTGTTAAGAGTGTTAGAAAATTTGCTGATTAATACTGCTTAAATTGTAGACAACGTTTCACAAAACAGAAAGTACAAAAAATAAATATTCTTATTTTACCTTCCTTTAATTTGACTCTTTTTAATTAACCTTTCTCTTTTGTTTTGTAAATTTGTGGGGATAATAAAGGGGCATTTAGCTTAGCACTTAGGCTAATTTAAAGGTTCGTGGTGTGCTAATTATATCGGAAACGTCTTGTTTTGTGGATTTAACAAATCAAACCATTTGGCCAACAAAGAACTTATTGTAGAAATAATTTGGGAACGATTTTATCTATATAGTCAAATTAACGGGTATCACAAATAGTTAAGATGTTGTAAACGTTTAATAAAATATAATATATACTTGTAGTTCAAATGTAAATCCGACAAAAAATGTCAATATAATTAATATTTTACTTAGCATTTCCAAAAATTAAATTTAAGAAAAAACTTGTTTATAATAAATCTAAGAATCAATATTTTATATTCTTAATGCAGCTTGAATGCAAAAACATATGATATAATTAAGATATTTCTTGATATAAAATAATTAGGATAATCAGATTCGGTAATTATTATTTACTTATAAATTTTTTCATGTATATTATAAAAACCACGTTAATATATTAAAAGATAAACAATCCAATAAAAACTGCTAAATTATTTGCCAATATACGAAGCGTGTTAATAAGTAAGACCACCCATGTAATATACCCATTGGCCTTGATATTTATTGCAGGATGTGGTTTCGAAAGTACGCAATGACTTACATTTTCACTTTTTCTCGTCACCAAAAAACTTTCTGTACCGCGCTAACGGAAATGCAAATTGGCTTAGGTGTGTAAACTGTAAACAGCTTGAAAGTCGTTTGCCATACTCCAACGAAAGAACACGACCTTTGGCAGTTCCGTACTGACAAAATGAGATGGAATGATATTTATTGGCTGCATCCTACGCACTTAGTCATGATGTAATTTAAGACCAAATTCTTTAGCTTTCTTTAAAAGCCTTGATTAATCATTGGTTAGGATAATTTATTACGTGGTTGGTTTTAGAATAACTATGCACAAGTTTGACGGGTAATTTATAGCTTTGTGTTTATGGCACAAATAATAAAAAACAGTAAATATAATATGCACACGTGATAAATCATGAGTAAGTTATTTTATAGGTGCTTATAAAAATTATAAGGCTCTTAATCGTACACTTTTTAAGCCTCAAAAGACATATATAAAAATACTGGAGTTACATATACACCACTTAACGAAAGACAAGTGCCTATTACATACTCGAGAACCAAAATCGTACGTTTGAGAATTGCAATTAAATGAGCAATTAATTTTTACACACATACTGGGTTCGCGAAAGTTATAATTTAAAACTAATATTGAATAAAGAGAAAAACTTTATGTTGTTGAATGCCACCAGTGTCGATTTTTTTTCTTATATTTTGTATTAAAAATATTATGGTTGTTTTTTTTAAACAAATATTTAAATCAAATAGTTCATGACATTTGTTGAATAAAGCATATAAATATAACGAACAACAGACATTGCCATGTGTGCCCAATTATTATATTCCTAGTAGTGATCAATTGAATAAAACAAAATCTTTTTTCAAGATTATTTTTTAAGAATTTTATTTTAAGAGCTTACAAAAATATCGAACAACAATTATTGCCATTTGTGCCCAAATATTATATTCTTAGTAGTAATCAATTGAATAAAACAAAATCTTTAACATTTATTATAAATGATAACACTTCATATTACTTGTTGTTAAACTATATTTGAAACACTTAGTTTATGTTTATGTTTTAGAAGTCCCAGGTTATGGCTTCTTAATTCAACCCAAGCTTAAGTAAAAATATCAAAGTATTATTTACAAAATATGTGATGCTATGTAAACCGTCAAAATAATTTAGGCAAATCCACAAAAATAGACAAAAAGTTTATTTTTTTCATCAGCGCGGCGCCGTAGGGGTGCCAGTAACTGTTTTGCATTCGTTAACATTTTTACGATTGAGCTACTATTTACGCTCAGCCCTGTTTACATTCATATACGGACTTTTTGAACCGCGTCGCCTTTTAAACAATTTAGAAAAACTAATGTTGTTGGCAGGTTGTTGAGTAATATTAATATTCAAAGGCTGCAATTTCCTGATGCCAACATGAGCTCATCTTCTATTTTTACTTTTTTTTTGTGCTGAAACGGTTTCCTTGCGATTTGCACTTGAAAATCTAAAGCGAAAACGATATTTTTTGATAAACATCGTTCGTGTTATTCGAACCCAGCGAAACGCGCACATGCTATCATTTACCCTAACCAAAAACACTTGCTCCTTTTATTAGCGACGTACATTTAATTAGACACGTGCTTGGCTAATGTTATGGATCGTCGATATTTGGGACATTTGACACCCGCTCAATAATACCCAAACGCTCCGGTATTACAACACATTACAAAAAATGGTCTTTTGTTATGATGATGTTTTTTGTATTTAAAGATTGTGTTATAATCTTACCCCTGAAAAACCTATTCATTATCTTAGAACCCATAGCCCAGACTCTTGTCATTTAAAACGAGGTTATCTTAAATCTAGATTGTCAAAAATGCTGGGCTCTTCAGATTTGACTCAAACTACGTTATTTAAAACCGACTCACTTGGAAATATATAGCTAATTTCCTTTACCCACGGGTAAATTGCCGATTTGGGAGGTTGTATGGAAGTTGATTTTACCCCAGCTTTTGCGGTTAGGCGAAATTTGTTACTAAAGCATTATGCTATGCTTGTGGTTTACCATTTTTAATAAAAACATTTTTGATTTTGTTTTTTCGCAAACGCTTATAAAAGTAAGAATAAGTAAAAATAGTTTTGTTTTTAGAAAATTGGCAACTTTGTGTCAGTTATGATAAATTTATAATAAAAAGCTATTAACGCGTTTGTTTATACTTAAATAAAAACCATATATCATAAAATTTAAAATAAAAAATTAAACTTTTATTAATTATATGTAGTATAAAACTTTTTATAAAATTCGCCATAGAGTTTCGCATATACACAAATTTAAGAATTAATTTAACTAAAAAAATGCAGGTGTTTTACAAAACTTTTATTAAATTAGATGGAACTTCGCTCGACGACGACCGATTTTCAAAACTACATGGGTCGAATGTTTAACGAGTTGTCGGTTATCAATCAGTTTAGCTGGAGTAAATGGCCAACTGAAAACTTAAGTACATTGCAAACATACGAGCACGCAAAACCTGTTGCAATTAAGTGGTAGGTTAACCCTAATTTTGCTATTCTTTCAACGTTTTTTTTCTTTTTAAAAAATTTTTTCCCCTAAGCAGATGTTTATAAGTATTTAATACTTGATAGAAACCAAACGCATTCTTGCCAGCTTGCATTTTTGTGTGGTTTTAATTTTTATGTAAAAGTAACAACTTTGTAAATATTTTCTTAAATTTTATTTTTTGCCTTATGTACATCATATTTTTTTAGTCTATCCAAAATGGATCCAAATGTTGTTCCAGACAATGAATTACATCAATCAAATCTTACCTATCTGCACGGCACATCTCATTACAATGGCGAAGAAACAAACCTAAAAAATAGCGTTATGTCATCTTTGAACAGATCAGTAGACCTAAAAGCCGCAACAAACAAAGGTACCCCAGACAAATCAAATACAACAAATCTTGCCCAATGTAGAAAAAACTTGCCCAATGTAGAAAAAAATCACACGAAGGACTTTACTGACAAGGATAATTTACGCCTAATACCGATTTTAAATCATCGACATAAAGCCTTACATACAAGTGAATGTAGCATAGATTCGGGGTACCAAGATTCATCGTGGCATTCTCCAAGGCAAAGCAGAGAATTGGCATCTCAAGTTGTTACTCCGGCTTCACCAATAAACGAATACCCTAACCACATTTCCACATCCACTAATGCACTTAAACAAAACGACAATAAAACTGACAATAATTGCAAACCATCTTATACGGAAACCCTAAAAAAAGAAAACATTTCTAATAATAATTCAAATACTGCTGTGCAAGAAAGTTTGACTAAAGAACAATTTATAGTATCGGAATCAAGGCATAGATCCGACTCGTATCATTCCATAATAAGTAGTGACAGTTCCAAAGTAGAAAGACCAATTCCAAAACAACGAACAAAATTTATTTTTGCCGAAAAAGATTACAAAGAATCTATTCCAGAGGCTACTTTAAATCACATGGAAACTGAGCCAGTTTTTTATAGCGAACACACTACTGAAATATGTGACAAAAATCAACATAACTGTTCGACAGAACTGTCTCAGACCCCATCTTTAGATCAGCAAACAAATACTTCAACGGTATCTGTTCAAAAACGAATTAAACTTGGTGTAAGTGCTATTAATTTAAAACAAAACGATGATTCCAACAAGAAAATGGATTTTGGTGTCACTAGAAATCTCAAAAGCGCATTTAATAAAAAGCAAAAATTAAGAGAAAAGTTTTCAGATATAATGAAGCGATCTGCTGCAAAAAATAATGCTGAAAGCCTAGAGGAAGAAGACATGGAGTTGTCGCAGGTTCGCAGAAGATCCATGCGAATGATGACTGAATTCCAAATCTTTGACATGAAAGACGCAGTTATAAATCTCAATCAGGCGTTTTCAGTTGCTAACAAATGTGATACGCTTTCAACAAAGCACGAAGCATCTCCGAAAATTCCGCCTAAAACGTTAATACAAGATGAAGTTTCACCGCAAAAATGCAATATTGATAAAGTACATACTTATGAAAACGTGGAAATCATTGCGAAGGAACCCAAACAAATCAAGCAAAACAAACAATTAAAATCTTTAATAGCATATTCCGAAGAAATCAATCAAACCATGGAAGATAACAAACATGCTAAAAACATGGAAACAAGAGAATGTAGAAGTTCAACACCACAAAAACATCAACACGAACTTTCAAGATCTTTATCCATATCTAGCTCACAATCAAGTATATTTACCGAAATTGAGTTATCAAAGCAGGTATCAACGTGTGCACCAACTAATCACGTCACACCAGGTTTACTGCGGCCGAAGCCTGGGTTCGCCGGTACTAGTGATCTAAACTACACGAACATTACACCTATACAATACAATAACGTGATTGGTCTAAAAATCTCGTCCAGTGAAAGATCAGCTTTCACACCCGTGCTTTCATCAAGTATGAGGTGTCTTCACCAACAAAATCCGTCAACTATTGCCGAAAGATATGACGTTCCTTTCTCTGAAATTGAGTCCGGAAAGCATGAGTATAAACAAACATCTTTACCACTTTCGGCGGTTAGAAAAAAGAGAAATTTTATTAAAGAATTGGCAGAATCAGTTTCAGTCAACTCAGTGCCGGTTCCTGTAACAAATACCACGCGACCAAATTACTTAAATTTTCCTGAAATTTCGGCCTTTGTTGAAAAAAGACGCATGTCAATAGAGGAATCGGTAATCTCAACAGAACATTCGTTTGTGACAAGCTTTAAAATGAACACTAACAACCTCACTAATAAAAACATTGAGCCATCAAGTCCTTCATCAGTTTTCTCGAAAGGAAGTGGACACGAACGTCGAAGAAACAAATCGAACGAACGCAAGCAAAACGTATATGTAGAACCTGTCCTTCAAAAAATAAAACAAGAACCTGAAAACGTTTCTGTATTTACCGATTCACCACAAAATGGTGTAAAAGATCAAAATGCATTCCATCACCAACAAGGCAAAATTGTTTCAAACACGAATTATCAGGTAAGTTTGCAACATAACGAAGTAATTTTTTAATTTCTTTTTGAATTTTCATTTTATTTGTGGCCTTAATATAAAAAAATTTCGAAAAACAATTACAAAAACTAGTTGTTGGCGGCTTTAACCGGAATATTCAATGTTTATTTTATGTTTACATCGTAATCCCACAATGCTTATAAACAACCAGAACCTTGTTAAATTTGTTTGTATTTACTTATGTCATGCAGAACACCAAACCTTCAACTCAACCAAACGATTCAGTAACTCAACCATTTGCAAACTACAACGCATTCTTGCAAGACCCTTTACTGTAAGTTATTGTTAAAAAGTAATCTGACATTTTGGGTTTTTTAAACATTTTAGATGGCCAATTTTTTTCGAAAATAGATCTTAAGTTATTTGGATATTTACATTTTGTTGACAGATCTGTACGAGGGAGAAGATCAAAGGGTCAAAAGTTATCTTCTCGGAGCAACATTCCGCAACATGAACAACGTCATCAACAACAATCGGATGTACGTCATAGCCAAAAGGATTTACGTCATCAGATTTCCCAGGAACGGGATGCGAAAGCAAGGGTAAGGCCTATATCCCTTTGAATAACTTACAAATTATAAAAAATATTACAATACTTTTTAAACAAACGCTTGTGTTAACGAAATTTTTTGAATCGTTTTTAATATAGGGGTAATTTAAAAATCTAAGCTAATTTTTGCAAATTTTATAGATTCATAAGCGCGACCCGTCCTTCATAGATCAAACCATGTCTATCACAAGCAATCGGAACGAAGCAGAGCCTAAGAAAACCAGCCGCAAGTCTGCTGTTGCTTTAATTCGTGCCAGTTTTATCGGGAAAAAGGAAAAGCCGGGTTGGAACCAAATACCGGAAAACAAAACAGAAAATGTCTCCAAATCTAAACCTAGATCTTCCTCGCTTACTTCAAAGAAAAATAACTCTACCACAGCACAAATCGTACAAAATAAGAAAAATTCCACGTCTTTGATGGGTGCAGCCACTAAAAAAGAAATTAAACCTAAATCGATGCCGCATTTCGGTAGAAAGTCAAAACAAGATGAAGGTTCAAGTTTAAAAAAGGACTCGAAAGAGTCAAAAACCAAAAACAAGTCAGTAAAAAACCTGGATTCATTTTTACCCTCAGAATCGTCCCCGCGCGGGCACGGGAACCCCGATTCCGAGATAATGGATCGTTTTTTGCGGTCCGAGCCAGCACCGAACAACAACGTTCGATCACATTTGCAAAGGCTTCGCAGCTCTTTTAGAGCGCCAAGGAACAAGGTCAAAATTCAATCTGAAGCACGATACAAAGATGATATGATGATGGAAAGTTTTAATGTTGGGGAAAACCCATCAAAATCTTTGTTTGGAATTCGTCAAGATAGAAAGACCAAAATACGACAAGACGCTTTCACTTACGTCTGAATATTGCTATGTAACATTTGCAAAATAGCACTTCTTACTTTTTTAAATCTTGCTTAATACGCTTTTGCGCATTTTTTTTAATTTTGTTAAATTTGTTTAAATAGTTTTGTTTTATTGTTTGTTGATGCTAGTCGTTGATATAATTGTTCAAATTGTTCAAAAAAACAATAATATTTACTGTACAATATTGTTTAAACCAGTTATCTAGGTTCGATTTGTCGTAGCCAAAGAATTAAAAAGATAACCCAATAAAAAGTGTAGTCATACTTTAACGAGCCTAAGTCTGTGAAAGTAAGCAGTCCATATTATCTATATAATATAAAATGAGAACAAAGTACAGGGGCGTAAATGAACTTTATTTTTAGGGGTAGCATGATTGAATAATAACAAAAAATGATTAACAGAAATTTTTTAGAAGTTTGTTTTTAGATTTTAAAATAATTTGGAATGGTCAAGCAAGCCTTGTTTTTTTCGACAAAGGCGAAGAAGAATCTAAAAAAATAAAGGGTTTTAATAACCAAGTTTACCTAATTATAATGTTATTATTATTAAATAAATAATAAATAGGTTACCAGATTTAACTTCAATTTTCTTTAAGTTTTTTCTTGGCTTGTAAGGTAAATCATGCTTAGCTGCCACATATCTTCGTTGCCATTCTAGTTGGGGAAAGTTATCTGTAAAATAAGAGCAATTTTTTTTAATAAAAGTGTAATCTTAGTTAAATATTGTTTGTTGCCAATAACATTACCGGAAGCGTGGTGTAGTGGTAAGAACACTTGCTACACCACCATGAGGTCGTTGGTTCAATCCCCACTGATACCATGCTGTAGCGCCCTTAAGTGAGGCGCTATAAACGGTTTAAACTCCTGCTGAGCCAGCACTTAATCAGCAGCATAATTACCAGACAATTATAATCTCTATAATATCCCAAACTGCTAAAAGGCAACTCAAGACTCGGTCGAGGTAACTGATGTTACTCTATGTTTAGGTCGCACATTCGACCTTCCCACATCGAGGATAAATATATTTACACAAAAAAAAGACATTTACTTACACTCGTTCAAGGCGGATCTAGCAGCTTCTCTTTCTGCTCTTTGAATACTAAAAAAAATTTAAATATTATAAAAACGTTCTCAATTATTTTTAAAACATTTTTTTAAAACCAACCTTTCCCCATTTCCTTTCCCAATTTCTTTTCCCTTAAAGTAAACTGAAACGACATATTTTCTTGCATGGGACGGACCTGTATCAAACGTGGATTTAAAACACCAATTACAAATATGTAATACTTATAAAAATATATAATACTATTCCAAAATATAACTTACATTCAATTTAAGAAATCTATAAAATTAAATAAAAAGCATAAACTTCAACTGGTAGCAGTGGTAACACTTGCTACACCACCATGAGGTCGTGGGTTTAATGCCCAATGCTCTCATGCTGTAGCGCTTTTAAGTTATAAACAGTATAAAGTTCTGCTGAGCCAGCACTTAATCAGCAGCAAACTTTCATGGCAATTTTAATATCTTTACTATCTTAAACTGCCAAAGGCAACTAGAGATTGGGTCGTAGTAACTAATGTTACTCTATGTTTAAGTCGCGCATTTGACCTTCCCACAACTAGGATAAAGATATATACAAAAAAAAATAACCACAATTTTTTTAAATAATTAAATTTATAATACACCAACCAGTTTGGTTTGATATTTTATAAGTTGGAAGCTGGGGTTCTTTTCCTTCTTGCCTTAAAGTTAAACAACATTGTTGAAGACAAGATTTTGGATCATTCCATTCTTGTGTAAGAATAAATTCCTGAATAAATATAAGCTTTTAAATAAATAATTAAATAAATCAAATTTGACAATTTTCAATAAACGAGGTCTCTCTAAACTTCAGCAAATAAAAAAAAAATTTTTTAATAGGTAGCTTAAAACAATTAAAAAAGTGTAATAGTTGTTTAATATTTTTAAGAAAGTCATTGGATTGGTATAAATTTTACTAAGAATATTACCTAAACTTAATATTAGTAGTCGATTGCCGTTCTACAAATGCATTTTAATTGTAGTATTATGGTTGCAACTGGCTACTAATATATGCCTGTGTTAAATTATTCATAGCATACCACAAATGGCATTTTTATTTTAAAGGCCTTTAAGTAAAACATACATATTTATAGATTAAAAAGCCTTCTTTTATGTATTTATTTACATACTCACTAACATACAAAAAACATTAATTGATTTTCCACTTGTAATTACCTTAAGTCTTGGGAAAAAACAAACTTTCATGAAGGCTTCAACATATTTTAGTCCTTTATCAATGAACAATGCTGCTACAAAAGCCTCCAGTAAGTCTGCCAAATTTTTCTCTCGCCATTCCGGCACTCTACCTCCTTTAATTGTAAACAAGAAGCAACAACATTAAATACAAACCAAATATTGAGCAACTTGCATGATAATCTTTATTAAAAAGATAGACGAAAATTTAATAAATAAAACTATATATTTTAATTGCTTTAAGCAAATAAAAAGCATACCAGACTGTTCACTGTCTAGATTACAAATCACAAATTGGGGCATGCCCAGTTCAGTTGCCACCATGGATTGTGTCCTCCCATTAACCACTGTTGCTCTAAGAAGAGTTAAATGACCTTCATGGTGAGTAGGGTAAAGTTTAAACAAGTAACCTGAAGCTACCAAGTTACAGACAGAGTCACCAAGAAATTCCAACCGTTGATTGTGGCCACTAAAGTATTACAAATAATATTTAAAAAATTGTAAATATTTAAAATTATATTTTACAAAAATATGTTCGACATTCTTTTTCGTCATTGTTTTGTATTAAAAAAAAAGGAAAAATTATTCAAGAAATTTAAAATTTAAATTTTTAATATCTTACTGTGTTAATAAATTCTCGTGTACATTTCTCCAGGTAAAAGCTTTAGCAAGAATTCTGATGTGGTTGAACTCAACACCGATTGAATTTTCAAACTCTGTTAATTTTTGAAGAATTGGAATTTGAGGAATTTGATGACGATCGGTTCCTTTTTCTTCTTCCTACAAAAAATCAGTTTTAATATTTTCATAATTTAATTTAATACCGGCAGCATGGTGTAGTGGTAACACTTGCTACACCACTACGAGGTCGTGGGTTCAATCCTCACTGCTCTCATGCTGTAGCGCCCTTGAGTAAGGCGTTATAAACTCCTGCTGAGCCAGCAATTAATCAGCAGCATAAGTATCGGGCATATGTGATCTATAGAATATCCCAAACTGCTAAAGGCAACTTGAGACTGGGTCGGAGTAACTAACGTTACTATGTTTAGGTCGCGCATTCGACCTTCCCACATCGAGGATAAAGATATATGCAAATACAAAAAATACAAATTTGTAGCGAACTTGTAGTTGATGTAAAGGCAAATTTTTCCAAACATTTTGTAACTCTGTGGTCTCCCATAAAAACTTTCCAAATAATTCACGAGCTTTATCCAAACCTGCCTCCATATAAATAGCACCTAAAACAAAAATAATTGTGGCTATGGTAGCTGAAAAAATCTTAGTGGACGGGGTACTGTTAAGAACTTGAAAAAAAAAAACATTTTGGAATAATTTACTACAAAAATGTTTTTTTTTTTAATTTTGACTTTTTGCACAAAAGCTTTAGGTGTTTACCATATAAGTGAAAAAATAAAATTATTTTAAAATAAAAAGCGAGCTCGATAAAACCACTAAAATCAATTTGTCATTTTTTTTAATGTACCAATATACTAAGCTTTATAAATAAGTTTAATTTTCTGTATTTCTTTTAAATTAGGAATAAAAGTATAATTTACAGTGTAAAAATTAAATTTTTGTTTTTTTTCAAGTTACAAAGTTCTAACAGTTGGGCAACAATATATACAGCACTCTGACAGCATGATGTAGTAGTCAGAACAATTGGCTTCACTACATGAGGTTCACGGTTCGATCCCCACTGCTCCCATGCTTTAGCGTCCTTAAGTAAGGTGCTATAAACAGTATGAACTTCTGCTCAACAAATACTTAATCAGCAGCTTAATTATTGGACAATTATAATCTATAATATCCCAAAACAGTAAAGACAATTTGAGACTGGGCTCGAAAAACAAAAGTTACTCTATGTTTAGGTTGTGAAGTCGAAAAATGTCCTACATTAAGAATAAAAAAATATTTAAAATTTTAAAAAGTATACAACACCTACCCATCAAAGCCTCAAAACAGTTTGCCATTGCATGTCTTAAATCAGCTTTTCTACATAAATCGGGTCCATGTGCATATAACATGTATTCATCTAGCCTTAATCTCTGTTGAAATTTATACTTATTAAAATGTTTTTATTACAAATTAAAAATAAATCAAATACAACTTAAACTTATTTAGTAAATGCACATAATCCTAAAAGTGCAGCCACCAAAAAACAATTATATTAAACCTTCGTAAATTACAGTATGACTTTTAGGTATTTTTATTACAAATTTTCAAATTAATATGTATCTAATTTTTTTACAAAACTAACCTCTGCCAATTTTGCAAGATGTTGATTGTTAACGAGGACAGTTCTAAAAGTTGTCAGGGCACCTTCAGATAAATCAGGAAACATAAAAAACAAGTGAATTGAAGTAAAGTAACCCACAACAGCGTCACCCAAAAATTCTAATCTCTCGTTATGTTCAATTGGGGATAACACGGGTCTTTGTTGACCCAAGCGAGCCATGATTCGAATTAAAGTTGTGATGCCACGTTTTCTTGTGTATCTAAAAAAAAAAATATTTTTCATTTTTTAAGTTCTGAACATTTCAATGTTTTTTTCGTACATATCTTTATTCTCGATATGAAAAGATCGACTTCACGAACTAAAGATCGAGTAAAAACAGTTGCCCCGACCCAGTCTCAAGTTACCTTTGGCAGTTTGGGATAATATTGATTATATTTGCCCATCTATTAAGCTGCTGATTAAGTGCTGGCTCAGCAGAAGTCCAGACCGTTTATAGCACCTTACTCAAGGGCGCTGTAACATGAAAGCATAAACGATTGAACCCACAACCTCATGTAGTGTAGCAGTGTACTGATTATTCATTATAAAGCATATGGCAAAATATATTGTTGGAACTTGTTTAAAAAACCTTAGGTAACACATAAAAGTACTTACTTGTAGTGGATGGAACTGTCTCCATATTTAGGCAATCTTAACCCACAGTTTGAAAGTGCATTTCTAACATGATCCGGGTTTAAACCAAAGTTCATTTGACAACTTGGATGGTTCATGGCATGCTATAGAGTAGAAATATATTTTTAAAATTTAAATTTAAGCCAAGTCATTATTTGAGATTTTCAACTGTGACATAGGCAAAAAATAAAAAAGAGAAAAAATGTTTTGTATTTTACCTTAATTAAATTAAAAATAGGGTTTTTAACAACAATTGTTGATATTTATTAACATGTTAACTTACACTTAACCATTTTCTTTCTTTAAAGTGATATCCAATTCTGTCTTCTAAATTTCTTAAGCAAAGATGATACCTAAAAAAATATAAATAAAACTAAAATTTAAGACAGAAATTTTATTATGCAAATTTGTAATATTCAACACAATTAGTTATAGGACCTCCAACAAAAAATTAAGTAACATGATCGTTTTTTTTTGTACATATATCTTTATCATCGATGTGGTAAGGTCGAATGCGTGACCTAAACATAGAGTAACATAAGTTACTCTGACCCAGTATTAAGTTGCCTTTAGCAGTTTGGGATATTATATAGATTATAATTGCTCGGTAATTATGCTGCTGATTAAGTGCTGGCTCAGCAGGAGTTTGTACTGTTTCTAATGCCTTACTCAAGGGAGCTACAGCATGAAAGCAGTGGGGATTAAACCAACAACCTTATGGTGGTGTAGCAAGTGTTCTTACCACTAAACCATGCTGCCGGTCTAATATGATTTGTAGAAGTTTAAGTTTTAAAAACTAATGTAACACTAACATTTGAAGTTATTTGAAGCCTTATGAAGATGGGCTGATCAACAAAAAAGTAAACTTACCTTAAATGGTGAGTAAGGACAGGTAGCAACATAGCATGTTGACAAATGTCAGAAAATATTCCTGTTCTTCGAAATCCTATACTACTTAGTTCAACAGTAACTTCTCTTTGCATATCCTTTGTTCTAACCAAAAAAAGTTTGAGATTTTAATCATAATCATAAATGTATATATTTCCATATATTATAAAAACATGAAAGCAACACCTGAATAACTGCTTTACAAATTTAGAATTTGTTTTTTAGGTAAGAAACCTACACCTTAACTACACAAAGCAATGTTTCAGTATTTTTTTACTTGCAGAGTTTTACAAAAACATAATTATAAATTTATAATTCAACCTTCTAATTTGTTGTAATGCATTCTCGCGTTCCCTCAACTTTTGTTTATCGCTAGTTTTTACTTTTGGAGAATTTGCCATAAGATGCCGCAACTTTAAATAGGCTCGCCAAATTCTTTGATATCTATTAATAAAGAACAAGTAAAAAATCAAGTTATTAAAATGTTTTTTTGTCGTTTATTATTGTTGTTTATTAACGGCAGCATGATGTAGTGGTAAGAACACTTGGTACACTACACACAAGGTCGTAGGTTCAATCCCCACTGCTCTCATGCTGTAGCGCCCTTGAGTAAGGTGATATAAATGGTGTGAACTCCTGCTGAGCCAGAAATTAAGCAGCAGTATAATTACCAGGTAATTATAATCTATAATATCCCAAACTGCCACAGGCAACTCGAGACTTAGTCGAAGTAACTGATGTTACTTTATGTTTAATTCGACTTTCCCACATCGAGGATAAAGATATATACAAAAAAAATTATCCTTTGTCTTAAACAAACAACTGTAAATTTTAGTAATTTTTTAGTAGAATGCTATCAGACACTTTTTTAATGTAATTTCTGTACTTACGTAGGGTCACCAGCGTAACTCAGATTAGCTGGTCTTATTCCAAAATGAACAATCAAGGGATATCTTTCGTCGACTGGATGATACTGCTCCGAATCAGATGACTCCACAGGTTTGCGATCGTAACGATCTAATTGGTCTACTCGCAAAGAGCTTGGTCGCTTTCCAGGGTAAGTTACAATCATTCCTCTTATCTAAATATTATTTTAAATAATAATTATTTTGATTTTCAACTTTTACAGCAAAAAAAACAAGAAAACAAAAAAGTGGTTGTCATGAGAAAATAATTTAGAACAACATTAAAGTAACAGATACCAACACATGTTTTCTATAAGTTTAAAAATATAATTATCACAAAAAATGTAGGAATAACTGTAAACTTTTACACATAATTTCTCTTTAAAAACACTTAAATACATTAAAAATAATTCCAATAAACAATGAACATATTTTTTTTGTATATATCTTTATCCTCGATGTGGGAAAGTTGAATGCGCGACTTAAACATAGAGTAACATCGGTTACTCCAACCCAGTCTTGAGTTGCCTGTAGCAGTTTGGGATCTTATAGATTATATTTGCCCAATAATTATGCTGCTGATTAAATGCTGGCTTAGCAGGGGTTCGTACTGTTTATAGCGCCTTACTCAAGGGCGCTACGGCTTGAGATCAGTGGGGATTGAACCCACGACCTCATGTGTAGTGTAGCAAGTGTTCTTACCACTACACCATGCTGCTGGTCAATGTAATGCAAATAACAAATAATAAATATTACAGGATTTTTAATCAGTTCTAATATTACCAACCTTACTAGTATAATCCAACCAATCATTGTGAGGACATTTCATTAAATCATCCAATTCACTTTCTTCTACCAAAGGTTTATCACTTTCTAATAAATATTCAAGAACTTTGCTCAGTGACAAGATTTCTTTGCCATTGTCGGGCAAACTTCTGACAAATCGAGGATAAAATCGAAATTTTTTACACTGTCCTTCGTCTGTGTTTTGATATTCTTCAGATGTATCACTAACCCAATCATAAAGCTCCAAAATTTCTCTGCAAATTTTTACAATTTTTAAAATGCAATTATTATTTAATTTTTTTTAGAAAAAAAAAACTAGTTAAAAATACTGGTGTTGCTTGTTTAAAATAGCAATTTCTTTTAAGTTTGTTGCTGGCTAATTAGTATAATCTAAAGATAAATTTAATTTTTTTTGTAAAATAAGCGTTTTTTTCTGCAATTTTTACATCTTTTGGTGCAAAGTCAAATAAAGGGTACAACAATAAATTGGCATTTTTTGGGGGCCCACGCTTAAAAAGAAGTTTTAAGTTTTAACATCAACAATCTACCGGCGGAGTGGTGCAATGGCACTGGCAGCGTGGTGTAGTGGCACCGCCAGCGTGGTGTAGTGGTAAGAACAATTGTTACACTACCATGAAGTCGTTGGTTCGATCTCAACTGCTCTCATGCTGTAGCGCCCTTGAGTGAGGCACTATAAACGGTATAAACTCCTGCTGAGTCAACAGCATAATTACCGGGCAATTATAATCTCTATAATATCCCAAACTGCTAAAGAGAACTCGAGACTGGGTCGGAATAACTAGTGTGACTATATGTTTAGGTTGCGCATTCGACCTTCCCACATCGAGAATAAAAATATATTTAAAAAGTAAAATAAAAGATATATACAACAAATACTTTTTTTTGAAGGCCCATGCTTAAAAAAAGTTTTAAATTTTAACATCAATAGTCTAAATTAAATCTTTTTTATGTTTAAAGATATGTACAAAGTCAGACTATTCTACTTTGTAAAAATTAAATACTTTTGTTGGTGGATACTTGCTATAAATTTCAAAAAATAAACATTTTACCTGAACAGGTAATCATGAAAAAGATCAAGACCTCGAATACAAAAGTTTTCTGGGGGGGTTTCTTCTATCAAGTATATTGTATACCGAATATGAAACCTTATAATATCACACAATGGAATCTAGAAACAGCAATTTAAATAAAAATTAAACAAAAGTTACTACTTATTTACTTAACCCACAAGTTTTTTTTTTTTGTATATATATTATCTTTAACCCTGATGTGGAAAGGTCGAATGCGCAACCTAAACATAGAGTAACAACAGTTACCCCGACCCAGTCTCGAGTTGCCTGTGGAAGTTTGGGATATTATAGATTATAATTGCCTGATAATTGAGCTGATGATTAAGTGCTTGCTCAGCAGAAGTTTGTACTGTTTATAGCACCTTACTTAAAGGCGCTAAAGGATGAGATCACTGGAAATCAAACCCAGGACCTTGTGTATGATTGGAGAGTGTTCTGACCACTACACCACGCTGTCGGCAAGTTACAAAAAATCTTTTACGTTAAAATATATAAAAATATTTTAATATTACCGTATCCAATGGAATGTGAGAGAAAATAGAAAAACCTTCAAACATAAAGTCATTTCCTCCATGTTCAATAAAAGTGGGTAAAGCACTCATAAAGTTAACTGCTGGCCCAACAGTTACCCGATAATGATACATTTTACCTTTAAATTAATATTTGTATTTTAACAAGTAACAAATAAAATTTGTGAAAAACATAAAGTATTCGTAGCACTATTAGCTTAACTTAATTTTACTTAAAAAATTTACAAAAAAAAAAAAATTAAAATTGTCATTAATATTAAATAAGAAATCACCAATATTGTTTCTCATAGGATGGCAAGGTATAGGTTTGTTCTCTCCAGGATAAATATTATGTCGAATTCCCTTTGATCTTGATGTTGTGTTGCATCTACACAGCGGTCCATCATTCGCTTGTTTTGGCTCATTATACCTAATTAAAATGCAAAATTTAAGCAATGAATATCATTCGGTAAATTTTAAGTTGCAAGGAAAGCATACAAAACAGCATAAAACAAAAAAATAATGTTTAATTAACAGTACGCTGAGTAGGCCAAATTATATTTCATTATACTGGTGGCCAAATGTTTAAATCCCTTCAACTAAACCCATACCCCTTGTTTCCCATCTTTTTAAACTCACTTTTTCATTTGACCCCCTTTCATTTAAAATTTGTCATTTAAACTTTCCACATTTCAACCTCCTATATCTTTACCCCTATTATTCAAATACTTACAATTCTTCTAAATTAAGTGGTTCACAATTAAGTGAGGTACAAATGTAAGGGATTTAAACACAAGGATTTCAAGTAGGGATGGGCCAATCGAATCCGAGTCCGAGTACTCGGCCCGAGTATTAAGCATATTTTAATACTCGTGCTCGTCGAGCATTTTTTAGTACTCGGACGCCGAGTAATAATTTGTCATTTAAGATCGTATACGATTTATTAAACATAAAAAAACACGAGGTTTGCCTTTTTCTAGTAATTTTTAATCTACTCTTATTTATATCACGTTATTTAAGCAACAATTGCGCAACAAATACACTTTTTACTACACTTTTTTACTAAATTTTACGCATAATAAATTTAAGACTTATACATTTTCGTTTGGACTTAAAATGATATTGCTATCAGCGGTAAGTGGTTTTGCCAACGTTGAACACTTTATAATCCATAAATACGTGTTTTTTGGCAAATTTTGCAGTTTTAAAATTATGCGGGAAAGATTCTCGTGAACAGTTATATACGTTTAAATGACGTCATGACCGAGTACTCGAACTCGGCCGAGTATCGCGACAAAATACTCGGGCTCGTCGAATTCGAGTAATTCGGATTTCAGCCCATCCTTAGTTTCAAGTTAAGGGGAGTTTAAATAAATAGTTTAAATAAATGGGTTAGCTGTAAGAAATGCATAAAAGTGTGAAGGAGCTAAAATAAAAGGATTTAGGTCTATGGGGTTCAGTTGTAAAGTGTTCAAATGTATATTAATTGAATAAAGGGTTGAGATGAAAGAGGCTTAAATAAAGGGGACATACGTAAGAATTATAAAAAATAAAGAAGTCAAAGTGTCATTAAATCAACCAAAGGCCTACTTTAATAATAAAATTCAAACATACATACATGACATATGTAACAACCCTACCATAATTCCTTATGTAGTCTATCCTTGTGCGCTTTAAGTTTTCTGATTGTGTTGATAAGTTCTCCTGTCTGATCAATATCTTCCCCATCTTCTATTTCATTTTCAAATAAATATTGGTGTAACTTGCCAATAGAAAAACTATAATTAAAAAAAAAATGGGAAACTGTTGTTAAATATTAAAATATTAATAAATATTTTTAGAACAAATTCTTTTTTAATATTTCTTTTTTCCAAGAAGAAAAGTTTAAAGACATTTTTTTTTTCAAATTTAATTTAAATTTACTTGGGAATAGCTGGTTTGTGTTGTTCAATGTATTCCTTTAAGGTTAATTCCTTTTCTTTTGCACTTGAGAGAAGCTTTTTAATAATGGTGTTGGACTTTATTCGTTGATGGCGAGTTACTTTAAAACAAATATTTTTTTAAAATAGTGACACTTTAAAATAACCAGCGTGGTGTAGTGTTAAGAACACTTGCTACACCACACATAAGGTCGTGGGTTCAATCCCCACTGCTCTCATTCTGTAGCACCCATGAGTAAGGTGCTAAACGGTATGATCTCATGTTGAGCCAGCACTTAATCAGCAGCAAAACTATCGGGCGATTATAATCCATAATATCCCAAACTCCTAAAAGCAACTCAAGACTGGGTTGGAGTAACTGTTGTTACTTTATGTTTAGGTCACGCATTTGACCTTCTCACATCGAGGATAAAGATTTATATATACAAAAAAAAATAGTGACACCAAATTACAGCTGATTCTTACACGTAATTTTGCTTTTCCAGTTTTTGATCATCTCAAAGTTAATTTCAATGCTCTTATTCTAAAAATATATTTTTACAAAATTTAAATGTAAAAAGTTGAAACGAATACAGTAAACAAATTTTTAAAAACATAAATTTAACAGAAAATATTTTACAACGCTTGGGTTGTCTTCCAAGTCATCTTCTTGACAATCTAAAAAAATTTTGTACAAAATAATAAAAAACATTAATGTTTACAGTCTAACAAATATCTAGTAAGACGATTATATAGGTACCAACCAAAAGCAGGAGGAACTGGTGTAAAGGTTGTTAGTTTGTTGTGCCTTTTAGCTAACTTTAACTCAAACCTAAATTTATTGTTTAAAATTAAAGTTATATGTCTATATGTAGTATAAAGTTATATGTCTATATGTAGTATAAAGTTATATGTCTATATGTAGTATAAAGTTATATGTCTATATGTAGTATAAAGTTATATGTCTATATGTAGTATAAAGTTATATGTATAAATTTTTTATCAGCCATAATAGATTGACAATCAATTGTTAGTACTATAATTTATTCTTCTTATTAAAAAAATATCAGTGGCAAATATAAAACCTGTCATATAAACTTTTCAACTTGTCTGTTCCCTCTACTGAAGAATCAGAGTGCATTATTCTGTCAAAAATTAAGTTTTAAATTTGCATTTTAAAAATAAAAATTGGCTTATAAAAGTAATGAGAAAACTGAAAAGGTAACAAAAACAAAATTAATTAATTATCTAAAATAATAATAACCTATTATTAGACATAGTGATTTTAAAGTCAGAGAAAAGGTATTTTTTTGTATATATTTTTATCCTTGATGTAGAATGTTCAAATGCGCGACCTAAACATAGAGTAACATCAGTTACTTCGACCCAGTCTCGAGTTCCCTGTGGCAGTTTGGAATATTATAGAGATTAAAATTGCCCGGTAATTATGCTGCTGATTAAGTGCTGGCTCAGCAAGAGTTTATAGCACCTTACTTAAAGGCACTACAGCATGAAAGCAGTGGAGATTGAACCCATGACGTCATGGTGTGTGCAGCAAGTGTTCTTACCACTACACCACGCTGCCAGTTAATATTATCAGAGAATGTATGTAGTAAGAGTATACAAATATATACTATAATCCAAAGAAACTAATAAAAATTTAAAGAGGACCGTAGAAGACAATGAGTTTATTAAAGGACCGTAAACCACTACACATGGTCTCACATTTATTAATAAAAAGGAGTAAAATTAGCAAACATTTTTAAACTAACCTTTTATATAAATCACCATGTTGTGTACTTTGTGTATAACTGGCTTTCAGCCTCTCAATTTCTTGTTCAACATTTAGTTTTGGTTCAATTATTTCTATGTCATCATCAGATAGATAATCACTAGAATTTTTTTTTTAAAGAGTCAATACTATTTTATATACAAAACTCAAGCAACATTGTTAAAAAACGAAAATAAATTTATATAATGCAATTCTATCAAATTAGGTTAAGGTGCTATACTGCTTTAATAAAAATAAAATATTTTATACTTGGATTTTGACAAGCTTGTTACTGAATTAGAATGTTTTCTTTTGTTTGAATTTCCACTATTCAAATCAAGCTTAGAAGATTCCCTTTTTAAAGGTAAATCTGAACTATCTTTATTCGAAGAAAATGAAGCCGAAGATTTTCTTTTCAAATTAAGATTTTCCATTTTTTTAGAGTCAGTTTCAGAACGTGTTTTAGATGAATCATAGAATTTATGTCTTGCAATATCACCTTGATCTCTAGTACCATCCCAAGGAACGGCATGTCTATCCCAATGTCTTGTTTCCTGTCTTATATGTGGACGAGGAAAGTTGTTAAAATTTGGAGGTGGACCCATGCCCCTTCCTGGAGGTGGAGGATACATATTAGAATAAAAAGCTGGTCTGGGAGGTCGTGGCCTTATCATTTGTGAAGTTCTTTGATAATATCTGTCATCTTTTTCCCACTGATGCTCATTTCTTGCGTAAACTTGAGGATCAAAAGACCTTGGTGGCGGAGGTCTTCCATAATTAAAGTTAGGTGGTGTATGATGATATGAATCAGGTGTATTTTGGTAATTTGGATCAAAAGATGATGGGTGGCTATTCGGGGGTGGATAAAAATGTGGTCTCATGTCAAAATTATTTCGCCCTCCATTAGGTGGAGGAGGTCGAGACATTTTGTAAAAAATCTTTTTTGCAAACTGTTAAAAAAATCTATAAGTGTAGTGTTGTCTGCTCTCTTTGAATCAAATTGATGTTTGTTACCCATGTATAGCATGTGCAATGTTTGCCAATATCACTCGTATGTACAGCACAATCTACCTAGACTTAACACTAAAACATATAGTATTGATTTTTACGTAAACAACACATGCAGACACGTGATAAAAAATTATGACATTACTTTGTCCAGTAAGTATTGATTGTGTAGCAAATTTAATAAATTTAAGTTGCCCCTGATGTTAACCCTGTTAATTGATACAAAAATATAAAATTCTGGCTAACTTTTGCCAAAAATAAACGCTGAATTTACGTAATGTCTATAAAAAAGATTTTATTACCTAAACTTGCCCTTAATATAAAGCGGAACTAAATTGTTTAAAACATATGGATAATACGGAGAAAATGCTTCGCGTAGGGATTTAAAGTTCCCATGCGAAAAGAGGTTGTCAAATAGAAACCGCAAATTCTATATACAAGTTATAGTTGAAGGTGGAAAAATATGTAAACGCCTGTCAGGAAATTGATTATAATTCTTTTATAAATTCAAAATTTTAATGTTTTTCTATATAAAAATAAAAAAAGTTCATACGAATTCCTCCAAAATCAGCTGCAACTGTAAACCTCTTGTGGCACATTGCCATATTTTAATCTTATTGTGACCATATCTCTTGGCTCGGTTACAACGCCCTGTGCACAAACAAGAACTTCTCTTTTATTTTAAATAGAAATATGTCTGTTGATTCCATACTTAAGAAACATAGAAAAGTTATAATATCAAGTATTGAAGAAAGCTCCAATGTGTATGAACACCTTTATAGTTATAACGTTTTGACTGAAATACAATATCAAATCGTACAGGCACAAAAAACTCAAATTCAGAAAGCAACACAATTGTTTCATTACATTTACATGAATGGACAAAATGGTTTTTTTAAGTTATGCAAAGCACTTAAGGAAGATTATATTTGGATTTATGATGATTTAATAAAAGAAGCTAATTTAAATGGGATTTTTGAAGGTACGATGTTTCATGGGACAATACTAAAGTAGGGGGTGCGGGACCTTACAGACCGTATGTAATTGTTAACATAAATTCGCAGAATGCAAGATAGAACGGAATTTTTGTACTTTTCTGCGGGATGATTGCTGTATTTATTTAAATGGCTAAGGGGTGGTGAGGTGAGGAATTGACTTTAAAGACCAAGAAATGGTGCGAAATTGAATATAAAGCACAAGGGAAGATTGGGGAAGGGTATAAGAATTCGATCCTTTTCCGCATTCAGCGTTTTTTGTTAACGTTTAAATACGACCTCTGTATTTCCCCCACCCTGCAACTTCCTGCATCTCGTATTTTAGTACTACCCGTTTCATGCTTTTAATTTTAAGTGAAATTTCATTAGTGTAAATAAACATGTATGCATTACCAGTTAAAATCTTTGATTTTTTAGATGAAAATGAACAACATTCTATAAAAGAAAAACTTAATTTAATTCCACAAGAAATTTTAAATCTTGTCCCAAATGAGCGCCAATTAATGCAAATCAGCAAGGAACTTGTTCAAATTGATTGGAAGGAAATTTTGTATGAACTTGGGCTTACCACAAGTACAATAGAACACTGCAAACACAGTGATTGTGAAACATCGCAATGTAGAACTGGCCTAATAAAGTGGTTAAGACAAAATGGCGATAACGCAACATTTTTAAAATTGTTTGAGGCAACTAAAAATGCAGAAATACCCCAACGCACGAAGGAGAATTTAATAATGATTTTACAAACCTGATAACTATACATTCTTGGAAAAAATATAAGAATATTTAAGTTGGTAAAGTGAAACATAGTTCAATAAGTAATTTTTTTACATTTTAATACCATTATGTTGTGTTAATTGCATTAGGTTTGTTAATAATTTTAAAAAATGTCTGCATTTTTTTACAGTTAATTCGTGATTCTGAATGATTTTAGAAATCATCTATTTTTTTTTTAAATGCAATGTTTATGCTTTTTTTTAAAGTGCACTTTTAAGTTATAAATCCACCTGCTACAAAACAACACTATGTTAACTCTTTTTATTTAATTTTTATTAACACAAAAAAGTGATTTGTTCTAATATATGATTAAAGAAATTAACACTTACACAACAGTTATTATGATCAAATAAATAAATAAATATAAATAATTGATAAAACCTAAAAATCGAATGAACAAAAAAAGAATTAAAAATCATCAACATAGCAGTAGCATACTACAAAAAAAAAAACTAATTACTTTTATTATACCAGCTTTGAAGTTCTTTTAGATTTTGGCGCAAAATATTTGCCTCGTCCGTTTTTCGCATTTTTACGGCCTCGTCGAGACATTTAGAGATATAACAAATTTGCTGTAACATAGGGTCATCCGTTTTGGTTCCACCTGGATGTTTCAAGGGCACTTTCTTTTTCAATTTCTTGCTTTCCATTAGAAAAGGATTAAGTTCTGCTAAATCTTCTTCGTTCAATAAAAATGGATTATTTTCAGGGTTTTCCCTTTGAAAACTGGATCCATTGTCTTCCATCAATGGGTTAGAATTTTGTTGCAAAAAAGGATTTGTGTTGACAACTAGTTTAGATTCTTCTTTATTGTTATGATCATAAAGAAAAGGATTTTTTTCTTTTTTATTTTCGAATTGAATTTTTCCATTTTTGGCAGAATTTCGATTTGCAGTTATGCCGACATTTGATCCGGCGAATGCTCTTCTTGTTTTTTGCATCCTGTGCTCCGTTTTTAACTCCTCCAGGTTAACATTTAAACTTCGCACTTCCTCATATCTTCCAGCTGATTGAGCCTGTGAGATCATTTGTTTAACATACAGAATTTGCTCCCAGATTGGACCATGTTCATCTTCATCAATGCTGGATGTACGCTCTTGGGATGCAGGTCGATCAAAGTTACTAGGAGCATCAGCAATCCAACCATCGTCTAAAACAATTTTGGAGGAAGAGGAAAAAGAAACGGCGTCCTCAGTTGCCCATGATTTTCTAGAATAGTGAAAGGAAAATTATTGCTTATTGTTATCTGTTTAACACTATTTGGTGATTTTTTATTGTAATTATATTTGTATTCTGCAAAACACAAATACATTCAACTTTGTAAAAATAAAATAGATAAAAATGTTGCAGATTCATAAAACTAGTACAGTAATAACATTTCATTCACTCCAAACTGTAAAAATGTAATTACTGTATATACCTGTTTTTTTCAGCATCAGCCTCTTCCCTTTCCCTCTGTAGTTTTTCCAGTTCTTGTTGTCGCTTTTGTTCCTCCCTTTCTCTCTCTGCTTCTTCTCTTTGTCTTCTTAACCTTCTCTCTTGCTCTTTTCTTCTCTCCTTCTGAAGAACTTCCAGTTTGGGTAGTGAGGGCAGAGATTGGAGGGTAAGCATGTTTTCCTATATTAAAGTTAGTATATTATTTAACTCAATTGACAAAAACATTGTTATTAAAAAAAACTTACCTGAAGATAGGAGTGGGCAGCACTTCTTATTGCACCATGCAATCTTATTGTCCCATTAGATGGTGGATTTTGTTCATCACCAATATCTAAACTTGCAATTTTTTTTGATATCACGTCCATAGTTTCATACAATTTCATCATCTTAAATCGAAGGTCGTTGGCCTTGTTCAGTTCATATTCTTCTTCTCCATGGCTAAACAAAATAAGTTGAAATAAATATATGTAACTGTTTACAAAATAAGGACAATACTAAAGTACGGGATGCAGGATAGTGCGGGACCGTATGTAAACGTTAACATAAATTCGCAGAATGCGGGATGGAACCGAATTTTTGTACTTTTCTGCGGGATGATTGCTGTTTTTATTTAAAGAGCTAAGGGGTGATGAGGAATTGACTTTAAAGACCAAGAAATGATGCAAAATTGAATATAAAGCACAAGGGAAGATTGGGAAAGGGTATAAAAATTCCGTCCTTTTCAGCATTTTTTGTTAACGTTTACATACGGCCTCGGTATTTGCGCATTCCGTATTTTAGTACTACCCAAAAATAAGACTAATTTTTTTATTAATATCATATAGAACAAAACATTAAAGTAAATTTTATTTATTAAAAAATTTAAACAGATGTTAAATAAAACAGAAAATTTACTTAAGTGAATCCGCCATAACTTGATAACTAGGAGCAAATTTGTTGGCAGAGTTAACTGCTTCCCTCAATTTCTAAACATCAAACAAAGGTCATTCTATAAACTTTAACTAGTTTAAGAACATAAACTCACTGCTTTTTAAAGATGGTAAGCTATTGGAATTTGTGACTAATATTTAACTATTTTTTAAATATTTTGATACCTGGAACAGGTGTTCTAAAATACAAAAATTTAACGTGACTAATTATTTTACATAGATAGAATTTATCTTACCTCGTATAGAAGCACAAGTAAAGGTTGATGGTTTTCCTGTTCTATTTTGTTTTTTCTTCTTATTAAAACATTATGACAATCCGAACAACATCTTATTTTTAAAACATTGTCAATTTTGTTTGAAGTTGAAACATTTAACACTGATCGACTCCGAGGTCGACTTGTTAATGTTGTTTTTCGCAAAGTTTGAACTAGTTCGTCTTAAAAATTAAAAATAATAATTAAAAAAAACAAAATTATGATTTTTGTGTTACTAAAGAAAAAAAAATCCATTTTTTAAAATTAACTAAACACTAAATTAGTTTTAGTAAAAGATAACAAGATTAAAAAGTGATAGACCGAAATACCTGCAAGATCAAAAGACACAAACATTGAACATTTCGTACACATGATAGCACCACAGAGTCGACAATGATGTCTTCTTCGTGTGACCATGAACTTGTCACCACAAGTAGGACAAAAAGGAACATCTTCGTCTTTAACCCACGGGACAAGGGTTTGCTCAAACTCTAATTTTAACAAATATAAAAATTAAATTAAAAAAATCCCTACAAAATTTGTTTAATTTATTTTATTAATTAATGTAACTTAAATTTTTGTTAATATTTAATATTGTGAACAAACACATGCTATTATTATTTTAAACACAAAAAACATGCATTAATATATGATTAAAATTTTGTAACATAATTTAAAGAAAAAACATGAATGTTAATAAATTCTTAATAAGTAAGCAACATAATCTTAAAAAGCAAGCAACATAATCTTAACACCCACATTTATTTTTCATATTGTATTGCAACATAAAATAAGGTTTAACTTAATGTCTATTTCAACTTTTAAATTAAACATTCCAATTTTACTAAAGTATAATTATGGCTTACATGATGTTTATTTAGTTTTTCTAATTTTGATATTGCTTGTACGTATATTAATAATTCAAGTTTAATATTTAGCTTTTAAATTTTGGTCAAATAAAAATTAAAATAATTAAATTCATGCTTTTTATAGGCCAATATAAATCATCTTGTATATATATACCTTTGCGTTTATTGCTCTGTATATCTTCAGTTATAAGTAGCTTAAAAATATAAAAAACAGCTAATACAATATCAAAAATAAGATGTTTTTAATGCTATTCTAATCGAGGCAATCATTATACAAACCATTTCAAAACATCATATTTTACAAAAAAAATATAATTTATTTTATGAGTAGTGCAAAGCCCAGACTAGAATGCATCATGCAATTTTTATCTATTTTTAAGTCGAAACAATATTTCTACCTCGAGAATTTCCCTTTCTTGTTAATTTAACATTGCCTAAAAGCTAAAAAGTTGGCAAGTATTACAGATTTTAACTAAATGTAAAAAACTCAATAGCGTTTAGTTGAAGTTTATGGCATAGCACAAAGTTATTTGTAATTTACCTTGTCAAGTCTAATTAGAACCTTATTAGATTCTACTACCAATCTATCAATTCTTGAATCTCTTATTTTCTTAAATTTATCCAAGTGACTTCGTTGTTTACCTATAGTATAGCAAATTTATATATTAAAAATGGCCAAGAAATGAAACCCTAGCCAACATGTAAAATATTTAAAAAAATATTAAATTGTGTATGTAATTATATATATTTTTAGAATATTGAATTTTTCTGGATATTTATTTTTATTAAGTTTGATTTGCCTTTTGCAAGTGTGAATATTAAATCAGCCTACAAATAGGTTATTTAAATGAAAGTTAGTACTGTTTATATTGCATTAAAGGTGCTATGATATGGTGGCAGTGGTTATCATACCAAGAGCTCATGTAGCAAAGCCAAGTGCTCTAAGCACTACACCATATTGTTAACAAGACTTAACACCCACCAATTTCTTGTGGTGCCCAAATAGCTTGCTCATCATGCACAAAATGTTGCTGACTTGAAGAGGGGTTAGCTGAAAGTTGAAAACTCTCACCTCGTCGTAATATACGGCCTTTGGCTTTGCTAAACAGACCTTTAATGAAACAATAAAAAAAGTTTTTAAAGATTATTGAATCAAATGAACTTTACAACCTTATCATACATTTATAACCCCAGTATTGAGTTGCCTTTGCTAGTTAAGTGAATTGTTAAACTTGCAATATAGCCTGTTTATCTACTTAATATACACTATAGGATGCTTACTGTGCATACAAACCGCTCCTGATAAAATGTTAGTTTGTGCAAATTATAGAAAAGGTTAACATACTTCTATTTTTCATAAAACATCCAATTAGCGCAATGAAAAGTAATTAGATAAAGACAATAGAAAAAAAAATTTCTAAATACTATCACTGAAGAATAAAAAACTGAAACATTTATACTAAATTTACAATATTAAAAACATAAATTTTAGTATTTAGGTATTTTAAGGTTTTTTGTATTTAGGGTGACTAAGGGTATTAACCAGAAGAGGGTTAAGGCTGGGGTTAATAAATAAAAAGTGTCCCAGTATCTGTATTTGCTTTTTTAATTAAATGATATTATCCCTGAATAAACGGTCAACTTGTGCCTGAGTTGTCCTGTGTAGTAAATGGTCACTTCTTGTGTGGTCTTATGTGATCCTGTGTGGCTCTATGTGGTCCTGTGCGTCCCTATGTGTTTCTGTGTGGTAATTAGTACGACCCCAAAAATGTTGTTTATCGTGATTATTTTGCAATTGTAAGAAAATTCTAATTAGAGAAATTTAGTAACTTAAAGAGCCTACAAAAAGTTTATTACGAAAGTTTATGTAAGTCCTTTAAAAATAACAAAATATAAACACCTTTTATTTGGTTAACAACAACTTTGTCCTCGGCAGAATGGGCCGACTCAAAATGAATTTGAAGTTTGTGAACTGATCTTAAGTCCTGGTGGCATATTGGACATAGGAAACCTTCCATAACTTCATCCTCCATTTTAATTTACTACTGCCTGATTGCAATTTGATATCAAAATAAAAGAAACACGATTGGCTTACCAGAAAGACAGATAATACAACAATTCTAACTCCGTTTTTCTGCCAGAGAGTTGCAGGGAAAGCTGCAAGCAGAGAGTTTTGTTTGGGAAAAAAGAAAATCATAGAAAAACGGTGGTTCCAAATATTTTTAAATCGAAAGATGTAGAAAACTTAAGAGTCTTTTTTAAGATGTTTTGCACGACAGAAAGACGGTAGTCATGCACAATGCGTTGACATTATTGGAATATCATATAGCTTAGGCCTGAACGGCGTATATCGGGTAAGCAACACAAATTTATGATGCTTTAGCAATTTATATGGGATTCTTTATAAGGTGCAATGTTTAATGCCTTTTAGTTTGTAAAAAGTTAAATATTCTAAAAATTTATATATTCAGATATTTGAGATAAGTTATATGTTATTTAATATACCGGCAGCGTGGTGTAGTCAGTAGTTGTAAGAACAGTTGCTACACCACCATGAGGTCGTGGGTTCAATCCCCACTGCTCTCATGCTGCAGCGCTCTGAGTAAGGCACTATAAACGGTATAAACTCCTGCTGAGTCAGCACTTAACAGCTTAATCAGCAACATAATGACTGGGCAATTATAATCTCAATAATATCCCAAACTGGTAAAAGCAACTCGAGATTTGGTCGGAGTAACTAATGTTACTTTATGTCTAGGTTGTGATTTGACTTTTCCACATTGAGGTTAAAGATATATACAAAAAAAAAACTTTATACCCCGTTAAATTTTTGTTAATTGCATTAGGTTTGTAACTTATTGGAAGAATATGTCTGCGGTTTTTTTAAAAGAAGCCCAAAACTCTGTTAGGGAAAGGCTGTGCAGAAAATCATTACCTGTACGTTTAAGACAAGATTTGGAAAGCGCGAGGGATGATCTTTTCAACATTTTAACAAGAACAGTTGAATTTGGGGAATCGAATTCGGTTTTGATAATTGGAGCCAAGGGAAGTGGAAAAAGTGCTCTTATTAGAACTGTTTTAGAAGAACTAAAGTCAAATACAAAAATAGAAAAAAATTTGCTTATTGTTACCCTTAATGGCTTGATGCAAACTGATGACAGGTATGCAGTTAATTGTGATTAACAATAACTAACTTGAAGTGCTAACCAAGTGATGACTTTCATTACTTATATTTTAAAAAAATATATATATATTTAAAAAATATATTTATTTTTACAAATTCGTGATATGGACCTATATAAAACTATGTTATTCGATTTAGAATTGCCTTAGATGAAATAACTCGCCAATTACATCTTGAAAACACTGTAGGTGATAAAGTGTTTGGTTCCTTTGCAGAAACCCTTACATTTTTGTTGGAAGCCCTAAGAAATGGAAATGCACAAAGGTCCCAACCAATTTTGTTTTTATTGGAAGAATTTGACTTGTTTGCCCAACACAAAAACCAAACCCTGCTTTACAATTTATTCGATATTACGCAGGCTGGTCTTACTCCTATGGCTGTTGTAGGTTCAACAAGTAGATTAGATGTAATTGAGCTGCTTGAAAAACGTGTAAAATCCAGATTTTCTCATCGACAAATCTGTATCTGCAACACCTGGAAGTTGGAAGATTATGTTTCATTTTGTTTCGATTGTCTCAAATTACCAACAGATTTTAGCAAAAAGTATACCAAAAAGAAATCACATATAAATAAATGGAACGATATGGTATTACACCTGTCAAAAAATTCATCGGTTTTTGATATTCTTGAGCGGCAGTTTAATATTTGCAAAGAGATATCTGGTCTTCAGCAGCTTTTGATGTGGCCCATTTGTAATTTAAGTGAGGACCATCCAGAAATTACACCAGCTGACATTGCAGATGCTTCAAAATGTGTTTTTGGTGACTCAAAGGCGAACATCCTACATGGTGTCTCAGTTTTAGAGCTGTGTTTGATAATAGCAATGAACCATCTTACCAATATTTATGAAGGAGAACCATTTAATTTTCAAATGGTTTATAACGAATTTCTTAAATTTTCGCAAAAGAAATCCCATATTTTACAGAATTACACAAAGCCAGTCATTTTAAAGGCATTTGAACATTTGATTGAGCTTGAACTTCTCAAAAGTAGGGACAATTTAATCAACATATCTTCGAAACTACAAAAAGAATATCGACCTATGATATTATTAGTTGATCATACTCAACTAAAAGAAGCAGTAAGTAAATATCCAGGCTGTCCAACTGATGTAAGACAATGGGCTGAATCGTCCATAATTATGTAATTTTGTCACCTTTTCTTACCTTCTAAGTACAACTTCTGCACAGGTTACCTTAAATATTATGGTAAAATCTCTGTTATTTGATTTTTATTGAAACAAGTAAATTCTTTTAAATTATGATTGAATAATATAACTCATATACAATTTTTGATAATATTAAAAAATTGTTAAATATAAATATTTAATAAAACTTAAAAATCTAATACATGTTAAAATATTTAAAAGTCACCAATTTAGGGTAATATTCTTTTAAAATAGGTTGGAATTATGCATTAAGCACCTTTAGTCCAATTTATAATATTTAGTTAGAAATTCAATTTTTCTTGTTTAATATATTAAAATGCATGTTGGAAAGGCACATTTCACCAATTTCCCATTATAGGGCCCGCACTTTAGAGGGCCTCGCGCCCAGACGGTTTAGTTTTATTTCTACTACAGTATTAAGTTAATTATTGCAAAATGACAGTAAATGGCTAGTGTTAAAAGGGAAAAGCAGGTTTGGACTCTTATAACTGTATAGAGCATTCATTGTATTGTATATAATATAACGGGCAATAGATAACGTGCTTATTTTACGCACGCAAAGTTCATAAATACGCATGTATTTAATAGAGTTAGCAAAAGGATTTATTCAATTTTGTTACTATGTACCCAAAGTAATTAGATTTTAACGATGTTTATAAAAAAAACTACAGGTTTAAAAAACAATCTATTGCAGCATAGAACATGCTACAAACCTTTTATTGCATACTTTTTAATAAATAATAATTTTTTATTAATATTGAAATTCAAATATTGTTGTTTCCAACTAGGACATCTAGCCAATTTAATGTTACCCAAACCAAACCCTAGTTAAAAATAACTTCCACAAATTGTAGATCTACCACAAGATCTCACCTGTGGGCCCCCGCTAAAGCTTTTCTAACTGGGCCCCGCATTTTCTAGGGCCTGCCCTGTTTTTAAAGCATAATATTTGATCAACAACAAAATAAAATTCTTATAGAATAAAATTCCATTTAAGGTAGTTAGATAAAACTTATAGCTAAGTCGCAGTAAATAGTAAGTAAATAGAAGCGTATCACTAAAAAATAAAATAACTAGCAACTTTATATTAAATTGTTTATAACACATCAAAACCCATACTTAAAATTAAGATTTTAGAAATTCAAAAAAGATAGGGTAACGTTACGAATAATATTTCAACACTCGGATATATTACCAAAAACCCAGGTGTTAGTAACTTTACGATGTTGTGCATTTTGGTAAACTTAAACAAAAAATAAAAATATATTTAAATCAAGGTTATCCAATTACTTCAAAACCAAAATGTTAAATAAAGGCAGTATTTATTTTTAAATCAGATTTCCTAAAAAAAATAATTTTTTATTTAGGAATCTTACTAAACAAAACAAATTATTGTTTGATTATAAAATAGTTGACAATTTTAATATTAAATTAACGTCGACATTTGTATGAATCCAATATTATCAAAGTTTTTGAATAAAAAACATAGAACGAGTGAAGTAGACTCCTAGCGCTATTTAAACGATCTTTTTACAATGACGTCACACATGTCAATTGAATCGTATATGCATAAAGAGAAGCATTTATTGCCTACGAACATACCACGTTGAGTACACCCCATCTCGTCCGATCTGGGAAGTTAAGCAACGTCGGGCCCGGTTAGTACTTGGATGGGTGACCGCCTGGGAATACCGGGTGCCGTAGGCTTTTTGATCTTTTTTAATATTTTTTAATGTATATGAAGAGTTAAATGGCATTTTAAAATGTTTTGAAGTTCTTTGACATGGCTTAGTTAACATATTGTCGAAAATTTTTATGATTTTTTTAGATTTGCGAAAAGTTTTGTCATCTATTTTTATTATTTTCAAAAATTTAAATTTTTTTACATCTTCGGTAAGGCACGGTTGACATTGCCAACGTATTTACATATAAAAGTCAGATATTAAAAGATTGCAATTTTCGTTATCTTTCCCTAAACTACAAAGAATAAAAATAACAAATTTACAAAAATGAGTGATATTAATCTTTATTTAAAGCATTTGAACTGGGAAACTTTATAAAAAAATTAATATGGTTTATAACATTTACAAGCAATGCTTTTAAATAAACCGCCATTCCCACACAATCATCTTTTTGACCAAAATTGACTGTGTTTAACTTTAAAGATTAAAGAAGTTTAAAAAAGTAACAAATCATTTTCTATTGAACCAAATATGTACAAAGTCTAAAACAATACAAATTGTTGGATTTCTTATTTTTGGGCGCTATTAAGATGATAGCATTCATAATATTATTCAATAACTTTTCTTACGCATTTTTTTGTTTAGCGAATCTATTTTTATTTTACTCTATAACGTGGAAACTACATTTAATTTTTTTTAAATTTTGGTAAATAAACACTGTCACCACTAAAGACAGGAAAACAAAATTATTTTCTCCCAAAAGTAGGTTTTAGTTTGTGTAAGATAAATTTCGTAATATAATACTATATGTGACTAAATGTTGTCGGATTTTTGTTTAACAAAACATTGATTTCCTTATTATTTCAATTTAAATACTCGCTTATTATTTTATTGTTGATTGAAATTTACCCAATTGAAACGTCAACAAATGAGTTAGCACGCTACTTTGATCCAAAGTCAACGATAATGTAACTTGTGGTTTCGGTCAAATAAATTTTAAGTGGTCGTGAAAAGCTGTAACCCGAAACTTACGTTTACTGTCAAACCATCAAACCAGTAGGAAACCCAATCAATTCAACTTGCACATTTTAATTTTATTTATATACAGAATTTCAACAATAAATAAGCTGCCTTTATCAAAAAATAGCTTAACGTACTCTGTAAAAAAAAAAGATTTTGTAAAAATACCAACATACCCAGTCATAATAATATAAGTTAAGTTTTTTTCGCAAAAAAAACCTTTAGTTTGCTAGACAGTTGCGGTAAACCAAAAGTTCAAACATTTTACGTTTTTGAGAAGTTGTGGTTACCGAAGTTAAAATTTAAGATTTACACTACAAAAATGACTTTCAAGCCTTTGTTATCTTGGAAATTTTACAAAAAATTTATGTATGTATTGCAGTGTATGTTTATTTTTATTGCAACTAAAATGAACAAGAAATAAACTAAATAAAAAGATCAAGAGTTATATTAATATTTGGTGACTTTAGTCAATTGACTGTCTTTAAAATTACTTTTAATTGAATTAAACATATTTTTACACTTATATATGTTTCCAGTTTGAAATGGGTCCAAAACTAAGACGTGTACTTTAAATGGAGTAACCTTATTTACTTCGTCATAAGATAGGATTTCAACTGTCGGATGAAATCCGTTGACTTCATAAAAACGAGCAGCTCGCTTATTATGACTTATAGCAACCACCAGGGGTGCTGATGAGTTTTGAAGAACATTTTGATATTTATTGAATTACTTTGCATGTAAGTTGTTGTTGTTTAATGCAGCCATATGTGGATTTATACAAAATAAGCTACAGTTTTAATTTAAATAAAAATACAATTGGTAACGCTATTTAAATTAGAAAACTGCCATAACGTCATTTAAACGAGCTATTTACAGTGACGTCACACATGTCAATTGAGTCATATATGTATAAAGAGAAGCATGTATCGCCTACCACCATACCACGTTGAGTACACCCCATCTCGTCCGATCTGGGAAGTTAAGCAACGTCGGGCCCGGTTAGTACTTGGATGGGTGACCGCCTGGGAATACCGGGTGCCGTAGGCTTTTAGTCTTTTTTAATTACCATAAATGGTAAAATGGCATTTACAAATTTACAATAGTGTTTTGATATCGTTTAGTTAACATTGTAAAAAAATTTAAAATTTTTTTTATTAAATTTGTAAAAAATTTGTAATCTATTTTAGTTACTTACGAAAAATTTTATTTTTTAAACATATTCAGTAACGCACGACTGACATTGCTAACATACAAAAATTATAGTTTAAAAATAAAGCCTCATTCTATTATAATCTCTTTGACAAAAAGTCAATTTAATCAATAATATTCCAATATTGTTTAAAGTTTAAGAAGTTTGAGAGTCAAGTTAAGGTGTTTGAAAAAAAAGTTAAATTTCATAAAATTTTGAAACCGGAGAAGCTTTAAATAAAAAAGTTGTTCACAATTTTCTTGATTTAAACTTAAAGAGAATAATCAAATTTAAATTAATAGATATTATTTGTTCATGCTATTTTCTTGGAAAGTTAATTTATAAAAAAATGCAACATTGTTTTATTTTTGTAAAATTAAATAATATTTAATTTTTTATAAGCAATTCTTTTTAACAACTCAGTGTTTTAGGCGGTTATAAATTCAAAAGGCGGCGTTAACATTATCCTGGATTTAATAAGGGATATACTGAATGTACTAACCCATACTTAAAATTGAGATTTTAGAAATTAAAATAAGATAGGGTAACGTTACGAATAATATTTCAACACTCGGGTATATTACCAAAATGCAGGTGATAGTAAATTTAACTATATTGTGCCTTTCGGTAAACTTGACAGAAAATAAGAAATATATTTAAATCAAGGTTATCCAATTACTGTAAAACCAAGATGTTAAATAAAGGCAGTATTTATTTTTAAATCAGATTTCGTAAAAAAATAATTTTTTTATTTAGGAATCTTACTAAATAAAAAAAATTATTGTTTTTATTATAAAATAGTTGACAATTTTAATATTAAATCAACGTCGATATTTGTATGTATCCAACATTATCAAAGTTTTTAAATAAAAAACGTGGCAAAGGAGACTCATAACGCTATTTAAACAAGCTTTGTACAGTGACGTCACACACGTTACATGAGTCGTATATGTATAAAGAGAACCTTTAATCGCCTACGACCATACCACGTTGAGTACACCCCATCTCGTCCGATCTGGGAAGTTAAGCAACGTCGGGCCCGGTTAGTACTTGGATGGGTGACCGCCTGGGAATACCGGGTGCCGTAGGCTTTTTAATATTTTTTAATGTCCATTAAGAGTGAATTGGCATTTCAAGATATTTTCCAGGTTTTTGACATTTTTAAGTTAACCTTATGGGAAATTTTTAGTTTTTGTTTTTAGATTCATGAAAGTTTTGTTATATTTTTATTATTCAAAAAATTTTTAATCTTTTAACATATTCGGTAACGCACGATTGACATCGTTAACGTATTTACATTTTAAAGCCAGATATTGAAAGATCGCAATTTTCGGTATCCTTCTTTAAACTATTCATAAAAAAAATAACTAATTTACTAAAATAATTTTCGCGAATTTATTTTTATCAAAATTTTAAATCTGTAAATAAACACTGCCACTACTAAAGACAGGAAAACAAATTTTCTTTCTCCCAAAATGAGGTATAGCTTGTGTAAGATAAATTTCGTTATTTAATACTGTATGTAACTAAATGTTGTCGCGTTTTTTTAAAAAAAATTAATTTTTCTTTAAAAACATGCATAGATAAACTAAAAGGATCGTAAAGTACAAGAGATAATTCGTTCGCTAGGAGTACGAGAGTTTTTTTTGGAACGCACAAATGATCCTATTTATCTTACCCCCTGCTTTTTAATTCAGTACGTCACAAGTAAAGATTATGCAAAATATTTAAAAAAATGGATATCAAATTGTGGTACAGTACATGCTTTGTAGTTTACAAATAACTTTTGGGTTAATCTATATTTTGTAAAACTCTTAAAACAAATTAAGGTTTTAATTTTATAAAAAAATCGGGTAACACTTTGCATGTCTATTTATCTTCGATGTGGGTAAGTTAACGTCACGGCTTGAACATAATGTAATATTTTTTACTTTGGTGAACTGAATTTCTTTTTTTTTGCGAATTGAATTTTTTAACTTTTTATTTTTTTTTTCTTATTTGATTTATAATACAAACAATTTTGTAAAATGTTTATTTTTTTACTTTGTGTTTAAAATTAATCTAAATACTGCAGAACGGAATAATATTTGCAAAAAAATTTTTCAAAACAATATGTTGTTTTCAATTTTTAGTAAAAGAAAAAAATGGATTCTTCAAGTACCTAATAAAAAAATAATAAATATTATCTTTTTATTTTTTTGCTTAAATTTTATTCTACAACGAAGATAAATTGCCTTAAAAAATCTATAGTGTGTGTTATAAATGAATGGAGAAATGTTTGTTATTTCTCCTAAATTTCAAAAACCTATAAACATTATTATTGTTTTCACAGTCTAAAGCGTGACAGTGTTTGTATTTTAATTAAGTTTATTCATAGCTTACTAGTAACAATTTTGAAAATATAAATAAACAGTAACCTCAAAGTGAATTCAAAGATTTAATACACTTGGGTGGTCTTATCTTTAACTGCTTCTACACAGTATTGTACAGTTCTAAACTTAGTACATGAAAACCCAACACTCGTTTAAAACCGCTGTATGTTAAGTTCAAGTCTCAAATTTTGTAAACAAAGGTTTTTTTACGTTTGCAATGAAAGTGATATCAAAGGATTCTCCTATAAGTCAAAATATTTTTGTAACAGTATGTAGCCAGGTTCAGATGTTATCTTATGGCACTGGCGTGTGATTATTGAACGCGCGTATTGTAACCATTTCTATTATTACACGACGCTTCTGATCGAAAGACGAAAAGTCACAATAGAATGGTTAAGCGATTATTTTTAAATACGTATATGGTAATGTGATAACAGGTCATGCCACTACCCCAGCATACCCTTTCCTAATAATAAAAATAAACCTATCATTTAAAAAAAATGTTTTATTTAACATTAAGCAAATTTACTATATTTCACTCTGAACTAGTTTAAAAGCGTGTAGACTAATAGTATAGAATTACAAGTGGCTGGCAACAAAACTAAAGTTTGAATAATTATCTAGCAATATTGATGCTAAAACATTTAACGAAAAATTAGTCGGCAAAAACTGAAACGGAAAACGGTCGAACCCACTTAATTATGGTATTGAACCTTTGTTTAGATTTAAACCTGCCACGCTTATGTTTAAACTAATACAAGTGTTACAGAATCTGTAAACAAATGTGTTTATTATTATTTAAACGACAGTAAAGTAACTTTTGATTTTGTAATTTTAAATAATATTATTAAATTTAATGTTGTGTTATGGATTTGCCCCAAAACAGGCTTTTTAAACTTCAAAGAAAATTGACCTTTAAAGAAATTTGTGCTTCAGTAAAAATAGGCACTTTTGAACTTCTATTTGATTTGTTTAATCATGTGTAGCATTGCTTGCGTGTTGTTTTGCGGTTTTTGCTTTCGTGTTTTTTTTCCTTGTTTTCGCGGTTTTGAACTTATTTTTATAAATTAACAAGACTTGCTTTACAATTTGTGTATACACTTTCTCCTACACAATGACGTCAAAACAAAAATTAAAGTTTTTTTTAGTTATACGCAACTAACATTTGCGACATGCTGTCTACAAGTGAAACCGAAATGTGCAAGTTGAATTGTTTGTATTTCCTACTGGTTTGATGGTTTGACAGTAAACGTAAGTTTCGAGTTACAGCTTTACACGCCCTCTTTAAACTTATTTGACCGGAACCTTTAGGTGCATTAACGATTACTCTAGATCAAAAAGACGTGAAATTATGTACTTTGTACAAGATCAAGTTTTAAAAGATTTTACAATTTTTTTAATATATTATCATTACAAAAAATATTAGGAATTAAAATTAGGTATTCATATTCATTTATTTCTTATATTTTAAATTTTAATTTTAGAGTCGCAATTAAACTGGTTAATGGTATCAACGCTTGCCTTATGTTTACAATTATATTGACTACACAATATGAAAAATAGTTATCATATGTTATTCATGTTAAACAAGTATACCAATTTAAATAATTTAAATTTTATAAAGACTTAGTAAAGGAAACATATCTTCATTCAATTTTGAAAATCACAATTTTATGTATGGTTCAATACAAGTGCCCATCTAAATTTGACCCTTAAATTCTAAGAGCCCAAATTCAATCACCCTAATCATTTGTTTGCCATCGGAAATGACAGTCGTGACGTCATCACAAACAATTAACGCAAAAATAAACCGCAAAGGCAAGTAAAATATATTAAAAAATAAAACACAAGTATATTCTATATAGACTAATATAGCAAAGATGTCTTATTTAACAAAAAATGTACAATAATATTCTACGGTATAGATAGAGTAAATGCGTTATCACTTAAACTTTATTAAAAACTAGCTAGTGTTCTTTGAGTTTAAATGATTTATTAGTTTTGTTGCTCTAAGCTACATGCTTAAAATGGCATCGTTGATTTACCGTACCAAGCCTATGACGACACTTTACACTTGACTTACTAGGTTAAAATAAGACTCAACTAAAAGTTGTTTGTACTACATACAAGTTAACATAATTGTTTAAATGGTAAATCTTTTTTACAAGCACAACACACTGGGCTAACAACGTAATTACTTAACATATTTATCCAGTGTGTTTTGTACAACTACTTGCGATTTTCTCTGCGTTTGGTTTTTGCTTAAAGGCCAAATCGTGGTGTAATTATAAATTGGCTATTGTTTTTTCCTTTGTACAATTAAAAAAGCGTAGAATTTTTATTTAAACATTTATTCTGATACGCAAATGTATTGATATAAAAACTCAGATATTTGGTTATGAAAATTATAGGTTTAAAATAAAATTAAATCTTTATTATATAAGTTTAGTTTAAAACGGTTTTGTTATGACGGATTAATGCTTGGATAATTAAATACAATCATATGCTTTTTAGAATTTTAAACGTGCGTAACCATTAAATAAATAACAATTTTTGTATGCTAATCAAGAAAAAATAAATTTAAATTTATTCTGTCCTAAAATTTTCACTTACGATTACATGAAATTTTTCAACAAAGAGAGAGCTAAATTAAACCGAAATTTTTTTTCTAAACGATTTTTTATAATATTTGAATACAAAAATACTAAAGGCAATTCAGTTTTGAAATTTGTAAATAAAATTTTACGTTCAAATAAATAAGGGGGATTTTGACAACAATAGTTTTTCTCTTTTCTCCGCAAAAAAAGGTTTAAGAATAAAGTCAGTCGCGGTATAGCTATCAGTTATATTAGACCTTTGCTGTGAAGAGAACTGTTAGTTACGTTAGTAAATAAACGACAAAATTTTAAACGAAGAAATAAGATGTTACAGGGTGAAAATGACAGGTAACTTAACTTTCATCTTAAGATAACGAAATTTTACTTGGTATGTTAATAAGTAATAAAAATATACCCTAAAAAATTGTTAACTTTAACAGCAAATATAAAATTCACTTGACCACTTCGCGAAAAGATTGGGAAAAAGTCCGAGAATGTTACGTGGAGTCCTTTCGTCGATACCCGCTCTATAAATACATAGTTCCTGAGGAATCGAAACGCGATGAGTTTTTGCGGGCGTATCTAGATGCCAACTACGAGGTAACCGTAGGAAGTGGCCAGGGTATATTGATTAAACTGGTGGTCAATGTATCGACTAACGACAATGATAGCGAAGGTCTAATTGCCGGGGGTTTGTTGTGCGTTCCCCCATCTAGTGATGGCTGTGGCTGGGCTATTGGTGACGATGAACCTTACTGGAAAGCTTACGAGAAATACAATCTTGCCGTGATATCAGATGACGGACTGAAACGACTTAAAAGGTAAATTATTAAAAATTTTATTTTATCAAAGAAAACAAAAAAAAAAATTTTAACGTTAAAAATTTTTATTTAACCAAAGCCTAGTTGTATGAATCATGTTACTTTATTCTTATATATTTTAAACAATTTTTTTTAGATATGAAGCTTGGGAGAATAAAAACATATCGGAAAATTTTTCTAAATCTGGAATAGCAGCTTGGAATGGCCTATTTTGTGCAATAGCACCAAAATATACCACCAAAGGCATAGGCAGTGCGTTATACAAAGAGACTATTAAATTGATAGCCACACATTATGTAAAAAAACGCAGAATATGCTGTAGAAAAGGTGACAACGCACAAGTAAATTTAAAAAATACGCCTCAAATCCTACGGGAAAAGGTTGTAAGCAGGTATTCGGTCCCTGTAGAAATCAGTCAAGACGATGTATGCACTCAGACAATTAACAGCAGTAATAACTCTTGCAACGTACAACAAACTAACCTGAAAAATAATTCAAGAAATATCGAAAGTGTTTTTCAAAACTCATCGGCACCTTTGGTAGTTGCTATAAGTCATAGTGAGCGAGCTGCTCGTTTTTATGAAGTCAACGGATTTCATCCGACAGTTGAAATCCCATTTTATGACGAAGTAAATAAGGTTACTCCATTTAAAGTGCACGTTTTAGTTCTAGACCCATTTCAAACTGGAAATATATGTAAATGTAAAAACATGTTTAATTCAGTTAAAAGTAATTTTAAAGGGGGGCAATTGACTGAAGTTACCAAATACCATTGAAAAAAAAATTGTTAGATTACAAATATTTGTTCATTCAAATACTTTAATTTTTCCTCATTTTAGTCCATTAAAGATAAGCATACATTGCAACCTATGTATATATATATTTTTTTTTTGTAAAAAGTTTTAAAAAAATGAAAGCTTATAAGTCATTTTAGAAATGTAAACCTTGAACCTCAACTTTGTTAACCACAAATCCTCAAAAAGGTAAAACTTTACAATATTCCCTTGGTTAGCCAAAAAGATTTTTAATACTTTTGGTTTACCGCAACTGTTCTAGTAAACTATAGACCTTTTTTGCGGAAGTACTAACTTATATTATTATGACTGGTTATGTTTGTATTTTTACAAAATCATTTTTTTTTCTATAATTTACGTTACTACTTTTTTTTTGTATATTTTGTATATAAATAAAATTAAAATGTGCAAGTTGAATTGATTGGGTTTCCTACTTGTTTGATGGTTTGACAGTAAACGTGAGTTTCGGGTTACAGCTTTACACGCCCTCTTTAAACTTATTTGACCGAAACCACAAGTTACATGATCGTTGACTTTGGATCAAAGTAGCGTGCTAACTCATTTGTTTTAATAAGATTAACTTCAATAAACAAATAAATAAAAAAAACAAGTGTTTTATTTAAAATAATAAGGAAATCAATGTTTTTTTAAACAAAAATCCGACAACATTTAGTCACATACAATATTATATTACGAAATTTATCTTACACAAACTAAAACTCACTTTTGGGAGAAAGAAAATTTGTTTTCCTGTATTTAGCGGTGACAGTGTTTATTTACTAAAATTTAAAAATTTAAATGTAATTTCCACGTTATAAATTAATACAAAAATAGATTCGCTAAACAAAAAATGAGTGATTGTGTGGGAATGGCGGTTTATTTGAAAGCATTGCTTGTAAATGGTATAAACCGTATTTATTTTTTTTAAGTTTCACAAATTGAATGCTTTAAATAAAGAGCAGTAACATTCATATTTGAAGATTTTTTTTACCTATTAACAGTTTATAAGAAAAGACATCGAAAATTGCAATCTTTTAATATCTGACTTTTATATCTAAATACGTTGACAATGTCAAACGTGCGTTACCGAATATGTAAAAAAAATTAGATTTTTTGTAAATAACGAAAATAGATGACAAAACTTTTCGCAAATCTAAAAAAAATTATAAAAAATTTCATAATGTAAACTGAACGATGTCAAAACCTAGAAAATATTTTTAAATGCCAATTCACTCATAATGAATATTAAAAAGCCTACGGCACCCGGTATTCCCAGGCGGTCACCCATCCAAGTACTAACCGGGCCCGACGTTGCTTAACTTCCCAGATCGGACGAGATGGGGTGTACTCAACGTGGTATGGTCGTAGGCGATTAACGCTTCTCTTTATACATATATGGGTTAAATAACATGTTTGACGTCACTTTAATTAGCTTGTTTAAATAGCGCTAGGAGTCTCCTTCACTCGTTCTATGTTTTTTATTCAAAAACTTTGATAATATTGGATACATACAAATGTCGACGTTGATTTAATATTAAAATTGTCAACTATTTTAGGATAACCGCAATAATATTTATTTATGTGGTCAGATTGTTAAATAAAAAAAAAGTTTTATTTAAAAATAAATACTGCCTTTATTTAACATTTTGGTTTTACAGTAATTGGATAACTTTGATTTAAATATATTTTTCATTTTCTGTTCGAGTTTACCGAAAGGCACAATATAGTTAAATTTACTATCACCTGCGTTTTGGTAATATACCCGGTGTTGAAATATCTTTTACAACGTTACCTATTTGAATTTCTGAAATCTCAAAGTTTTTTTTCAATATAATGACAATAACAATACGTTTTAAAAACAAAGGTTTTAATTCATAATAAATATAAAAACAAATATACAGACAACAACAATATCTTTCGAATTCTAAGATTTCGAACCATAATACCAATCCAGTCTCTTTACCTCGCAAAGTTTGGTCGTATGTTTTGTCCATATCTTCACAATAATTGCGTTTTTATTAGCATTTTACCTATAAGTACGTTAAGCTTTTGAATTTGTAGACATTGCTTTTATATAATCCAAATCATTGTAAAGCGCAAAGTATAAAAACAAAGCTTATAAATACAGGCAGCGTGGTGTAGTGGTAAGAACACTTGCTGCAACACACATGAGATCGTGGGTTCAATCCCCACTGCTTTTATGCTGTAGCGCCATTGAGTAAGGCGCTATAAACGGTATGAACTTCTGCTGAGCCAGTACTTATTCAGCAGCATAATCACGGGGCAATAATAGTCTATATAATATCCCAAACTGCTAAACGCAACTCGAGCCTGAGTCGGGGTAACTGTTGTTAAAAATGGCAAACAAAAAATAACATCATTATTCAAATATCCCCTTATAAACAGTGTTATGATAATTAGGATTAGAAAAGTAGGATCACTAAAGTTTAAAATTCAAAATAATATAAGCTCAATATTAAACATTAAATTAAAAAATGTTTATTATACATCATATGATTTATACATTTATAACTGCAGATGAAACGTAAAATATTCGGCCATTAATCAAACTAATAGAAATAACACCTGGTTCTGCGAAGAGACGAACATATAATTACTGAACATTTTATGGGCGTCGCTAATATGCGTTTGCGTAACTTAAACGGGTAGCCGACTTAATAGCCACCATACTGTAAAATCTTGTTATTGCGTATAGCAAATTTACATTAACAGATTTATGAAGAAATTTAAGAAAAATCGTTTACAGCGAAATTGCCGTTTGTGAACATTACTGATATATATATATATATATTTTTTTTTTTTTAATCATTACGATTATTTTATGTCATTTCTTTTAAATTAATTTTTTAGTATAAAGTATGTTTTTAACTCTTATTAAATCGTTTAAATGTATAAAAAAAAATTTCAAAAAATTAAAAATTTCAAATAAAAAAATCGTTAGCTTTCGAGACAGCGACTTGAAATACGACTAAGCGTAAATTAGAGACTCGGAACAACATTGACATTTCGCGCGAAACCACCATAAAATCTGATCATATAATTGGCTCCGAATGACTTATGGCCTTTAATGACGTCATAATACGATTTCTAGCTTCGGGCAATTTAAAATTACTTGTGTCGATCAAAAACCGATTTTCATTATCCAGATTTGTAAATCGAGGGTGGATGCTACAACCTGATAGCATATTAAAAAAGCGCAACGTGCATTTTTATGTTAATTATTACTCAAGACAATAGGGGGCGAGTTGCAATTTAGAAAGTCAAGATTATGTAAGGTTTAAGAAAGTTTTTGACAAAAAGAAACTCATTGCGCAGATCGGCTTAAATGTTTTAAACCATAGGAAATGTTGTGTGTTAAGTTACATAGCTGTTAAAATGTATGTAGTGCAAATAATTATCATCTCAATATATTTAAATAAGCTTAATTGTGTATTATTGCCCAATACTTTAAAAAATGCATTGTTTCGTGTTACACAAAAATTTAAAAAAGCCTAAAAATTTTCTCTCACAGGCATGTAGTTATATCTTAAAATTCTGATATTAGGTATTAATTTTAAATATAAATTGCCCAGTAATAAGAATTGGTTATAGTGTAAGTATTAGCGTAGGATTTATCTAAAGTACGTAGGCCGAATACCGCAGGTAATACATTTCGTATTTTTATAACAAATCGATTTTTTTTTATTTGAAATTCAGTATAAATAAATGTGAGATGATTCGTAGGATTTATCTAAAGTACGTGGGTAAAGTACTAAAGTATGTGAGATGAAGCGTAGGATTTATCTAAAGTACGTGGGCCGAATACTTGTTAGTTGAAACCTTAAACAAACATTAAAATGCCGCAGGTAATACATTTCGTATTTTTAAAACAAATCGAGTTTTTTTTATTTGAAATTCAGTATAAATAAATGTGAGATGATTCATACTAAATAAGGCAAAAGTTAAATGAGTTTAGGCAGTAATTAAGGCAGTTTGAAGTTTAAAGCTGCGGGTCAAACCGTCTTATCCAAATAAAAAAAAACTTTATGCAATTTTTATAAATTTTACACCACTTAACCGAATCTTATTGTTTTTAAAATAAAAAACAGTGTTTTAAAAAAATTATATGGATATAAACAATCACAAGATCAAATATAATATAAAGCATAAAACGAAATTAAATGAAAATTAAAAATACAAGCAATTACACTTATATTATTTATTTGAGCAATAACAAAATTACGTAAGTAAAGTAATCGAAATACATCACGAACTCTTGCTTTAAATGTTAAATGTTATGATCGAAGGAATGTAAAAAAGCCGGTTTTAGGACCAAGCGATGATAGCAAATAATAAACAATGTATTATTAGAGCCTGTATGTTTTTCGTTACTAAAACATAAGTAACAATACGAAAAAACTTTAAACGTCTTAAAATTGTTTAAAAAAAGTGGTTCCTAAAATGTATATTCAAAATATATAAATCATGTTAAAAATCCAAGAACGGTCATGCCATGCAAGGTTGATTTTTATCTGTTAAGCTTGTAAATGTCAAATGAGTTGATAGTTTACTTATAAAACATTGTTCGTCGAAAATCATGTTTTAACTAATAAGTAAAATACCAGTTAGCAGTAGGTTTAGGTTTAGTATGTACTTAAAAAAAGGATTATCTAAATAATCTTAAACAACAACATCTTTAACCCCAGTTTTTTTTAATAAAATATTAACGTTTTCGTTTACAACAACAAGGTGTGAAAATGTTATAGGGGTTTATGTGTTCTGTTTGAGAAATGGACTTAAGATTTATTTGGTTATTCTTTTTTATGACGTCACAAGTAACGTGTCTGCGACTTAGACGGGCAGGAGGAAGAGGTAATCTTGTTATTTATTTATTTTATACTTTTTAAAATGTTTTAACTAAAACTTGAATAATTTTACAATTTTTTTCCAATAGAAAACAAGTTTTATATGTAATATTATTGTTAGTTTGTAGACAATTTGACATAGCAGTAAGAAAAGTCATTTAACAAGATAAAAATTAGTTTCGCTAAAATGTTACGAATTACAGTTTCCAACACAAGATTTTTATTTATTTATCATAGTTAGCCTTCCGGCCAGCATCACCCCACCACGTAAACTTCACAAAGGCCAAACCCCGGAACCCAAACCTGGATGTAAGTAACTGTTTTTATTAATTTTGCTTTATACCAAGCAAGAACTTGTTTTTTATGATTCTAAACCAGCGACTAAATGCTGAAAATAAATACTCCGCAGACACTTTTTTATAATTTATATTAAACTGTGTTGAAATATACACAGTTACCACTAATAAGCCACATCAGTTAGTCTATAACATTAAAAAAGCCAATCAATTTGAGCGAATGAACTAGAATTTGTATGTTTTAACCTTCTACTTTAGCCCAAACTCAATTCTGCTTTTATTAAAAACAGGGACACATTGCATTAGAGATGTAAGGGTTACAGGGCATTGGCGAGTTATTAGTTCGGAGAATGTTGCTAGTCAAGCTACTCAATTTCAGTGCACGTGGAGGTAAATTAAAAAGATAATTTAATACAAGTTATATTTTGGGCATTTACTAATTGGTAGAAACTGAACAAATTAATTTACTGTTATCTATTTTTTAACTTTTAGTCCCCGAAAAAATTTTGTGAAATTTACTTAAATCATTCTGTTTTTATCTATACATTTGCAATACAAAAACAATAGTAAAGAATTAATTTAAAACATAAAGCCGCTTCAATGAATTTGATTAATTAAGAAAAAGTATCCAATAAAACGTTTTTAATTTTAAAACTTATTGTTTTAATTATAATTATAAATTTTCGAACAGTTACTAAATGTTAAAAAGTAATTATAACGACGACTTTTTATAGTTTATAAAGTTACACCTGGCCAATTCCATTTTGTTACTTTGTGACGTAAATGTCAACTTTGTGACATAATAATAAGGTCAACACGTAACTTCAAGATGTTAAGAAAGAATCGTGATATATTAATCGGACTAATGAATAATTTTTGGTCTTTGTTTCGCCAATCTTATAAATCTTAAATCTAATTGATATAAATATTTACATAAAAAGCTCAACACTAACAACAACAAACAATTAGGTTAATTTTAAGACATAAATACCTTATTCTATATAACAATCAATTTATATCATAAATCGTTAAACAACATCAAAAAATTAAAGTAAATATGTTTAGTGTAAAAATGTTATTAAACATCAATTTTAAAAAAACTGTATAAAACAAGCAAGCCATTGAGGCCTTATATAATAATAAAGTAATGGTAAATCTAAATATATTAAGCTATATACACGGGTAGTCATTTCAGAGATCCTATCTTACAAATTTATCGAAATTATGCGAACAAGTTAGTTTTATAAGCCTAAGGGCGTTATTCGATATTTAATCGATCGCGATGAATAACAATTACTTATTTTAAAAATATAGTGATTTGTATGTCTACTTTATATAGTAAACATATAGATTCATTGTGTTATACTGTCATTTTTGTTTTTATACCATGTATAGCCTAAAGATTATTGGTTAAACTAAATTTTCCTTTTAATAAAACAACTTTTTCTTTAAATTTAATTGGAAGATGTCGTTTTAATTTAATGAAAAAACATTATTAAAACGAAGATAAGTTTTCTTAACATGTATATAGGTTGAATTAAACATTTCCTGCAATTCCACCAAGCACCAATTGTGCAAATTGTTTACAAAAGTTGTATGTACTAGTTTAACATTTTGTAAAAATAATAAAAAATTTTAGACTGAAATCGGAAACTGGGCAACAGATTCAAATCTCTATTCAAAAGCTAAATCTTGGTAACAGTGACGATACAAGATGCCAGCAGCAATTTCTTGAAGTAATTTTACCATTAAACTTGCTACTTAAAAATGTTATGCCATTTAAGACACTTGTTAACTTAAAATCACATTTAATTATTTTTTATCACGTTTATTAATTTTAACCATTTCCGTTTATTTTACAGATAATAGATGAGGGAAAATCACAAGGCCGATATTGCGATAGAAGTGTTCCAGGCGATTATGTTACTTTAGGTAAATTATTTTTTCCAAAGTTTTTAATAAATTTAAATGTATAATAAAAATTATTTTATCACAGATTTTATACGTTTCGTAACCTAAATCCTAAAATTTTAGTAAATTGCCTTAAATTGACAAAACGAAATCCGATATCAGTAATAATGCAGTGTAACATAAGATTGCTATTAAATTTAACCATTTCTACCGCTTAAGGCTTAATAAGTGTATAAATTTAATCTGTTTAAATTACCATATGTACGTTACTTTTAACTGAAAACAATTTGTGAAAAAAAAACAAAAAAAAAATAAAAACATTTAGTAAGACTATTTAGATGTCACCATAACTTAATATTACAAATTTACGTCCAAAATTACATAAAGTTATAAACTAATATTTTTAATTTGATTTAAGGCACTGATGTTCGAATAGACATACAGGGAGAGGGCGATTTAGTTAAACTAGTTAGAGATAAACGAAGCCCATTTCTAATTAGTTACAAATCCGTGTCCGCAACTGAGCCTGGTTTCAGGTGATATTTACAATTAAATATGAATTTTTTAATCCAATACGTACAACTAGTATAATTATTGTTTGCTAAATAAAAATGCAATATAAATATGAATTGATAAAAAAATATTTTTCGATACACATTTCCTTATTCTTGTGATTGTTTTAACATCTTAAATAGCTCCCGGGTAACTATATGGCCACGGTTTACAACCACCGTTGATTAGTTTTATAAACAATCCCACCACTTACAATAAACAGTAAATTTATAATCGAACTTTTTATTATGTGTTAAATTTTAAACGGAGGACGATATTAAATTTTCATCGGTTTAGACTCAAAGTAACAAAACCGGACAACTACGACCCATATCATTTAATCACCCAAAATCAAGTTAGGCAACACAAAATGTAAGTACATGTTACAAAATTAAAATCGCTGGTTTATATTTTAAACATTGACTTTTGTAACCCTTGATTTTAATTTATATATAGTCTACACAACAAAAATCCTGGATATACGCCAACTAAAGCCAAGAAGAAAAACAACGGTTTGTGCCCTTCGTGTAATAGTATCAGTTATTATAAGACCACACCAATCATTCCAGTTTTGCCAACAGGTTATCTAGTAAAGCAAACCGAGCATCGGTGCACTAGATCGCAATTAATTTCGGTGTGCCCTGGAATACTTTTAATCCCTTCTTTAATAAATTAATTATAGACTATTTTAAGCCTTTTAAAAATGATAAACTATTTTTAAAATGTAAAATGTCGACATATAACACGTCCAAATTTCTAATCTTATCTTTTTAGTTAACTGAAACATTTGAAAACTAACTGTTGGTGAAATAGATTAGTCCGACCTTTGTAGTTGTAACTCTCTTGCTCTAAATAGAAAAGTCTAACTTTTTAACTGTTTTTAACAAAAATGAAATGTTTTGTTTAAATCATTTTATCTAATGATAAAATGATTAACTAAAACAACTAAGTTTAATTTTAAATCCTTTTACTGTCTTTAACGGGTTTACTTAAGTTTAAAATATTTTTAAATTTGTGTAGTTTCAATCAAACTTCTATGAAAAGCTTAACTTTAGCCTGATTACACTTAAACTTACTTCTGCTTTTTAGATAAGGACAAAGAAAAAAGATTTGGTTCACTATCTCTTGCCGGATTAATCAGCATAGTTGTTTGTGCCATCTTGGTGTTTATTGTTGCTATTTTACTTCTACTAAACAGGTTAACAACGACACCACACAAAACCTTAAAAAACTATCGAAAAAAGTTTTGTGTTCTTATGTAAATTATTTTAAAATGTTATTTTTATGCAGATGTTGTTGCTGTTGGAGAAAGAAAAAGAATATAAAAAAGGATGTCGAAAATGGCAAACTAAAAGCTGCTTACGCAGTGAGTTTATTTGCATAAACATATTTCTAAATTTATTTAAAGCATTATATGCCATTTAATGATTAAGTGAAACTCTAACCACATATGTTGAACGTTTGTACAGAATAAGGCCTTTTTGTTACCCTCAGCTATCAAAGATTCAGTTTCAAACGGCCCAGTTGGTGAAGAACCTGACACTAACAAGACGACGTCTAAAAACTCAGGTAAACAAATAACAATTTTTACATTTAACAAAATTTTTACTCGATATCTAGTTACTTTTTCATATCTTTATCATAGGCAAAGAATCTAAACAAAGTGACCAATATTTTAACTTACCAACCAAAGTCAAAATAACAACTTCCAGCCAAGAAAACGAAACAAAGAAAAGCTCCAGTAAAAGAAAAACTCCCAAGAGCAAAATATATGCCAAAGAAAAAGTGTTAAGCTTGAATTTAAGAACAAGCGAGTCTAAGAAGAGGTCATCAAAATCAAGGGATAGAAATCTTAAAGAAAAAGATGAAAAAAATAACAACACAAATTCCTCATTAAGGCCAAGGCGTCATAAGTCCAAAAAACGGTCTTCAGACAAAGATAAAAGCCTGAAAAAAGTTTCCACCAAATCACGTCATCATCACCGCGGTGACGTCACAGAGAAAGAAGAGCGCAAGCAAAGAAAATCTCGCAATTCGTCCGAAAGCACCTCACGCGAAAAAGTGCAAAACACTGCACGTGACAAAGTGCGACCGTCGTCAAGCAGACATTCAAAAAAGCCTCCGTCAAACCATCGCAAACGTGCGAAAAATTCGAGTGATGGTACGCCGAGGCGAAGACCATAACTGTTTTATAAAATAGGGTGCTACGTTCCAAAATCACTGTAGAGGAAAAATATCGACCTACAAACAAACAGAAAAATAATTATTCAAGTGAAGAAAAGGTGATGCGTTTATGGTTTAATTTATAACACATTAAAATTATTTAAAAATAATTTTTAACGTGTAAAGTTACGGTATTATAGTAGTATTATTAACCATAATGTCATTGTAAAATCTGGTACAGTGCGAGCATTTCAAAAACGACAAATTTTTTTCACTGTATATTATGTTTAATCTCACCTGTAAAAGTTTTGTCTCAAGATACGCTGTAAAAAACTGTAGGTAATATTTTACCCAAAACATGCTTCTATTTTGTAAATATGGGCTATCAATTTTAAAAACAGTAGTTTATTTTTTCTTAAAGTGGTTCTTATAAAAAATATTTTAATAGTAATTGTTTATTGATAAAAATAAAAAGCAAATAATAAACCAAAAGTTTGATTAACAAAAAATTACAAGTTTGGGTCAATACCACAATGTGTAATTAAACAAAATCACACCATTAGTAGTAAACATTTTGACTCAAAACTTTAATTTTTTTAAAATTGTGTTTAACTGCGGATTGTGTTTAACTACCCACTTTAAATATGATTATTTTTTCTACTTGCTTTCACTAGTTGCGAGTGGATTTTTAAGAACAATGATAATAGAATCACCTCGAAGAAACATTTTACTTATAAATCGATCGCGATTAACTGGCTGTTGCTTTTTCTTTCCCTTTCCAGATTTTGGAGTTTCAGTCCACATTTCCTTTGCATCTTCAAGGACCATGTTGCAATGTCGATCAAATGCTTTTACACGAGCCAGTAGTTTTCTATTGTTTCGACAGTTAATTAAAACCTGAGTGTTGTTTTTTACAGAGTCAGTTAATATTGACAAGGGACCAGTTTGAAATTCCTCTTTTTCCAACTGTTCCATTTCTTCCATTGTAAGCTCAGATTTTGGTTTGCCTTGAATCGTTGCCATTTTAGCCACGACTATACAAAAATTAAATTTTAATATTGTTCTGTAAAGAAAACAAAGCTTTAAAATTACTGAACTGGTATGAACATTTATATAACAATATAAAAAAGCATAAATAAAATAGAAAAGCTTATGAAATAATAGTATATCGATATGATTTACAAAAAAAGTTTTAACACTATGGGAGTAGGCTAGGCCTTTATTATTTTCATATAAAAAATACTTGACTTACTGCAAGTAATGTAATTTAGTAACAATAAGTACGAAACTCTTAATTTAAATGCAACTTTTTAAAACAGTGAATCGCAACTATATTAATTTAAAGAACAACTTTTCATGAAAAAAAAGAAAAAATGTTTAAATGTTTCATCTTATTTGAATTATATATTAAAGCTATCATCACAATTTTGTGGCATTATTTTATGATTTTGCAAACTATTAAATTGTAAAATATTGGTGATTTTTTTGTTACATTCATGACAAGTGTAGTGTTTTAAATCCCAACCATTATTGCTTACATATTTTTTGGACAATTTTCGTTTTTTAGAGCTACAAATTGGGTTGCTGTTTACACTGTTAATGTTATTTAATACCAATGCACCACATTTGGACTTGTCAGCCATTCTTCTTTTACTGAAAAGTTCTTTTTTATTTTCTATGCTGTTTTTGGTACTATTCTGATCGCAAATATTTTTGGTTACCATTTTATCTTTTTTGTCACTATGATCAATATTATTTTCAGGCACGTCAAGATCTGTCATCAATTCATCCATGTCAAAATTTTCAGAACTTTGTTGAATGAAAATTAGTTCGCTTTTATCAAAGCCACGGTTTTTATTTTGATCTGAATTAGAAGTATGAGCATCTTGATAGGGTACTTGCAATTCTTTTATACTCTGTATATCATCGGTACAATTTAAATCAGTACCAACGTTGCTTAAATCATCAAAAACAGGCAAACTGCAGTTTAAATGTGTGCCAGAGTTAACAGCATCACTTTCAAAACTGTTACTTGACTCAAAAAAACAAAGACCGTTCGTGCCAATCAAGTCCATTTTTTCTTTTAAACATTTAAGTTCGTAATTTACATCCCTTCTTATTAGTTGAAGTTCTTTTAAAATGAGTAAACTAATGGAATCCGAATCACTGTTAAATGCCATTTTCTAATTTAATTAATTTTTCTAGTATCTAAAACAAAAAAAAAACAGATAAATGAACACAGAAATCAGCTTAAAATGAAAAAGTTTAGCTTTAAAGGCTACTTATGTTGTGTAAGTAACAAAAATAACTTGATTCAACATCTGAAAATGTGTATGGCCATGGCCATATAACAGAACAAAAACACAAGACAGCACTTTTTGTACAGTAAAATATAAAAGCGAACGTTGATTTTATTTGATAATTGAAAAAGACCTTTTATTTAGTTTTGTTAAATTTTGAGTCTTTGTATTGAACACCGTGAACACCTTTCATGTGTTTTTTTGCCGTTTGCATTTGGGTGAATCTTTTGTTGCAGATGTAACACTTATATGGTTTGATACCCGCATGTAAATTGGTATGATCTCTAAAGTGTCCAGAATGATAAAATGTTTTTTCACAAAAACCACATTTGAACTTGTGCATATCACCGCGATATTGTTCTCTTTTAGGAATCAACAACGTTGACTCTTTTTCCTTGACAAGCCTTGATTTTTGATCTTTTTTAATATTGAAAATATAGTTTTTAAATTCTGGATCATTCACATCGTAATCCAAATCATCTTGGTGTGATTTCAGATGCATTTTAATGTGATACTTTTTTGCAAATCTTTTTTTGCACAATTTGCAACCGAACCGCATTTGACCAACATTCTGGGATTTTTTGGGTGTTGAAGTTGTAGTTGATTCAGAATTTTCCTCCAAACATTCCATTTGATCTGAAAAAGGAACTTCTGCTTCACTAAATCGTACATCTTCTAATTCTTGAAAATCTGGGTTGCTGTCATCAATAGAGGAAACTGTATTTTCCTTTTCATCAGAATCATCATTTTGTTTTTTACTTTTCGTAACGCTTCCCTTTTTAGATTTACCCGCTTTTTTCTTGGATGAAACATCAACTGTTTTAGACCAAAGCAATGGAACAGAAGGATCTTGCGAATATCCTTGTGATAAAAGAAAGGCACTTCTTTTTATAATGGATGCAGTATTATCGCTTTCCTTATTACTGTTAAAAACAAAATTGCTTTCCAGAAGAAGTTGCAGAATGTTATTCATTGATGACATTTCTTTGGTTACTTGCTGTCGAAATTGCTTTAACTCCTCCAAAATCATGAAACTTACGAACTCTGTTTTTGAATCAACCTCTTGTGCAGGTTCTTCTTCATTTAAAACACTGGTGTTCGACATCATTACCGTAAAATTGTATCTGAATATTATTTGAAAATATTTTTAATATTACCTAACCTAAAAAAAAAACAATGCAAAGTTTAAATTAAAAAAATTTTACATAACAAAAAATGATCACAAAGTCATTGAACGCAGTCATTTTAAATAGCCTAACTAGGTTTGTAAATAAAATGCATACACAGTTACCAGATAAAAAATGCAAATCATTTTCTAAACACTAATTTATAAAAAAAAACACATAAAACAATTTAATATATTAGTTTAATGAACAACTAAACCAACAAACTAAACCTTGTAGAATCAATCTTTTTATGATTTAGTATTTTAACATTAAACTGTCCTAGTTCTTTTTTATCACTGTAAAATTAACAAAAATTTTGTTGCATATTTTATGAGCGCCAGTATAATTAGTTCGTTGATATTAAATGCTAGGTTTGGTTGTTAATTTTTTGTAGTAATTAGTACTTTTCACAGTATAGTAAAGAGTTACTGCTATTTTGAAATTGTTACAATCCTGAAAAGTATGTTTACCATTGTACTTTCCTTATTTCCAAACAACTAGCAAGATCAGTTGGAAAAAAAACTTTTTCATTTTTAGAGAATTTTTGTTTCCACTCTTGTTTTGATTAAACAAAATGTTTTCGTTTAAATTGACTTCGTCATTTCAAGTTTTCGGATTGCATTTCATTGTTGTTTACATCTTTGTGGATTGAATCAAATTTTTCCAAAATCAACAACTCATTGCTTATTTGTAGTGACCTAATATTAAATATGTTCACTTTTCCGTACCACTTCGTACTACGAACAACATAATGAAAAACTTAAACAAATTTAAAACTAGTGTTACTAATTATACGAGACATGAATTTACAAGCAAAAAGTATGTACATCCGTTTTTAGCATTAGTTTTAATGTCTTATATATATTCAATGTTCAACTTAAAGTACTTTGCATTGCACTGTAATTAGGATGATGATGTTTTATGTGGCTCCTTTTGCTTGACTTAAAATTGAATCCAGCATTACAAATCTCACAAACATATGGTACTTCACTTGAATGCAAAACCATGTGATCTCTGACGGAACTTTGACGCGTAAAAGCTTTTCCACAGATTCCACATTTAAATGGTCGAACTTTAGGCTCTTTGTTTAAAGGCTTAACAATATTTTGTTTTACTTCATTTATGTTAGGCTCAGTGTTTGGATGTTTATAATACATATGCTTTTTCATATCTTGTGGTCGAGCTAATTTAATACCACAAACTTTGCATTCCAAGTTGTATTCATATTTTCTTAGCAATGTAGAACCAGATTCCTGTTTAATTCTTTTTTTGGTAACCTTTTTGGCTTTGGTATTCGATGGAGCTTTTTTATTGGTTTTCAAAGGTTTAGGTGGGGTGTTTGGGATATTTTCAACTTGAATCTGTGTCATGTCAATAGTTTCATATTCTACTTGTTGCATTTTATCTGTTTCAAGTTCGAAGTCAGACAAATCGTCTATATTTACAACTGACCCAGTCTGGACATAATTGTTTGCATTTTTTTGCAAAAAATTGTTCAAGTCCCTTCGCATTTCCTTTATTTCCGAGGTTACATCTCTTCGAATTAGCCTAAGTTCTTCCAAAATAAGCAAACCTATGTTGGTTTCCGACTCAACAAAGTTCATTTTACTTTACTTTAATCAAACTAAATTCTAAAAAACAAACAGGTAAATTAGGTTAGTAAAAGAACAACAAAAGCAGAAAAAACACTGAAATTACACATCCAATATTTAACAGAAAAAAAACATGATTTTAATAAAAAACGTTAACTTTTGTTATGTTTTTGCTGCAAAATATTCCATAGGATGTATGTTGCGCATGTGACTTTTTACTCCGGATCCAAGCCTAAATGAACAGTTACAGTAATCACACTTGAACGGTTTGGCACCGGTGTGAATTCTAAGGTGTTCTGTTAAATGATGTTTCCGCATAAAACCTTTGTGACAATATTTACAAACATAATTGCGCTCAAGAGCAGGCTGTGATTTCAGTTTCTTGCAATTTACAACAGATTTTAATTTTACAGAAGGGTCTGATTGTAAATTTGGTTTATTTTTTGCTGATTTCTGGTTAGTTTGATACTTATAGTTACCTAGCGTCAAAAGATTTTTTATATAATTCTCATTGGAACTTGTGACTTTAATGTCTGCAAAGTTATTTGAGAAGGTTTGTTGAAAAGATGAATCCAATGTGGATTTATTAGAGACAAAAGTTTGAAAATTGTTATTTTGATGTTGATCCAACCCTGAACAACTACTTTTTGACTTTTCCGGGGGAAAGTGCGAGTCCAAACAATTTTCAGACTTTACATTGGGTGTAAATATTTCTTTCGATTTTACACAGCTTGTTTTAAAATTTGTATCATTACCTAAAACTTCGTCGGCCTTTTCTACCTTTTTATGAGACAATAAAGTCGATGTTTCTTTAGCTGAAGCATTTCCAATTTGACTTGTTCGTAGATTATTGAAAAATGGCAAAATATTAAGATCACTGTTCAGTTTTCTACTTGCAAACATCGCTTCCTTTAAAATAATAGTATGGAGTTGTTGTTTGATCTCATGAATTTCTTTTGTCATATTCTTGTTTATTGATTTAAGTTCATTCAAAATTAACATTCCAATTGCTTCAGATGAGCTTGCCATGAACAACGCATCCATAACTGTAAGTACTTCCAATAACACACAAAAAGAAAAACTTAATTCTGTAAATAAAAATGTTTAAATATTAAAGGACATAAATAGCGGGGCGCTAAAACTTATGAAAAGAAACAAATGGAGAGGAAACAAATAAAACGAAAGTAAATGGAACAAAATGAAATGATACTAAAACAAATGGAATGAAAACTAATAAAACGGATCTTAACCAAACAGATTTTTGATGGATAATTTTAACTCCATTGTTTATTTTTCCATTTAAAAAAAACACCCAAAACATGATAAAAATCGTTTTTATAAAATCTTTTTTATTTCTTTCCATATTATAAAGACTAACTTTTGGTAAAATACATTCCAATTGTTTTCGTTCCATTAAATTCCATTTCATTTAAAATTTTTCCATTTAAATTAGTTTTATTTATTTCTTTTTAATAGACTTTGCTACCTAAATAGCAATAGCTGTCACAATTTAGGCAAAGTTACATAAAAATAAATAAAAAATTGCTGTTTGATACAAAAACATACTGAAACCAATTTAAATTAAATAGCTGATAAAGTTCCTTTGTAGAATTCATATTTATAATTGCTATATTTTAAACTCAATTTCAACCTTAAACACAAAACATTAGGCTGTTTAAAAACTAAAAATCAGTACAATTTGTATATACAAATAATATATTCTTATACCCTTAAATTTGTATTTAAAAGTTACCAATAAAAACATAAAAATGCAGAGTAACATCCTATTTTTAAAAAGCAGTAAATATAATACCATTACAGCCTACAAAAATTTGTTTTTTAATATTGGCAATTATAACATAATACAAAAAAATGTTTTAAAAATATATTTATAAAATTTATAAAAACAAATATTAGCCTAAATACATAGTTAGATTTTTTATTAGTTATGTCTATAGAAGTACTAATTCCCTGCATTTGATACTAACATACTAACTAATTAAAGGTTTTTAGGAATATCATTGTGAACCATAATAAGATGTTCCTTCAATCCATGTTTTCTGACAAAAGATGATCCACAGCGCCCACATTGAAATGGTTTTTCTCCGGTATGTGATCTTAAATGTAACTCATACACACTTTTGCATGGAAAACCCCGTTCGCAATATGTACACTTCAACTTGTTGGTTTGTTTTAAGGGTTTTCGTTTGGATGGTGGTCGTTTTGGTTGTTTTTTTATTGTTAGATGTTTCATAGCAATATGGCATTTTAAAAAGCAAGGACTTTTTAACAGTTTTCCACAAATATTACAAGAGATCATGTTTTTGTCAGCGCACCTTGTGCCAAGTGCGGCAAGAGTCATACTATTAATAACATGACTTTTTTCTAATGATGAAGCAGAGCTTTTAAATTTTTTAAGCAGTTTTACACCATCTATTTCAGGTTCTGTAATTGTGATATCCAGCGAGTAATTTCCATCCTCAAGTTGATTATCATTTGACGTTTTTTCATTAACAAATTGCTTTTTTTCATTAACTTGACTTGAGGGGTTTTGCAGAGCTATAGTTGCGTTGCAAATACTAGTAATTAGGCTGTTTTCTGTTTTCTCAGAAGAGGAGGTATCTGCATCAATAGATTTCAAGCTAGCTTCCATAGCTTCAATTAATTCAACATTGTTTTGTTGTATTATAGAACTTTGTTTTTTTCTTATATTTTCCGAGGTAAAGTGATCCAAATGAAAGCCACCAATTTTTCTCTTTAAATTGTTTATTTCTCTTTTCATAGAATTTATTTCTTTTTTAATACCCATTTTAAACAACTCAAAATCTTTATTTAAATCGTCTTTAATTGATATTAACTCCTCTTCAAAATCTTGTTGAATTATTTTAAGTTCCTCTGCAATAAAGAGTTTAACTTGTTCTTGACTTTCTTTGCTTATATCCACATTCATATTTTTTACTTAAAGTTTATGAAATCACTAAAGATCCTATAAAAACGACAATAATAAAATTTAATTAAAGTGGAAAAATTCAATAGTAATTTACTGTTAAAAAATATAAAACAGAAACAAGATTATAAAAGTTAAATCCATTTTTACATTAAATCATTGCAATTCTGCTTAAAAATAACATAATTGTTTCACTGCGTTAAAAAAGTCTGCCAGTTTATCTTTTAAAGTTTTTAAAACCAACATCTGCACAAAATATTTTAAATATGATGAGCATTAAAAGTATATATATTACTAATGTAATTTATATTTTTTTTGTCAGTGGTAATTTTTATTTTTAAAAGGAAACTTGTAAAGGGCTTCAGTAATATCTGAAGTGAGTAATTCACAAGTATATACTTGAAATTGTGAAATAATCAAGTTGTCCCGAATATGTGATTATTTCTCTCTATCACAAGTTAATACCAAACAATGTTTAATTGATTTAAAAAAAAGTTTTATAAAATAAGGTATCTAATCAACAGTGTGATTTAACATGTGACGTTTTAAATTGGCAGCTCGCGTAAACTTACAATCGCAGATTGTGCATGGAAATGGTTTTTCACCGGTGTGTATAAGCAAATGACGAGTTAAATGACCTTTTTGTACAAAATAACGATTACAAATAGAACATTTGAAAGGACGAACACCAGAATGCACTCGTCTATGTACTTTGATGTAAGTTCTTGGGAAGTATTTATTGCAAATTGTACATAGTTCAGTAACTTTGCAATTATCATCAGCATTTTTTTTAAAAAAACTTTTCGAATTTGAAAATGATCTTTTTCTGTTACCCTTCGTTGTGGTTGGCATCATTTTGGTGTAAGGGGGATTACGTTGAAGTACCATTCCAGATGCTATGTTACTATTGCTCCTCTCAGGTGCAAATTTGTGATATATGTTCTGCATTTCATTTTCGGTGTTAACATCGCCAAATATTTTTTCCGCCACATCCTTTATAACAAATTCCGATGAATCTTTTATTTTGTATTTTTGAAATGAGTGAGAATTTTCAGTAGTTTTATAGATCGTGGTAGATTTTTCTTTATGAAAAACAGAATTTGGTTGATATTCATTTAAGATGTTACTTTCAGAATTTTGAAAATAGTCCACTAACAAGTGAGGGTCAACTGGTTTATTTAACTCAGAAGAAATAGTCAAATTTTTTTCAACTGCAATGTCTGTAGCATTGTCATGATCGGATCTTTTTATGTTGGCATCAGAGTGTATAGTAAAGTTCATATTTGATAAAACTTTATTATTTTCACTGCTATTATCATGTATGCTATTTATATTTGCATTGTCAAAATAATTGATTTCTAAACCCGGTTCATCTTCTTCGGCAAAATTGTTAGATTTAGAATTTTTAATATATGCATCACTAGCATCAATTGTCTTAAAATTTGAAATTTTGTCTTCAAGGTGAATGATTTCCTGCTTTAATTCTTTAAATTCATTTTTAAAGTCTTGTCGGAATAATTTTAACTCTTCCAAAATCAATAACCCAACATTTTCTTGTGTCAGGTTTACAAAATTCATAATTTTACCAAAATTATAGCACAAAAGTAGCTTAATAAAATTGTTAATTTTAAATATTGGTAAAATATGATATTATACTGACACTATATACTGACTTTTCACTGTTTCCCAGGCCTCTTGTAAGCCATATGTTAGGGCATTTGTTAAAAATATGGCTTGTACTGTACCTTAAAATCTCTGGATTAGGAATTTTGAGTTTCGCAGTATAGTAACTAAATAAAAGTAATAAAAACAAATAAAGGCAACAATTAAACTGTAGACAGACAGGGCGAAGAAAGTTACAAAATTCTTGTCTGACTTTACAATTTTGGCTGATCAGAAAATATAAAACGGAGCTTTAGCGTTGCCCGTTAAGTTTATAAATGCGAAAAAGACTAAATTTTTCACCCTAATCTTCTCTTGTACATTCCGCCCTTTCCGCATTTATTTTAGTACTACTTGTTTAAACCAGCTGACCAGTGAAAGACGATAATAAAGTTCCTATAAAACACTATTATCTGACTAAACAAACCAGATTTAAATAATTTGACTTGCAAATAAGTTTGTGGTCGTTTACGTAGGCTAATTGTTATTCAAATTTAATTTAAATAAACAGATAAATGGTTTGCAAATTCGATTTTGCAAATCAGATTGGACCGTTCTCGGGTTCCACCGCTAAGTAAAGAATGGGCGATCACAAGTTAAAGCGCTTAAATACGGTTTTAAAAAAACTAAACTTTTTTGTTTTAAACTGCATATAAGAAAGTACTAAATTTTTTTTTACTGAGTTTCTTTTACGAATTTTGCTGCCGTCGTAGTCTGCAAGTTAGGAATGAAGAACAGAAAAAAAAGCCGAAAACGCGGAAAGCGGAAAAGGGCGGGAAAGCGGAAAAGGTGGCTTAATAAAAATCCGTTGCGGTTATTTTTTTGTAAGTATTTGTTTCGAAATAAAGTCGCACCACAAAAGATTCCCAATTTTATAAACAGATATTTATTTTCTTAATTATTAACGACTTATATATTAATTTTACCGTTAAGGTTTAGAATACTTGCTACACTACATGAGGCCATTGGTTCGATCCCCACTGCTCTCATGGTGTAGTGACCTTGAATAGGGCGCTACAAACGGTATAAACTCCTGCAAAGCCAGCACTTAATTAGCAACTTGATTATCGAAAAATATAATAAATAATTTCCCAAACTGCCAAAGGATTGGGTCGGAGTAACGGTTGATACTCTATGTTTAGGTCGTAAAGTCGACCTCTGTCCACATCGATAATAAAAAAATATAAAAAAATGATAATTAACACGAACTTTATAAGTGTTACAGTTACAACCATTTGACACTTTGTTGAATAATAATAACTAATCGTTAAACAAGTTAAGTTTAACGTGACGAAACTATGGAGTTATAGAAAATAAAAAAAAATATTATTGGTAATAACTAAGACATTTTAAGGTCGTCGAAACAACGCAACATCCCCTTTAAACACGGGCCTCTCTCACCACAAACAGGGCGTCTGGGATCTTTACGTTAGGGACACGTTTCTGTAGTTTTAGCGCATAACACATTAGCAGCAAGGCAACCACGGGACATGTTGGCCCGCTGCTATGAATTTACATTCTATCCGATAAATAGATTTTTTGGCATAAGCATTTAAAGTGGTATTTCAAATTTTTTTTTGCAAATTGTAACTTTAAAAAAGTTCACCTACTAAACTTTTGTTTTATTTTTCACGCAATACTGATAGATTGTTTATAAGTTATATGTATAAAGAAAGTATAAGATATTTTGTAAATTCTTTTGTGGTTATGTAACATGTTATGAAATTATTTTTATTATTTACAAAAGGTACCTATAAACTATTAATCTAATAAAAAAGCATACATTTTTAAATTGGTCACTGTATTTATTTTATTAAATAAAAAAATTTAAAAATATTTATACAAAAATAGTGTGGTGCATTATCTTTTTAAGATGTTTACAAACATTATGGTGCTTGTATCTTTCCAGTTTTATGTCTTTTCATATGCACTTTAAAATTACTTGAATGGGCAAAGGAATGATTACATATTGTACACTTGTAGGGTTTTTCGCCAGTATGTACCCTTATGTGACTTTTAAGGTTGTATGAACTGGTACAGCTCTTGTTACAGTATAAACATTTGTATTTTGCTTTTTGTTTAACCAAGCAAAACTGTTTACGAGTTTTAAGATTTATATTGCGATCAATATTTTTTGGCTTTGAAGTTTGACAAGGTATAGTAGAAGCAAAGTTTTCAGGCTGTGTTAAAGGAATCGCAGTTTTTAAGTTAGTGTTGTTTTTTAAAGTATTGGTATACCTTTTGTTTTGGGAAGGTATATTCTTCATTGGCACAGTTGGCATGCTGGTTGTAAAATGCCTTACAGTTTTTAAGTTGGTGTTGTTTTTTGAAGTATTGGTATACCTTTCGTTTTGGGAAGGTATATTCTTCATTGGGGGAGTCGGCATGCTGGTTGTAAAATGCCTTACAGCATTTGGAGTTTGATTCTTATTCAAAGCAAAATTAGACACATTTTCAAAACTTGTTTGTTTATCATGCTCAATTTTTTTATTCAATGAAATCATGTCACCAGTAGTTAGGTTATTATTTACTGAACATCCCAGTAAATCATGGCTGATTTCAGTTTTTTTAATGTTTTCTACAATCTCAGTGGTTTGCATTGCGTTTTCTTCATTGATATTGTCTTCAAAATATGACACCGAAATATTAAATTCGTTTTCAGAATCTTCAGGTATTTCTCCATTTTTTTTAAGCAAGTTTTCACTTAGATTTGAATATAAAATTTTATCTCCAAGATTAACAATTTCTTTTCTGGCTAATTTTCCTTCTTCTTGTATGTGTTGCCGAATTAATCTAAGTTCCTTTAAAATTAAAATTCCAATTGTCTCTGTGGTAAAAACTTCATTTGTGTCCATATTTTTTGCAGAATTTTTTTTATGTAAAATTTCTTAAAATAAAAAATAAGAACTAATGGTTTAAATAAATATTGGTTAAATAAGTTACTGTAGGCGTAGGCTGTAGTAAAGAAGTTTAACAACAACAAGGACAAATACTGGTACTTAAAAAGACCCACGGCGACTCTTTAATAATTTATAATAAAATGGGTGCATCAACCGAATAAAAACTGAAGTAATGAATGCAAAAAAGATGTAAACGTGTGACTGTACAGCTGTATGTAAACAAAAACTTGGAAAGGTCAAGTCAGTCAAGTTCACAACCTAAACATAGAGTAACATCAGTTACCCAGATTTGAGTTGGCTTTGGCAGTTTGGGATAATATAGAATAGATTTACGATTGCCTGATAATTAATCCGCTGATTTAATGTAGGTTTAGCAGCAGAAGTTCATTCGTTTATAGGCAGATAGGGCCTTACTCAAGAGCGCTACAGCTTTAAAGCAGTAGGGATTGGACCTAGTTTCTTTGTAGTAAAGTTAAGTGTGTCGGCTAATACACCACCCTGTCTATTTCTGACCACTACACCAACTGACAGACTGACCTGCTGAGTGCTGACCGACCGGCGGGCGGCGACCCGACCAGTGACCATGACCACCAGACCACGGTCAGACGGTATGACAATGCCGGTAAATTTACATTATATAACTGCAAAATTGCAAGTGGTTTATTATAATTATTGCAAAATCGAGTTGCAGAGGATCAAAAAAAAACACAGCTCTTTTTATACCAGTTAACTTGCTTATACACAAGCTGACAAGTTACAAACAATAAGGATGTCTATTGTTTTTAGCAAAGCAAATTACACTCTCGGGAATAGCAAAGTTGTAACCGCTTCATGACAACGTTGCTAGATAAAAACTGTAATTGTATTTCCATGCAACTCGATACATAACCCGGTGCCATATCAAAGCAAACATGTTGTGTTAAAAGTTAGTATTAAAATTTAATTATAAATAAATTATAAATTAAAACAATTTGTAAAGGCAAAATATCTTTGCAACCATGTTCAACCACCAAAAGTTAAAAAATTAGCATACATAGCGAAAGCTTAACCTTAGTTTCGTAATTATAAATTAAATGAAAAACTTTTTAAAATTAAGGCCTGTTCACGCGACAGGATAACGTTGCGTTGCGCTGCGTACACCTTATGGACCGGCCTTTAGAAGGTGTATTTTACGGTGGTTTAAGGTTCGGTAACCTGAAAATTCTTTTGTTCTTAGGGGGGTTTCTTTTAAAAGTAATTGTATACATTAAAGCGTGAAATTTTGCAGGACCGAAGTTTCGTATCATTGGTTGTTAAATCATTGTATGGTGCAATACTTACAATAAGTTTAAAGATTTTAAGATCGCAGTTTTTTTGAACAGAATCAAGATTTTTACAAAATGAAAAGTCAAACACTATATGCTGTTATTTTCACTCTTCTGTTGGTTATGGCACAATATGAAGCAAAACTGTAAGTATTTCATAGTGAAATCATCTTAAATGTTCACGATAAAAAAAACTTTGTGCATATGAAAATATATTTAATTAATTAGTTACATAATCCTATAATCTTTAAACTTACTACAATCAATACATTTTAAACAATTTTATTTGTTAGAAATTTTGGTAAAAAAATCGGAGATGTGGTTAAAAAAGCTGGAAAAAAGGTTCTTCAAGAAGCGGGAAATGATGTAATTGATGAAGTAGCTGAACATTTAAAGAAAAAACTGAAGGTGGGTGATTTAGGAATTTGTAACCCTTTGTGTAACAATTAAAACACTAACAAAAAATACCAGAGGGCTAAGCCTATACCTTAACCCAAAAAATCTTTTTTAATTTAGTTTGCAAAAATTTGGAAGCAAATTTTATTAAAAATGAATGAGTTTAAAAAGCAGAATCATAGTTTGAAAATGGGGAAATGCCGTGTGTATTAGACCATACTAGACTAAAAAGTTGTTTTTTTCAAATGACGTAACAAAATGGCATTTAACCATGATCAACAACTTTATCGTAAAAGGGGAAATTGCAAAAAAATCTAGCTCATATACATATATGTAGACTATGTGTGTTTTACAAAATTAAGTTAATTTATAATGATTTTTTGTTTTACAGTTACGTGATGAGGAACTTTGAATTAAAACTGAATCCAACATAACAGAAGCAAATTTAATAAATGAATTTAATATCGGAACAAAAAATATTAAGAAATATAAATCATGATATACTATATTAAGCTAATACAACAAACAAACATGGTTTAAGAGATATAAATTAACATTTTTTTTCTAAAAACATCTCAATTGTAATTATTAAATTTGCGTTGGAACTTAATTAATAAAAAATAATGTAAAAGATGTTGTTTCTTTTGTTGTATATAAACTTAGATCGTCTTAACGAAGCCATGTGTACTTTAATTTACTAGTTTAAGTTTTTATTTTTAACATGTTTTAATTTTAAAGTTGGTTAAAAACAATTTAGGCAAAATGTTGTTAAAGTAAAACAAAAATTTTAAAAGAATTAATTTTACTATATATATATATATATATATGCATTGAGTAACCTAAGATAACAAAAACTTATATTTTTACAACAACTCGGGCTTAAGCACAACGAGCCAAGAGTAATTTTACTATAGAATTCTTTAAAATACATTTTCTTCGATTCGGCGCGGGCATATATTTAGAGGCACATTCCCTAAAAAAATCTACTATAGTTAAACAAGATACAACACCTTATACAACTTCCAGGACACCAGCGGCCACAAGTTGGCGCGAGAGCCACTGTAAAGCTTCTTCTAGGCCGTTGCCTGTCGAAGCGTCACACGGTAAAGCCCGCCATGAGCGACCACAGCATAGTTTGTGTAAGTTGAGTTTAGTTGCGAGTTCTTCGCATGAAATAGCACCCGGTAGGTCCTAAAATAATAATGTAAAACAATAAATTACCACTGACAAAGCTTCAACCACGGTTATTAGCTTTATCACATTTTTCTATATCCTTATTCCTGATGAGCGAAGGTCTACTACACGACATAAACATAGAGTAACATCGGTTACTTCGACCGAGTCTCAAGTCGCCTTTGACAGTATATAATTTACCGATAATTAGGCTGCTAATTCAGTGCTGGCTCAGCGTTAGTTCATACCGTTTATAGCGACTTATTGAACGGCCCTACAGCATAAGAGAGGTGGGGATCGAACTCACGACCAGAAGTAGTGAGGCAAATGTTCTGACTACTACACAACATTGGCGGTTGATTACGTCAAGCTATTCTTACGTGGGGTTTCATACTTAGAATAGTTACCTGTTTGTTAGCGAGCACAAGTAAAGCAGCATCACGAAGATCTTTCTCGGACATTAGCTTAGCTAACTCCTGATGTGCTTCCTCAAATCTATTACTATCACACGAATCCACCACAAACAAAACAGCTAAATACCAAAAATACCTGATCACTTATTTTAATTACAATTTTTTTCATTACTGATCAAATATTTTATTGCTGATTAAATATATATATATTTTTTTTTACAGATTTGAAAATATATATTTTAATCAAAAGCTATTTAGGTCCATGATAATCTAAAATTTCAATACTTTATTGTAGTTCGTTGTAATATATATTTTATACTAGCATTAATCTAAAAATAATAAAGGTATTAAACAAAAGATTAAGTATTCAACACATGTAGTGATTAGAACACTTGGCTTTAGGCCATTAAGTTAGCCTTTTTACATCTTTGATATACAAAAAAACACAATACAAATGTTTCATATTATTTTGAAAAATTAAATAATACAACACCTTGTGTGTTAAGATAATAGTGCTTCCATAAAGGTCTTAACTTATGTTTTCCACCAACATCCCATACGGTAAATCTGAGATTTCGGAAATCAACTGTTTCTACATTGAAACCTGTTAAAGAGAATTGAATAAATGTTCCACTTAAAAATTTATAACATATTAAATTGCTGTTTACTTGGTAGTTTATTGTAATATATTTTTACATATTATTTATTATGTGGCGTGGTGTAGTGATAAGAACACTTGCTACACCACCATGAAGTCGTGGGTTCAATCAATCTCCACTAATCTCATACTGCAGCGCCCTTAAGTAAGGCGCTATAAACCGTATGAACTCCTGCTGAGCCAGCACTTAATCAGCAGCATAATTATAGGGCAATTATAATCTATAATATTCCAAACTGCCACAGGCAACTCCAGACTGGGTCAGAGTAACATTTGTTACTCTATGTTTAGGTCGCGCATTCAATCTTCCCACATCGAGAATAAAGTTATATACAAAAAAAAGTCAAACTATCTGAAACTTATAAATTTAGTAAAATTCACTCAAACAGTAAAATAAATTAATTAACTTGTCATAATGTTCTTTACACTCTGTTTATGTTTAGGCTATCATAGTTTAAATACTATTTTAAATATCAAGAAAACAAATAACAAAAAGATTTTATCCTTTTAGTAACCAACCGATAGTAGGAATGGGTTGCATGAATTCATCCTGCTTTAATTTAAACAATAAAGTCGTCTTTCCTGCTCCGTCCAAGCCCAAAGTTACAACTCTTATTTCTAATTTACGACCAATGTGAATTCTGTTGTCCTAAAGAATAAAAAAAAGAAAATAATATAAATAATAAAATAAATATTTAAATATATATTAGGAAACGTCCAAATAAATATTAATAAAAATCTAAAAAAAAAATCATCAAAAAAAGAATTTTAAAATATTTAAAAAAATACTAAATAGACTTTATTTTTAAAAATGGAATTTTAAAGTGTTCCTATAATAAAATAGCTTATTATGTACAAACAGAAGTTAAGTTAGTAAACAGAAAGTATGATTTATACATTTAAAATAACAACACGCACCATATCTCATATATATAAAGATTAATTAGTGTTCTATAGTAGCTGTAAACTAGTCTGTTGTTTACTTTGCGTACTATGTTTAACTTGATTTCAACAAATTTGGTGTTTAAAAGTGAAACCTAAATTTTCACACATATACTTATCTAAATCTAACTACTGAATAAATTTATATTTTTTTCATTGTAATTTATGTTCAATTTATATACACACATCCAAAATATAAAAAAAACTACCTCCATGTTGCATAAGTAAATTATAATGGAAATAAATTAGTTGCAGCTATTTTACAACAATTGAAATGCAAATCATACAGCATAGCAGGCAATTAACTAGAAAGACAAAATGGTGGCAATGTAACCAACATTAACCAAAACTACAAGATTTTGTAAACAAAAATATAAATTTAAAAAAATTTTTGAAGAGTGTTTTAATTTTATATTAGCTAACTACCTAAGAAACAAGATGTACATCTTGCTATATATCACAAATTGCTGCAGAAAATAGGGTTAACAATAAAATATAAAAATATTAATTAAAAATTTTTTTTTTAGAAAACTTTTTTTTAGTTTACAAACCTTGGTAAAGGTCACAGGTATAGAAGGGTCCAAGGCATCTGTTGAAGTGGAAATTTGTTCGTTGAATTGTCGTTGTTGTTGGTCGAACATTTGGTCCAGGGCATCAACATCTTGTCTGGCGCTTAGTATACTAGAATCATCCTTTAAAATTATAAAAAAGTTTTAAATTAATAACATTTAAAAAAAATGATATCTTAGAAAGATAAAGTTAAATAGTTTTTACAAGAAATATAAGTAAAGAAAACTACTTTCCTTGTAAACATGAAACTAGTTATGTTTTTAAGTATGATAATAAGATTTAAGTATGATAATTAAATAATGTAACAAGCTAAAAAAAATACACAATAAAGTGTTTTTTTCCTTTAATTGACAAATAATTTAAATGTTTCAAAACTAATATGATATTAAGGGCTGATTGACCGGCAGCGTGGTGTAGAGGTAAGAACACTTGCTACACCACCATAAGTCTTGGGTTCAATCCCCACTGCTCACATGCTGTAGCGCCCTTGAGTAAGGCGCTATAAACGGTATAAACTCCTGCTGAGACAGCACTTAATCAGCAGCATAATTACCGGGCAAGTATAGTCTCTATAATAATCCAAACTGCCACAGGCTACTCGAGACTGGGTTGGAGTAACTGATGTTATCCTATGTTTAGGTCGCACATTTGACCTTCCCACATCGAGGATAAAAATATATACAAAAAAAAAATAATAAATAAATATAATTTCAAATACAAACTAATAGTTATCCCACCAATCTAAAAAAAAGGTCTTCAGTTAATTTTATTCAACCAAACTCTCTTTTTATTAATGTCTAAACCTGATTTAAAACATCGTTGCAGTGTGTAAGAGCAGCGGAAATATGACTTTGTAAAGAAGTTGTATCATCATGTATTCGACGCAATGTAGTTATCCGTGACCGTACATGACCTTTAAATAAATAAATTTTCATAAATAAGTAATTTTTAAATATTCTAAAAACAAGGTAACATGTTTACTCAAATCAATCTTAACTTAACTGAACCATCTTACATTTGGCTTCAGATTTTTTTGGCAATACCAAAAAATTAATTTAAGAAATGGCACTACGAAATAAAATCCATTGATTAAACCTGAACCGTATCTAATACAGAATCTTAATCTTGTCACTAATGCACATTCAAAAACTATCAAAAAAAATTGTAGTTATTGTGTATTTAAATGGATCTAAAAATGTTTGGTAAAGCCAAACAAATGTTTACCTTCTAAATTACTAAGTGCCACTTCTTCTTGATTGGCCAGTGTTTCACGAAGTCGAGTAAAATAGTCTTTAACACATTGTTGTGCAGACTCTAGAGTACCAGGCAACTGAAAATAAGGAAACTGTGTTGGTTTTAAATAAAATTTTTGATATTTATTTAAAATTTGGAAGTACAACTTTATCTCATAACCATACCAAGTTCATTCTGTAAACTTCACTTAATAACATATAAAAACCAAGTTAATTAGAAAACAACAAAGTGTTTTTACAAAGACCTGTTATATAAAAACTATCACTTAGGTTAGTTCTTAAAACATCCAATTTTTTACAGTTATCAACAAAACACAATAGATCACAATATCAAGATTGTAAAGTAAAAATTTAGACCTAGCATAACAAAAAATAGGTCTTAAAAATACTTTTAAATAGGTCTTACCCTCGATGTGAGAAGGTCGAATGCGCGACCTAAACATAGGGTAACATGAGTTACCCCGACCCAGTCTCAAGTTGCCTGTGGCAGTTTAAGATATAATAGATTATAATTGCCTGATAATTAAGCTGCTGATTAAGTGCTGGCTGAGCAGGAGTTTGTACCGTTTATAATGCCTTACTCAAGGGTGCTACAGTATTAGATCACTGGGGATCGAACCCTGGACCTTGTGTATGGTAGTAATTAAAAATAAATTAATAATATTACTTGTTGTCGTAACACTGAACCATGTTGACTTGCAGTGACTTGTCTGGTTCCTTCAATAAAATTGATTGCTTGTTGAATTTTGTTGGCATGTTCTTCAACTTGAACGAGAAAGCTGTTTGCTCGATCTGCTGCCTCCTGTGTCGTTGTTCTGCACCGCCGAGCAATCACCTCTAATAATCCATGCTAAAAAAATTATAAACAATAATGCTATTTTCCCGTTTTAAATCTAAAAATTCAACTTTAAAATTTAACTGTAAAAAATTACATTTAATATTTATAAAATGTACTTTTAGTTTTATTGATTTTACTTAAATTTTTTATTAAAACATTTTCAGTGATTTTATTGCATATGGGAAATGGAAATGACAGAAACTAGATAGCCTATCAATATTATTATCCTTTAAAAATAAATTAACTAGGCCAATTGATTTTAATTATATTGAATTAGTATAACAAAATCAATGACAAAGAATGAAAATAGTTGTGCTTAATTAAATTTTATATTTAAGTTACATGTTCTAAGCTATAAGTGTGTTTAATACATAGGTGGCTGTTATGATAAAATACCTGATGTCCTTTATGTTGACCTTGCTCTTTACAAAGATAACACATAGCTGGATTAAACTGGCAACTAGGATCCAAACAAGCGAATTCTAGGGCATAGGTTTGATGTAAAGGGCACATAGTTGGTTCTGTAGGTTTATCTTCCAAAGCTACCCGCCTGTTTTTTTTTATAAAAATATAAGCACCACAAAATAAACCTAATTTAATATCCAATGCCACATACAATTTTTTTACAATAAGCTGCTAAATTAACTAAAAACCATTTTTTAATAGAAAACTTTTAAGCTAAATAATTTTTAATACTACAAAACAATATAGCCTATATATATATATTTAATAAATAAACCTTGACATTTAAAATTAGTTATAAACAACAATTTTTTAAAATAATATACGTTCGACATACCTGTGTTTAGAGAGAGTTTTTGTAGAGTGAATAGAAAGAGCACAGTCGGCACATAATTGTGTGCAACACACAAGGCAATAAAGAGTAGCTTCATGGTTTTCGTCTTCATCACAACGAGTTATATCCTTAAATAAACAAATTATAAAATTCACTAAATAATTTTTTCAAATAGTGTTTTAGCAACCTTAGATAGCTGTTTAAATAATTTATCATCACAATATACCTATAATATAGAAAATATCAGATTACTTTTTTTATTAAATTAACACCAATATGTTAATGCAGTTTAAAAGATTTGAGGTATAAGAGTAACACTAAAAGGAGGAAGTAAAGGGAAGACAGGGAGAAGGAAAGGAGGGATGAAGGGGCTCGAGGGAAAGTATTTTGCAGTCATTTTTATTAATCAGCAGAAATTGTCGATGGTAAAAAGCATTAAGGAAGCATTGACAATTTCCGCTTTTAACTAAAAAAGACTCCTTTTAGGGCTTCCCTTCCTCCCTGTCTTTTCTTCACCCCCTCCTTTTAGTATTGCCCAGGTATGATACCAGGAATAATATAATGGGTGCTATTAAATAAAAATTCTTTAACCTTTTCCCGGCTTTCTTCTTTGCTTGATAAACACAATCTTGACAAAGAAGTTGGTGATCTTTGACTCAGTCCCCTAATCTGCAACTTTTCCATTAGCTCAATCAGAGCAAAATTTTTCTTGAGAGCCCATATCCCACCTCCACCCACTTCTGTGATCTGACGATCCATAGGACATGCTAAAGTCCCATCCTGAAAAAAAACAAAGCTTTAAATCTTTGATTAAACCCACGACCTCATGGTGGTGTAGTAAGTGTTCTTTTGACTACACCACACTGCCTTTTAAAAGATGTCAAGACTTTCTGGCATTGCATAATAGACAAATCAAAAACTGAACTAAAAACGTCTTTTAAATCAAAAAACACCCCTAATGATCGGTGACAAATAATATGTTTTTTAACATAATGTTAATTTACCAATTTTTAAAGGCTATATTTTTTAATGGTACTTAAAATAAATAAAACGATCTAAATAAGTTACTTACACATAATGGCAAACGAGTAAGACATATATGACAGAAAGAATGACCACAAAGAAGCAACCGTGGAACTTTTTCCCCAGATATTGAAAACTGTTCACCACATACTCCACATTCTAAAACCTAAAATAATTTAAAACTTATTGAATATTTAGGCTAAAGATTTGGCAGATAAGTATACAGACCTAAAAATATTGGTGAACTATAATTTAGTTAGTTTTTTTTGTATATATCTTTATCCTTGATGTGGGAAGGCTAAATTTGCGACCTAAACATAGAGCAACATCAGTTACTCTGACCTAGTCTCGAGTTGACTTTTAGCAGTTTGGGATATTACATAGATTATAATAGCTACTGTACCACCTTCTTTATTGTTTTAATATACTTTCTTGTTGCTTAAAAACTTTCACAATAATAGAGAAATACCAAAACAGGTACCAGCAGGGGGGGACCAGAAGCTGCAGCCGTGAGAAGGACAGGCAGACCAGTCAAAATAGGGTACCTATAAATTATACAGGATCGAATGGATCGAATGGATCGAATGTATATCAAATGGTTATCGAATGGACCGATTGGATCGAATGGATCAAATGTATATCAAATGGTTATCGAATGGACCGAATGAATAGAATAGAAAAAACATTGCATAAATTAAACCCTAACCCCGACCCTCACCCATTCAGAATAAGCATAATGCATGCGATCCATTCGGTTCAATCGATCCATTCGATCCTGTATAGTTTATAGGTACCGGTCAAAATATCATTATTACAATGAAATGGCACAACAATATTACAACTAAAAAAATCAACCGTTGGGCTTAAAAAAAGACAATGCATCCATCTGTTAATTTGTAAATTGTTCATATAAATCTAAGTTTATATCTATAGACTATTTAACTTACATTTGCACACCAGTTTTCTGTAATTCTGTGGCGTTTTCGAGTAAAAAACCCTTCAAACTCAGTTGATGATGCCATATCTCAGTATCTACATGTACATCAACCCTTTTGCCTCTTTCAATTTATCGCATTTAATTTAAAACGTTTAAAAATGTAACTAACTTTAGGCGTTAATAGAACTTGATCGTAACAGTTTATAGCAAAGAGTGCCACGAAAGACAACCACAACAAAATGCTAATGACGTCACACAAAAATTTCTTGTATTTACTAATGTGTGCGCTCATCCATAAAACTTTTTTTTTATTTTTTAAAAATTATAAACATTTTGTTAACTTAGTTAACTGCCTAAAAAATGTTTACGTCGGCCTAGAAGAACGTTGGCCTAGAAGAACTTATGGATTGTAAACAATACCAAAATATTTCGAAAACCTATCAATTTAATTTAATATACAAAATCTTTACTGTTTTCTAGGTTAGACATCAAATTTCGGAAATTTTTTTTTAAAACAATTTAATTAAAAAAAGGTATCACGCCAAATCTAGGTTAAAAGAAATATTAAAGAGAAAATAAAAAGCGAAACTGTTTATAACACAATATTCGTTAAACAATTAGTGTAAAATAAATAAAAACACATTCACGCAGCGAAACAAATATTTTTTGGGGCTTATAATTTATGAGTGTGCGTTTAGACAATAGCATATTAGGCCAAAATAGTACTTTAATCACAATTTTAATTTTTTATACCCAAAAACATGAATACACGCTAAAAGTGGAATTTAGTTAAAAAGTATGCTACAGCAAATCAAGATTGCAAAAAAACAAAAGACAATTTCGTAAATATGTGCAACAATATTTTTAAATGTGCAGCAACATAAGGTAGCATTGGAATTTACCCCATTATTGTAGGCATCGGTCCGCATGACGTCACAAGCCTCATCAAACCATCGGCCGCGTTTTTCGTTTGATTGCTGTAGTGATTTACGCTGCTATGGATATCGTCGTATTCGAACTCGCTACTGTCACGCCTACTCGCTTCCCGTTTATAATCGATAACCTCCTCTGTGGATTTATTGTGTTTTGTTGTAGAAACATCTGGGCTGTTAAACTCAAAGCTTGATTCTAGAGAAGAATTTGAGTGACGACGAACCGAAGCACTGTACGGCGTAAAGAGAGGAGAAGAAAAAGTGCGATAGCCCTGGTGCGTAGATAAAGAAGAAAGGCTGGCATTCTCTCTTCTTGAAGTGTCATTTGGTTCCATGGAATCGGCGCTATCTTCGTTACAGGATGTATAAGATGCACTAAGAAAAAAAAATTAATATTAAAAGTTTTTAGAGAAGGGTAAACCATTTTACGATACCATTTGAGTTGTTTGAAAAATGTCTTTAGATCACTAAACATCTACTCCATAACGCCTAAAAACAATACCTATTAATATTCTTGTAGGGATGAGATCCGTGGTTTCTAAGATGTCTATCGAGATTAGTTTTTTCCACAAAAGAGTAATCGCACAAATTGCATAAAAACAGTCCCTGCTGAAAAAAAAGATACATTCAGTAATCAATTTCGTAACACTTACATTTAAGTACAATAACTTAACAAAAATTAATAAATTTACCTTGAAGGACTGGTCACCGGCGTGTGTTCTTTCGTGATGTGCCAAATTAGCGCCACAAAAATAAGTTTTGTTGCAAAACTTACACGAATATTTAGGTCGTTTGCGAACACTATTGTCAGAATCGAAAGAAGTCGTTTCTGTGAAAGATTCGTCGGCGGTAAGTTGGCGCAGTGGAGTTGATGAAGTACACGGGGATGTGTCAGAAAACGACTGGGGGGTCGTGTTAGGAAGATAATGGACCAAAGAAAGATCTTTGCAAGAGTTTGTGGGTACTGGACTATAATTACCTCGAGGAAAGCCCATCATTGAAGCACCGGATCCATAACTTTTTCCGAATTCATAAAACAAGTTAAGCGACTTTTTCCAGTTAAAAAGCGTATTATTAGCGGAATCTGTAAGCAAAGCAGGAGGCTCCGTAGATTTTGATTTTAAGGACAGATCCAAGGGTTCGTCGTCATTGGGAATTTGTTGTCGTTTCTCTAGCGCCTCTTCGCGGTTGTGGTTAATATCAAAATTTGAAACAGAAACTGAGTTGTTTTGTTTCTCAAGCGAACTGCAGTATAGATACGCCGCAGCGACAGCGGCTGCCGCAGTACGACATGGCGTTGAAAACGTGAAGGGACGTTTGTGGGATGTTGGAGAGAGCAGCGGATGCCAGATTCGCTCATCTCTTTTTTGGCTGGCATCGGAATTTTGATTTGTTTTTAATGAACTAACATCTTCACAGCTAGTTTTTTCGAAAATATTAGTTTTTGAAATATCTGACCCAAATTTGTTTGGCAAAACGTAGTTGGAGCTCAAAAAAGATGGCCTGTTGAATGTTTCCTGTTTTTCTTTGAGACTAGTGTTATTTTGCTCGAAGTTTCCAAAATAGTAGTGACGAAATTGCTCGTTTAAAGTTGCTGCGGAGACCAAAGGTGAATTCTTGTTCCCATTAGAAAATCCTAAAAGACAAAAATAAAAATTGTAAACACATTTTTTTACCATTTTGAAAATTTCTTCGAACACATATTTTTCTTTATTATTAGTTACAAAATAAGTTTAATAAGTGATTGTACCAATGTTCACTTAAAACATTTACCTTTTCCCGGTGCTTGTTGCAGATAAGTCAAATTTTTATTTTTTTCCAAAGTTGGGGTATAACTTGTTGGTGTGCTTAAAATCCTATAACAAACAATATTTCATTAAATAGCTTTTCATATTTAATTGACAAAAGCGTTTAAATTAACATTAAATCAGTTATATATCTAATATATACTTAATAGCCAGTTTTAATTGTTAATATAATTTAAAAAACCAAATAATAATAAGTGCCAAAACACCTACTTTGCATTGCCTGATGTAGTTGGCATTCTGGTGCAGTAACGACGATGCTTGTTCATTGAGTTTGAGTTCGGAAAAGATTCGTTGCAACTTCTGCACTTGATCTGAGCTCGACATATCGAATGCATTCGTTTATGTCGGCAAAGATTACTGAACTGTAAATTTAAAAAATATTTAAGAAAATTTTTTAAAATTATAATTCTTTTTTAAATGTTTTTAAACGGTTTAAGAATATTTTAGTTTTTATTAGTTTTCAACATACCTGAGTATACGATTTTTGACAAACTTCACATTTAAATGGTTTTACTGAGCTGTGGATGTGCTGATGTTGTTTAAGGCCACTTGACGTCGCAAATGTCTTCCCACATTCGGGACAAGGATGAGCTCGGGCACCGACATGCGTGTCCCGGATATGACGTTGAAGTTGATGAGGACTCGAAAAGTTATTGTCACAATTTTCGCATAAAAATCTACCAAAAAAAAATATTTTCAAAATAAAAAATGACTTTTTAAAAACAAATATAAAGTGTTTTTTATTTCAATGGACACTATTTATTACCTTTTCTCCAAGTTTTTGTAGATTAAGTTCCCATTTACGAGACGATGTTCAGGTGGATTCGAACCCTGAAGCTCTGTCATTAAAGTTGAGTTGTTGTTTAAATTGGAGAACATTCCGACTAGATTAATAAATTATTAAAAAAAATTAAAGTTTGCTTAAAGAAAAACTGTAAATTACCTATTAAAATTTAAATATATTTGCACCGAATTCTGCTGACTTATGACGTTTACATATTTTTCCTTAGAATATAGTTAACTATGCTAATCTGGCAAACATATGAAAAAATCTTGAAAGCAAAATTATGAATTAAAAACTACAAAGAAACTTACGATTAAGATTGCGGAAATGATTGGTCACTGCGGGGTCAGCGCTTTGAAAAGTCGGCGGGAAGTATTTTTGATTCAAAGTTAATAAATTTTTCGCTTGGTGTGATTGGTCTTTAAAAAATGTCTGCAAAAAATTTGGTTTTAGTTATACAATATTTTATAGATCGCGTATTAAACAACGTAAGTTATTTAATAATAATAATAATTAAAAACAAAAAATGTTCCGCAAATTTAATATTTTAAATTCGATTTACAATAATTTTAAATATTTCAAAATTATCCAAAAAAATTTTTGAAAACCCAATCAAACATTTTACCAAAATCGGTAAAACTTGGATTTTGTAACTTTTCTGTAAAATTTTTTTAAATTTTCTAATATTTTATTAAAATCTTAGTTTATTTATCGTACCTTATTATTTTCTGTTGGGTTAAACGCACCATAGTATGGCGCAAATCTTCGCGAAGCTCGCAAATGATTATTCCAACTCATCTTATCCGGGATTACGTGGTTGTTATTGTTCGAGTTCATAATTAAAAAGATTTCTAAATAATAAGATTTTTTTTAAAATAAAATGATTTTTTTAATAAATGAAATTATTTTAGATTTTTTTAGGCGGTTTGAAGCTTCCATCTATCTTACATTAAAACAGCACCACTGCTTATCTTTTTAATTTAAATTAGTAAAAAGTCCCGAGCAGGCCGAAAAAAATATTTACATTTGTGTTATGCGCATTTATTTATCTTAAAGGGGCGAAATGCAAGCAGAACACGCCTATCCAATGCGGTTGCACGAACGGTGTAATACCACAGGTGAGCACGCAGTGTCATGCTGGGTTTATGCGAGCGGTAAACAGATAAAGTCGTTATATCTAGACCAACATCAAATATGTAATCCACAAACAAGGCATGTTTATTGTTGCAGATTTATGGAACCGGTGTTATTTTTTTTTCAGGGAGTAAGAAATCGAAGTTTATTTAGGCAGCTTGGGAAAATATCAAAAAAGGTTTTTTTTTCGCAGCAATAATTCAAGGTATTCAATTTCATTAAAGTATATTCAACAAAACTGTCTTGCATTATGACTTAAAAAAAACACCTTGAGGTTGCGAAATTTTTAGCGCAACGCACACATTGCAATATTTACTTATTGCAAGTAAATTATATACGAAAATGACATTGGCGTCGACTTTATCAAACTGATTAGACATTATGTCGTTGCCACTACAAAAATCATATCAATACTTAACATGATACCCACTATTGCGAAATACGAGAAACCGATGCAGATTTCTGCGTTTTTAATGCATATCTATACGCCAATATTTTTTATTTAATTTTTGCAGTTTATTGCATTTAATTTTTCTAATGAACATTTATAAATATAAATTGTGGATTTATAATATATTTAACACATAACCTATACTGTCAATACTTTAAAAATTCAGTTTGTTATAAAACTATAATGCTAAAGCATATTTATCCAAACAAAATAACTTTTATAGTAATGTAATTTATACTAAGTTAGTTTATTAAAAATTGCAAATGTAAAAATTGACATTATTACCTCGCCTTAATTGCGCTTAATAAATTCTGTTAAACGAAACTGCTAAAAACTTAAGTCACTAACCTTTTAAACTGCTCCACGTGGTTTAGAAATGAACTTTGAAAAAGAAAAGACAGCGTCAGGAATTCGGAAATTTTCGTCCAATTTGATGATGCTCTTCGTGTTGAGCTGATTGCCTTGGGTGAGTGAGAAAGAGATTTTATGTCAACGCTCTTTTGTGTCTAAAAAAGAAAAAAGTTATTTTCTCTCTCACTCTTTCTTTCGATCTTACCAAGAACATGCAAATAGTACAATAAGGGATTAGGTCATTTTTATATCAATATTAGATTAGTTTTACGACTAATTTGAAATATTCAATTCTTTTTATTTATTTTTTTAAATCAGGTCATACGATAAAAAATATACACTAAGTTTTAAGATAATATTACAATTTATTAAAAATACTAAACTGTTTTAAAATAAAAAAATGAGATTTTATTAACCAATTCATCCTCTGCAAATGCCCATTCCTCTGCAAATGCCCATTCTTACAACCCTTTACAAGAAGTGTATGTTTAACGTTAAAAGATTAGGTCGTAAGTAAACGCCTACGATTCTGTTACATTTAATGTAAGCTCAAGCCGGCGTGAAGTCGAAAAGAGATTATCGAAAAATTAAAACAGTTATAATTATTTAAAAAATTGCTAAATAATTTTTTTTCAAAATTTTAATACACAAATTCCTGAAGATTTTCTTTTTTGATTAACATTTTTTTTTTAATTTATTTGGTAAAATTGTAATGGTTTATTTATATACTTTAAAGCTTAACATATAATTACTTGATATATTTTTATTCAATACAATAACTTGCTAGTTTTATAAAAAAAAATAAAAAATATTGAGTTAAAAAAATTTTTTTAATTTAATTTAAAATTACTATAATTTTGTTAAAAAAACGTATAAAATTAATTCTAAATTGTGAAAGTTTTGTTAAAATTTACAATAAAAAATAATAAAATTACTATTACTCGATTAAAATATATAAAGATAACAAATGACTTCAACAGTTTGAGTAATTTTAATTTTTAAAGCCCAGCATTTTTTTATTTTTTTTATATAAAGCGATCTCCTAAAGGGAAAACGAGAAAGCGAAAAACCAGTAAAACGATTTCGCAATTTTTTTCGGAGGCGTACGCTCCGAGAAAAAACAAAACCATCAATAAAATGCGATGTGCACCTTACTTTAATTGAACTGAAAAATTTTTTGACACATCATAACAAATGAGGTTATAGAGGAGATTGCGTTTTCCTTTCAGCGCCTCGTAAACCATAAATGCGAATTCTACGCTCTGGTCTTTAACGTAAGACCGACAATGACAGGAGACGTAAGTTGAGATCGGGAAGCAATGCGAAAGATGCCTGATGCAGGTTTTCGCAGAATCTATCGAGCTCAGAGCCTTGTCATCAATTATCCGTCCACATAACATTGCAGAAGGTGTTTTCCAATTCCCAGTGACCCAAAAAAGCAACACAAGAGACTTACGTCGAGCCTGGAGGAGCATATCAGTTTGCAAAGGCTGAAAGGCGCGATTTTTACCGAAAATTGACTCTAGATCTCAATTGATTGTTTCAGGAGGTGCATGACGGGTTAAGGAGATGGCTAATCACTTGGAAAAGGACAGGTTCAGTGAAAAACAACTTAGACTTACACCCCGTCGCAAAATGAGAAATTTTTACGCTCCCCACTCTGGTACAGATGGTTCAAGTTGAAACGCATAACATCGAGATATTATTTAAAGTAGTTGTTAAAAAACATTCCAACTTTTAGTAAAAAATTATATATATTTTTTTAAATAATATATTTTTTTATTTTTTTAATGAAAATTTTCCAAAATAGGTAAACAAGTTAATCTAATTATTCTTGACATTAAAAATAATACAAATTTTTTGAAAAAGTTTTATTTGAAAAATAAATTTAGTTTTTAATTACAGAAAAACTTAAATTTTGTTATATACAAATTAGAAAAGTCGACCCTTTTTAAAAATGTTTTTACACATTTGTGAAGGCTAATATATTATTCGATAGAACCAACACATGTTAAAGTTATTGATATTGTTTCTCTAAAAGATAAGCCGACCTCTCTACAAGTTTTATAGAGTGTCGAAGGAATTAACAACAATCGCCGATATTTAGATTAGTTCAGTTTAAAACACAAACCCAATCAGATTCAAAATAAGTTTTAAGTTGGTGTAATGATGTTTTATAATAACAGCTTAACATTAATTTTCTAAGCATGTCTTAAAAAGGCACGTGACATTTCCCTTGCGATCAAACTTAGTTATATCAAAAATAATTTGCTAATTAATAATAAATAAACTGTTTATAGCCGTTTTGTTATACTTGATGATTGTTGTTTTACACGAAAAATTTATCAATTATGTAATATAATTAATTTGTGAACACAAAAAATACATAAATATAATATTACAATGGTTCTAATAAAATTTATTTACATCTTATTTTAAAAATAAAAATTATATTTCTTATTTTTATAAATCTTAGGGCCATATATAATGCAGCGTGATAATATTAGGCAAATAAAAAACAAACGGTTATGTCATCTGAATATAATAACGAAACTTCCAGAACGTTACTAAATTTATAAGTAAAATATAAGACTGCTGTTTGTGGTGCTCGGGCAAATTTTTTTTTGCGCCGAGCTATTTATTTGTAACCGTTGGAATAAGCAAAAATGGATGCCATTGGGCGAGTTTACAAACAAACTATATCACCTAATCTCTGATATTCAAAACTTGCAAATGTAATTAAGCCAGTTAACGAAATGTATCACATTTTTGACTACACCTTTTTCTCGTGTTTTTTGTTAAGTGGGTATTTCACGCAATGGATAAATTAATATTATATGAAATCAAAATTTGTTTATGTATAATAGTATGTAAAACAGGTGTATTCTTATTGAAATAGCATTAATGGAATTTTATAGGTACTGTTTTGTCTACTTTATTAAGCTAACTGAAACATGTGAAAAGATTTAATATGAATTTTTTTTGTATGCCCGACCTAAACATAGAGTAACAGTTGTTACCCCGACCCAATTACGAGTTGCCTGTTCGGGATATAGATTATAATTGCCCGGTAATTATGCTGCTAATTAAGTGCTGGCTCAGCAGAAGTTTATACCCTTTATAGCGACTCACTCAAGGGTGCTACAGCATGAGAGCAATGGGGATTGAACCCACGATCTCATGGTGGCGTAGTAAGTGTTCCTACCACTACAACACACTGCCGGTATTATGCTAACTAAAACAAAACTTTTATAATAATCACATTAACAAAACAAAATTAAATAACATTTTAAATTTTATTAAATAACAAACAAAAATTAGAGTCGCACAAAATCATTTATTCGCTCCGGTTGCCATGGACAACAGGTTGTTGTCGATAGATGAAATCACGTGACTAACGTCAAATTGGTCAGGCGATTCAGTAAAATCTCGAATTAAATTCGAATGTTCGATATGAAAATGCTGAACTAAATAGGACAAAAGTTGGGCGTCTGTTACATTTAAACCTTCTTCTATTAACATACCAGACATCAGAACAAGGTCTGCAATTTAAAAACAAATATGTAAAAAACAAATTCAAAGACTCTTATTTAAGGATTAAAAACAAAAAACAATATCAATTCTATTTTTTTTTGTATATATTTTTATCCTCGATGTGAAAAGGTCGAATGTGCGACCTAAACATAGAATAACAACTATTACCCCAGCCCAGTCTCGAGTTGCCTTTAGCATTTTAGGATATTATATAGATTACAATAACCAGATAATTATGCTGCTGATAAAGTGCTGGCTCAGCAGGAGTTCTTACCGTTTACAGCGCCTTAATCAAGGGCACTACAGCATGAGAGCAGTGAGGGTTAAACCCACAACCTCATGGTGGAGTAGCAAGTGTTCTTACCACTACACCACGCTGTCGGTTTATTAAAAACAGTCATGTAGAAACACATTGATCTAAATTAAAACATATAAAAAATAAAATAAAAATAAAAGCATGAAAATAAAATATATAATATTATACACCAAAAAATTGTCCTGCCTTTTTTATCTTGTAGTTCTACATAGTGATTTAAAGATAATTGACTTGGTGAGTTCTCCTTGTGTTTTTGATAGTTCAAAAGTGAAGTAAAATGAAAAGAATTGTCAGAAAATTGTCCAACGAAAATCTCGTAACCATCTTTACGAGGTACTGGATACACAAACTAAATTATATGGTTCAAAATAATAATTTTGAATGCATATGCTTAAAGAGATGGTGTGGTCGCAGAGGTTCTTTTTTATTTATGTTGTAATTTTCCAACTTGCACGAGGATATCATTATTTTAGAAATTGGTTAAGTAGTTTTTGAGATATCGGGATTTGCAGTTAAAATATTGTAAATAGGGAAAATCCCTACGCTCGCGAGTTACGTGATGCACGACGTCATCGTCGTTAGTTTATATGCTGGCAGACATTGGAAAATAACCTTATTTTTCCCCTTCTAAGCCGTTTGTTGTACCTTTTTTATTTATTTTTTTGCAGAAAACAAACTTAGCATGTAAAGCAAAATTAAGCCATATAGCATTATATAAGACAGTTGTTACTTTTTAAATATTTTTAATCGGGTAGGCTAATTTTGCTTTTTATGCTAGGTTTGTTTTCTCCAAAAAAAAAGTATATACAACAAACGGCTCAAAAAGGGCAAAATAAGAATACTTCTCTATGTTGCCAGCGTATGAACTTACGACGATGACGTAGAGCGTCACGTGACTCACGACCGTAGGAACTTTCCCTATTTACAATATTTTAACTGCAAATCCCGATATCTCGAAAACTACTTAATCAATTTAAAAAATAATGGTATCTTCATGCAAGTTGGAAAAATTTCAACATAATTAAAAAAGGAAACTCTGTGACCACACTATCTCTTTAACAAATATATTTTAAAATAAAGTTTTTTATTTTTTTGTTTATATCTTTATCCTCGTTGTGGGAAAGTCGAATGCGCAACTGGAACATAGAGTAACATTAGTGTCTCCGACCCAGTCTCGAGTTGCCTGTGGTAGTTTTTGGGATAAGTTGAAAAAATTAAATTAAAATTAAAAATACAAAAAACTTTTAACAACAAAACTTACAACAGGATATTGATTTGCAAGTGTAGAAATATTGTTGTAAGTTTCAGAAGGAATGGTTGCACAAACTGCATCTTTTTCGGCATAATGTCCAACCCACAACTTTTCTATTTCATGTTTTGGTAAGTTTTCAATTAATTCTAACTTAAGAATAGAATCCAAACCTTTTCGAGTCTAACAAATAAAAATAATGATGTAAGGACAAAAGTAATACAAATAAATTTCAAGTTAGTTCTACTGAATAACAAATTGTTGTCTTTTTATTGTTATTGTTGTCCTTTTTATTTTATAAAAAATTTAACATCCTTTTTTTACAAAAAACTTACTTGGTTTATATCTCCAGAATTTGTTATATTCTTGGTAGCTTGGCTTGAATTAAGGTTGGTGGAATTAAGTTTTTTGTTTTTATTTTCTTGAATCGTTTTGTTGTGTAACTCATCAAGAGCTTTTAAACGTTTACGAAATTCTATAGGATCAGACCTACAAAATTAATACCATTTTTTTAAAAAATCTGCAATTTAAACTTTTTTATACAAAATTAATAGTGTTTAAACAATTTGTTTTAAAAAAGTAAAAACTGTAAAATACTTTTCAAGGTCTTTAATTTTCTTGACATATTTACTAAAATAAGGATTTGCTTCCAACTTGTTTAGTGAATCAATTTCAGATTTTGTTGAAAAGTTTTTAAAAAAATTAAAAACTGAAGACTTCGGAATTTGGGATCTATAAAAACAAGTTAATAAACTTATCTTAATATTATTACAGAAATTTAAAATTAAATTTTATAGAAAGGCTATGCTATTGTATAATTATATGTTGTGATATAAGTCTTTAAGTATGTGTTGTAAATAGAAGGAACAATTATGATAAAAATTAATTAATTAACAGAAAAGTGCATGCTTTTGGAATGTAATCAGGATTGAGATATAGAAATAATAAAACAAATTTCAGTTGGGTTTTCCTTTTATAAGTTTTAAAAAGCTGATGCAGGTTTAAGTAACTAAAGGCCAACCAGGGTAACTAGAATTGAAAAGTATATTTTAATAATGATATTGTATATGATTTAATATGTAAATAAAACTTTGTTTTTTTTTTAATTGACACACTTTATTTTTTAATATTTCAAATTGACCTTTTTTACAAGTTTTTTAAAATAAAAAAATATACTTTTCTGGTATGAGTCTAAAAAAGTTTTGAAAAACAAAATATTTAAAGACAGTACACACCTTTCAGTGTTTGTACCCCTAAAAAGGGCTGTTGTAAAGAATTATTTCACAAGGAGTTGTGGTACAAAACTATATAAGAACCCCCAAAAATTGTGTAACAAAACAATCTTGACCCCAATTTACTTATAACATGACACTGAATTAAGTGCAAAAAAAGTTTAGGTGAGTTCCAGTTGCAAGCCAAAATATGTTACTTGCATATAAAATGGATGTTTTTTTGTTTTTTATATTAATTTACTTATTTTTTATTAATTTTTTTTTGTATATATCGTTATCCACAATGTGGGAAAGTCAAATGCGCAACTTTAACATAGAGTAACATCAGTTACTCCTACCCAGTCTCAAGTTGCCTTTGGCAGTTTGGAATCTTATAGATTATAATTACCCAGTATTTAAGCTGCTGATTAAGTGCTGGCTCATCAGGAGTTTATACCAATTATATCGCCTTACTCAAGGGTGCTACAGCATGAGATCAGTGGAGATTTAACCCACAACCTCATGTGTGTGTGGTGTAGCAAGTGTTCTTACCATTACCACTACACCACGCTAATGGTTTAATTTTTGTTTAACCATTTTGCAGACATTACGACAAACTCCTACATTTTACAACTTAAAAATAATAATAAAGTTCTTAAATACCTTGTTGAACCAAGAAGTATAGGAAACATTCGAACATATCTTTGAGAAATATTCATGTTTTTTAAATAATTTCTAGACTCAAAATTCAAACAACTTGCACATAAAAAGTTTTTACTATTTGTTGACATTCGTTGAAACTCATTAGTTTATAATAAAAAAAAATAACATTAATAAAATTAAAAAAGGGTATTTTAGAATTTTTTTTTTCGCACAGGCGATTACTGAAGAGTTATAACGTGAATTGTAAATGAGGGCGTCCAATATAAGTTTATAAAAAAAAGATATCTTAAATATCCTCATTGAGTAACGTTTCATAATTCGACTCTATTATCTGAACTTAAACTTTGCAGTTTTGGTACAATTTCAGTTGAAGTTGTTAGCTAATAGCTTTGATTGCGAGAATCAAACCTTTTTTATTCTTTAATTGTTTTTAGATGCAAAAAAGACCCGCATTTCACTAAACAGAAAAGCATTTTTAACTAATCTAGTTTGATAAAATGTTATAAAACTTTATTACTTTTATGGCAGTTTGTTTAAGTGTTTTTATTTAACAAAAGTTAGCACAAACATCAATCAACGAAATACCTAACATGCTAAATGAATGATTAAAACACCAAACTGTTACAACTTAGTTATTAATATTTTAAATAAGTAATAAACAACAAAAATATTAGCTTAGCACAGCGTTTTATACATAATTGCAACATTACGAATAGAAATAGTGAAGAAAAAAAACAGTGCTGCAACTCTACAGTCTACACAACCGTTATAAACTATAAGTTATAAAGAACAACAATTTAAAAGTAAAACTAGAACTAATAGTATTACTAAACTACTATTAACAATTTATGTATTATTGCAAATATTATTTAAAAATAATTATGTTAAGTTTAATTGGCATCTGAATTAGAATCACAGTTACTTATTTCATCGTAAGCAGATTCTTGTATGCGATTAACCGGTGTGGTTTCTTGCCGACAACGAGGCAAAAAACTAGGTTCATTGTCAAAGCATTCGGTTAAATTGGATTCAGGAGAGCCTAAAAATCATAAAAGTGTTAATTTTGTCTAAATAAACTTATTAGGCTTTGATACAAAATAAGCATTATTATTGTTATTTTTTTATTAATTTTCCAAGCTTTAGGAACCTTACTTCACATAAATGTAATTTTAAAAAATGTATCTGACACAAAGTTAAAACTTAAATACCTTCGTTATTAAAGATTGAGTTATATTCCTCCTTGCTGTCTTGAATTGAGTGAGGGGATGACGGATAACTTTCCAAGTCATCCTCTTGTTCAAATGGTAGTTTTAAAGAGTAAGGTTCATCAGCCATTCTATAGATCAATTAAAATGATATTTAGATTTGTATTTCATTGCTTTTAGCATTTATTTAAAAGCAAAGGCTTAATTAATTCACTTTTAATGTACAGTACACGATATATAATTTGTGAGTAGGCTGATAGTTTTATAATTGTACGCTATAATGATATTTTTAAGATGATAACAAATATTTAATAGTTATAAGCAATGGAATACAAAAAGTAGTCTTACCTTATATGCTTGTCGGAGTGCTTTCGTAAATGTCTTTCTAAATTTGTTTGTTGGCCAAAAGCTCTTCCACATAAATTGCAAGTGTAGGGCCTTTCCTAAAAATATATTTAAATAAATTAAAATTAAAGTTTTAGGTTGACAACAATTTAGAATCACTTATAAATCGTTAAAATTGAACCTTATAATTATCATCATTGAAATAAATAGCTAAAAAATCACCTTGTTATGAATATTGCGGACGTGCCTCTGTAAGTTGGAAGAAATAGAGAAGCTTCGGTCACAGTATTTGCACCTGTACGGTTGTTCACCAGTATGTGTTCTTACATGACGTGTTAGATTGGCACTTCTAGGAAAAATTTTGCCGCAAAATTTGCAAGTATAGCGTTCTTTACCTATTCGACCGGCATGCGCACGACGATATCGCGCAGAGTATAAATGTTCGTCCGCAGGAGTGCGCAGAGCACTAGCATTCAAACGCGATTGGTAGCTAAGTTTCTGTTGTAAGTTTTGCATTGTTGGTCCAAACGACTGCGTGGATCGAAATATATTTTCTGGTCTTTGAATATTACCTAGCAGTTTCAGATCGTCGATGTTACTGTTTTTGTTGTGGTTATGCATTGAGCCAACTGAAGCTAAAGGATTTATTAGAAAGTTGTTGTTCTTTAATAAATATTGTTCGGTAGATATCTTATCAAGAGGTGAGCTAGGTAAAATGTTTTGCGTCCAAGGGCTATTGGAATTCTGTAAATGATTTGCTGACAGATCAGTTCGATACTTGGCTAAAAAGTTAACATAATTCCACGGATTACCGGGTGTCATTGGCCACATTGGAAATTGAAATTGATTTTTATTATTAGTGATTTGTGCATTGAAGTAATCAGATGAATTTTTGTTCAAGATCGAAGAAAATTCAATATTAGACCGAAGTTTAGACTCTGGTACATCAAGGTTGATTGGTGACTTCGGCATTCTAAGATCCAATGGGGAAAACTTTAATTCTTTGTCATTATTAAGTTTACTTTGTTGAGCTTTATTTTGATTTAATAAAGCAGTTGCTGCGGCCAGTGCCACCGAATATGGATAAAACATGTTCGGTGTGTTTGGCGCGTAAGCTTGAAAACCATTAAATGAATTTTGAAACTTTGTAATAGGCGACCCTTTTTCAATTGGTTTATCTGTTTTGCAGGTTGACGGAGAAAGAAGAGGATTCCAAATTTTTCTATTCTCTTTTTCTTTTGGTTGTCGGGATGTTTTCTCTGCCTCTTCCTCGTCGGTGGTTTGCCTGCTATTTGTGAGATGTTGCTTTCGTTGACTATTAGGTTTCTCTTCACTTGAAAGATCTTCAGATTCATCACTAAAATGCTTTGCAACCGGAGAAGGCTTTGGAAAATTAACCGAAGCAGCAGCAAGAATAGATGCTTGAAGTCGGTGAAGTTCTTTTGTATTGTTGTTCGAATTACCAAGTAAAAATGGACTATATTTAGCAAGAACTTCCAAAGTGGACTTGTTGGTAGGAATTTCAGTCTTAAAGTCGTGATCATCTCTTTTTGATAGTAATTCAGCATTAAGCCTCTTATGCTTATTTATTTGACTTCCACCGTTTTTGGTAAGATCAACTTGTATGCTGACGTCACATCCTTTATGACTGTGCAATGAAAACATAGGCACACTTACAAATCTTGACGCGTTTGCAGTAAGAACGTAGGGAAACTGTGATCCATTAGAATACGAAGAAACTAAGTCGACATTACTAATTGAAGGATTGCAACACTGTACTTGTGCATCTGCCATTTGCAATTTCAAAATTTTTGGATCTCCCAGTGGGGCTAAATTTCGTTGAAAATGACTGCCTGCTTGGGCATATTGGCTGACCATCGACAAACCACGTTGTGGCAATGATAACAGAGAGTTAAATGGAAAAGAACGCATTCTCATACGAAGTTGATCTGGTGATAATGGTTGGTTCCACAAGCCGTTCGGAATTCCCAAAGACAAATGATTGGTTTCAGCTCCGGAGCGCATCATAGCTAAAAATCAAAAAATGGTTAAATTTAAAAACCATCGTGCAATTTTTATTAAAACTTAAAATAAGCAATATAATATTATTCTCTTACCTTGGTTTAGAGTGGGCCTTCCGACACCACTAAAGGCGGAAATCCCATCTCTATTTGGAATTTGATTTCCATTTTTAAGGAGATTTTGAGCTTCAGACGCAAACAAATTAAGATTTGCCGAACTAAATTAAAAAATATTATTAAAAATTGATTTCCAAAGTCGTAATTTTATACATTTAACGAATTTTAAACATTAAAAAAAAATATTTTCTTTTATATTGATTATTCTGTTTCAAAATTTACCTTCCATGAAATAAAGCTTTGCTTTCACAGAATCTTCTGTGTTTGTTTAGTGAACTGGAGTTGGGAAAAAGTTGGTTGCAATTTCTGCATTTGATCTGAGTTCGACAATCTGCGTGCATTCGCTTATGCCGACAAAGGTTACTAAACTGTAAAAAAATAAATATTTAACATAAAAGATTTTAACAAAGTTATTTCTGTATAAAATTATTCTAATAGTTTAAGGCTTACCTGTGTATAAGATTTGTGACAGACTTCGCAGGTAAATGGCTTAACTGAGCTGTGGATATGCTGATGTTGTTTAAGGCCACTCGACGTCGCAAACGTCTTCCCACATTCTGGGCACGGATGCGCTCTTGCCCCCACGTGCTGTTGGCGAATATGACGCTGTAGGTTGCTTGGATCTGTGAAAGTTTTATCGCAATGCTCGCAACAAAATCTGTTAAATAAAACAAAGTAGATAAAAATACTTTCCACAATTTATTTTTTTGTATTTCTTTATCCTCGATGTGAAAAGGTCGAATGCGCAACCTAAACATAGAGTAACATCAGTTACTCCGACCCAGTCTCGAGTTGCCTGTGGCAGTTTGAGATATTATAGCGACTATAATTGCCCAGTAATAATGCTATTGATTAAATGCTGGCTAAGCGGGAGTTTATAGCGCCTCACTCAGGGGCGCTTCAGCATGAAAGCAGTGGGGATTAAACACGCGACCTCATGGTGGTGTAGCAAGTGTTTCTACCACTACACCACGCTGCCGGTTCATTATATCCAAAAAAGTTTTTTAAGCACAAATTGGTCTGAAGTAAGGCGCTTAAACATATTGATTTTAAGTTGGTTAATTACGCAAATAGTTTAAGTAATAAAGTCATGTGGGATTAGCGTTAACCGATATGGTGTAATAAGGTTTTAACAAATTGACGCTGGCCATTAACCCAAAAGAATCAATACGAATCTTAATCGCATTTCAAGTAAAAGATTACAACACCCCGTCGCGAATAAAGCTAAGTAATAATCTTAAACAAATAATAACAAACATAAACTGATTTCGTCATAAACCAAATTACGATTAATTTTTACAAAACCCTTACGTCATTTCTTTATGTAGTTCAAAATTTTAAACAACAAAAAATTTTGCTATTTTCTCTTATTATCAAAATTTATAAAACTTACTCTTTATCGTCAATCCCCGTGACGTCATCGTTAGTTGTTTCTTTATTTACACTTGGTACTGGGCTTACAGTGGGGCGCCCGAACTCGGATTTAATGTTGTCTTTTATTTGCTTATGATTGGACACTAACCATGGTAAAACTAAAACAAGTTTAAAAATTAAATTTAGCATTGTTTTAGTATAATTTAATAACTAATACAAATATTAAAATATTTTAATAAAAATAAGAAATTGAAATTTAGTACAAAATCAATCTTACAAAAAATCTTTAAACTTTTGGCTAAAAGCCAAAATTAAGACAACAGTTAATAAAAAAATTTTCGGTCGAAGTTAAAAGTCAAGTGAAACGAAACAAGTTGTCCAATTATTATGGCAGCACAACAAAAATTTAAAATGGAGTCAAATCGGACAAAAGTCAAGGTCAAGAATTGGCCGCTAACGATGTATAAATACTTTTAGCTCAAGTGCAAGTCCAAAAAAACTAAGTGGCGACCTAATTTAAAGCCTAATTTTTAAAAGTTGTATACCGAACAAAAATAATTTTACCTTCGCTTATTTGGGAATGAGAGAAAATCGGAGAACAAGGTTTTTTCGATTCTTCGTGTTTAGACTCGTTCATTTCAAAATCTCGACTAGCTTGCACATGCGAAGTTTCTCCCTTTTTTAAATAAAAAAATTAAGTTAAATTTCTAAACAAAGTAGGTCGGAACCAATTTGGTTACTTTTTAAATTAAACGATTAACAGATATTAATATTTTGTCGTGTGTTATTAAAAACAATTAACGGGGATTAGATTTTATTTATTTTTACCTCGGAGAATGTGGAAGAACTTCGACTGCTCAGATTTGTTGTTGGTGATTTTAGTTCATCTAATAATAACATGGTTCATTAATATAAATTTCACTTTGACGAAAAAATGAAAATAAAATAATAAAACTCCTAAAAAAAAGTTTAATTACCTGTAGAGCTTTTGTCTTCCGATGATAAATAAGATGTAACTCTATTTATCTAAAACAAATTAATTTTTTTTAATCGACTAAGTCTTACGTTAAATCTGTTTGCAAAAAAATTAAATGGCGGTAAATTATAATCGCTGTTTTTTATCAATAGTTTAAAATTTAATTAACATTTAGATGTGCAATATTTTTATTTGATATTTTGGCAAACAAATATTTAGTCTTTTCTAGTATTATTTTTAAATTTACCCGAGTCGAGATCGGGTACGGGGAAAATCTATTTTCCCGCCGACTTTCCATCCAGATTTGCCCGTCAATATTCGAACCGTTCCCGTCTAACATTTTTAAAATTTCCTTTTTAGTTTCTGCAATAAAAAGAAAAAATTAAATGCGTCACATACAAAAAAAATTGATTAAAACTTTTTTCAACAAAAAATAATTATTTAGAAATTGCGAAATTAAAAACAATTTTGTATTCAAGAAAACATATTTTCTAATTATTGGCAATTTAACCGACACTATAGAAATTAATATTCGTCGTCATAATTTTTTGCTAGGTTTTCTTTAGACATTTTAATTTTCTTTTGAGACTTAATTTGACAAATTATTGCGAGGCATATTTATCTATAGACAAGCGGACGCGATCAATTATAAAGATCCATGGCGACGATGGCGTATAACTGCATATAGCGAGTAGCGAACTATCAATAGAAATGGAGTTGTGTTTTAACAATGTTATCTTAATGGTATAGCGACCATCAAAAATTACCCAGGTTTTAACCCGACTTATTATTTGGTTACCATGGGTTTTTTTGCCAACACGAAAAATTTAATTTTAATTTAGTTGTTGTAGAAATAATTAGTTAATAGACTTATTACGGCCTAAGTTACCGATTCCGTTTTAAAAATGTCGGTTAAGTGATAATGAATCCAAAAATTTTTAAGATATCTTTTTTACGTAACTCTTAGTTAAGCAACGTTTTTAGGTTAAAAATTTAAACATCATATTTATTTTATTAGTTACGAAACATTTTTGTAAAAATAAACCACAATGCATGTTTCGTTGCTTTTAATTTACCCTTCATTTTGGTTATTTTACTTAAAATAAATAACTTTTTTTATAAATTTCAAAAAACATTTTTATATCTTAAAAACGAATTTGTTGAAATAATTTGAAGTACAAATAAAAACCTTAAATATTTTCTGTACAAAAGTAATCTTTTTTTGCAAATTAAATAGTTTACAATAATATTATTACTATTTACAAGCAGTTTTAAACTAACACAATTAAACCCTAATAACGTAAACATATTTTTTAAAATAAATTTTAACAACATACAAAATATATTGAAGAATGCATCAAATTAATTAAATAGGTAACTTTTATACTTATATAAACGCTTATGAAATAACAGCGTAATTTAACTAAAAGTAATTTACCTTTTTACTTCGAAATTAAAAAGAAGATTCTTTTTTGTTTGATCCAAAAATATTTTTTCGAAAGATATTCTAAATCGCAAACTCTACTAATTTCTTTATTTTATGCAAATTTTGCTCACAATTGACATGCTAACAATGTTGCAACAATTTTAATGTGAACACAAAACTGACATGTTAACAAATTTATTAGCATTAAATGCAAACAAAAAAAGAAATCCCAAATTAAATCCGAGTTTGTTTTTCGTATCCCAAGACATACGTCTCTCTCAAATTTCCCGGTGCCTTTTTCACGTTTTTCACTCTCTCTTACGCCTGGGAAGTTTTTCCATTTTGTAATTATTAATACGCTGTTTTTATAGCTAAAATCCAAGCTACCGAAATACAAGCGACACTTGAAAGTTGATTAATAATCTCAAAACAAACAACGCTTTTTATGGGAAGATACGCCACTTTAAAGACTTGAAAAACAAATATACCATATATGATATTCTGATAGGTAGTTTTGATGTATACATTTTATAGATTTTTTTTTTAAATATTAAAAGTACAAAAATAAAATAAAATTAATTATTTGGCAAAAAAGTAACTCAAACGTGATACAAAATCGAGTCTGGTCATTTTCTCGGTTATCTTTACCATAGACAAATTGAATCTTAAAAATTAAACTAAGATTTCGCCACTCTACCAAGTCTAACAGGCGACAGCCCAAAAATCAGAGTTTTTTGTCTCTGTCAACGCTTTCTGGGATTTGGGAGATAATCAAATTTGTGTGACGTTACAATCGTGTCATTCTGACGTCATAAATGGTACAAAATACGCCATATACATTTTAAAAATGTTTTGACTAATCAAACCACATGAATTAAAATAACAAAAAGTTGTCAATAAATCGTGCTTTAATATTTTATGAAAAATGTTTAAATTTTTAGGTGTTCGACTAAATGAAAAAATAAAACAAATTGATGAGCCTGAATACTAGCTCAATAATTAAAAAAAAAACTTTTAATTTTTAAACGGTAGCATGTTCCAAAAATATGGTAAAAATTCACGCCGATACCAATCGACAAATATCTTTCGGCAACTTTACTTTTGGTATCGGGTGCGTAGATATAAGCTCTTGGAAACTAAACACGTGTATATACACAATGATATAGGGTCTAGATTAACATACAAAACAATGCCACACACGTTAAGCGTTACAGGGTGACTACCGTTTGTCACTTGTAATTTGAGGTCCAAAAACTGAAAACGAAGATTTCCAAAATTAAACGAGTTAAATTAAATATTACTACAAAAAAAATTTTTAAAAAATTTAAAAAAAGAAAGGATAGAATACGTTAAAGAACGTTATGATTTAAAAATATTAATATAATTTCCAAAATAACAACGTTTACGCTTAGGAAAGAGATAAACGTTTTAAGTAAAAAGCTATGCAACCAAACCACTATATAGGGCTTTAGTAAAGACCTTAGCGCAAAGGCTCATAAAACACGACACGCTTTCTTCCCCTAAAAGCAAAACAAAGACAACGATGATACAAGAGTGTTTATTTGCTTTTATTGCCAAGGTGAACTACATAGACACTTCTAGATCCCTTTGCAATGACGCGAAGCAAAAGGGTGCGACAGCCATCATCGATATAAGTTCCACTTTCACTGTTTTTAAGGTGAAAGACTGCGCTTTTGGGTAAAAGTGACACGCTTAAATATATGAGGCATGTAGCGTTAACAATTTTATAAATCAATAAAAAAAAATTTAAGAATTGGATCTAAATCATGGTGAACATGTAATACTAAAAACTATAAGCGTCATTCGCAATAATTGCAAAATAAAATTCTTTAAAACTCAAAATTCAAAGTATACGAATAAAGTTAACCGAGAAATTTGGAAGTGTTCCAAAAGTAACCCATCATGCTTCCCACATTGTCACAGTGGCTCCACTGGGGGCCTGACCTTACATTTTAACCTCACCCTAAGTAGAATGAAAATCGACCCAAGAAGCGCGCATGCGCGTGTATGTCGCCAACAATTGGTATGATACATAGAACACAGCGTGCCCAGAAAAGAATACTGTCACTATTAATTAGAGTAACTGGTTTTAAAATTTACCAAGCACATGCATGGATTTTTATTAAATATTTTCCTTTGAAGTGGTGGAATTTGCGTAGGAGTTGAATTATTAGCTTAATCAGATAAATTGTAGTCTGTTCAAATTGAAGTAACATTTTATTTTTACATATTTGTTGAGCTATTCAAAATTGCATGTATTTTTTCTTCTGAAGGATAATTTAAAAATGTGATAGCTTTACTGCCAGTCATATTAAAAACGAATATTTTGGCGTTTATGTGAAAGATTTTTAAGCAAACGGACTTTTTTGCCACGTTATCTATAAAGACAGTTAATAAATAAAAAATCGAAATGACGAACGACCTGTCTAAATCTTACTAGCCGATGAAAGACTTGTGATTTTAGACTGCTTGTTTCTCCCTTGCCCTAAGTTGAGCTGGCTAGAAGTTGTGTATATTGGGGCCATCGAGTACAATGTAAAGATATACGCAACTTGTTTTGTGCCCATCGCTTAAGTACAAGGTTTCTTTTGTGCAGAAATAACGGTATTAGATCGAAGGCCACACCACCAGATAAAACCGTACAATATACTGTCATAACACGACGCTTTAATCGTCTCACCTGTTTAAATTCGACTCAAACATAACAACATTTATAAATATTCGAAAACACAATAACGAGCGATGTAGCATAGAGTTCATGATGGCGATTTTTAAAGCTTTGGATAAATAAAACGTTTATTTTCTCCCGTAGTTTTGACCTGACATCTTATCGGGGTTTTATTTGCGCGCCGTGCAAGCAAATAAGCGATATCAGCCCAAAATCCAGGATTGAGGGCAGGTTACAGTGCTATTTCAACTATCTGATCACTTTTTACACTTTTCAACTTTGTACAAAGGGGTTGCCAAAACGAAAGTGATGTTTTGTTCGCCAATGCGATTTAAAGTTGATACGTTTCGTTGTTGCTACAACGACTTTTCAGGATTAAACAAAAACGATTTACGCAACCGAGCTTTGATAATAGCACCATGTACGTAATTGTGTATGAAAAAATAACAATCTTAACTTGTTACTAAAAAACATAATTTTCAATTTTTTTTAAATGTGAGTTCAATTATTATGGAATGTTTCATTTTATAACACGAACGATAAATTGATTGAAAAAATAAAAGAAATCAATTTTAATAAATTTATTTTCATGCTGCTTTATTTGTAGTTATAGTTAGATACACCTGCATTTGACGTAACGGTGTCTTTTAATTATCCGCATTTTTATTATTAGAAATATTAAAACGTCGCCCATATGCGACCTAAGATCGATGTGCGGGCTAAATAGCATGTCCGGTACCGTTTGAAGTAAAGTACCGAAACGTCCAAGTGGCAAATCACACATAATATCATCAGTATAAACGTCGAGTGCCTGATTGTTTGTATTAGAATGTGATTTCCCATCGGATGGGCCCCTGTTATCTTACTCCTAAGAAATATTGAGTATGATTCAAAGCCTGCTGTATTATGATAGTAATAACTTGTTGTCTTTGTCAAAACAAATTGTTTCTGTCACCTCGGAACATAACGGGCCTCGTTCAAAACTCTTTCGCTACCACAAGTACTAAAAGTCCTTTCTATTTCAACGGCTGTGTCGGCAAAGAGTCTTAAGATTTAACTCATTAACAAGAAAAGCAATAGGAAGTAATTGTTGGTGAGGCGGACCTAAAATTATCCGAATTTATTGAGGTTAATTGGATTAGATAAACAACTCTGGTGCAAACTACAGTTGTAATTATTTCGTGCGTTTTTTGTAAACTTAATTCTATTAGCCAGAACGATGTAATTAAATAAATGACAAAATATTTTTTTTTTTTTTTTATTTTTTTTTATTTTTACATATTTTCAATTTTTTTTTTTTTTTATTTTTACATATTTTCAATTTTTTTTTTTTTTATTTACCTAAAATAATTTACTAAATTTATTACAAAAAGATTACGGCTTTTTTTTGTAAAAAAAAACTCAATCCTCGAATTATAAACTTAAATTTGAACAACGACATTATATAACTTACGTTATTGAAAGGTCATTGCTAAAAATTATGTGCCTAACCTTTACATTTAAGAGTTACCATGTAAGCTTTTTGTATCTTAGGCAGTGATTCGATTTATATTAAAGCAGGATTCAATATACAGTAGTTCCAGCCACCCTTTCAATATTCTACCGCATTGCTATTAAAGGATATTCCTTTAATTGGACGGGTATCGTCGATATTGGGTTGTCATATATTAACCTCCTTGAAGATAATGTTCGATTCCACGATGCGTCAAAAAATTGTTTTTTTTAACACAGGTGCGAAAGCGTTAGATCGCAAAACGTTAAAGCGTCGGAGATACGTGAGAAAGAGGCAAAAAAAACGTTTTTCCTTCACAAGTGGAATAAAAGCAAAACAAGATATCCGGCAGTCTTGTAAAAAAAAAAACTTTATTAGCGTAAATTTTTTTTACATTCAACATTATCTAATTTTAAGATTTATTGAAATAAATAAGACGCCAGTTGTATCTTTATTTAATTGCATTAGCTATATATTAAAACGATTAAATTTTACGATAAAAATTTTAAATTTGCATCTTACTTGTCATGGAAAATAACCCAACTGGCGTAGGGGTAAATATTTATTTACATTTTAAATATTGACTGACCAGTTTTTACATGGGATTAAAATGCTTTCTGATTGGCTACGCAAATATGTATCAATCAAAATATAGACTATAAATAAAAATAAGAAATAAAAATGACCCTATGTCCGACAATTTAAAAAAGTATTTGTTAATACATATACAGCGTAATTAAAATAAATCTAATCAACCAAACACATTTACAAATATTTTTAGTGTTAATTTTAATCAACTATTATTTTGAGGCCCTTCGTGTTATATTAAAAAAAATTGAATTTCAATAAAACCAGATATAAAAGCGCTGTCATATTTTTTTTTAGAATGAATCAAATCAATGCAAAAAATACAACGTTTTGGTTTACACAGCTTTGGCGAAACCAGTTAATATATTTTGAGGAACTAAAATCACGGCTTTTCGACATGTCCTGTCTAATGGAAATGAGATTGTACACGGTTATAAAAAAAAACTTTAGGCCATGTTCTTCTGTTATTAAATTCAGCTTTAAAAAAATAAACTAATAAAATTTAAACAACCTCCATCAATAAAAAAATGATTTTTTCTTCAGTTTTATATAATTTTTTTTGACAATAAATTTTGATATCGAATATTTATGTTTATGTGTTATGACAATTAGATTATCTAAATGTTTAAACGATTGTTAGTGTGATTATGGATTCCCTTTCTATAAGACATAGCAGCAGTGCATTAATGATTAAACATAACATAATCCTTCGATTTTCTTTATTTTTATCCAATACAAGCGATTACTATGGCTTAGTGGTGTAATTTCTAAGTAAACAATATATATTGATTGAGCATTACTAAACGCGTGGCCCGAAAGTTTAATTAGTAAGCTTATGATCGCCCGTTTAAGGTCAACGTTCGTTATTTAGTTAATGTGAATTTTGGACGGTGCAATGACAATATGTTTAAGTGCATCTGGTATTGTTGTTATAGGATTGGTCAATTCCAGTTCGTGTGAAAAATGTCGATACAGCGTATTGTAAATTTTGCGTTCGGAAACTCTTATTAAATATCTTTTATGATTGCTTTTAGTTTATCCAATTTAAGCTGTATTATGTAATCCGTATTTAAAATTAAATTCACCGATTTTTTATCTAATAAGTAAACTATTTACGGTTTAATTACAGAAAAAAAAACTCGTTCGATATTACCACGAAAATGAAAAAAATTTTCTCACGTTATTTTTAGTTTGGTTATCATGATGTTGTCGATCGAATGCTCAAAAAAATTTCAAAGGAGGCGAATTTTTTATAGAAATATGCATTTTAAATGAAATTTAAAAATACTTTTCGCTTTTTTGTGTGAAAATAATTTTAAAGTGTGTATTTTTAAAACTTGATTAGAATTTTAACTGATTAAAAGATAAAAATGCCAGAAATGCATTTTGAAATATTCAAGAAAAAAAAAACATATTTTTTTAGAAATCTTTTTTTTTAGAAAATTTAAAAAAAGTTTTTTGGAAATCGTTGATTACGATTAAGAATAATCTTTATTTTGATTTACACAAATTAAAATTAGCTTTTTGTAACTGGCTTTACCAGGGATAGTTATCGCTTTGGTTTAAAAGAAATTCCATCAAGCCTTCCAGGAACATATAAACTTAAGTGAAATAATATTGCAATAAAAGATAAGTTTTGCTAAAAAAAAGCGTTCATCAATTTTATTTAACTCAATAAGGTTTATCAAATTAATTTAAACTTTTTTAACAACTTAAAAAAACTATTACAAAATTGTAAGAAGATTTGACGACGTTAACCATAGCTTAATAGCGCCGCAAGTGAAAAGGGGGTGGTATCTAATGCAACATTTATTTTTTTAAGTAATTAAAAGATAAATATCAAATGTAAATATTGTAGTTACAAAACAAATTCGGTTTTACATAAAAAAAATTAAAAAAAAAACAATTCACTTTTTTAAATACCAATCCGTGTTTAATATTAAAAGAAAACAAATAATTTTTGGTTGCAAAAATGAGTTAAGACAACCGTAATCTTAATTAAACTGGCCCTACCCCATTCCGTGTAAACACTTGTAAGTTTCCGGTTGGTTTGTTTTTCTAATTCGTAGTCATTCGTTTGCAACAGATAATTTTCGAGGGCGAGAAAGTGCCCAGTGCTTCAACCTATCTCTGCGGGACTCATCCTGCCACTCGTGTTTTTCCGCGGGGGACGAAACTACTGGGTCGAAACGTACAAGTACCCTCAACCCTGTAATGACGATAAACCGTGGAATCCTTGCACGAACTCTATGACAAAGTGACAAACCCGCTTTGAAAGGGTATACTTTAACAAACGAAGATGAGCATAAATAAACGTCTTTCTATGAGCTTCATTCGCAGTACAAACTGTTGACTACATTGCTATGAATAAGCCTACTTGACGTAAACGTACAAGTGTCTGTTAATGCCAATTAGTGGTCGGGCGGTAAAGACGAACTGATGACACTTGAATCACTTCGCCAGTGATGTTACTTTGTCGCAAGATTGAAGGTTTGGAACACTATAAAACACCGAGGGGGTTTATAACGAATTTATTTGAGGAACTGTATCCGTCTTTAAAACGACAGCAAATATTTATTTTTATCAAAATGTATATTTTTTAAGGATACTGGTCAAATATTTTTTGTTCCTTGAAATAGCACAAAATTGTGTTTTAATACTCAATGCGTTTAACTATTTGAATAAAATTAACGTTTCTTTTGTTGAGGTTGTGGTTTTGACAAGCGATGCTAATTTTTCCGGACCCTTTTGTCCAAGGAGGAAGTTATTTAGGGTTCTTACCGGGCCTGATCAAATACCCGAGCACTAATTAATGCTCGAAAGACACTTAATTCGCTTTCACCAGATCAGAACTGAAGAGTTTGTAACATATTGACCTTAACCTATAGACCATCCCAAATACTTGTACCGCACTACCAAGCTACCAGTCATTTTGCATACTACAATTTTCATGGCATACAACACTTTAGGCAAAGTGTTTTTTTTGTTTTGAGAATAGAGACAAGATAAAGGTTTGCAACAAGCAACGTTTTGATAAAATGGCAGTCCATTGTCTAGCAAAAAATATTAAAACAAAAGTATATATTGAAAACAAATTTTATTTGATAATTTATCGCAAAAATTTAATTTAAGACTTTCAGTTATCGTAACCCTATTTGCTGGTACTCTTGTTTGAATTTGCATAAACGACGTAAAAAACGGTTAAGCGAAAATTCTTGCGCCCGTTTGAGATAGTACACCAGACAAAAAAAAGAAATAAATAGGGTGGCAACTGAAAGTATGTTAGCTTAGCCTAACGAAATAGACACATATTTACAAATCTCACCATTTTAAAGACACCTCTTGAGATTTCAGTTTTCCTGTATTTGATTAGTCAATTCGAATAAGGCAAGTGTCTAAACAATAATACCAGTCTAAGCCACCCAAAAGCGAAGTGGCCAATCAAGATTTAATTCGAAAAAATCACGTTATTTTGTGACAAGGTTCAAGAGTTTAATTTTGATTGTTTTCCCGACCATATGGTTAAAGCTGTTGACTAGGTTTCGTTTTAAATTTTTCAAGCGGGGACTTCTTTGATCGATTATTTAAAATATAAAAGGTGTACCAACAAAAGTTGTGTTACGTACTTAAAACGCGACAATAAAAAAAATAAATCTGCATACTAGATTTTTTTTATGATAAAAACTTTCAATTAATAATCTTAGTAAATTCTTTGTTTGGAAAACTTTGTCAAACTTAGACATTTATAGTTTTGTAATCCACAAAAAAGATGACATCACCCCTCCCCATTTTTATTGTTGTTACTTACATTTTCTGCCTTGTTATAACCAGGTTCGATAAGACTTTAATTATCTTATACCAGTCTCAATATAGGAAGGCAGAAATCAAAACATGTGTCTGTATTTTTCCATAAAAATCGACATGCTACAAAATATGGAGGCTAGTGTTATGTGAAGCAAAGTTGTCTGATAACCCTTTCACGTGGATACATAAGTTATATAAACCCACTTCGTCGCTAAAGGAGGTTTTAAATTAAAATTAAAAACACAATGTAGATTATGGTAGATATTCGGCCGCAAGTTTATAAACAAACGATATGACTCTCGTTTATCTGCACAATGTATAATCGAGTTATCTTTGTGGGATAACTCTACAAATTAGAATGCAACTGATTTCCCACGCCCAAAAAATGTGACTTAAAGCATTTAGACCAAACAGAAAGTAGCGTTTATAAAATACAAAAGATTTTGAATATTTTGGAATGACAACATTATACATAAAATGTTAGTACAACCTTTAGAAAAACAAATAATCACTAAAAGTTATTTTTGAATCGATTAATTTGTAACCAGTAACCACTGATAAAATAAACTTTTTTTAAAACTAAAAAAAAAAACCTTTCTAATGAAAATTATCGAAACTTGAAAAAATCCCCTTTTCAATCCCAAAACAGTCAGCCAAATCGAACATCTGGTTAAACTGATAGGAATTAAATAAATTTGATAGCCAATCGTTTTGCTATTGTGACGTAAGAATCGATGCGCACCTTGCGATTGCACGCGAAATCCGATTGTTTCCCACGTTTGGAATCGTTTCTCTCCATGCCAAGCGAAGGACAACAAATGTAGAAGAGGGAACGGTAAAGCGCAATCAAATCTCGCGAATCCAGCCTTAATTGCCTGTTCCGTATTTAGCACAATGTTAAGACACCAATTGTTGCTATTGCGGGCCCTATCCGGAAGCAAAATCCAAGAGTATAGGAGCTCGACCTACGCACGGGAAATCCGGACATGCGCGCCCGCAAAGAGAGTGTCAGACACGCCGAAGTCCGGAAACTTGTTACTTGTTCACTTCGTACCCTGCGTGAGAATCGCGGATAGTGTCTTCGAAAAAGTGGTGATCTCTTACCCCTGATTACAGACACAGCTGGCGTTTTAAAAACTGTCTGATTTTTATGTCGAATACAAATAATATTATAACAATAAAAAACGTAGATGCACCAAAATATTGAAGTGTAATAGTTTTAAAAAATGTTTTTTTAAGCAATTTGCTATTGTTCCATTACAATTATTTGCAAAAAATAATTAAAATGATAAATATTACAATATATGCGATTCCAAAGATATTCTTTAAAATTCCAAGAAAACCCTTTTTTGCTTTTAAGCCAAATTAGGAAGTGGGAGAAGTCATTGGAAAGCTCGAAGTATATAAAGAGAGTCTGGTAATTAGCAAATAATTGTTGCTTAAAACTTAATTGCACCAATACAGGAAAAAGAATGTGGAACGACAGAATGGATTAGTACTGAAATAACACGAATCGGACGCTCGTCATGTTTTGATAAGGCTGTGACATTTAACTTTTGGCCGATTTTTTAAACAGGATCTTTACAATATTCTAATAAAAAAACTTAAAAAATTTAGACAAAGGAGCTAATAAAATAAATAACTAAAATAACCTTATTTCATTTCACCCACGTGACTTCCCTTTTTGCCTACATAATTAAACATAAACGCCAATCGAGTTTAAAATAGACTTTGAAGTACGTCATAAAATCATGCAGGTGTTTTGTCTGTGTAAATATCAGAGCCAGATGTTAATTGGGCGAATATTTGCCAAATCATAAAAACGTAATTTCGCTTTTAAATCTTGCAATACCCTCTCGCTATTAATACGTGCTTTGTTGTAGGGGCAATTAAAGATTGCTACTTGGTTACCAATTTGTTGATTAGTTCCACTTTCGATTAAAATAGACTTTTATCTTGAAAGGGAATGATCAAAAGCGGGGTGAAATCAAATGAGAAATAATCATCAATTAAAAAATTAACGCTCGTGGCTTGGTTATGTCACGTTTAGTAACCGAGCTTTTACAAAGAGATGGGCGTACTGGATATACCCAGACAGAATTGATCAAAGTTAAGCGGGTATACCTTTTGTGAAGTAACGCGTTTTGTTAAAAAATGTATACCAGACAAAGAAGGCGAAACAAATTACGCCAGCCGGTAGAATTCAAAATCGTTATTACAAAATTGTATATGTTAATAAGGTAAAACTATTTAAAGTGCAAAAACGTAGATTCAAACAACAGGCCTATATAACACATGATCTACAAGTTAAATGTGGTCTTGTTAGGAACTTTAAATAAATTTTGCTAAAAAAACGCTTAAAAAATAATAATATTTGCAAATAATCACTTAAAAGAATATAAAATCATCGCACTATCATTCGTGACTGGTGACAAGTGTTGTTTTGACAAAAAAGGTTGCGGTTAGTAAGCTGCACGCAGCAGCACGCGAAGTGTTTGCTTGAAGTAGTCACAGTCAAGCCCGTTATCACGCAATGTTGATTCAAGTGTGATTTCAAAACTCATGTCCACAGATCGGGTAATCTCAATTTCCCATAATCACCAGTCACCACGACCCAGCAATAAAGCAAGCGATCTGTTTGCATCTATGTCAAGGGCGTTCTTGCGACAAAGCATTTATACGTGGCCCGGTAGCCCAAGGACGACTAGCTGCGCTGCTTGTTTAGGCTTTGGAGCACGCAGTATGATTTGCTTTGAACTTAAAGCGAGACCGGCCGAAGACAGAACCGAAAAGTGATGAACTTGGTTCTAACGCCGCGGTAAAAAGACTCGTGGTCGCTTGGTTAAACAGAGCTGTGCATACAGATGCCACCTTCGGAACACTTTAAGCTTGTCAAGTCGTTAGCTCTGTTGGTCAACACAGAAGCAATCGTGACTTTGTGAACCTACTGACGGAAAAATCCATCATTTGTCAGCAGCTAAGTTGTATGATATTAAACGGTTATGCGCAGAATGGGAACAATGTCCATAAATATTGTTTAAGATATTAAAAGGGGGATTAATTCTCAGCAGTTAATCACGTTTAACTCAATGGGACACCGTTTGACAGCATCGAGTCTACCTATTTGCACTTCCCTATTATAGCTGGCTGTAGTGGTTAGGGCGGAACTAAATACACCGTCAAAAAAAATTACAAATCATTTCGGTTTAACTTTCGTGACAAATTCAAAAAAAGCACAACTGTTTTTGCGTCCCGCGGAAAGAATAGTGATAAAAGATCGCATTAAGCCACACCTTTACTATTAAGTACAACTGTGCAGTTTGTAACAAATCGCATTTTAATTAAAATCAAAAGCCAAGTCGAAGTTCAATAAAAAATGGAAAATTGTTTGTTTGCACTAATATTAATTTTAAATGGCCGAAAATGTGTTAGGTATTTCTATTTGGCTAAAAATGATTAACAACGCAAAGAACTCTTTCGTACAGAAGTTGTTTACCTTGGCATCTAATGGGTTTATAATTAGTTATATCTCTTATTCATACAAAGATTAGTAAGGTCATGATTTTGATTATAGGTTGTGTACTGCTGCCTATTTGATATCCCTGTATAAACGGGTACTTGAAAGATAACAGAGACGAACTTCGATCCATGTGTTGTTTGCCCGCCCGACACCTTTATATTTTTAGAGATGACAATGCAAATAGATTAGGAGCAAACACGCGCTTGGATAAACAATAAACTTAACGTTCTAATCAAGATTTTATAGACTGCGGTTTTTCTTGCACGAACATTTGCCTAATTTAAACAGAATTTTAATTAGAGTTGCCGAATTGACAAGGCAGAATTTAACACGAACTGCTTACTGAATGTAGTCGACGTATGGGGTCGAAAAAGTTAATTATTTAACCTAATAATTTGAATTAAATACCAATAACGTCGAACGATTTAGCCCATATTTTATGAAAGAAGATTTAAAGTTAAATATTAGCATTATAAACAAAATCTCGCGTATACATAATAAATCACATGCCCCTTTCTTTTAAAAATACATAAATTTATAATAATATTATTAATAAGCCCCCTAACTTTAAAGAAACCCGCGAATCAACAATCGCTTTTTATAGAGCAAAACAGATCAAATTTAAATTCAATATGAGTACACGTTCGACTATCTATATCATGTTACAAGGCCTTAATTAGTGAGTTCAATCAAGACCATCACTCATGCTTTGTTAAAAAGAAGATAACATGTTCTTTGACACCGAGAATATCTTTGTTTTAGGCACAGTGCTTTGTAGCTTCCGAATTATTTAATTATTCTATGTACTTCTGCCTTTGTGTAAGTAAGGAAACATATGCCATAAATTATTTTTAAATTTTTCTACTGAAACAAATGCACCTAGAATGCCTTGCGTATTGTTTACATACTTTCCTATATTTATAAAAAAATAAAAAACCGCAATAAGTTAAATCTTGTCAAAGATTAGTAAAATTGTAGGATGCAAAAACCGCAAAATTGGATGGCCGTATCATGCCCTGTCGAAAGCACACATTTCGGTGTAAATTTGTGAGAAACTTTCAAGGCAAAACCTATTTTAGAATGAACCCTTAGCCAAATTGCTCGTAGTGCTTTGATTAAGGAAGCGAACGCTATAAAACTCGTTTGAATTACGCAGGTTGGTTGGGATTTCTGACAAATATTACATCCGGCTTGGTTATTGCGACCTGGTCATAAGATCCAATCTTTGACAGCTTATAGCCATCATTTAAGAACTTTTAAGAATTAATAAAAACACAAGCAAACACTTTAATTTGGGTAAAACAACAACGTTAAAGTTAAATATAACATCCTGATAATATTATTGATTTTAAACAAATAAAAAATTCTTTACCTTCACATGGATTTTCAGTTTGTCAAACACTTAAATCGACCACCTTTTTTGTAGATATGAGTTTTATCAAGGTACTTTGAACTAGTAAATTTCAGTCTGACTAATTACTACAATAATCCTTTTAATACAGCCTTTGTTGCCTAATGAAGTGTCGTAGCATCGATGTCTGTAGAGTAAACGACAAAGCGAGGCCGAAATACGAAGCGTGTTTGCTTTAAAATTCGCTCGCTTTGTTTCTGCTTAGGCAACATAATTAGCAACTGATTTAAATACACACTTGACAACATTTTTTGACTTGGAGTTGTGATATAATTCTAACATCATGTTTTGGAAGTCTAGTTAAATGGCATAACTTGAAAATTCTACATCAACCTTGTCCTTGTTTAAAAAAATTGCTTATAACTTTAAAAGAAATATCAAGTTTTGTTAAAAGGATAAATTATTAAGATGTAAAAAAACATTTTTTATTTTAAATAATACAAATATGCAAACAGCACAAGTTTTATTATTGATTCGGAGGTAAATATGTTTTTGTGCTTTTTGATAAAACTTGACGTTACAGAAGATAGTTTGAGTGGTCATGTCGCAGAAAACTTTATGACTAAAAACGCCATTTTCCAGACAAGAAAATTCCAACGTAGGCTTTAACGTTGGGCTATGAAAACACACTTGATGCTAAACTAGGCTAAAGGGCGACATCTTGAGAGTATAATATTTTTTAATACTACGTTCGGTATTATAGCAATTGTGCGTTATATTGTTAAACGAACGTATAAAAATAAGATACGAATTTATCTCATTATTTCTAGGCTATTATGATGGTACTCCAATTTAAAATATGTATTAACTCAATTCTAAATACAAAAAATAAAATTGGTTAAAAGTACTAAAAGAAAAGCCGACTGTTTTTTTAATTGAAATTTTGTCGTTTTGTAAAAATTCTGTATTTAAATATAAAAATTGAAATTTCGAAAAGCATTTTTCAAATTATATTTTTAGGTACCTAACTAACATTCTATTTATAAACATTTTTTTACAATTTTAGTTGAAGAAAAAAGACACGATTAAAAAACGTAAATTCAATTTGACCACAAACTGTCGTCCTCCAACAAGGATGTTGATTCAACGTCAACCGTTTTTTTCCCTGCAAGCAAAAACATAAAAAAAGGGTTATCCAAATATTATTCCAGTTTTCAAAAAGTATAAAAAATGCTATTTACCAGCGTTTTTAGATAGTAGTTTCGATCTCGGCGGTGCCTTTTTCGGGGTTAGGTTCTTAGTCTTAAAAAACAGATCGTCGATTGGTGTGGACGTCATGTTGTTTTCAGCTTTTAAAGAGGAAGCTGTTTTCTGTCCACTTTTGGCGCCAGTTGTTGCAGAATGTAAATTGTTTTTACTGTTTTCAATACCTTCTATATTTAATACGTTAACAGGGTCCTGTTTGTGGCTAAGGTTTGGCGATTTTTGGTGCAAGGGTTCGGTTGTTTTACGCCAACTTGGTGGGAATATCGCATCCACTACTTCTTCCTCGGGTTTTCCCAAAGAGTCAATTTTCGGTGAGTTTTCCTCAATAACTTCTGTTACGAAGTCCGGCGTGTCTAATAACTCCGTCGCTGACGATGCAAATGATTCGTTTCCATCGTCAGTGACGTCATTAACTGTTACGTCATCTAGAGGTAAAGATTGTTGAACAGGTTTTTCTACCTCATGCTCGTCAAATGACTCGCCAGGAGAGTCGTAAAAATCCAGCCTTTTTCTTTTTTTTCTCGCCTTTGTTTTAGCTTTTCTTGCAGGGTTTCTTTTAATTGGACGAATTTTTCTTTTTTGAGCTGAATTCTTATCTAAATCACTTATTTCGTTCTGGTCTATCTCTAAAGAGTTAATTTTATTACTGTATTTCAGTTTAGTCTTTGTCTTGGTTGTTCGTTTTTTCTTTGCTTTTGACACAGTTACTTTTTTCGAAAACGATTCTGTTTTTTTTAAATTAGGCTCTAGCGAGGAATTTTCACGCCGGTAGAAGTCGCTATCGAGCAATGACTCTGAAGCTTGAAATCCACTTTTCGACGTGTGGTCGCCAACGTTATTCATCAAGGAATAAATACCCAACGGAGTCATTGCGTCATCGCTTTCGTCACTGACCACGTGACCTGAAAACTGTCGAGTTCGAAGGAGGGACATCTTTTAATTTCTAAAAAAAAAAAAAGGTTAAAATTGAAAACAAAATAAATAATACGAACCTGAAAAAAAAACATAAATTTATTGATAAAAAAAAGCAACTAATTTTGTACAATTGTCTAAAATCGTTTATTAGGCATTAATATTATTACACGTATAATATTGTATTTACAAGATGAAACTCTAGCGAAACTGGACCGTTGCTACGAAGCAATTACGATGATTTAAAACATGTGCAAGGCTTATTTACAAATTACAGAATCGATAAGACACAAAAAAAAGTCACCCAAGACAAAAATGACGTCACGAAATAACAATTTTGTTGCAAAATTAGAATCACGTCTGTACAGAAATGGTGTAAGCGGTTGGCACAAATCAGGAAAAGGTTGCAGTTAATATAACGTTATAAGAATTAATTTTTGTTTAGTACTTTAACCCACAACGGGTATCAATAAACCTTTAATACAAAGACCATAAAGTCATTGACGCTCGACTGCTCTATAAAACAACATGCTTCAAACTGGGTAACAATTTACTCTTCCGATAACAGAGGTTGCTCGTCTTCAAATCTTTCAGCTTCCTCTTCCTCCTCTTCTTCGTGGTGAACATTTTCCTGAGACGGTTCGACTAACTCGGTGTAATCTCCCTTCCCTGCTCCCGAATCCAACTCCGAGTCCGAACTCACAATCTCCGAGCTCTCTGGATTTTGAGAATAATCTCCTCCGAAGTCACCCAAAGATGTCTCCTTTACAGCCGCTTGTACCTCGGGTTCTTCTTCGCGATAATCCTGAGGAATCAACGCCTTAATGACTTCCGGATCGTTCGTCTCGATAACTCTTGTTATTGGAGTAGAAGGAGCATCAGCAGAAGAGCTTTTCTCTTTTGGTTGAAAATCAACTTGCTCTTCCGAATGATTTTCGGGTGAAATTTTGCCAGAAGTTGTCGGAGGAATGACGTCAGCAGTCGTGGATAAAGTGACGTCAGTCGTGTTGGGTGGCGTCACCACCACTGGAGTTTCATCTTTAAGAGGAACGCTTGGAGGTTGCTCTTGGGTAGTAGAAGAGGGATTTTCGGAAGCAGGTTTGTTATCAGCTACATTGTGAAAAGCATCCGACTTCATTTCAATCGGAGCTTTTTGAATGACTTTCGTCTTCGATTTGTTTCCGGCAAGAAGCATGGTGGTCATTGGGATTGAAACTCCTCCGCCGCTAGCGGGCGCTGTTGTTCCTCCTTTTCCATTTTTAGGAACAGCTAAAAAAAATATAAATGAAAATGTTTAAACCGTTATTACATTTTTTTGAACTAATAAATTTTTTATAGTTATTGTTAATTAATATTCAGATTAAATTTGCATTTACGTTTTTTCTTTCTAAGCCCAAATTTCCCCTTAATTTTCTGCGCAGCATCCGCGACTAAATCATCAATTTTAGCATCCTCCTGAGCTCTCAACTCCTTGTTCACGAATTTGTGAAGAGGGGAATAAATAGCTCTTCCCCGCTTGCTTCTCGTGACCTAAAATATTTTCAAGAAATAAATAATTATGACGTCATAGTTTAACAATTTGTTTTTGATATCTTTTGTGACGTAATCAAGTCCTGCCTTGTCGTTGATAACTGCAATTTGATCCCACTCCTCCTTGCTCCGAGGTTTGGAGAAGTATCCCTCCACAATCCTCTTCGCTTGCTCTTCAGCTTTTTTATCCAATTCCGCTTCAAACAATTTTACTTCATTTGATCGATATCTAATAAAAAAAGAATTTTAATTTTTTATTCTTTTTTTTTGGTAAATTTATCCTCGATGTGGGAAGGTTGATTTTGTGACCTAAACATAGAGTAACAATAGTTCCTTTAACCCAGTTGACTTTAGCAGTTTGGAATATTATAGATTATAATTGCCCGAAAATTAGGCTGCTGGTTAGGTGCTGGCTCAGCAGGAGTTTAAACCGTTTATAGCGCCTTAATTAAGGGCGCTACAGCATAAGATCATTAAGAATCGAACATATGACCTCATGCAGTTCTGACCTTTACACCACATTGCTTGGTATAGTATAGGTATTTAGGGTTTATTTTCTTTACATTTTTATACGAATATTGTATTTAGGATTAATAAGCTAACTTTAGTATATATAATCCAAATTTTTATTTCAAAAAAATTTAAATATTTATTTTAAAATGTTACTTTTAGTTTATTAAGTACCTGTCAATATAGTTTCCCTGCTCGTATGAGTACCTTGATCGGCATCTAAAACAAAGAAGACAAACCACACCTATCGACAAACCAAAACAAACGTATAACCAGCCAATAGTATGACTATATGCTCTTAAGTCACGTGCTATGATCTCAGCTTCGCTACCGTCAAATTTTATCGGGTTTGAACTACAACAAAATAATAATACAGAAATTAGGGTTTTTTCTTTGTGACGTAACAATAAACCACACACCACTTATGTGTGGGTGTGTAAATGATTATAGGATTAGGTAACGCCTAAAACACGCCAAGCATGCTGTTGACTATAACATTTTTTTCGTTTTTTTCTGAAATGTCTCATTAAACTCTAAACTGAATGCGATATAAACGTAACAATCGTTATTTAAATGTTCTAAATATATAAACATCATAAAATTAAAGTCCAATATTGGCGATATTTTTTTACTCAAAAAAAAAATAAAGTGGTGTCACTGAACACAGTAATGGTTTTAACTTTAAATGTTATACCTACTTTTTAAGTTAAACAACTTAAAAAAAATTAATTTAATTAAAAAAAAGAAGAGGGAAGCCCTGTTTGTGATGACGTAGAAAATACCAGCTTGTATACAATCACTACGCTACTTGGTACTTTCTACGCCACACAAAAATATGGTAACCTGTTTTTGATGTTAATCATTTTTCAATATTTTTTGAAAATTAAATTGTAAATACCACAGACATTTTTTAAATGTTCTAAAGCCATTTTATGATTCAGTGTCAGCCATACTAACGTGCTATATACATCACTTACAAAATTGCAAAACTCTCCAATTTAGCACTTTAATAAAATAACGATAAATAGACAATACTTACTTGAACATACATGGTCTTGGCAAACTGTCGTTGGAATATTTTAAATTGAAGTCAGCACGTGCATTTAAATCATTGGGATTAGGCCACTTCGCGCATGCGTAGTAGTCACCCTAAACACAAATAACGTATATACCACATTTTAAAATTAAAAAAGTAAAAAAAAAACTTAAAAAAAAGAAATTTATTAGATTGGAGTTTTATTTTTTTTAGGCACAATGTACAAAAGATAAGTTAAAAAATTAAACATGTTTATTACCAATGTTACCTTAAGAAAAGCTAAAACAACCCAAGTAGCCGGCGCTATAAAGGCTTTCACTGCGATTTGACTAAAAATAAACAGAAAATGAAATATCCGTTTTCCGCCTCTCCCAATACCTTGGGTTCGATTACACAATCCTGCAAAATAATAAATGGTCTTTATTTTACTAATATTTAAACAAGTTATTTTTAAACTTTAGACAATATTAGTATACTTACTTACAAATTTAATTTTTTACCATAAATTGGTCATATTTTTTTACTCAAGATTTACTTTTAAATAATATTTGTATATCTTTTTTAATTTAAAAAAAATACAAAAATAAGATTAAACATTAGCTCGATTTTAGGTTGTAATCATTTATATTTGTCTTTATTAATATAAAGTAACTAAAGTTTGATAATAACAAAATTATTAAACATTGAGTGTTGATTTTCATAATGATTTATATTAACAATATACAATTTTTCTTATTATTACAAACTAATAAAATATAAAATGCCACTAGGAAAAAGGTTAGTATTTAATTTTCAATACACAAAAATGTAAGAGTTTAGGTAAAAATGTAAACGCAATACGGTTGGGTTGAGTTTTAAACATTGCACTTTAAACCAAGCATGATATGAGTGATCCCACACGCAAAAGTACTTAAACACTGCTTTCTATATATTTTAAAAGTCAAGCCTTTTCATACAATTTTTTTTTTTTTTGGGGGGGAGGGGGAATTACACAAAATCTAATTTTAAACCACAAATCAATGACAAAAAAAATTTAAAATTTGTGCTTAATTTTCTCTATTATAACTAAGGTTAAATTTTTTTGTTCTTACGACACGTTATTTGTTAAACATTAATATTAACGCTTGGATGAGCGTTTAAAATAAACAGCATAACAAGTGACATTTTAGTATCAGCAGAAAGATTACTAATATACCATTATAAAATTCCGTTACCGTATTTAACCATTCTAAACCATAAGAATGACACAATGGCCTTTATAAATACTAAAATATTTCGAAACTTTTAGTTGATAGTAAATAGTGAAAATATTTAAATAATTGGCATACCTGTGGTCAGTCTCCATGTTCTACGATTTACCAGAAACCCACAAATGAACAAAATAACCGCTGGTCCCCATATAAATATTGAACCATACAACTAAAAACAACTTTTTGTTACTGCTGTTAAAATGCAAAATAAACACGCTAACCAGGCAGTTAAATTAAGTATATTTTATGTCCCTATTAAACTGCAAAATAAAAGAATTGTTTAAACTAATCACATTTGTTTGAAACCCAAAAACGAAGCAACAAGATGCGACACGACAACGTTGAGTAGTGGTTAAAACACTTTCTATACTACATGAGGTCCTGAGTTTAATCCCCAGTGATCTCATGCTGTTGCGCCGTTAAGTAAGGCGCCATAAACGACACAAACTTATTCAACAGCCCAATAATCAAGCAATTCTGTTCCTTCATATCCCAAACTGCCAAAGATAACTGATGTTACTCTATGTGTAGGTCGCGCATTTGACTTTTACGCATGGACTTTTGCGCATTCGACTTTTTAACATCGAAGATAAAGATACAAAAAAAAACAAGGTCCGATATTCGAACCTTGGGTCACTGGTACAACTTACTTTATTATGCGGATAGTCACATGGGCAGAAAAAGAAAATAAATTTAGTGAGTTCTTCAGATGCAATAGTAACTCCAACTATTCCAAAATTTTGAATTGATCCCTTGTTGTTTCCTACCGACTTACCTATAACAAAAAAAAAAACAAATACATAAGAATTATATTTAACTAATTATTAAAATAAAATTGTGAAGTAAAGTTATTATTTCCAATTTATAAAAAAAAAAAAAAAAAAAAAAAAAACAGTTTTTAAAATTATAATTTAATAGTTTTTGTATGATTTAGTTCATTTGCATTATACATTTTTTAACATACATAACACAACTTTTTGTTAACGCGGTAATGATAAGGTTTAATAGAGGTGTGGTTACTAAAATCGCCGGCGAAGTTTGTAGGTGTCTTGCCCTCGAGCTATACTTTATTTACTGATTCAACGACATTTTTAAAATCGTTTAAATAATTTGTAACCCTTTTAGTTTTTGACACTGCATAACTTGTGAAAATAATTCTTTAAAAGTGCTGAAAATGCGAATTGTTTAAAGATAACTAAATTTTAGAATAACATTTTACGTTTTACTATTTTATACTACTCACTTCGTTTAAAAAAAATCCTATATAATTTTAAATTTTAATTGATTCCTACAATTTACTACAAAAATAATTCAATAAATGTTTATTTTTTACTAAATTCTATGTTCATTTTTTACTTTTATATAGCGCTTCAAATTTTAAATATATTTTAAAAAAGAATATGCTAAAAATGATTTAATACTTAATGTTACTAATGTGATAAAACATGATAGCTAAAAAAAACAGAATATTTTGTTTTTTTTCAGAATATTTAGGTTTTTTGACTCTATTGTATAACATTAATAAATTTCTTAACCCAGTTATATCAGACTTACCGAAAAAAGTAGATAAACTAAAACCCCTACACCCACTACTGCCGTTATCACTTTCACCTTCACCCATTATTACGTCATAATCGGGGTAAAATATTTATCAAACTTTTTTTATTTTCTATTTTAATTCGAAACAACGATTTTTTTTAAATCATTGGCTTGACAATTAAACTGTTTTAGAAAGTCTTATTAAATTATAACATTATCAACTTTGCAAAATCTAGACTAAAAAATACCATATACCACCTTATAACTAAGTAAATTAAATACGAATATACTGTTACAATAGTGTAATTATTTCATTAAATCGACTTACCAAACGCGGCAAATATAGTTGCCATATTTTAATCCAGCCGGTTGGCCCAGTTTAAAGTCAATTACAAATTATTTTCTTGTCATCACCTATATTGTAAAACAATTAAGAATTAAATTCAAGTTTTAACAACTGATTGTATCAGTAAAGTTAAATAATTATTTCTAAACCCTTTCTTAAATGGTATTTTAGTTGTAAAATTTATGTAAAGTTATTTAAATAATAAGAATATACATGTATGTATTTCACGACTAAAATTGACTTTTTTGATTTTAAATACGCTGCACTACTAAACTGCCTTCTATGCCAATTCATATTTTTCAATTTCTAAAACTAAAAATAAGTTCTAAAACACTCTGTTTTATATCTGTGTATTGCAAATTATCTACAACAAAAACTTTCTCTTTTCTTAAATAGACACTAAATTTTACTAAAAACGGTGTTTTCCAAATAAAGTATAAATCTTAATGCCTTTTACGGTTAACTGAACTAGTAAAACGACACGCACAAAGAAACTTGTAAAAAAGAGCGACTGGTTTAGTTGATAGTTAAATCACACTGTCTTCAAGTTGCTATTAAGATTTCTAAATTGTTAAATATATGTTATAAGCCAAAAGTAGCTGGGAAAATTTTAGTGCAATTTACTTATTTGAACACTATATTTTGTATATTGCATCTTACAAAAATAAATATTTAAACATCGAAAACACTTGCTAAAATCTGCTGCGGGGTATGTTTTGTCTTACATAAATAATATAACTTTATTATTTGACTTTAACTTTTTCCAGAGCAATATTTAATGATGCTGCATTGTTTATCTTAACTTTTTATTGAAAGTACTGTAATAATTTTTACAATTAAATATCTGCCTGTAAGAAAAATGTTAGGTTTACCGTTTCACCCCAAGGCTACTAAATCACGTACAATTCGCAATTACTCGAATGGGCTTCTAAAATAAGCTAACTTGCTATTAATTTCTTTCTTTTTTCGTTTCCATTGTGATAATAATTTGTTTGTCGATTTTCGTCGACGACTTCAATGTTTAAAAGACAAACGCCGACTAATTATCCTCTTTGAAAATTTGTTAAATCCTGAATTGTTTTTAATAAGATTTGTAAACAAAAGATTATCATTAGGTGCTGCAAGAACGAGTTTCTATAATAAATAACAATCTCTTGTATACAATCATTTTTTACTTTTTGCTGTTTTACTTATTTAATATAAAATAAGCCATTGCGAATATTAATAAATCTATCTTCTAATATTTATAAATCTATCTTAATCATATTTTTTTTAATTTTAAGTTCTGTATATTGAAAAATTATGTTATTACTCTTCCCAACTTTATATTTTAAAAGATCTATATATATACAAGCCTAAGCTAGTAGTACAGCACAATAACAGTACATTGTACTAACTTTTAAAAAGCGAAAGTCTGTGTAAAAAAAATATTGTCATTACAGGACAGTTACTCACCTTCGTTCCAAAAAAGGCAATTTTCTCGTAGAGGAAAAACCATGTTTTAAAAAAACAGGGTTCGAAATAGGTTTTTCCAACCGAAAAAACTTCCATTGTCTGATGTTTTTGTTTGAATCCAAAATTTGCCATCTAAGTCAATATTAAAAACGTCGCCCAAAACAAAGATAGGAAAACTATTTTATTTATTTGTTCTTAAAGCGTTGTAAAAAAAATAAACATAGCAGTTGAGTTGAAAACGTGATAAAGTAATAAAATTTAAATTTTAGGATTAAATAAAAAAGAAAATATATATTTTTCTACCCTGTAGAATATTTTAACAAGTCAATAAAACATCGAACAAAAGATTTAACTTTTTTTTCTATTTGAAAAAGATTTGGCTGACTTCATTTTCGTCTCGGTTTATTTCACATCAGTCCACGTCGATTTTGCGCGCCAAATTATAAACGAACCCAACCCCATCTCGTGTTTACAGAAATGACTTGTTATTTAAGACAAATAAATGTGTTTGGATACAGACAATTAAAACTTTTTCTAATCTTCTATTAAAGTTTAGAAAAGTTTGTTCAATTTTACATAACTTTTATTAAATATTTATTTTACAGTCAAAAAAATAATTAAAGCGCACAATATATAATTACATCAAATAGAATTTTTAATCCAACAGTTGCACAAGTTAAAGTGATAAAAAATACCTTATTTTTAAATATCGTCAATTTTCTGCAAATTATTTTATGTGTTTTATTTTTATTTCATATCACCTTTTAAGGTGATAGGTTTTATATTTTTTATTGGGTAGGAGTGTGATATTATGACGTGTTCAAGCTATCCGTAAACGCCGGGCTCAAGGGCGAATAGTGTGGCAATGGTGTGGCTCGAACTCGAAAATTTTCGGCTCGTAGTCCGCTACCATGACCGCTTAACCACACTAGCGGACATATAAATTTAAATAATTCCGGTCTTTATAACATTTTGACTCAATAGCGCCCTACATAAACACAAATCTTAAAAACATATAGACGCCAGATGACGCTATACGAATTAAGTAATATAAAAAATGTTTGGGGGGTACATTTAAAGGTACGCTCCACAGTCTAAAATGTTTCGAGGCTAAGTCGTACCAGTGCAATACTCAACCGTTTAGTTCACAGTTGCATGTAAAAAAGCCTATGACGATGACATCATACGTTACAGTTTATGCAGTAAAACTTTTTGAGGACAACTAATATTAAAGCTAGTTTCAACTCAATTTATTTTATTTATATATATATATATATTTTTTTTGTATATATCTTTATCCTCGATGTGAAAAGGTCGAATGCGCGACCTAAACATAGAGTAACATCAGTTACTCCGACCCAGTCTCAGTTGCATGTGACAGTTTGGGATCTTATAGATTTATAATTGCCCGATAATTAAGCTGCTGATTTAGTGATGGGTTAGCAAGAGGTTATACCGTTCATTTTACTTTAAGGCGCTACAGCATGAGAGGAGTCGGGATCGAACCTACAACCTAACGTAGTGTAGCAAGTGTTCTATAATTACTACACCATGCTGCTGTTATATATTATACAGCTCTTTTTACAGCTGAACAGAACTGAAAGATATAGTTAGCACAAGCATTTAGGTAACCATACTACAAAGTATAAATTAATTTTGACTTACCAATAAATGTTAGGTTTTCCTTTTAATAATTTCCTTAATTTTTCATCTTGGTTCCTTTTTTAAAGATGATCGACTTGTCATAAATGGATAATTATAATTACACAAAAACATATTTTTGAAAACCAAAATTTTACAGAAACATAACTATCTAAAAAATACAAAAAAAAATTAATAAAAGTTAGAAAAAATGAAAATTAATGAAAATTTGCATCAACAAAATTTTGAATTTTATACAGTAAATTTTTATACAAGATTAAAATTCAAACAAAGTATTTATATGTGCCGAATTGTTGCAAAAAAATAATACTTTTAAAACACTACTTCAAATAAATTTTAACAAATTTAATATTATGTAACTTTGAAGTTTTTGCAAATTCACTTTTACATATTTGTAGAGGAATATGTTTTCCACTTATGTAGAGCTTATTTGTAACTAACTTCTGCAATTCCTTGTCAAAACAGGGTATTTCATTCGAATAGCCCTTTATTACTTCATTGCTAAGACTAAAATCCTTACAATTTATTGCAATAAATACTCCAAAGGCATAGCCAGTCATAAACGCATCCATACCCGACCTATGACCTTGTGATTTGTTAACAGATTGAGCTTGTTCTGGTTTACTCGCCGAGGTATTTTTTTCAGATATATTGGTAACTATCTTTTCTTGGACTGTAGCCACACCATTTTGTTCCGAGTTGTTGTGATTGGAATCCATTTTTCTTTTTCGGGTTAATTTTTTGTCACTATGGAATCGAATAATGTCGCTTATTTGGTGACTTTTTTCACAAGCGAGTCCAAAACGACACCATCCATATGCGGAATATTTCTCACATACTTCAGCACTCAAATTTTTTTCCGTTTCCGTACTTTCAAGGTTTACATTAATACTGAAACCTGGAATACATTTAAATTCCATTTGTAAGTGCATTTTTTCTTGTTTATTGCGCTGCAGATTTTTTTGGTAACTTTCGGCAAACACAAAAGTAAGAAATGAAGCAGGGGATCGATTCTGAAATTCTGCAATGTATTTGGTGTCATACAAACCAGCCGGAAACAACTCAGATAGGTCGGCTAAAAACACTGCTAATTTGCTTGGACACTGTGCATAAAAACCATTGTATAAAAAAATAAGGTCAGCCAAACCATTGTGCAACACCAATGGTTTCCGTTGGCGAATTATATTTGAAAAAAGATCTCGAATGGAATGCTTCTGATCCTCATTATTTTTATCAGGTTTATCGTTTCCACGCTGATATGGCAGACCATGGGCATACTGGTTATTAAAATCAAATCCATGCTCAACTAAAAACTTAACAGCATTAGGGTCAATGGTATAGGGTTCAGAACATAACAGAATAATATTATACACACTTGCTTCATATCTCATTTCTTGATTCTTTGCTTGAACAAATTTAAAACACGCCACTCCGAGGGATATAATTGATCTTGTGGATGCTGCTTGGCAGAGAGCTGCATATCGATCATCCATGTTGCTCTTCATTGTCGAGGATAAACACCCAAGTCCGCTCATTTCTACATCGAGAGAAAGAAACGAACTTTCTTCAATATCTTTTAAAATGGTTTCCCATAATGCATTAATGTTGAGACTTGTGATTTCTGTTACTGGAACAGTATTAAATTCACTCATATTAAATAGTTTTTATAATCTGTAAATCAAAAAAACTTAAAACTTATAAATTGATTAATATTATTGTTTAGTTTAAATGGTTTTCAAAATAGGTAATGATTCACAACAAAACAAAATATCAAATAAGTAAAAAAATAACATATTAGGTCTATTTATTATTTACCAAAAATAAAAACAGGTTATTAAGAATTAAACGTTAGTTAAATTGCTGATATTAACATTTTTTTACAATATCACATATTTTGTGGGATAATACATACACAAAAACAGATAAAAAACACTACTTATTTAAGCCAACCAAGAGGTCTTTTACGATTTATTTTAACTAACTGTTGATTTTGTTTTACTTCCTTTTCAATGTCATCACTGTATTGTGCTACAGTTTCTTTTGAAAGTTCAACATTATTTTCTTTCATTACTTTAAATAAAGCTTGCGTTTCAAAGCAAGTTACTTCATAACAAGAAGGGCACATATGCCATTTTTTATGCATTTTTCCGCATGTATCGCACGGTATGTAGTTGTGCCAATCTCGCATTATTTTGTGAAAATGGTTCATGTTATTTCGTTTTCTTTGCCTCCATTCCAGACTTCTTCGTTGCCTTGGTGTTTCAAAACGAACCACGGAAAGCGAAAAAAGACGCAATGCCGTAGACTGACTAACCCTTGCAGTATTTGTAAATAAAGTCGAACATGCACTTAATGATATTAACATTTTTTATTTATATTGTCAGCAAATTTAGTTAAATCTTTCTGTCCTCATTTGCAAAGGCAATGCTTGAAAAAAAAACTTTGGTACGGGACTTTCCCTATTACTGGGCGACATCTATCGACTAATTAACAATAACCGTTTCACCAAAATTAAAAGATCTGCCAACCCCATCGTAACGAACATTACACTTTATTAATAAATCCTTTTATTTTGAATTTTCTTTAAAAAAAAAATTTTTTTGCGTTTACTGACCTTTGTTTATATATAGCTTATAGTTTTTAGTTATTAATAACAACTCTGTTTAACTGAAATTTATTTCTCATTAAGTTGATTTTTTAATTTAGACACTCAAAAAAAAACTATAAAAAATAAATAATGAGATTTATTATATCATAAGTGAAAGTTTTAATCAAAAAACTGTAATCAGTAGGCTTGTATTTAAATACAAGATTTAAATGTTTTAAATAAAACAAATATCAAATATCTAATATTTTTAATTAAAAAGAACGCTTATTTAATTAAGTTTTTTGTTGTGTTCCTCAGCCGATTGTTTTAAAGATTTAAACCGCTTAGTGCTACCTTGATACATAAAAAAGTGCATACATAAAAAAGTGCAATAAATGCATTTCCTTGAAGAAAACTTGAGGATTTAAAAAAAAGGGAAAAAAATATTTTTTAAATTTAAAGTTGATATACCCTTACCAGTAGAAATTATAACGAAATAATATATTTATATTTTTTTTTTAAATAAGCTGAATATTACAATATTTGATTAAACAACAAAAGATGTACGAATTTATGTCAGAAATGCCAAAGATACACATACTAAAATTAGCGCTTGTTTATTTATATTTAGTAATTGTTTTAGTGTATTCTTCATCTGCATGTTCATGAATTGAGTTGTTGTGAAGTTGTGAGGATTTAACATGCATAGAACTATCTGGATACACAACTTTTGTTGACGAATGATCAGTTGTTTTTCAAGTTAATTCCGCCTTAAAAGAACTTTCAATACATTCTGCAACAATTGGCACATTTTTTTAGATACCTATGTTACAAAATTTTGAAATTTAAACAATTTTAAAGTTTATAATAAATAAACTTACATTAAAAACTTTACAAATGAATATTACTAAAAAGTTCATATTTATAAACTAATAACACAGACATTCTTTACCTTTTTTAAAGGCATATAAATCATAAATAAAAACTCGCATTAGTAAAAAATTTTACTTGTTATGCCGTAAATTTAAAATATAAAACATGTTTTAAAGATAAATATTATAAATGTAACATTTTGTTATAATCATACCAATTTCTTTAATACTTTAGGTTAAATTAGTATAAAAAAAATTAAAACAAACAAAAATTTCTGTATAGATAAGTCAGGCTATTGTCGAATCTTAAATTGATTTTGTTGGTTTGGTAATAATTTTACAGCGTTGTTAACAACGATTTTTTGTTTGTCGCGCATCTTTAAACTTCTGGCGTCATGCGAATTTTGCTGCCCCATTATAACTTGTTTATCTGTTGATGTTACTTTGGTTTTTGTGGCATCAATCTCATCTAGATCTAACACAAGTTTTTTTTCTATAAAAAATTTTATTTTAGTTGATGTTGTGTCATTACAATCCATTAGGATTTGTGCATTACATTCCATTTGTTAAAATTTGAAAGCTTAAAATAAATATTTGATTCTTAATAAACTAAAAAGCATTTGAATATGATAAACAAACAAAAATTAGTTTTTAAATCCGCTTTTGAGTTAATAATGTCATGATATACAATTGACCTAAATTTGAAAACCTAATAACAATCTTTAAATTTAATAATTAAACAAGCAATAAGTAATTAGTAATAATTAAATTCTTAAAAAAGAAACTTTAAATACACTTAAACAAAAGTTATTATATTTTAAAATTTGGATGATCTAAGTTTTCAAACCATAACTAACAAATTTAAAGGTAATTTTGTTTAACGAAAGAGTTATAAGTTAAATTAAATCTTAAATCGGGCAATACTTTGTTGTTAATCTACAAACAGAACCGTACACTCTCTTACTTTTTAGACTTGACTGCAAGTTGTTTTACTTTGCCAGTATGACTGTTAATTTGTTTAACTTTATAAATAAATATATTTATACTAAGTCTTTAACTACTCTGGGGCTTTAAACTTCTTCTTATCTATTTGTAACTTTCCCCAATCTATTTTAAACCTTAGTACTTTAAGTGCATGCAACTGCTAATCTTACAGTGTAAAATAATCATTAAGTTCATTACCATTTTGTATTGGCATATTTTTATTGTGTATATATACTGATATATATAGATGTTTAACCGGAGCCAAATAGGATGATTGAGTTAATAAACTGGTAATTATATTAGAAAACTAATTATATTGGAAAAAATAGGTTTCATAACACATTCGCGTTTAGATTTAAAACTTCATTAAATGTTTTAAAAAATGAGTTGAAATGTTATTATCCAAATGCATTTTTAACAAATTTTCGTAGATTTCAAAAAAGGTTTTATTTTTGCCTATAAAGAATAAACCTATGTAAAGATCGTTTTAAAATTTCTTATAAACACATTACAAAAGTAATCGCGTTTACAAGTTAATTGGATACGAGTTAATCGTTTAAAGTTTTGCTAGAACTAATGTTTAAATGTATTGTATTACCTTTGTTTTAAAGAATTTTTGTAAACCTTATCTTAGGTACACAACACCTGAACATAGTAAGTCAGTATGGCTTTTGTGTTAAATTATGTCTAGAGACTTTACTTTATTTAAAATATAAGGTTATTTTTTGAGTTTTTTTTAATTACTAGATAAGTATTGTTCATTAAAATGAATTGCCTTAACGTTGCCATTGCTGAAGAAAGAATTCATCAAGTAAAAAATTTAAACTTTTTGTTAACATATGAACATGAACTATAATTTATCTGTGCTTTTTTTAAAGTTAGAAGAGGCATCTGTATCGCTTCAATGCTTAAACTTGTCAAAACTTTGTTTAATGTCTATATTTTAGGTACGGTTGCTCTTATCTCTGGGCGTAGACTTTGAGTTTTGTGATAAAAATGATTTAAATCGAACTCCATTAATAAAAGCCACAAGATTATCAGTTGAAGAATCAGCAAACAAGATTGTAAAGGTGCACAATGTTAAGTTAAAATATTTCTAGTAGATAGTAAATAATGTTTGTTCTAAGTTTACAGAATTGATTTCCCCACAATTTAATGTTTTTAATTTTTAGATTCTGTTAAAATTTGGCGCCAAAATCAATAAAGTAGATGACAATAGGATGACAGTTCTTCACCATGCCTGCGAGTATGGAAAAAGTCGCGTAGTCGAACGCCTAATGAAAGAGGATTCTATAGAACTTAACAATCAGGATTCTAAAGGTGGTACACATAAAACCATATTAAAAATGATATTACAAATATCGATAATAACCTATAAAATAAAATCTTGGCAATAACTCAAAGCCGTTATATTTATAAATGTAATCCAAAATATTATATATTTAATATTATTTGCTCTAGGTCGTACTCCGCTGATGCTAGCCGCTTTGAACGGTCGCTATAAAGTGATTCGAATGCTGGTCCTTAAACTTGTGAAATTTGATCTGGATATCGATTTAAGAGATGAAAAGGGCTACACGGCATTGTTGCATGCAATAATTCAACAAAACTATGAAATTGCATATGATCTTGTCAAGTAAGATAGTTTTAATATTATAATTACACACAGTGAAATATATTACATGGAATTAATTTTCATAAAACAATGTTTGAATATATTAGCTAAACAATAAAAGAAATTTCATTGATTACAATGTCGTTTATAGTTTTGGAAACGCTAGTCCCACTATCAGAGACAACGACTTTTTTCGAAATGCCACAGAGTGGCTTCGAATAACGTTGTCCAACAATCTTAAAGTCAAAAAACGATCGGCTCATGAAGATTCGAAAACAACAAGTAACACCGAAGAAAACCTAGAAAAAAAATCAAAAAGTACAGATCGAATGCAATCTGCCGTGCCTATTGTAACGTTAGAGACAATGGAAGACGAAGAGAATGCAGACTCGATGATAATGAAGTCAGCATCGCGAGTTGGTACAGCTACTTCTATTAGAGAAACTGCAGCCTTTTCTGGCCTGTTATTTGATCCGGACGCGTTCGGAAAGCATAGCAGGCCGGCTTCAAGTATTGTTTCTAGTGCAAGTGCGTTGAACAAAAGGGTAAGGGACGATTTAGTTAAGTTACTTCACTGTTGACGTTCATCTTTATTTCTTACTTTTATGCAGACTTTGCTTCAAGCTCCGGTTCAATCTGAGCAAATGCCGGATATATCCGAAACTTCATTGCAAGGCAGATCACAGACAACGTTGGACGGCAGTAGCGCATATAGCCTAGTTGCTACACCTCAGCAAGTACAGGTAGTAATGCATCAAGACGATACTGAATCTACTGTCAAATCCGTCGTATCAAACTCGTCTATAAAAGTCGTATCAAACTCGTCTATAAGCAAGCCCAAATCAAGGTGGATAAAGGGACGGCGGTCAGCAGTCAAAGATGAAAGCAACTTTAAAAACGATTTGATCAAGGCCAATATTACAATTAACGAGCCTATAAAACTAAATGCAAATGTACCGGTACAACAGTGCAGCCTTGAAATGAAGCAAATGATTGCTAAAACTCCACACTTAGATACATCTAAAAACAACATGGCTGCTGTACGTAAGCTCAAACTTACCTTACTTGAACAAAGAAAGAGAAAATTATCTCGGGTCAATACAGCGCAAATGAGGCCACATACAGCAGCTCCTGACGACAGCTGGGCAAATCAGCAGATAGATGTACCTAGAAGACCACATACCAGAGCCAACCCAACAACCAATGTTTTAGGGCAATATAACAAAAATCGCGACACTTTCCCGTTTTCAAACAAGAGCCAAACTTTTCTAAAACCGCGAGCAGCTTCTGCCCAGTCAATGGACACCGTACTGACCAAATCGGTCGTCTCCGATGTTTCGTTCGTAAACAACTACAGGCAAAAAAAGTAAATTTTTTTTATTGTACATGTAAAATAATCAACTCCTAAATAAAGTTACCCTTGTAGTTTTTGAATATATAAATTTACCAATATTTTTATTACTTTAGTGTCATTGCTGAAGCCAATAGAAATATGAGAGCTTTGTTTTCGCTATACACTGACAGTTATTTGTGGGCCCCGAAACGTGATAAACCGACCTCGCTATCCGTACAAGTAAGTTTATAACCCAAACAAGTTTAAAGTTACAAGAACTAATTTTATATTTAAGGAACAAATGAAATATTATGATTGCGTTAAGGTAGTGAATGACGCTAGTGACAAGATGACGCTGTCGACTGAATTCAATACTTCGGTAAGTGACCTTGCAAGTTTGGTGGAACGTTCCTCAATTGCTCCGAGCGAAGCTACTTCACAATTGCAAATAGGTCACGTGACCAACAAGCCAGGTACGGCGAGATCGAGGCTGATAAGCGGCAGTGCCACCTCGCGGGCCTCTAAAAGGTCAATCGGAGGAAAAAGCAACGCTAGTGGATCGTTTATGAAATGACTTTACATGCAATCAAATTAAGATTGATGTTTTTAGAGACATGGCTTATGTTGGTACGCTATAGCAAATTACCAAGGCTTTTTCCAGTAATTTAACAAAATGAAAGTTTGTTATTTAATAACATTTATTACACCACTTGTATATACATGGATTTTAATTTTGATTAAAAAAGCATTATTAAAATATCTTCTTCAATACACTGAACAGGTAAAGACTAAAACTGTTTTAAAAAGAACAGTATACACTTTAAGTCAAAAATACGATTGTATAATAGAAGGGGGGTAGAATTCAAGTGTTTAAAACCTTGCTAGTTCAAAAGTTGTTTTCTTGGATAGTAGCATTTAGCATCAATAAAAATATACAAGTTTACAAATAGGTTTCATGTCAATTATAGACCATAGTCTACTTAAATCTAAAACTTTGCCCTGAACAAACTAACAGATCTTTTTTTCTCGCAAAATTGAATAGTTTTTGTCGTCGGAATGTATCGTCCAGACTTAATTTACCGCACAAATGTTTAGTAGATATTATTTTTACTCTTTTTTGTTTATGTTTTCTTGATACGTTTTGGTTCTCCAATCGGAATGTTTGCCGCAGGCTTCATAATAATACGGTAACTTTTTTATTTCATCCACCCATGCTTTAAGTTTAGGTAAATCATTGTACTCATACAAACACATATCCAACAATGCAATACCCCCAATGGCTGAAAAATCTTAAAAAAAATTTTTTTTTACGACATTAAAAAAACATATATTTATTATAAATCGAAGTAATACATTTTTTGTAAAAAAATACCTGCAATTGTCACATAGTCACCAGCTAGAAATTTTCGCGTCTGAAGAAAATTTTCATAAAGTATCAGTTTTGCTTTTAATTCCTCTTCGTCGCCTAAGCCGGGCAATTTATTCAAGAACAAAACGTCAATCGGATTCTACGAAATAGGCAGAATTTAAACAAAACTTGACAAGTATATTACGATATACGGTATAAAAATGTAAGTAAATTAATTACCACATATTTTGAAACAGCTTTAATCACATCTTCGTCGATATAAAGAACTTGCTCAACCAATGCCCGTTTTTCGGGATCTTTTGAGTAAAGCTTTTCATTTTCGTTGGTTGCGTATTTATTGCACAAGTATTGAATTATTACGCGGCTAAAAAGTAAAAAAAGGTATTGGTATTTTATAAAATGGGTTAAATATTAAAAAAATGTATACACTACTTTTTTCATATCTTTATCCTCGATGTGGGAAAGTCGACTTCACAACCTAAACATAGAATAACAGCTACCACCCCGACCCAGTCTCGAGTTGCCTTTGGTAGTTTAGGATATTATGGAATATAATTGCCAAATTTTTTAAGGTGCCGATTACCGGCTTAGCAGAGATTCATACCGTTTATAGCGTCTTATTCAAGGGACGCTACACACGAGAGCAGTTGAGATCAAACCAACTACACCACGCTGCCGGTACTATGTAACCGACGTATGCAATTTTCTACAACTTTTTACCTTTCTCCTAAACATAAATTGCCATCTTTTAAAGCTGGTACAGTCCCTCGTGGGTTAATTGCCAAAAATTCTTCCGTTTTATGCTGACCAGCAAACAAATCAATTTCTTCGTACGTAAACTCAAGATTGAGAGCTTTCAGTGTTAACCAAACCACATGGCAACATGGGCTTCGAATCATACTGTAGAATGTTATAGTCATGCTTGGCAACTTTTCTGTGAAATTTTTTTCATTATAAATAAGTCTGCATTGAAGTAAATAGGTTATTCAATTAACCGTTAATTTTAGACTTAATTTGTGTTACCATTGAATAGCTAAGCCACGCTAAGTTTCAAGCCAAAAGTTTCTAAAAATTGGTTCCAAGCCAAAAGATCCTAAAATTTTTTTTATGTCTGCCTATCAGCCTAGACTCTAGCCTTCACGTAATGTAATGTACTTTATAACCAATGCTATACAATAAACGATCCGCTGAGTTGCAACTCTGAATTCTGAGCTTGCAAGCTTTTATACTTATATAGCCCAAGTTAAAGGCAGGATCCGGCCGGCCTAAATCGTTCAACCGAAACAACTTTTTTCCTGAATTTTAGGCGGGTCGAATTGCAGTCGAAAAAATGTAATTTTTAATCGTTTGGTTTGTCCATAGCGGTCAAGCAAGTAAACTTTGTTACAGAATGGATGGTTTATTTGCAATTTTTATGAAAACAGATAACGATTGAGGTCTATATTGTTTTCGTATTTAAAGGCTGTGTTAGTAAAAATTTGTAGTTAAGCAAAACATTTAGTCAGAAAAATAAGAATATGTTGCCTAAAATCAAGCCAACGACTGAACGACAAAACAACTGCCCCGTCTCGCTAAATTGTTTCAATAGGAAACTATATAAACGTCTTTCAAGCGTAACAAGGCGGTCTTTTTTAGAACAACCTTGTAGTAAGTCAATAAAAGAAGTTGTCGAGTCACGTTATATATACTGTTATAGTATTCCCAATGCAGACTAGTGTTTTTATAGAAAAAATCTCTGAAAGCTAGGACTTTTAAATCTGTAAACTTATGACAATATTTGAAGTAAGCAAATGTTTTAGAAAACAATCTTGAAATAATTACCATATGATACTATTATATAATATAGAGCAAAATATAGGTTTATATATTATGGATAGCGAAGTACTGAAGTAGGATTTTATCTTTACTAAAGTTTGAGCATGAACAAACTAATGGTTTGTAAGAAGGAGTCAAATTTAGACACACTCATAAATTGCGATATCACTTTACTAATTCTCTTATTGTTTTAAAGGTCAATAGTTGTGTACGAAGGTTTATAATTGTATTAGTATGCCTTAAAAGTTTACTTGTTTATAATTGATGACCTTTTAATAATTTTAAAGTATTTAAAATCGACCTTGATAGAATTTTTAAATAATATATCATCAGGCGACCTTTTCTGTTGTTTATGCCAAGTTTATATTGTAAGGTTAGGCCGTATTTACTACAGTAAACAACGTATTACTTTGTGGTATGTAACCTTTACAATGGGTTTATTTTTGTACAGTCTTTATGAGAGTCTTATGCGGGCTGTAAAAACATTAATTAACTTAATAGAACATGTAGCTTTTCGCAGATTTTTATTTTAGGTTGTAAAAATAAAAACAAATGGCGTTAACTCTTTACTGCAGTAAGTACAGTCCACCTGCAAGAGGTGCATGGTTTCTTTTAAAGACTTTGAATGCCGAATTTGAAATCAAGGATATCGACTTCGGCAAAGGTGAAACAAAGACACCCGAATTTTTGGCAGTCAATCCCCGAGGAAAACTGCCTGCACTTAAACATGGTGATTTTTGTTTGGGCGAAAGGTAAATTGATTTTGTGTTTAAGTTTTTAAACGTGAGTGGCTAGTAAAAAACGTTACGAAATTTATAAACCGGCGCCAAATAACTTATTTATATCAAATACCAAATTGCATAATTTTATTGATTAATTGTTTAAAGGCCGGAAATTGATGTAGTTTTTATAAACCATAAACCGATGTAAAATGACGTTTTTCGAATGACACCTACTACGTTTCTAGCTTAAGTCACGTTTAGTGGTTTTTAACAACTGAAATTTAAAACAATTTTAAGTCGTGCCATTATGCAATATGTCTGCAACACTTTGAAAGGTGGCGAAAAATATTACCCAAAAGATCCAGTTGAACGAGCCAAAGTTGATCAAATCTTATTTATCGATGTCGACTTTGTGGAACAAATGTACAAATACTGTGTAAGGCTTTTAATATTACTGCTTTCACGTAGCTACTTATTGCAAAAGAAGTATATAATTTTTGTTATTGCTGTCTTTACAAACTTTAAATCGTTTAACATTATAAAGTTTGCTCTTTTTCAGAAACCTTTTCAAGTTTTATTTTTAAATCAAAAACCTGGGCTTGGCTGTGAAGACGAGCTTAAGAAAATGCTTCAGATTTACGAGGATTTTCTGTCCAAGCGAAAGTTTTTGGCAGGCGACCAGTTGACTGTAGCAGGTGTAGTGACGTCATAAAAATTGCTATGAGGCTATAAATCATATAGAAATTTATTCTATTGTTAATTTTTTATTTTGTATTATTAGACTTTACAGGCGCGGTTAGTCTAAGCGTATTGGATTACTGCAAGTACGATTTAAGTAACTTTCCAAAGCTGAATGCCTGGTTTGAATCCATGAAAAAGTTGCCATATTACGACGAGTGTAATGGACAACACTCGAAGGCTGTTACGGATATGTACCAGGGAAAAATTAATGCCTAAACTCGTTGTTTTAATAAAGTAGTGATATGTAGTTCTTACTAACGTAGAAAAGTAGTTATTTTATTTGCATGGACTTATCGTCCTTCAACAAGTGTATCAAACTAATCATAAATAACCCCATTCTTCGAACTTTTTTAAATTTTTTTTGATAACATTTTAAAATAATATTTTTGGGTGAGTAAAATATTAAAATTAAAGAACTGGTAAACACACGAGAACAGTAAATTTGTACCACTAGTAATAAAAATTAATTCATATACTTGTTACATTATTTCTATTACTAGTTTATAGCAGTTACGTTACTCGATAAGGCTAACAAAGTGAATAGTCCGGCTTATTCAATTTGTAGGACGTATTGGAACCTGTATAGGTAAAAACGTTACGCTTAAATTCCTATGTTATCCTGTTAGTGTTTCTATATTAACCTTTAACTAATGTTCTATACTAAAATACAAAACAATTTATGTTTCTGTTTTGAACAGTTTTTTTTTCAGCAAACGTTTTTAGAAAAGTCTATCGAATCATATGGTATAAGCTATTATTTTAAAAAGTAGCCGTTCATAAGAATATGTTTATTTTAACTTTTAAAACTACTGACATTGATAAAAAATATTGCATCAAATTAATAAAATGCAGATTTAGTTTGTACAAATAATATATTATACTATAATGTGCGTCGCTAAACTTTTTAAGTATTATTATGACAGTATTTTTTTACCATATTTTCAAGCTTTCTTGCAAAGCGATAACATGTGTCAACATATTAAAACATTATTGACTAAAACCAAATGTGCGTAAACTACAAAAATTTTGCTCTTAGAAGTTGAAATTTATGTGTTAACGCAATGTAATACATGTTGACAACCAATCTTTAATATTTAAAATAGATAAATATGATTTTATTTAAAACCCTCAAAATGAGTTTTGTTTAATGATTGATCATTAAATGAACGATGTTGAACTACTCATATCAGCATACTGATAACAATATATCGCCGTTGTTTACTTTTTCAGTAAAGGTGGGTTAATCCGTTTATCGTTACTTGACGAAGTTAAATTTTTCGTTAAAATTTAACTTTTAAGTTACTTTTAAAAATCGTTATCGCAGTTAAAATGTGCTTACTTTTAAAAATCGTTATCGCAGTTAAAAATAACGTTAACGAAGTTCATGTATTGTGTAACGAATAACCATTTAACGAAATTACTTTTTCGGTTAACTGTGCCCACCTATGTTTTTCAGGTACTTTAAACAAAGAAATCTTATGCAAGTTCAATGAACATGCTCATCCCATGGTTGCAGTTATAACGTAAATACTAATACGACGTTTTATATATACGTCATACGCATTGAAACTTATGCTATAAAAGTGGACCGGTTGGATTTGTAGATTGGCATTTTCTAACTTTGTTATTTATAATGTAATTAAAGTTGGATTGTTTATATCTTAGTTGTAATTTAATTTCTGATTAAATAATGTCATTAAAACTATACCGTATTATTTTAAATCCACCTGTAAGAATTGTATGGTTATTTTTTTTAATTAAATACTTATTTTGGTATTTTACCCCATAGTTTTTTCTCTTTCTAAAGCCAGTGGAAAGGATGCCATGTTGCCCAACAAATCTTCAGTAAAAACAACTAGCAATAAACTAACGAATGTATTCGATTTTTATTGCTTAACAACAATGTCTTTTTATCAGCTAAATATTCTGCTTAACTTTTGTATAACTTTTATTGTAGGACTTGTCCATTACTTCAGCATCAAAGAATAGCTATGATTTTATACTTACTAGTAAAAAACCTAAAGTAATACGTTTCTGTACTACATAAACGCTTACTGGAATTTATGTAAAAATGTGCAAAAATTATGTAAAAAGGAACTCATTTGCCAGTAAATTTATTTTAGTTCATTAAATTAAGAAGTCCTTTTGTCTGAAAGGAACTTATAAATATTTTGTTAAGTAAACCCAATTAAAACAGAATTGACATTATAAAGAATTACATCACCAAGATCTTCTTTATTTATTCCAAATAGGGAATAATGTTGGCAATAAACCAGGATGAACTAAATTGAAGATGGTCTCCATTTACAGCAATAAACACTAGTTGTCCATTGTTATCCATAGTTTGTAAGCCCAGCTGATCCTTTAAATATTAACAACATATGCATTGTACATTAGGTTAGGTCACGTAGAATTTTGTACAGTTATTTCTTCATTTATTAATTACATAATAAAATTAAATAAAATTGGAAAAAGTGCTGTAGTTTAAAAAGTCATTTGTGTACATGTAAAATTATTAGGACATTTTATAATGTAAGCAAGGAATTTTCCAGTGAATTATTTTTAATACGAATACCCAATGTCAAAAGCTTACATATTTGTATAACTCGGTTTCATGAAGAGGTACCTCCTCTATGTCTTGCCCAGATGCATAAAATCCAAACCACTAAAGCAATTTTAACTTGTTAAAAATTATATTTTAGTTTTTGACACATACTTTCATAGCTGATTATATATGCTTACCTGACTTGATAAAGGGTGTACCATGGTATCATTGTTGAACCGAACCATAACAAATTTATTCAAAGATGCAAGGCGTTCATTGTACAACTTGTTTATCGTGTTTTCGTTGTTCAAGTCAGGGAGAAAAATGTTGTTTTGTTTGTAATTATCCTCATCCAACGCATCGTGCCAATACTGAGCTTGTACTAAACTATATAAAGCAAATAAAGGAAGTAAATTTTAAATTATTTAATAAATAATTTAAAATAAATTAACAATTACAAAAATTCATCTTACTTTGCTTGAATGATTGGTCGATAGGCGGCGGTATTTAAAATATGACGCAGGTCATCACAAAAGTCTATACTTGGTGGACATTTAGGAAAAGCAGCCACGCCTTGATGTTGGGCTCCAAGTGTAATGAGATTGTTGATCTTGATACCATCACATTGTTGAAGTAGAGCACGTCTTGTAGACAATTAAAGTATATTTTTTAGGCATATACAATATAGTTTTAATTTTTATATATCTTTATCCTTGATTTGGAAAGGTCGAAGAGTAACAACGGTTACTTTAAGAGTCCCCTGTGACAGTTTGGGATATTATAGATTATAACTGCCCGACAATTAAGCTGCTGATAAGTTGCTGGCTTACCACCGCTACAGCATGAGATTACTGGAGATCGAACCCAGGACCTCATGTAGTGTAGGAAGTGTTCTGCCTACTACACCACGCTGCCGGTTAAATATTCTACGTCTTAAGTAAATATGATGTTTATCAATTAAACAACTTAAAAAATGCAGTAGTATAATTTATAAGAAAATTTAAATAATTTGACAATCCTATTTGCAGCATTCATAATTGTAATACACGTACAGAAATTGTCCGCCTTGAGAAAATCCCATTGCATTAAAACCATTTGCAAGCAGTTTTGGATCCGATTTTACGATGTTGCATGCCATTGTAACCTTCAATATAAACATTTTGCTATTTTAGTAAATTTAGGTATTTAGAACTTCTAATACAAGATGCTCGCAGCGTTTAAAATTATTATATACAAATTATTTATGAAAAAAGTTTACTTGTTCATCAATTGGCATAAGAAATCCGTTCATAATGTCTTCTGCGGTAGTATCACCAATCTGAAGGGAAACAATATGAATTCCAGGAATTTGCTCTTCTACCATTTTCATAATTGATCCCATGCTAAATCTATTGCAACAGCTGTCGCCTTCAAAAAAAATTACCATTCATGTTAAGACTTACAGATAAATTCATGCTATTTGTATTTTATAATATTTAAATTTTTTAGGAATTTTTAAAGCATGTAGTTGGAAACATATTTTTTTAACAAAGTTTATTTTAAATATACTTTATATTTACTTATATTATCAGTAGAGATAATATTTGTAATTAATAAACTAATTTTAGATTGTCAAATAAACGTTAAATAGCTGACGCATTAACTGATGTCAAATTTCCCACGGATTCAAATAAATAAAGTTTTATTAAAAATAGATATTATTAGGCTTGCTTAATACTTGCATCAAAAGAAAAACAATGAATACAATAATTAAATTTTAAAGCTACAGCTTTAATATAAACGATTACATTTTTATAATATCAAAAAATTTATAAACAATAAACAATTGACTAATTTACCCATTCCATGCCAAATAACAAGTGGGGTGGGTTCCGTTTCTTGTGCGTTTGCGACGCAGAGAAGTGCTTGAACTAACACTACAACTAAATAAAGCTGCATTATTACTTAAAGTTTGTCGATCTGCAATATTAATATTATACTTTATGTAAAAATGTATTCATATAAAGGCTAGAAATATTTGGTTGATGACTCTAGTATTACGTGAACAAAATTTTCATTACTCCATGTTTTAACAAAAATTTATTTTTTTCTTAAATTAAAAAAAAAATCAAAAAATCACTTATTTACAGTGATTTTCGCGAACGTTTAGTATGGTATAGCGGTCATGGCATCTGAAGACAATAACCGAAAGGTTTTGGGTTTGAGCCGTACCAATGCCGCACTATTCGGCCTTAAGCCCGGCGAAAACGAATAGCTTCAGCACAACGCAAACTTTACGATAAAAATACAAAGAATATCACTATAAAGTTATATGAATAAAAAACGAATTAAAATTATAATTTAAAATCAAAAAATAAAAAAACTTGTACATTATAAATAAAAATATTTGATTAACCTTAAAATACTTTTATTTAAATTGCCCATAGTTATCAGTACCTAACTATATTATTAACATGTAGTTATAATCACAATCCTTTTTCTATTTTTTTTTTCAAATATTGGCTTTAACTAAACGACGTTACTAATTTTGCCTTATGTTTAGTTTAGACATGTAGCCTGCTTCTTTATAAATGATAAAGGGTGCTTCTTTCTCAGTTATTGTTTATTAATAGCATTTGATACAGCGCTATTGTTAAAACTGGGACTTGTTTTAGAGTAACTTTACATTTAATTGGCCGTACAATTTTATCTTTATTTAAATTAAAATCTTCTTATTAAATTTCTTTATCAAAAAATTGATTTTCACGTAAAAACGATTAAAATATGTTTGTTTATAAAATCAGTATTGTTAAACAAGTTAAATTTGTTTTATTTAAGCATATCGCCATTTTTTTATATTGCTGTGTATGCCATTATTAATTGCAATAACAATATTGCTTTATAGTCCTAATTTTTAATCGGTAATCGGTTTATTTAAAAATTTTCTCTGTTAAATTATATATATTTTTTATGCCTACAGTTTAAAGGAGATTATATAAAAAATATTGTATAGTAAAATATTTATAATCAAGGATTTGCTATTAAAAGCTGATATTTATATTATTCAAACTAACTAGTTAATTAAACTTATTAATAAGTTTTATTAATATGCAATAAAAAGGTTGCTAAATCTAATTAAATTTTAAAAGTATAGAATTAATATTTTTTCTGATAAATGTTGATTTTATTATTTGGTTATTCTTTAAACAAGTTTTGTTAGTGAATATTATTTGTCCTTTATTGCTGTAGTTATTCATTTGTATTTGTTAAAATGCACACAATAAATTCCACTAACCAATTTATATAAATCTTACACGTAGGAAAAAAATATGAAGCTAGTAAGTTGTTAGTCAAAAACACCCATTAATTTTCAAAATCGGTTTAAGAAATTTTCTTTGGAATTTTGGTAACGATCTAGTTAAAAAATAATACATTAAAGTTATATCAAATCTAAAGAAAAATGAGCTTAAGATTCTTATTTTTTGACTTACAGATTTAACATTACAATATTCTTTTAAACCATCTTCTCCCATTTCTCTTCCTTGTCCGGAACGTTTGTAACCTCCAAACGGCATTTTGTTACTGAACGCATAGTATGTGTTAACCCTTTAAGAAAATTTATTTTGTTTTAGATTCATTTAAAAAATGCAACATACACCATTTCATATGATATAAAACTTATAACAAGAATAAAATGGAATATTTTTTAAAATTGTTGTTGTTTTATACCAAACACTGCCAGCAAGTAGTCGATGAGATACTGTTATTGCTTTATCCATATCTTTGGTAAAAACACCAGCTGCAAGTCCATAGCACGTGTCGTTTGCTCTTTTAATGACGTCATCCATATCTTTAAACTTGATAATTTGTTGAACCGGTCCAAAAATCTAAAATATCAAATTTAAAGTTTGGTTCTTCACAAACTTTATTTTTTTTGTGGAACTTGCAAAATTGTCTAAAGTATCACCTCTTCTCTTGCAATTAACATGTGATCTTTCACGTTCGAGAACACGGTTGGCTGAACAAAAAATCCCTTATTTTCTTTTTCTTCTACTCCCCCCCATTTCGCTCCACCGCATTCCAAAGTTGCTCCATCCTTCTTCCCACTTTCTATCATACCGAGAATTTTTTTCATATGTTTTTCATTAATCTAAACGAATTTATATTTCAATTATATCGCTAAGATTGTATTAACTCTAGCGATATGCTGTTTTTTAAGCTTAATAACGTCCTAAATAAATTACTTACAAAAATATTTGTTACTGAAATAAAACTTTTTCAAGTTATGGTTAATTTTGTGTACCTGTGACCCCTGTTGTGTATCCAAGGACCACGGATCTCCAAGCTTTCTTGATTTTGCTTTTTTGACACTTTTCTTAACAAAGTCATCGTAAATACTCTCCTCGACATAAGTTCGAGTGCCTGAACAGCAAACTTGGCCCTAAGTCATAATTTACCAATTTTGAAAATACAAAATATTGACTTATTATTTTAAAGTAGTGTTATTTTATAAATACTTGATTGAAAAAGACAGCTTGGTGGGCCATGTCTACTGCATAATCCAAATCGGCATCCGCAAACACAATGTTTGGACTTTTTCCTCCTAATTCTAACAGGCAAGTTTTTAAGTTGCTTTTTGCTGCCGCTTCCATAACCTGCCTTCCCACTGCTAATGAACCAGTAAAAGCGACCTTGTCGATATCCATATGTGAAGATATATCTTTACCGGTTTGACCATATCCGGGAACTACATTGACTACTCCAGGTGGAAAACCCGCCTATTGCAAGGACAACCATAGTAAAATTATTATAAAAAGACGTGTTATAATTTATTCTCGTATGTTACCAAATATTATTTCGAAAACAACATTTTAACGAGAAAATTAAAAAAAACACATTTTATCAATTTTTTATCAATTTTTTTTTTAATTAAGAAATTTTTTATAAGGTGGGTCAGAGTTTAATAAATAAAAAATATCGACATATGGTCTTAAAAAAATGTATACTAGTCAAAAATAGTTTTGCCAAGATATCAGTAATCAAATATATAAAATAACGCTTTAAGGTAATAATTTTTAAATTAACCCACTTCTTTAATCAAGGAGCACATATGAAGAGCTGTTAGTGATGTAAGCTCAGACGGTTTAAGAACAACTGTATTTCCACATGTTAAAGCTGGGGCCAATTTCCAAGCCATCATAATTAAAGGAACGTTCCACGGTACTATTTGTCCGCAAACACCGATTGGTTCGTACCTAGTGTAGGCAAAAAAATCTCCATCTAAAAAATACATAAATTTAAATTTAATTTGTATAAAATTATTTTATACTGTAAGATTATTTTTACCTATTGGCACTACTTTTCCGTGTATTTTGTCTGCCCATCCAGCGTGATACCTAAAAAAATTTAAGGGTTTTTAGTATTGACATTAAGCGTTTTCATGTTTCTCTAAGATAATGCGATGCATTTTATTTTACCTATAACAATCAATCGATAATGCTAAGTCCAGGTTATAGGAAAGAGCATACGGTTTTCCATTATCCAAAGTCTCTAAGCTCTACATATTTAAACCAAAGGTGAATTTATAGCATAAGGCTCTTAACGAAAAAACACGCACTTCAACAAAAGTAATTACCGCCAAAAAAACGCGATCACGTTCCATTAGGTCAGCAAGTTTGTTGATAAGCGAGCCCCGTTGACTTGCATTCATTCTTCGCCATTCGGAGTCGAATCCGAAGGCTTTCCTTGCAGCTTTTACAGCTTCATCTACATCTTCCTAATAAATGTAATCCAATTTTTTAATTCTGATTTTTAACGATTTTTTTTAATATAATAAAAAAATTAGCATAGTAATTTATGTATATATAAATTGTAAGCAATTAGGCAATTGTACATATTTTTAATATATAAAAATAGTGAGGCAAAAACGCAACTTTACCTTTGCACCTTCTTGGATATCGCAAATTTTTTCTTCAGACATTGGACTATAGGTTGCAAAAGTTTTACCACTTACTGAATTAACCCATTCGTTGTTGATAAAAATCTAAATTATTTATAACAAATAAAAAAGTATTTCTATTAAGACATATTATTTTTAAATGGTAAATTTATTGTTTTTGTTTAAGAATAAGAGTATTCCAAGCGTACCAATTTGAATCACAGATTATAAACTGTTATAAACATAACAAGCCAATATGTGCTAGATTCCTTAGCGATGGCCGAAACTAGCACAGCAATTGCTTTGTTTAGTTAGTTGCTAAAGCGTTTTGATTGCCCCGAGTCATAACATTATTATTATAGGTTTGTTCAAAATTAATTTTGACAGAACTTGCGATAATTGTTAAAAAATACTTTTTATTTATTGTTTTATTAAATTAAATAAAAACTTGCCTTTGTAAATTTTGGACGAACGTTTACCTTTGGGTCAGGTATTTCCATTTTTCTGTTTTGTTTTTAGCCAACTCTAAAAAAAAAAAAGTCAACTCTAAAAAAATCTAGTGTTATATAAAAAACATTTTATAGTTTTTCCAGCCTAGTAAGATACATTTATTTTAAAATGTATTTTATAAGGTATACATACTCCCTATCTAACTTATTACAACTATCAAAAGCTCGAACGAATCAGATCACACTAAATAAATAAATTTATAGTGTTTAAAAAGCGCATTGATGCGATCACTAACCTCAATTTTAAAAATAGAACGAGAACGTACCAATGATAAAAATTATTAAGTAAAATATTAAAAAATATATTTTAACAAATCTTAATCGACAAAAAATGTTTTTAAAACGTGTACGAATGATAAGTGAGTGCTACTAAAAAACAAACTTTAAACGAGGATAAAGCTATATTGTAGATATTTGATTTATTCAAGCGTTAATTTTCCGTTGCGACAAAGTTTCGCGGCAAAGGCAAATTGTTTTAACGTTATTAAAAGTTTATCTATTTTTAAGTTTTTCTTGTTTTCCTACCAATAAAATAATTACGCTTATTAAAATAATATATCTTTCTTTTAAGACGAAATTAATTGTGTTTTTTTTGTACTAAACAGTTCAGTTTTGTCCGTGTCTAAACAGACAGACGAGAGGAAACTTGCAACATTTAAAATTTGCAGAATTGATGGTTTAGCGTAACGTTCTGAACGTATATATTTAAAATGACAGAAACATTATATTCGGAACCTTTAAAAGTTCAATACAAAAGTCCGGACGCTGAAGACAGGTAAATGTTTAAAATGTGTTACTTAAATATTGTTGAAACTTGCACAGCCCAGTTGGATTTAGATTGTTTATTCAAATTGGAAATCAATAAAGTATAACAAATTTGAAATTACTAAAAATTGTTTATCTAAAATTACAACTTAGGCTTTTAGGCTTAAAAATAAACTATATAAGTTTAAGGTACAATTTTTGTGCATTTAACAAAAATATATTGTTTTTTTATATAGACTATATACTAATTTTTCTGGGCATTTTTGGTTAACTTGTTTAACTATAGTAGCAAAGCCTTATATAAATGATAAAAGTTACTGAAAAAGGACACATTTGTTGTTTTATAATTAAAACAGTTATAAATATTTTTTTTTTACCAAACAATGTTTGTAAATGCATATATTTACCATAATTTTTAGCGACACTTCACCAAACTTATAAAATTATAAAATTTATAGACAAGTCACTGTAAAAATAACAGTTGAAGTTCAAACAACAACCTCACCACTTCATAGAAAAGATTTACTAGTAAGACTTACAGATGACAAGGATCCATTCTTTCTTTATAATTTGTGTCTCAGTGAAGAAGATTTTCAAAGGCAAGCTATTAATTATTTTAAATTGTTTTTTTTTTGCAATAAAGTGAAATCGTTATTTTTATAAGTTTAAAAAAACATTATTGGTATATTTGTGCTATTGGTGACTAACATAGCTTTTGTAATTAGGCTTTTTTTTATTTTAGGCCTATTCTTATAAATTGTTATGTTTTTCTACTTCTAAGATTCGTAATTTTTTTAGTTTAAAGAGTCAACAAGGATTATTAGTTGATTTCAGTGCTTTTCCACAACGATTTATTGCTTTATTAAAGCAATGTCAAATTGAGGAAAACAATGAAATTCCAAAATTTTTATTACAGGTAAGAAATGTGTTTTTATATATATATCTTTATTTTTAATGTGTACATGCCGACTTTATATCCTAAACATAGAGTAACATTTGTCCCCCCCCCCCCACTTAGTCTTGAATACCATTAGGCATATTGTTATATAATTAACCTAGTAATTGATTTTCGGCTTTGTAAAAGTGTGTACCGTTTATAAGTCCTTACTTAAGCTAGATTCTATGCTGTAAAGTGTTTTAACAACTACACCACATTGCCAGATTTTACTAATACAATAGGCTATATGTTATATTCTTGCTATGGTTTAAACTTTAATACTGACTTGAATTTTTTTAAATTTAAGTTTGTTACAAATGCCGATGCATTATCCGGTTTTGAAAGTGATTGCACGGGAAGCCTCAAAGTAATTGAAACAAATCCTTTCAAGCATTTAACTCATTTGTCTTTAAGCTTAATGCCAGGAAATGATAGTGATGTTAAGAAGTATCTTGCTACGTGTCTCAAAATTTCAATGGTTAGTGCTTAATATATAAAACATTATAAATTTGGAAAATAAAATACCAAATGGCGCACATAAAGGTTAAATAAATTGACATAAATAAGAAAAAGGAAGTTTTTTAGGATCGTGAAGAAAAATTAAAAAGGGAGCTCATGTCAACTCAAGATGAACTTGGACTTAAACTCGAGCAAACTCGACTTCAACTTTCTACTCGATCTCGCGAGCTTGACCAACTTAGACTCGAGTCAGGAGGAAGATCTGAACGGCTCACAGCTCAACATTCAAAAGAAATGAATTTGGAGCGCGAAAAAAATTTAAGAGTAAAAAGATTATCTTAGTAATTTTTTGTTGTTGCAAATATTAAATTCCATTTTTTTTAACAAATTGTTATTTTAAGTTACAAGAGGAATTACAGCAGCGCTATGATAGAGAAAGAAAAGAATTTGAAACAAATTATCAGAAAAATATCAAACTAAGAGATACGAAGATTTATGAAATTGAAAACATTAATAAGGTTTCTATTAAACTTTACGACTTAATATATATTATCATAAAAAAAATTTAAAAAACTGGTGTGCTGATCTTTTATTTTTATGTATTATCTACACCTTTAAGCTAAAGTTTATTAATTGTATATCTCTAATAATGCTTGCTTTTTGTGGTGCGCAGTTAATTTTTAATAGGCATTTATTAGTTACGAATTTTAAAATGCAGTTTGTAGGGCAAGCAATTTCTAATATTTATAATCATTTTTAAGATTAATTTATTTTTACATTTTTAAAATTATTCCAGGACTTGACGGATCGAAAATATCGAGCTGAAGCAACAATCCGGGAGCAAAAGTCGAAATTGTCTTCGTTGGAGGAGGAACACAGAAGATGTAGATCAGATCTTCAACAATGTAGAAGGGATAACAACTCCCTGGAAGCAGAAAGGCATTCGCAGGTAAATTTTTCACTTTATTATTATTTATTTTATAACTAACTACATTAAAAAGTCAAAGTAAATTTTCATAAATATAAATATATATTTCTCAAAAATTTTTGTATTCAAGGAAAAGGCTCTTCAGCAATTCAAGACCAGAGTTGCAGTGTTAGAGCAAGATTTGACAAGCAAAGAACAACTTGTATCTCGCATAACTTCGTCACTAGATGGTGCACAACAACAAAAGGTATTTTTAACTTTTATTTTCAAAATTTCAAATTTTAAACTATTTGTTAAAAAAATCAATCAAACAATTATTTTTGCTGAATTAGGATCAATTAGATGAAAGAAGGGCTGAACAACAATCTCAAATTAAAAAGTTAGAGGCTACGATTCAAACAATGTCAGATGAGCTACTTAAGGTAACAATGTTTATTATTAAGTTAAATACTTGGGCTGTCGATTTTATTATATTTTAATTAATAAGTTAACTGCATATTAAAAATCAGTTTATCGGTTTTCCTGATTTATTAAGGCAATTTTCCTTTCCTATAATCAAATCTGGTAAAACAATAAAATTTTAATACTAGCATTGCAATTAAATGATTATTTAAATTGGGTTTAAATCACTTTTCAAAAACATAAACAACGATAAATTATGACTGGCAGCGTGGTGTAGTGGTCAGAACACTTGCTACACCACACATGAAGTCGTGGGTTCAATCTCCACTGATCTCATGCTGTAAACCCCTTGAGTAAGGTGCTATAAACGGTATGAACTCCTGCTAAGCCAGCACTTAATCAGCAACATAATTACCGGGCAATTATAATCTATAATATCCCAAACTGCTGAAGGCAACTTGTGACTAATTCGGAGTAACTGATGTTACCCTATGTTTAGGTCGCGCATTCTACCTTCCCACATCGAGGATCAAGATATACACAAAAAAAGATTAAAATTTTTTTTACTAAAAATACAAAAATAAAGGAAGAAAAACATCACTATTAATTGTTAACCTTAGTTTAACTAAAATAAAAATATCATTAAAATGCAGATTTTAATTTCTTTGCAGGCAAATGAAATAATAAAAAGATTGCAAGATGAACTTAGGGGATACATGGGGAAAATTAAACTCAAAAATGAAGTGACGACGAGACAGGAAAAACTGCTCAGTGAAAAAGAAAAACTTACAGCTGATACACAACGTTCTTTGGAGCAAGTTTCTGACAAATTAAAAGTAAAAAATTTATTTAATTGAGGTGTAAAAATAATTTTCACCACTAAATTTAAAGCTGGCACCGTGGTGTAGTGGTAAGAACACTCGCTACACCACATGAGGCCGTGGGTTTAATCCCCACTGATCTCATGCTGTAGTGCTATTGAGTAAGTCGCTATAAACGGTATGAACTCCTGCTAAGCCAGCACTTGATCAGCAGCTTAATTACCGGGCAATCATAATCTATAAAATATCCCAAACTTTAGGTTGTGCATTTAACCCCTCTGCATCGAGGATAAATTTAATTAAAAAATGTTCACCACTGTATTCAAAGCACAAAAAAACAACAAAAATATAATTGTTAATTGTTCTTGAATAAAACTCAAAGATTTCTTTACCTTGTTATTTTTTATAGACTGAGTAACAGTGCATAAATGTTTTTGGCATTTGTTAAATTCCAAAAAAAAACAGTTTTTTAATTTCACAGCAAAGCGAAGATGAGGTTAAAAACCTGAAAGAAAAAATGGAAATTGTTTTAAATAAATTGGAGGAAAGTAAAGGACTGTTAAAAACCAATGAGAATGGTAAGTAAAATTTTACAAATGTGTCTATTAAAAGTAAATCAGTTATTTCTGATTTTCCAATTTGTGCACCATAAGATTTTTTTTTAACACTTATGAAATTTTGTTATCTTTCGGGTAAAATTGTAGTCGTTTTATTTTTTTAATTTTTTTTTAAACTATTGTTTCCATATATGTTTTAATTGTGAAAAAAAGCTGTTGGCCATTACTTATAAATTAAATAAAACATATTTTTTGTTAGTAATAAACTGGTTAAACAAGCAACTGAATGAGCGGCAAATATCATCACGAAGACATCAAAGTGAAAGTTGCCCTCCTGTCAATCACAGTAACCCTCTACCATCGTTCGAACAAGTCTCTTCCATTAATTCATTTAAACCAACCTACAACCGGCCCCCTGTAATTTTAAAGCTTTTTATTTTAACTAATTTAAAATTTTTTAGTCATTTTTTAATTTTAAAACAAAAAAAGTAAATTTTTTTCCATAATGATTGTTTTTTTTAATGTAGCCTAACTACAGCACGCCTATTGGGTCCACGCCACCGAATTTAACCCCTTCTCCCCACACCCCCGTTTCATCAATAAGCCCGCATTTAGCCCCGAGTAAGTTACCCCGTCCCAATGTAGCCCCAACACCTCAAGTTCAGTATAACCCTGGGAAGAATAAGGAAAACCTGTCCCCTGCAGGAATAAAGTAAATTAAAAAAAAACAAATTATTTTAATTAAAAATCTAACTTGTCTATTTTTTATTTGTAACAGGTTTAAAATACTTTTAAAACCTACTTTTTTTTTTGTAACAAAACTAAAATTCAACAAAAATTTTAGAGAAAATTCAATTGATCCAAAATACTTGGCTTGCTCGTCTGATGCTATTCCGGTTCGAAGTTACTCCCCAATTGGGGAAAACCCCTCGCCTCCTAAACTTGGTGGTATCAACAACAAACCTTTGCTTAAACCTTCAACAAGACTCAGTCAACAAGTAAAAAAATATTTTTATTCGTATTTGACATTTACTTTACATAGGAAATATTTTAACTTATTTTTAAAGATTAAAAGTTTTTAAATTTTAGTAATAGTAAACGTTTTACACTTTAACTTTTCTTTTGTAAAAGTGGCCTAAAGCTTTTAAGAAACAAAAAGTCCAAAGTAGTTCAATTATTTTATTTTAAATATATTTATCCTCCGTGTGGGAAAGTCGACTTTACAATCTAAACATAGAGTAACAACTGTTACCCCACTTAGCTTTGAGTTGCCTCTGGCAGTTTGGGATAATATTGATTATAATTAAGCTGTTGATTAAGTGTTGGCTCAGCAGTGTTTCATACCGTTTATTACGCTTTACGTAAGGGCGCTACAGCATGAGAGCAGTTGAGATCGAACCCAGAACCTCATGTAGTGTAACAAGTGTTCTGACTTATACCGCGCTGCTGGTATTTTTAACAGAACATATTATTACATTGCTTAACATTAAATGCAAATAAATATTTTTTAATCATACTTTTAACAAATACAACTTGCAATTATACAAAATGTTTAAGTTTTTTAAATGTGTTCTAGGTAGTAAATAAAGCTTCGTTATCGAGACCAAATGTTCGATTCCAACCTCAACCGAACCAGCAAGCTATTGTCTCCGCTTACTTTTCAGGAGCAATTAACAAATCATAAAAAAACAGTTTCAAAAAATTCAAAAAAATTGATTTACAATTTAAAGAGGTATTGCAACTAAAAAAAAAAAATAAAAAATGGAAACAAAATTATATAAAATTTTCTTTTTTTTATTAGCATACATTTTAAAAATTTTTATTTCTCTTATATTTATAATCTTCTTGGATCTATGTTGTATATAATTACGTTAATATGTAGTAATAGAAAGGTATTGAAATAATTAGAGGTGTTTTCTTGTGTTTTTTTGTATTTAACTCTTAAAAGTTTTAAATTTAGTTTCATTATTTATGTGAATTTTTGTACAAAATATAAACACTTGTATTAAAAATTGGGTATTAAACACTTGTATTAAAAAATCGAAGTGGTTAGGCCGCACGTGGGCGCTATAAGACAGAGACAACCTTGTACTTTTATCACACCCTACCCAATGAAAAATATAAAACCTATTACCTTAAGATGATATGAAAAAAAATTATTTATAATTTAAAAACTACTTACAAAGCTTTATTTTGTAATGTTGTTTTTTACAAAGTAAAAAAATAAAACGGGCATACAAAAACATCCGACAATAATTAAAACAAACATTTTTTCTATATATCTTTATTCTTGATTTGGGAAGGTTGACTTCACGACTTAAACATAGAGTAACAACTGTTACCGCAACCCAGTCTCAAGTAGACTTCGGCAGTTTTGGATATTATAGATGATAATTGCCCAATTTATAAGCTGCTGATTAAGTGGTTGCTAAGAAGTTCATACCGTTTATAGCGCCTTACTCAAGGGCGTTGAGAGCAGTGGGGATCGAACCAACGACCTCGTGTAGTGTTATAAGTGTTCTAATATGTTTGTTGGTGAACATATTTATCATAACGGATAAACAACGTTAAAACCTCAAAACCTTACGATAAATCCGTCCGAATTCAGGATAAATAAACAAAAAAATTGAAACGATTAAGCAGATTTAAAATGTTAGAACTAGTTGTAAGCAACGTGTGTGGCTATTCATATTAAACTTGTTTTGTGTTCGAAATTCGTGGTATAAAGTTGTCGCCTTTGCTTGTCCCTAAACACCGAATCACAAGGCTTTGTGGCATGCTTGTTGTTAATCCTACAAGAGGTCACGGAGATACAGATCTCCACAACGAACCAAAAAGAGATTAACTATATTTATTAAAGTACTGAATAACAAACTGTACAACACAAAATCTCAACCTTTTTCGTAATAAACATAAAATAGATAATATGCAAACACATTTCTTAAATTTTGATAACAATTTTTATAGCAATAGATTAAAAAAAATTCTAAAGTTGTTTTATTTTTGTCTAAAGGTAACATGGTTAACTTTCATAATTAGTATTTTTAGGCGCTAAATAATTTAACAGCCGTACGTTCGTATAGTCAACAAGCCAAAGCAATTACGTTTATTGTTAAACAAGAAAATAATAACAAACAGCGTGTTGAAAAATGAAATTTCTTATTAGTTTGTTGGTACTTTTAGGCGACGGTGTGTACTTGCTGTGTGGTCTGTACTCTATTGTATGTCAGAAAAAAGCGGGCTGATTGCATTGTGTGTACGGTGGCACGTCATGTTCCCAATAAAAATAATAAAGACCACCCGCGAACTAGCCCTCGAGTACGGCAAGTATTTCTAATAAAGCCGACAGCCTTGTACAAACTTAACCGAATTTGCTTTGTAAATACTATAATCTAGTTACCAGCTAAACTATCTTTTATAACAGTGGATTTGTTTTCAGTGAAGAGAAATTCGTTAATTAGTTTTTTTCGAACGTAAATCGTTTTCTTATAGCAAGTTTGTGTTACGATTTTACGAGTCTTACGCCCTATTCGCTTGTCGACTAAATTTTTAAATCGCCCTTAACCTAGCTTTGTTTGTGCAATTACTTGTCTTACCCTTATACACATCGTATTATGCCAATCAAACGTTCGCTTATTGCGTGCGTGCAGCGATGCGTGAGTACTTAGTTGTCCGCTTTCGTTGACCAGCACTTTCTAATACCTATCTAACATTACGCCAATATGTTTACGTGGGTGGTGGCTTACCTTAAAATAAACAAGCACTCAACCCCACGGGAGGCATTTTATTTTGCCATTGTTCTCTAACCAGCCGGGAACTAAGCATTTCGTGAGTAAAAGTAAGGCTAGCAGTTACCAGTCACTGTCGCTGATGACTGGTCTTGTCATTTTCTGTCAGGTATGATTTGCGGGTGTAATTCATAAAGCGAATATTGGGCGCTATTTGATATGTGGCTAAGGTGTAAATAACTGTGACTGGTTTGATTGCCACCTCAGCGTAAGATGTTTGTAAAAATGTTGCGAAGAATTATTACCAAATGGCCACATTAAAACGAACCGCATATCTGGTTGCATGTTCGTAAGGAGGTCGAAGCATATTAATTACACATAGATATTGAGGTTTAAAAAAACAGAAAGAAAAAACAATCTATTATGTATTGTATTTGATAATATGAACAGTTTTGACATTCATGTCGCAAACAGTTGTTACTTTAAAGTTTTAGACTTAAACTCAAGAACTTAAATTTACAGTCAGCATTTAAAAGTACAGTTTAAAGGCAAAGGTACAGACTATAACGCGCCCTAGCCAGACGTGTTAATCTTGATAAATTACCTTTATATTTGTACAGAATACTATATTTTTAGGCTTTGTATGGTGCTGTTTAAGGGTAGATCGTTTGAACGAAAATCTCGGTTATGTACCTTATGTGATAACAAATGAAGTTCGATGGTTTATAGCACAAACACATAAATCAAATTGAAGAAACTCTTGTGAACTTGGGTTTATACAAAGCACACCGGATTTATGCAGATCGTTCCTTTTACCGATGGCTAATCAAACAAAACATTGGTTAATTAAAAAATAACAACATATTGGAAAACTTGCTTTTCGACTATGACATAGCGACATTAACCAATAGCAACGTGACAGTCCGGGTCTCTATAATTTGTGCTTATTAACTATGATCGAAAACCAAGAAATTTATACCTCTCAAAGCTGCTTGCCGCAAAAGGTAAATAAACGATTTATTTTAGTTGTAATATTTTGTTCAAAATATGTATTCTATAAGTATGTGTATGTACGTAAAAAATGCGTAATTATTTTGACGCGGTTACACAAAAATGTTCTTGGCGAAAAGCAATCAGTACTCGCTACCGCAAATTACACATTTAGTTTGTTTTAAGGTTTTCACAAAATGGCCACAACATTTTTCTGGTCAAATAAAACGCTGTTCTTGCTAATAATTTAATTATTAACCATTTACAATTCTTTGAATATTGTTCAAAAAAAACAATATACGTTTTTTTTGTAATGTTAGGGGCTAAGAGTAATTATTAATAGTTATAAAGCAGTAAGAAAACATTTTAAAAAAATATATATAGACAGACCGTCGATAACTTTATTTTTATAAAAATAGTGTTGTTAGTTTTGTTTATATATACATTTATAGTTTTGACATTTAAATTGCTTTACGACTACATTTACCAAAATGATTTTTTTTCACAATAACTTATTTTAAGTTTAAAGCGGCATTGTTTAAATCCTTGCCAGATTACAAAATTTACGCTTTAGCGGTAACGTTAAGCATCGAAAAAATAAATCGACGCGTTTTTAGGATAAAAAATAAAAAGTTTAAAACGCTGGGTCTCGTGGGTAAGTATATCCGTAATAATGAGGCCCCATATCTATCTATACCCCGGCTTAGGGGTGTCTTGCTTTGGCGAAATAAAAACCCAAATTTTGGACCCCGTCGATACGCCTTAGAACAACAGAGCATAGCGGTAAGGAATTTGTGCGTTTTTTTTATCCCTGTTCGAGATATAATACCCCGAATTGTGACGTAATAATAATCATAATTGTTAGGAATCGGTTAGTTTAGATTTAGGTCATGTTAATTAACGATTACATTATTAATTATCTTTTATAAGCAAGTTTGTTTTCAGTCTCTGTATTTATTGAATTATTAAATCATTTTCAAACTTCGAAGCGGAACAATAATTTTTTTGTTTGTCAAGTTTATTATTGAACGGTGTGAAGTCGCCGTAAGGAGGTGAGGCCCGAGATCTTACAAGGAAAATTTATTAAAAGCTTTTAGCACCGCTAGAATGATATGATAAGAGTGGCATTTATGCGTGAAACGGCAAAAAAAAACTATTGAAACTTTTAAAATTGTTTAGTTTTTAAACGTGACTGGATTTTAGCCAGTTTAACACTTTAAACTGGTTTTTGGGAATCATGTGAATTGTTAGCAACATTTCTATTTTTTTCTTAATTTTTAACCGTGTCGCTGCAACCGCTGTTGGAATAACTTTAACAAATTCCAATGAAAAACTGAACACTATATTAAAGTATATAAAAGTTATTAATTTTTTTTAATGTAAATGGTATGTTAAGTAGTATATATTTGCTTTTGTGGTAAACATACAATATACTGATATTTTAGTTAAAAAAATGATCTAATATGTAATAAAATAATCTTTGTAGGTACCTGTTATTGCTAAGTTAGTGCAATCTAAAAAGCACAATTTTTTCGCGGCCCAAAGAAATATTTTATAGTTAGTTGCATGACAACTAACAAACTGCAACGGCGTCGTACACAGAAAATATGTTTGTTGGCGCCGTCTAGCGGTTATACTTTTATTAATAACGGGAATTCGTGTTGGCACGAGAGAGTAATCACGTAGTTTATTTAATTTTATGAAACTATTGTTTAAGTGGCGGAAACCATATTTTAGTTTTAGGTTTTTAAGTCATATATTCTAAAAAATAAAACTAAATATTTAGAAAAATAATTTGCCTAAACTTTTGATTTTAATGAAGTAGGAAAACTTATTTTTAAGTTTGTGCACGGTTTTAAATTTTTAGTTAACAAAATTAATCAGTTATATATTTAAAAACTTTACAATTTTAATGGTATTTATAAAAAAAAAATTATTTTAATATATACAATACTATTCTAAAAAAGGGATTTATTGTCAACGCTTCCTTTATTACGTCACACTTTGATTTGGAAGACGTCATTAAAAGGTTCAAAAATAGGAAACGCGATAGATAAACACATAACAATCGCAAGACAAAAAATGTCACTACTTCTGTCCACGACCTCTTTTTCGTGAAGAAGGAAAAAAGGAATGATTTGGGGCAACTTGTGTGGTCTCTCGCTCTCCGTTCTTTTTTTCTTGCGGTTTCTTGTCTTCTCTCGTTTTCGAGAGGCAAATTTTTTGATAAAACCACCCGTATTGAATAACCTTTCGTAACTTGATATTTATTTTCGACCGAGACGCTGAATAAAAAACACAATTTTAAGCTTTTCAACCTTCGTTAAATAATTACAAAAACATATTGTAATAAAATGTGAAAAACAATTTTGCTTATAAATTAAATATGAAAAAAAAACATAATTGACATTTTATGAATTCCATTCATTTTGAAATTGTATGTTATTTTATATTAATAATTACATTATTTAAAATTTTTGTACTCTTTTACATTTACACAATTTGAGTAATTTTTTTTTATTTTATGCTAACCACAAAAGCATCTGGTTTAAGTAGATATTATTAAATTCAACTTTAAATAGAAGTATTACCACCTATAGTGCCTTTGTTGCAACTAAAAAAGTGTATGAATAGAACTTTTTTAAACATTTTTTTTGATAAAAAAAATAGGTTTACAAAATCTTTTTATAAAATAGTATTTATTTTATTTTGAAATTTTCGCGGATGTATTTCGTGTTTTTAAGTCGAAAATCATCTCAATTTCACGCTTTTCTCCTTTTTTGCGCTCGCATACCGACAACTCTAACTACACTGCCACCAGCAGCGATGAAAATTGGCGAACGACGGAAAAAAGTAAAATAAAAACACGCGCACTACGGTGACTTATTTTGCTCGCTCTGTTGCCTTTCTATTCAGCCTTTATACGAGCTGCTGGTAATAGTTAATTTCTTTGAAAAAGACCAGACTGTTTCAGTCAGTTTAGGCTGTACCTCGTGAGATTTTAAGCAAAGGGATTAAGAGGATATATGTTGAACCAAAAAGCAGTACTTGTTGATGTATTACTACTAGCACGAGGTTTAGTTTGGTTTAATAGAAAGCTTAGGCTCTAAAAATCGCCCTAACCCTCTTTGTAGTCTGCTTAATATCTTCCTATGATGTTCTAAGCCTGTTCTGTACTGGGGATTAAACGCTTTAATCTTTTGTTAGGTTGTGAGTTTACGAAAATATTAGGCGATGTGAGTTATACAAAATTACTATTCAGTTTTGTTTATAATGTCGTTATCTATAGAAACATCCCTAGATATGCTTATTGGCTCCCAGTTAGTTTTTTGTACTTTAATTTCGCGCGTACTACTTTGGATCACTAATATTCTTTTGAATTTAAGTTAAATTGTACATTCCTTTATCAAACGTGCTATTACCTTCGGCGTTATTACGTTCTATAAAAATAACAAAAGAGACGACGTAAACATTAAGAAACAGGTTTTGGTTGCTATTCCGCTGACCATCTTTAAACTATTTCTGTAAAAAAAGTAAGATTATATAGGGAATGGAAAATAAAACCCTTTTATTAAAAAAAATGTGACAAGTAAAAAATACTCGTTATTTAGTTTTGCTGCGTCATTTTACAGAATTTCACGCTACTTTGTTTGGCATTTCAACTGCGGCTATTAGTTGTAGCAAATAAAATAAAACAACACAAAATACAAGTGCGAGTACCAAAATTCGTTATGCTAAACGCACGACAATAACACATCGTCCTTTATGTTTAACAATAGGGAAATAATAGACAGATAAGAACCTACACGGGCACGTAAAAAGGTATGGGGCATTTTCTTCTAGGGTGGCGAGGTAATATGAAATTGACGATAGACTCGAGCAGCTGGCTAGATCGCTTCACCTGTCTTAAACATAAAACACTAACCCATGGTTGGCTGCATATCCATAGAAAACAACCCGCGAATATAAAACTTACTTCTGTAGAGTTAACCCAATCAGTTATTTTGTTTTGGGTGGCAGGTTGTGTTGTGTAGTATTTAAGACACTAATATTGTAACTTAATTATATTTTGATCCCGTACATTTTTACATAAGAAATCGTGATAAGCTAGTTTTGAGTAATTGATTTATTTAAATGCCAGTCATTTTAACTATTTTCCAGACTATAAATTTTAATACTTTGCGCTTGAATTAGAATGCTAGAAATTATTACAAACGCAGAAGCAAAGTTACGGATTATGCAAAATAGTTTGAATAATGTCCGAAGAAGAAATTAATCCTGGCTCGACGACCAGCAACACCTGTTTTTCGGCCCAAACCGAAAATAAACTGAATGACAATCACAGCCAAAATGATCCAGACTTAAAGTACTTGGAATCGGATTATAAAACTGACTGCTTATGTGATGATGTAACGAATGTTGTTATCAAAAAGAACGCGAAGAAAGAAGCAGACCTCACACCACTTTCGATCAACCAATCACAAACATCAACAAATGATGACGTAGACAGTGATACGCGTTCTATTTCCGGTGAAAATTCTAAAAAAATCGAAGACGAAGTCACGAAATGTACTGCAGTAAAAAAGAAACAGACTCCATTGTCTATTCGAAATTATTCCTCTTTGTCCAAGGAAGAACGTAGCGGTAGCAATAAAAGTGTTTCTGTTAGAAAACAATCATCCGAATCGATTTCTTCAATTTTAAGCAACGATTCAGACTCAAATTCAAACTGTGAAAATTGGAATAGTAAGCCAAAAAATCGCAAACGAAAGGATATACAACATAGCGATTCATTTCTTAAACATAAGGCAAAAACCCTCGCCAAACAACAAAATAAAAACGTTGTGCAAAGTTTTAGCGATCATTTTTCAGACTCTAGCTTAGAATACGAACTAACAAGCCCCCATATGGTTAATATGGGGAAGGAAAATGATATAGTAAGTGATGCCGAACCTCGTTCTAGCCCAGCTGACCCCGCGGCAAATCACAATAGTGATAATGATGATAACTCGAGTTTACACCCAGACAGTGATAAATCTTCTGTTAAATCTGATGAAAACGACGTTGGTAAAGATATTCCAAATATAAATCCGGAAGAGAAAACTTCAATCAAGGATCCTTGGGTTCGACCCGTAGTAAATACTCAATCCCAAACGACAACGGTTCGTTTTATCACTCCTCCTGAAAACTCCTCACCCAGTTTGGAAGATCGGAATAATGTTCACCTTCCCGCCGGGATTTTGGCCCCCGGTTCCCGCGAGCGTTCTGACAGTCACGAGGAATTGTCGGCGATCGAAAACAACTGTGGAATACGGCGAAGAAGATCAAACGAAGAGGTGACGAGGGAACGGGCCCGAAACGACCTGGATTTGTTAAGTAGGCCGAGCTGGTGTGATGCAAGTTTTGCACTTTCCAGAATAAACGAGGTATAGTGTAACCCTATGTTTTATTTAGTAGACAGTATTGCTGAGAAATTTTAAAAAGCAATATATATTTATAAATGATAATTAGGAAATTCCGAAAAAACGTTATTTAGAATGTTCACTGATTTCGTTTTTGTCGATTAACAGATTCTGTTGTTTTATGTGTTTACTAATTAGTAGTTTTTCTGTAGGCTAATAAAAACAATTTTATTTTAATGGCCGCCTAGGGAAACTTGAGATGGAGTTTATCAAAGTTTATTGATTTGTCGCCTGAGGGCGCGATTACGCGACTCTTTGGCAACATATTTTAATACGCTAATTAAAACGGAGATGTTGGTGTGTTTTTCGACCTTTTTACTATACTACCTCCAATCGTCTAATTAAAACGACAAGCGACGATATTTTTGATTTGTTGTTATGGATCGTAGGTGGTCTCTTGTAGGCTTGTGAACTTGGTTTAAACCGCACTTAACTGCATTGTGCGTCACGTGTTGGGTATGCGCGCGGTTCCACAGGCAATACCAGAAGACTAGTCTAAAAAACTGCGCGCCGCCATTTTCCTTCTAAAAATCGCGATAAGTCAACCACTAGAAAAACCGCTTGGTTAAATGCAAACTCATGTTAAATGTGTGATCTGTTTGTAAAATTTCTTTAAATGTTTGTTGAATGATAACTTTTTTTGGTTAGTGTTTTTACACATAAATATTTGCAATTTTGGGCAGGTTTATAAGCTTATTCTATACAAATATTGCTTTAAAATAAACATATGCTTTTAATAAACCCTTTTTTAATTTTTAACTTTTTGTAATTTAAAAATTTAAGCTACATAAAAAACATAATAAAATTTCGTGAATCATAAAATTCGTTAATGTTGTTCATGCGAAGATATTTCACCGAACTGTTTTGTGTTTTTTTTTCGCGTCAAAATGTTAAAAATACGACAATAGGAGCTCACTGAACTCTTTGTAGACTTTACCTTTGCGTGCAAGTTATATAGACCGTACTCAACCTTTTAAGCAAGGGCATAGCGCGCATGGATTGACCCGAAAAATTCCGGCCAGAAGTTAAGAATATCTGCTGCTGCGCATTTTAACGACTGCTGCCAGTCGAGACAGGCCATTTGTACTGGCCCGCAGTAGAATCATTAGTACCCAATAAAGTTTAAATATTGCCTACGTAATGCTATAATTGTATGTACGTTCGTAATGGCCCTGGTATTAGGTTTAAACTTGGTTACATGCCAGCACAGAACCCGATAGTTCGATGGGAACAAAATTTTGTCTTATCACAAACAAACAAGCGTGCTCGTAGAAGGCCGTGACGTCATTTTTACGACGTCATGATTTTTGAGATAACTGTGTTCGTGTTTCCGTAGCCTGTCAGTAAGAAAATACGTTTAATCCGACAAACGTAGTATGTGCGTTTCATAAAAACATGTTGTCGACAAATTTATTACGTAAACGTAGGGATATGATTTGGTGATGTTGAAAAACTAAAAGGTAATAAAAAGCAAACATCATTTTAAAAAAACGCTACCAAACACGGTGTTTACTTTTTACTTGCTTTTTGCAACGGTTTTTAAAACAACAAACAAGTTTTTACAGCTTACACAAAAACCACGAACTCACATTGATATAGATAAAGTACCAGTCTATGTAAAAAATTACTTCATCTTTTTTTAAAACGTCATAAAACTTAGTTAAGCAGCTGATTTTAAAAGCTCCGGGCGTTTTTTTTTAATTCGAGACCACCCAATCGGGCAATACAGTTTAATGTAAGCAGTGAAAGATATATTTAAATGAAAATAGCATTGTTTCCGCTGATGTGGTTGTTAGTAACATCTTAATTATTTTTAATTCCTATTAGCTTAAAAATAAAGCTGACGTTTTTTTTAAATTTGTTGTAAAAAAATATATTTTTTTAAAACTTTTGTGTTGTATCCTAATAATTTCCAAGTAAACATATCAGTACATTAATTTTTTTAATCTTTAACATTTTGTTTTATATAAGTTTTGTAAGCTATTATGACAATAGTAAAACACCCTTATAAAAAAATACACCCTCTAGCGATAGTTATTAAATACCTTTTTGTAAAAATTACCAAATTTAATTTGAAATTCCATATTTGTCAATTGTTATATGGTGGTTTTTAGTTGGTTACAATTTTCAAGCATTTGAATTCGCGGAATTTAAGTAACTGCGTAAAACTGGATTAATCAATTGTCAAACAACCTATACCAGGGGCTTAATGGAATTTTTATTAAAAAATAAACTTCACGGTTTAGTTTACTTGAAATCGAATATTTCCGGATTAGGAATGTTTTATGCAATCCCATACGACCTGGCCCATCTAATCCCTGAGCAAATATTAAAAAAAACTTTTGTCTCTGATATCACTTCCTGCAATGTCTAAGGCATAGAGAAACTATTAATTTGAAACTTTTACAAGTTTCGCGGGGGAATGTCGAATTTTTAAATACAAAAAATAAGTTTTGGCTAAGGCAATTCTGTTTCGTTAGTATATATATATATATATAAATATAACTTACATGATACGTACTTTAACTGTTTGTTATAATTTTAAATTTAGTTAACACAATAATTTATTCCATATAAAAATTCTGCCATAAAAACTTACTTTTATGGGGTACTTATTAACCTTACCCAATCAGTGCAATCAAATTCGAATTTTTCAGTAGGCTTAAAATTTTTATTTAATCCCGTTCGTGACCCCGTTTCACCCTTGCATTATGTGAACGCCCCCATGCGTAAAGTGTCACCCTTTATTCATTGATAGCAAACATGCCAAACCCTCCACACTTGTTCTTTATATAGAAACCTGGGTGTATTTTCTAATTGAAAATCCGAAATAATTTTCTATTTTAGGACCAAACTGACCTTTAGAATGGCATATAATCCTCACGGTATTTAGGTTATTGAATCGGGGAAAATCATAGGATTGGGTGTTAAATTTTATGCTTTGGAAACCAATATTAAATGTCAAAATATTTTAGTAAATACCAAAATTTACTTGGTTTTCAATGGATTATATTCGTATGTATGAACCTAAATAAACGGTCGCGGTTTTGACATTTTTTTCTGTTTTTAAATATCTAACAAGAGTTTATCTATATATATATCGTAACTTACAATATGGAGCTATATTTCTATTTATAATTTTTCAATTTATAGGCCTACAGAATAAATAAAACTACCGTTTGTGGTGCGCGGGTAAACCATAAGTTTTTTTATTTAAAAGTTAAGACCAAATTACGACAATTTAATTGCCAACCATGGGGCGGGCCATTGACCAGTAGAATTATTAATTAAATTATATTTGTAAATATAAAATAAATTACGCTTTTATGATTGTTTAACAATGTTATTTACACTTTTTAGGGTAAAGCCACCGGTAACCGGTATGCCTTAAAACTTCGCTCCGTTTTACATCGGGCTCTTTTCTGGGCAGGTTATAAGATTCAGAAGAACGCTTGGACTGTTCTTTTTATTGGAGTTTTGCTTCTAACTGCCTGTTGTATCGGATTTAAACAAGCTCACATGGAAATCGATATCGAGAAGTTGTGGGTCGAAGGTAAAGTTTTAAATTTAAAAAATAAGTATTTACGTTTGATAAACCGGATCACCTGTACTTTACGGTTCTCATAAACTTTCGTATTTTGCGGTCCTAGCTAATTCTCTTTCGTACTTTACGGCCCTACCTATTTCTAGCTAATTCTCTCTTTCGTATTCAGCGGTTCTCGCTAATTCTCTCTTGTACTTTACGGCCCTAGGATTTTCCAAGAACCGTTAAATACAATTGATCCGATGGTCCCACACAATATGCAAAAAAAATATTAAAAATTTAAAGTTGACCATAGTTCGGGTTTATTTATTTACTTGTGGGTGGTCATTTTATAAGAAAAACACGTGATTTTGTTAATAAATAAACTACAAGCCGTTAATTTCCGTGTTTTAGGCTGGTCAGACACTAATCGTGAACTATAAACAAGCAAAGTCGAATTTATTTATTAATATAAGTAAAATGTATATATGGAGAAAAAATTACAAGATTTAAATTAGTAAGACGATTTCAAGTTGTAATCTTTTCTGATTGAAGTATATAAATATTATTACATTTGCCCTCGCCAAAACATGATTTCACTACAAGTATTACTTCTTATATATATTTATAACGACGCGTACTGTTGTTTTACATTAATCAAAAACCTATTTTTTGTGAAGTTTAATAAAAAAAAATTTATAAAATCGGAAAAGTTTTCGTGGAATAAATTACCCAGTTCAATTTTGTGCCAATTCAATTTTCTGATTTTGTTTTTTATTTGAAGGCGTTGTAATTCTAAGTGATCAAATTAGAAAACAGCATTGTGCAAATATTAAAAATTGGGTGCAAGACATTTCGGTTTAGTTTCGTTTCACTGACCAAGCGTGTAGGCAGGCACTTGACAAAGGCGCGCAGTACGGTTGCGTGCTGGCGTATTATTTTTCAATTAGGTACACTTAATCTTATTTGGAACGCCTAAGCGTGTATGTAGTAACGTTCATTAATAATCATCGAAGACCGGTATAGCCTAGGTGGTCCACTAATTTCAAAATCTACAGGTTAAGAAAAAACATATTCGCCAATGATATTTTCGTTCGAAATCAGTAATTGAACCCCACCCCACAGATAAAAACTTGTGTTATTACTGCATAGTAGTACTATTAATACTTACAAGTGCGTCTTTTGGAACTAAAATTACAAACCCAGCTTTTTTTAATTAGGCCACCTAAACGCGTAAGTTTTATTATGCTTTTGTGTGTAAAAAACTATTTGGAACTTGTTTGTCCGCCCTACGGGCTGCAACTTAATTGTCGTTTTGTGCTTTTAAGTTGTAGTAAAATAGAAGTTATTAGCAATTAATATATGCCTGGGATAATTTACCAGCGCACTACAAACAGCATTTTTTCGATGACCTCATCCTCTAAGCTTCAATATTTGCAGATCATCATTGACACCGACGTTTAGATATTTAGCATTTAAAAGGTTATATTAAATTGGAGATACTACTTACGACAGGAATAAAAGAAGTCCCCTGGATTTTATTTTTTTGACCGTTAACCCAGTGCTAGAAAATTCAGCGTTGATTTTTATTCTTTTCAGATTTAAACTCGACTGTTTTAAAATCATTTCATTCGACAATGGGTGGCCCTGTTTATTAAAACGCTCGTCAATCACGAAAAAATTTCACGCGATGCCGTAAAATTCACTGTCGTGACGTCACTAATCTTTCGCCACGTCATTCCGGTAAAAAAGCGTGAGTCAGGCGAGTTATTAAGGCTTAGTCGTTTCGCGTATTTTAATTTTCCATCGTCGTGTCCTTATTGTTATTATCAACGTCGTCCTATAGCGACCTTTAAAATAAGGATTTCGATATTTACAAAACACTGTCGTTCAAATCCAACAAACCGTTGAGAAACTAACAATATTTTCCGTGGTCAGTTTGGTTGTTTTTTGTTATTTTGCATCCGTTACAACATTGGTCGTGCGTAGAAAGTTGATCCCGCATGTTGGTATGTTCGTCGGTATTTTACCTTTAGGTGAAAGTTTATGAAATATTTGAAAAAATATCACGTTGATTAAAAGTGGGAATTAGAAATATGTTTTAACTTACGCTATAAAGTCCAGCAAAAATGACGACATTTTTAGACAAACAAATTTCCTGTTAGACTATCGTATGATAATTTATAGGGTTTTGTTTAAAAATATTTAAATTTAAAGCAAATTAAAAGTGTAAACTTATAGCATAGTACACAATATTCAAGTTAAAACATATTGGCCCTTTTATTGAGCACGATTTACCACAGAAAACGTTTTTTAACTTGCTTAGCAACCGATCAACCCGATCGCCTGCCAGCTTTTGATTGCAATATATCGATCAGCATAAAACCCAAGCTTATCCGTCATATTTCCTTGACATAAATCGCCTTGTACTGTTTTCGGCTCGGGTTGCAATGCTAAGTGCTGTATACCGGCCGCTCGAGACCGAATATAACGCACTTAAGCTTAATTCCAAGGCAGATATTCCTTGTCAACAGCCTCGCTTAGGCGGAAACCACACGCACCCAGCATAGTAGTACATATCTTAAACCTAACCCCACTTTGATGATCGAAATATCGTTATAGATCTCATAATTTTACACGAAGTAATCTGTATAGGCATTATAAGTTAGGGCCAAACTGAGGTACCCGTTTCCCTAGATTCGAGGTCGATTAAGAGCTAGAGTGGAATAATAAGCTAGCTCGGTGGCCGAGATAAGATAATGACAGCAGCTAATCTAACTGACGCCAGTAGCCTGTATGACCTATAGCCTGTCGTCGCCAACATGAAGATTTAAACAAAACCCGTGTACTCCCCATGCGTAATATTTTAAATTTTTATAGAGTGTTCTAAAACGCTTTGAAGTACAAGAAAAAAATTACGTGAAATATTAAAGTTTTTCAAATACTGTGAATTTATTTAAAGTTAGCAATTCGTTTTTATACCTAATAAATGTAAATTAAAGTTTTTTTTTTAAATTGGTTTTTCGCACATAGATATAAGTAAATAATAAATACGATACACAACTAATGTTACAACAATGCGACGGGAAGAAATGACAAAATCAATTTAATGATTTAAAATTAAAACATGCCAAAAGTAATATTGTTTACCTAAAGATTTTAAGTATGTTATGGCATGGTCACTAAACCCAATTTTTTATACGTAACTATTCATTAAAAAAATAAGTTAAGCCATCGGTTAAATTTAGTCTGTTATTTTCCCTTAATTGACCACACGTTTACAGTGTTCAGGGGATTAACAAAAACAACAGGAATCAATTTAAATGTTTAGTTTTACACATTTTTTACATTCGCATTAGCTTTTACGATTTGTTTTCAATAAAACTTTTAGATATCACATGTCTAAACTGAGACTTCATTAAATTTAATAACATATTAAAATTTTATTGAAATTTGAATGTTTGCACAGCATAGGCTATAACAAATATGTTTATAATATGATTATAAGTAAAATAAGAATGTGGTATTCAAAAAAAATTGCTTCGTTGTTTTTGGTAAATATTTTATTTTTAAAATAAGTCCAGATGGCATATAATTATAACTAAACGTTTCGAAAATTGTATATTCGATATAGAAATTATTACATATTGATGCTTTAAATAATGTTGTTAATGTGAAAAATTGTAACACGTTAATACAATGTCTTATTTTATTATCTACCGATTTTATTTAAAGTTTTAAAATATTACTGTAAAATTTAATTTTAACTTTTTATTTTTAAATTTTTTGTGGAACTATTTTTATAAATTAATTTAAACCTTTTAACCTTGTTTAATGTTTAACCAAAAATTCGATGCATTCCGTATTATGCAATCCTTGAAGGCACGCGCTTATCTTTTAAGACATCAATTGTCATTAAAGTTGTCAACTCGTATTTCGATTTTACCTGAAAGTCGGGCTAAAAGTTGACTACTATTGCGGTGCCTTTGCCTTTGTTAGAATACCGGGCGAGATTAGGCCAATTATTAGGTTTGGTTAGCCGAGATAAGAAAAAAATTTGATTGGGAATCTATCCCGTTAAAAATCACTTTAAAAACTTCGACCCCAAAAAAAATCAAAAAAATTTCGAAAACGGCAAATTTTTTAAGGCGTAATAATTTTTCTATTTCTAACTTAAATGACAACAAATTAGGTTAAGGTGGGTTCTTATCTTTTACCCATTAAACTCATTTTCACTCTCACGGGTTACCAACTATCTGTTTTGATTAAGTAAAGCTGATTAAACATGCAGAACACTTTTAAATATTAAAATACATTTGTTTCATGCAATTTTAATTTAACAATAATTTTATTTCTTGATTTTTTTAACGTTTAATTATATGGGTTGTTAGCATTAATTGGTATACAGGTATATACTTGACTTTAAATAACACCCGATTAGTGTATCATAATATTGGAAACTGCCATTTTTTCCATATTACCTTAAGGTGATAAGTTTTTATATTTTTTATTGCGGGGGGGGTGTGCTGTTATGACGCGTTTAAGCTATCCGTAAACGCCGGGCTCAAGGGCGAATAGTGTGGCGATTGTGCGGCTCGAACCCGAAACTTTTCGGCTCATAGTCTATTACCATGACCGCTTAACCACACTGCCGGACTATTGGACACTGTTTTAACTTGATTTTATTCTGTTTTAGCCGGTGGTCAACTAGCAGAGGAACTCGAGTACACAAAACAATCTCTTGAAACCAACTCTGCTTCGGCGTCGGACGGTTACACGATTCAGATTATGATACAAACTGGTGAAAAATTAAACGACATCGAATCTCTGAAACTGCATTTAAAAGCGGCTATTGCGGCGACTAAAGTTACAGTGGAAATGTATAACCAGTAAGCTTCGTTTGTCCTGTTTTATTCTTGATAGTACGTTGTTTTTAACTTGAAATTTGTTTTCACAAAAACAAGGTTGAAGATCAAGCGGTCTAAAATACTAATAATAGTAAAGTTTAAGGCATAGATCGTAAGTTTTTTTTTGTATATCTTTATCCTCAGGCATGGGAAGGTCGAATGCGCAATCTAAACATAGAGTAACATCTGTTACTCCGACCCAGTTTCGAGTTGGCTTCAGCAGTTTGGGATATTATAGATTATAATTGCCCGATAATTATGCTGCTGATTAAGTGCTGGCTCAACAGGAGTTCATACCGTTTATAGTGCCTTTACCAAGGGCGCTTTAGCATGAGGGCAGAGTAGGGATTGAACCCACGACCTCATGTGTGGCGTAGCAAGTGTTCTTACCACGCTACCAGTGGTTAAATGCTTGTATATTTTTTACTTGTTATATTTAAATATAGAAGAACGTACAGCAAATATTATTTTTATTAAGAACTTGGAGTTTTAGTGACGTTTGTTATAAACAAAGTATTCCCACGACATCGGAGGACAGCTCTTTCTTCAATTATGTAAGTAACTGTGAAATAAAGGTGTATCTAAGGGCGTGACAAAGCTAAAATCTTATTAAACCACTGTCTATAAACAAAACCGTAGTCAAATAATATAGGTACACCTTCTTCTAAGTTTTTTTTTTTATTTAAGTTCTTATAAGTTGTTTGTTTTTGCTACTTTTACCTATAACCCACTGATAAACTAATCTAAAATATATATTAATATCACATTAAACCTATCATTTTATTTATTTATTTTTCAAAATACCAGGTTTGGTTAAAACGTAAACGTACTCTGATTATACACTGTAATATGTTATTACGATATTCAAGCGAACAATTTATTTAGCTTGTGTAGTTGTTTTGCTTAAAAGTTTGTGTTATTTAAAAACAAAAATTTTATTTTAAGATTTTGGAAAATGTTTTTCCCTGTTTTATAATCACCCCACTCGACTGTTTTTGGGATGGGGCAAAACTATTGGGGCCCGAATCCTCTCTGCCCTTTGATGTGTAAGTATTTTTAAATTTATTTAAAAAAAAAAAAAAAAAATTTTTAAAATCAAAAATTTATTATTTTTTATTTTTTAGTTGTTCTAATATTATTATTTTTTTAAAGATCGGGTCAAAATATAGCATGGACATCACTTAACCCCTTGCTTTTAATTGATGACCTCATAGCCTCAGTGAACCCACAATCAAAAAATTTAAAAAGCGAATTATTTTATTATCGAAATTTGATGGTTGAGGTAAGAAAATAAAAAAAACAAAAAAATCTAATTTTTTTTGTAAAATTTTTTTAAAACTTTTTTTATAAATATTGAAAATTTTTAATTTTTTAACTGAAAAATAAATTGATTTATTAAATAAGGTTGGTTTTTATGTTTGTATAACAGGCTGGTATAACATCTGGATATACAGAGAAATGGTGTTTAGATCCTTACGACCCCGAGTGTCCACCTACAGCGCCCAACTATGACTCTAAACAGGTATTTCATTCAAAAGTTTTTTTTTAAATAATATTACTTTTAATTTTAAAGTTTTAATTTTTTTTTTAAATGATAACGTAAATCTATGTATCATAAAATTTTTTTAAAGATTTATTATTTTAGGAATTTATTTTATTTATTTAAAATATTAGGTTTATTAAATAGTAATTATATTAGTCGTTGATGTAATATCTATTTTTATTAAATTTTTTTTATTTAAATAAATTTTTTTGGTTAAAAGATATATTTTAAAATCAAATATTGTAACACATTTATTAAATTATGGAATTTTATTGTACATAATTTAATATAGTCTAGAGCTATAATTGCCGATAAGTTAAAATTATAGGTCTCATATTGGCATATTTTAATTGGAAATTTAATTATTTTTTTCTTAAGTTGCCCGACGTTAATGAATTATTTGAAGCTGGGTGTGCAGGATTTGCTGATAATTTAATGAGATGGCCACTCGATCTTGTGGTGGGTGGAATACAACGTGACAGCACTGGAAATATAACAAGGTGTGATTTTTTGACTTGAAATAGGTTTTAAGATTGGTGTTCGATTCCCGGCAACTACTATTTCTATTGTTAAATTAATTTTTAGAAATTACCGATACCAAATTTTTTTTTATTGGCAGTATTTTTAAATTAATATTTGCTCTCTAAAATATGCATACGTCAAGAGACATTTGCCAACTTTTTTGCCCCACTAGTCATTGTTTATATTTAAGCGTATAAAAGAATTTAGCAAAACACAACATACTAAAAAAATATCTGAACAAATTTATTATTTGTGAAATTTTACGATATTGCGCTGAAGAAATATTATTTAAAACTGGTGTCTATAAAATTACTTTCCAAAAATAAAACTTTTTTCTGCAAAATCTTGCAATCTAATCTAAATGCATCAAGACCTTCGCGTACGTTTTTATCTGCAACAAGTTTGTTATGAAAACTAATCCGTGTTTTGAATTATTTGTTATATGTGATCCCTAAATTGTTAAACAAAATACTTCGAACCTTCAAAGAACGATGTTGTGATGTTGTTGCTATTAACGTTACAATTTACACTTAGAAGTCATTTGAGCGTTAGGTTTTTTTTGAGAAGTTTTCAATTGTTGTAACTCTAAGTACATGAAATCGTGTGTAAACGGTTTTAAAATAGACATATTGTTTTAGAAATTATTATTAAACACAAGCATTTGGCATTATGTTTAAAGTAATGGAATCGTGACCATATTTTTGTGTAACTTACATGACAACTTAAAAGTAGCATTTTTGTATTGACTTGTTGCTACAACAAAAACGTAATACGGTACGTCAGTCTACACAATTTTTGCATTAGAAGATTTTTTCAGTTGTGTTAGTCGTTATGCTTCGTTACATATTTAAAAAATATTTAATAACAACTAAAATAAAATAATAAATGTCACCAAGATATTACTTAGTCAAAATATAGTCTCATACATTTAGGAATTACTTTTAGCATAATGCTCTCGGACGGAGTGTTTTAATTTAAAGTTAATATAGTAGTAAGAGAAATACATATAAATACATATTTTTTAATTTGGCAAAACTGTTTAATTTAAAAACAATTGATTAAAAGGAGCTTGCTTGGAGTTTTTTGTTTATTGAATTTGTATTAAACAGTTTAATTTTTAGTAGTAAAATTAATTAATAAAACATTTCGAACGAACTATTTGACTTTATACAGTTTTTGCCATATCTCTTTTATAACTAACGGTAACTCATTTTTGAAGTCTGTAAACTACAATTTTAGTAAATTAAATTTTTGGTTTACTTTAGAGCGCAAGGTTTGCAAACCCTACTTCAGCTTATGGGAAAGGAAAACATGTACGAGTATCACAAAACAATTAAAACTGATCCGGGGTGGAGTTTGGAAAGAGCGGGCGAAATTTTAGCTGAATGGCAAAGAAAATACGTCAAGGTGATAATGAATTATTAATTACTAATAAATCTATCATTTTTTTTAGTAAAAAGGATTATTTTTAATTGTTGTTTTAGAGAAGTACATGTTAAATTTACTTGAACACCAAAATAACTTAAAAACTAAAAATTTCTTGGGTTGTTATTTTTTTTGTTAAATTTACACCAAAAACCGAAACTATTAAACACTAAATGTTTTTTTTAGGAAATTTACATGGTTAACACAACAAACAACTCTCCAGCGAACAAATCAGACGAACTTTTTGCATTTAGTTCTACAACAGCTTCCGATATTTTAAACGAATTTTCCAATATAAGTTACATTCGCGTCATAGGCGGTTACGTTTTAATGGTAGGTGACTTAAATTTTTTTTATTTAGCTTTTATGAAACTTTTAATAAATATTAGTAAGTACTATATTGGAGATATTTTTTTACCTAATTGATAAAGTTGGTGTCACTAAACACAAAAATGGTTTTAACTTTAAATAATTTTACTTGCTCTTTAAGTAACATAATTTTGAAAAAAAATATTAATTTAACTAAAAAAAAGAAAAGGAAAGAAAGTACTAGTTTGTTTACACTCACTACGCTAACTTAGTACTTTCTACGTCACACGAAAAAATATGGTAACCTGGTTTTTGTGTGTTCATTATTTTCAATATTTTTTTCAAAATTAAACTGTAAGTACCACAGACATTTTTAAGAGGTTCTAAAGGCATTTTTTGATTCAGTATCGACCAAACTAACGTGCTATATACACCACTTTCTAAATTGCAAAATATTCTAATATAGCACTTTTACAAAAAATTGTTTTTTTACAGATTGGTTATGCGTGTATTTCTCTTATGCGAAAACGTGCTTCCCGTTCTCAGGGTGCAGTGGGGGTGTTGGGTGTTCTGTTGGTGGCTTTATCAGTGGCTGCTGGACTTGGAATTGCTTCTGTTGTAGGAATAAGTTTTAACGCCGCTTCTACTCAGGTTTATTTTTTAATTTTGTATTGTTAATCTTTCATCGCCTGAATAGACAAGTTTAGAATATGTAAAATGCCTTTAATGTGGTTTATTTTATAAAGTTCTATTTTAAAATGCTGATAATTTACAAATTTAGTAAACTGCTAAAATTTTATCTAAACGACTTTTCTTATTAACTTAATATGATAAAACGTTATCAAATAATTTCTAGAATTTATTTTTTCAATGTTTTAAATATAATTTTTTTTCTATATTTAATATTAACAAACTTAACACAAATTTAGGTTCTTCCATTCTTAATGTTAGGGTTAGGAGTGGACGACATGTTTTTAATGGCTCATCATTTCGGTGAAATTGCCATTCTTACTTACATACCATTTGAGGTAACGTTTTATTTTTATATTTCTACTAGTCGAACGCTTAATAAATTCGAATTTTAAAATGAAAATTTTTTTTTTGGTTAAAAAAAAAATTATTTTATTTTTTTGAAACAGGAACGAACTGGGGAATGTTTAAAGAGAGTTGGTGTGAGTGTTATTCTGACGTCATCAGCTATTTTATCTGGATTTTTATTTTCTCTCATTATTCCCATGCCCGCTTTACGTGCATTTGGATTACAGGTAATTTTCTTACAATAATTCTTACGATCTTTTTTTTGTATATATCTTTATCCTCGACGTGGGAAGGTCGAATGTGCGACCTAAACATAGAATAACATCAGTTACTCCAACTCGAGTTGACTTTAGCAGTGAAGGTTATTATAGATTATAAATCCCCAATAATTAAACTGCTGATCAAGTGCTGGCCTGGCAGTGGGTCATATCTTTTATAGCGCCTCACTCAAGGGCGCTGCAGCATGAGAGCAGTGGGGATTGAACCCATGATCCCACGTGATGTAGCTCAAATATCTTAAACATAATTAAACCGTAAAAGTATAGGCACAAGTTTATTTATAACTAGGTTAGCTTTATTTATAATGTAAATTTTGAATAAAGGTTCTAAGGAATTTATAGTAGAACACATAACATTTTATATTTTTATATTTTGTGTTTATTTATTAGAAATTTAAAAAAATATATATAAATAGCCTTCAATGTTAGTTTAGTTTTGACACTTGTGTGTGTTGCTTAATTGGACCCCATTTATCATACTAATATTTAACTCTATTAACTAAAATATAAGATTTCCTATTCCGTGCTTCAAATTCGATTTAAAAATATCAACTTTTCGCAATCTACTCGGCTTAAACTATCGCGTATCCTCTGATGCAATAACCCTTTACTCGTGCGATGGTAATCAATTAGGCTTATTTTAAATCCGGCATTTGATATTTCGAACATCAAAGGGTTACACTTTTGTTATTTGTTTTTAAAACGCGTTGATTTGTTCGGTACGTTGACAGATCGCTATAAGTTGAAAGCAAACAACGAAAAAGTCTTCTAAACTCAAAGTGTGAATATTTCAAAGGGTTTCGGGTAAGAATTTGTGAACTTTGCCGTTGAACCGGGCTGAAAAATATGTCTATTATAAACCAATGATAATACCCAAGACCGCTAATCTTATTTTTGAACTTAAAAAGAGGTTTTAGAAATAATTTATGACAGTCGTTGATTGAATTAAATAATTTTAAGCATAAAATGTTTTGTTTATTACAATAGAATTTCTAAATGTAAGATATCATTTGAACTTAAGCCCGAACGGAAAAAAACAAGTAAAATATGGCACCAAAGTTTTAGTTTGTTTAACGCTTTGTTCTGATATACATTTTTGTTTTGCAATGACGCGGTAAAAAATGGAATACATTGACATTTGGTGAACCCATGTCCACGCTTCACAAAAAATAATCATGATATTCTATGCTTCAATTGGATTATACTTGGATTAAACTAAACCCATTGGATATTTAAAGAATGCATCAAATTTTTTTTTTCAATTTTTTTAGTTTTTTTTTAACCCATTCGAAACTGATAAGAAAAAATTCAAAAAATGTCTTGGATGTAACTTATTAGTTATTATAGATTAATATAATACAACTTTACACAAATACCTACTTTTATATCTTAGTAACAGCGTACAGTTTATTCTATTTTTTAAGTGTTTTAAAATTCCGACTTAATTTATTTGTGGTTTTGCATATATTTTCAAGATAAGTTTAAGTAACTTAACTACATTAACAGCCAACCAAGCTTACTGCCTCATTTCTTCTAATTATTTTAACTTTATTTATCAACATCTCACATTCAGCGCATGTAATGGTGTTTTTACTTCGCGAAACAAAAACAGCAAAAATCACGAATTTGTTTGTTTTTTCGTTCAAAGATGACGCAATGTTATCCAAAAACCAAAAAAAAACGCAGCGAGCAAGTGTGATTAGTTACCAAATCTTTAAATTCAAGGCATTAACTTTTTCTAATCGGGCGAGAGTCAGTTTTTTGACGGATGGTTTTAGGTAAACAGCTCGGAATTTCGAATAGCAATCTTTCTAAGCCTGGTCTTTGATTGAGTCTGGGCAATTATTTGTTGAATTTAAAGCCCGGGATCGCGCTGTGTGGCCGGGATTTATGGTTTTTTGTTTATTGTGTGGTTTGGGCTTCGAAAATAACTCCCGAGTTAGAATTCAACTTGACTGAGGTGGTTATAATGGTTCAAAGTTAGAACTAATCGGATTTCTTTCGGACAGAAAAGATTAAACCGTTAAACTTTGTGGGTTTTGTGTTTTTTTGCTTACCAACACATATTTCGTTTGCACTGACAGAAAGTTCTCATACTATCCTATTACTTAACCTCAAAGTTATGTAATAAAATGGGTTTATAAACTCATTTAATCTTCTTTAAAATATGTGCATACGTTATTTATTGGGTAGTACTAAGACTTCAATTCCAACTGCTAGGTTTAAAAATGCCAAAATAAAAAAAGCTAATAGTCGAAATTTATTAAAACTTGCCTTATTTAGTTGATAGGTCATCAAGTTTTTTTGGGAGTTTAAGTTTGTGTTATTTTTTATCCAGGCAGCAATAGTGACCGTGTTTAACCTGATCGGCGTGCTCGTCATCTTTCCAGCCATACTCAGCATCGACCTCAAGCGGCGAAAAAACAACAAACTCGATATTCTGTGCTGTTTTGACAGGTTTTTCAATTTGCTATGATCTACTTAATCAGCAATCAAATTTTTTTTTAAACTTTTTAAAATAAGTATATAAATAAAATTGTTAAATATTAATAATTAAATCATTATTGTTGCAGCTCGACGGTAAATGACGTCATCGACATTACGTCAGAGTCGCAAAACAATCGTCAATGCGCGCGACATTTCCACGTGGTTCACCACCCGACGGCGTTGCCAGGCAACCGAATAGAAGAAGGAAATACTGAAGCAACTATTACTATGCATCATACGATTCAGGTTTTTATGAAATTTATTTCAGGAAATTAGTTTGCTAAAAATATTTTGTTTTTTGAATTGAATCTAATCGAAATTAAATTTTGAATGGAGTTTTAAAATGTTGTATGGACTTCTCTGTATTTATAATTTAATCATAAAAAGCGCTATAGTATTTTTTACTTAGTTACTGTTATTAAACATAACAAATTTTATAACCAATGTTTTTATTTTGCTTCTTTAAAAAAAATTTTTTTTTTTTAATTTTTTTTTTTAAGTTTAAATATTTGTTTTACTTAAGGCTTACTCGAACAAATCCTACACCACCGTTCTTGGCCCCACCGCCCAATCGAACCCCGGTAGTTCCCCAAGTTCGGGGTATCAGACCCCACGGACCCCACCCCCGGAATATTCAACCCGCGACAGAACTGTCACCCCAAGTCGACCTCGGGTAGCTTTTGTAAACCAGTCGGGAATAAGTGACGGAAGTCCCGCTTCGAGGGGAAATATCGTCCATGTAAGTGTTGTGCTTATTTCAGTTAAATGTTAAGTTTAAAAAAGTCAGTTCATTAAATTAATATTTTGATGCCTTTTGATTATTATCATTATTTTTTTGTATATATCTTTATCCTCGATATTGGAAGGTCGAATGCGCGAACTAAACATAGAGCAACATCAGTTACTCCGACCTAGTCTCGAGTCTCCAGTGGCAGTTTGGTATATTATATAGATTATAACTGCCCGATATCTATGCTGCTGATTAAGTGCTGGCTCGGCAGGAGTTCGTACCGTTTAAAGAGTTAAGGGCGCTACTGCATAAGAGCAGTGGGGATTGAACCCACGACCTCATGGTGGTGTAGTGAGCGTTCTTAGCACTACACCACGCTACCAGTGAATTTCGGTCCCTTGTTGTTAAAATAGTTTATATACTTTAAATTGTAATTTTTAGTTGCAAAAATTTGTATTTCTTTTAGACGAACCCTGTACCGCTATCTAGCGGCCGTAAAAATCGCCGAAGTAATCCACCTACAAACCTTTCAACCCCTATGGAAAGTGTTCGGAGTTCGACTAACAGTCTGGTGCCCCACCGTCGTAAAAAGAAGGGGTTTACATGGTTACCCAATAGGGGTAAAAGATCGGGGTCTCGTTACGCATGGTGCGCTAAGTTGCCATCTATGACTATAAGCCAGCTGGGTGAACGTTATTTTGCCCCCTTTTTGCTTCGAACCCCAGTCCGGGTAAGATTTTTTCTTAAGTTGTTTTTTGGTATAAAGCCCACTTTTTTAGTAATACAAAATAAAATTTAAATTTCAGGTTGTTGTTCTTATCTTCTTTGCCCTCTTACTCGGAGCTTCAATTTATGGAACCACTCAAGTTCGGGACGGTCTCGACCTTGGTGACGTGTTACCACGTGGCACAAGAGAACATAAAGCTATTGTAGCCCAAACCACCTACTTTTCCTTTTACAATATGTACATCATTACTAAGCGTAAGTAGTGACGTCATTTCAACGTTGTGTTTTTCTGTCGTAATGTCGGACTAATTTTTCTTTTTTTTCGGCAGAATTTGATTACGCAACGAACCAGCAAAACCTATTAAATCTTCACTACCGAGTTGGTAATTTCAGTTACGTCATCAGACAAAATGATGGCACAGTTCAACAATTTTGGCTTCAATATTTTCGTGAATGGTTAAATCGTAAGTTAAGAGAGTTTATATTATCGTTTTTAAAACAGAAATCGAAATCATTTGTTATGCGAATTTACTATTATATCAAAACTGTTATAAAAATATATATATACAATAAAGCTAAGTGGACGATATATATACATCCATTTGGCAAATTATCATTGGCAAAAAACTTGCTAATTGCGATCATTTTACGATATAATGCAGTCTGTAGGGCAGGCAATCAACTAGTTGTTATTAATTCTGTATACATTGTACCATTTAAAATAGGAACTCTAAAATAAATATTATGTTAAAATGACAAAATTTAATTTTTAAAAATTAAAAAATATCAATTTTTTGGGTGACTTTTTAGTTAAAATGTTGTATATAAACCTTATCATTTTGTTTTATTAGGTTTACAAGACGAATTCGACAGAGATTGGGCACTGGGAAACGTAAACGCAATCACGTGGACTCCCCAAGCGAGTGATAATACAGTTCTTGCTTTCAAACTTCTTCTGCAAACTGGCAGAAAGGAAAGACCGACTGATTCCGGCAGAATAGGGTGCACGTCGTACATAACCAACTGCACAAAGGTGATTTTACCCAAAATTTCTTTAAAATTAAATTAAACTGCAGCAATTAAAACTAAAGTGGTTGATTTTAAAAGGTTAAATTTTTTTTATTTTATACTTAGAATTTTTTTAAATTGTTTTTAAAATTTTTTTAAAAATGTCAATTTTTTTCAAGGTGAACCTGGTTCGTTTGGTCTCCCCCGAGGGTATAGTCCGAGAAGATGGGTTCTACAATTATCTATCAGCCTGGGTTTCCGCTGACCCCCTATCCTACGCCGCGTCACAGGCCCAGATAGTACCCGCACCCACACCGTGGCCCCATGTAAGGGGTGAAATGAACTTGGAAATTCCGAGGTCGTCGTCCATACGTTATGCACAAATGCCTTATTATTTAAACAGTAAGTTTCAGTAACTTAATGTGTTATGTTACAGAGTTTTGCAATTTTGTAGGTGATGTATATAGCACATTAGTATGGTTGACACTGAATTACCAAATGGCTTTAGAACCTCTAAAAAATGTCTGTGGTACTTACAACTTAATTTTCAAAAATACTGGAAAATGATTAACATAAAAAACCAGGATAACATATTTTTTGTGTGACGTAGAAAGTACTAAGTTAGCGTAGTGAATGTATACACGCTAGTACTTTCAACATCATCACAAACAGGGCTTCCCTTTTCTTTTTTTTAATTAGTTTTATTTTTTTTAAGTTGTATAACTAACTTAAAGGTAGGTGAAATTATTTAAAGTTAAAATTATTTTTGTGTTCAGTGACACCAACTTTATCAATTTTTGAGTATAAAAGTAGCGCTAATATATGACTTTAACAGCGCAAATTTTCAAATTTTTTGATATTATTTTCTAGTATAGTTTACATCATTAAAATTTAACTTGAAAGAATATGCCTTTTAGTGCTTTGTTCTAATTTCAAGTTATTTTTAATAATTTTGACTTTTTAGAATATTTTAATTGCAATATTAGTTTTAGGGCTCAGCATTATTTAAATATCGTTAGTACCTTAATTAAGGATCAAACTTAGGGCCCATGACTGATATATTGTCATATGCTAAACTTTAGTTTGATTAAATATTCAGACTTTATGTAAAGTATTTTAAAGTCCTGTATTGGCAATTTTTTTAAATTAAAATTGATAAAGTTGGTGCATTGAGCACAAAAATGGTTTTTAAAGTTGGTGTTATTGAGCACAAAAATGGTTTTGAAAAGAAATGCCTTGTTTGTGATGAAGTAGAAAGTATTAACTTGTATACATTCACTAAGCTAACTTAGTACTTTCCACCTCACACGAAAAATATGGTAACCTGGTTTTTGGTGTTCATTACTTTTAATATTTTTTGAAAGTTAAATTGTAAGTACCTCAGACATTGTTTAGAGGTTCTAAAGGCATTTTATGATTCAATGTCAACCATACTAACGTGCTATATACAACACTTACATAATTCCAAAACTCTCTAATATAGCACTTTAATATTTTTTAGATTTTATGTTAACTTTAAAAACGAAAAATAAATTAAACAATATTTTAGACCTCCGAGAAAACGACGATTTCGTCACTGTTATTCGTCACGTGCGTAACATTTGCGAAACTACCGCGGAGACAACAGACGTCGATTCCTACCCGAGTGGATATCCTTTTATTTTTTGGCAACAATATATCGACCTCAGATTTTGGTTGTTCATTGCACTTGGCTGCGTTATTGCCGCCGTCTTTCTCGTTCTGTCGTTGGTGTTATTAAACGTTTGGGCTTCAGCAATTATGGTACGTGGCGTTTTAAACAGCAGTTTACACCAACAGATTAAAGCCTTTCTTATGGCTTGGTCAAACTTGATAATTTTTTATGCGTTTTTAAATTCATAATTTTCTTTAAAATATAATGTAATATATATTTTAGTAAAAGTCTAACATTTTATAATATTTTCACACTGGTCAAGTTTTTATCTTATAATATCATCTATTTTTTATACCACATTATTTCATTAGTCAATTTAAATATTTTAGGCGGTGTTTCTTGCCATGATTGCAACCGAATTATTTGGTTTCATGGGAGCGAGTGGTGTTAAATTGAGTGCAGTGCCGGCTGTTATATTGGTTGCAGCCATTGGAATCGGAGTAGAGTTTACAGTTCATATTACATTCGCCTATCTAACATCTTGTGGGACTAGGTATGTTATAAAGTTAATATTTTTCTGATATTTTTTGTATACGCCTTGTCCAAATAGGCATTTTTTTCTAACACTAAAATTTTAAAAACAACTTTCTGCCGAAATTAAGATTAACATTTTTTTTAAATTAAAGGGCCTTTTTCAGAAAAAGGTTAGAGTAAGCAAAAGGCTTAATAAAAATGTGAGATTAAAAATGGCGTAAAATGGCGTTTTTTGGCATATGACAGTAATTCGTTTACTTATTTTTTGTTTTTGTTAGTTATTTTCTACTAGTTCAATAGTTACTTTGAAATTTAAACAATTTTTTCTTTTTAAAACACACAAGTACAAAATTATTCGCATCAGGCCCTTTTTAAAATTTAGTAATAATTTATTATTTAATTTTTTAATGAAGGTTTGTTGGTATAAGAGTAGATAAAACAAAGTCCAGGTGTGAAAAATTACTGCTAAAATAATAACCATATCTATTACAAACTTGTTTTTACAACACTTAAACCAATTTGTTCTTAAAACCTTTGTAAAAACATTAACTTTATCATAGTTAAATAAAAAAGGTTATATATTTTAAATTAGATAATTTGCCAAGATAGATTTTGTTAATATGATGTTTGTGCAGAGGTTGTCGCCTAATTTAAGTAACGAGCATTAACTTCTCAAGTTAAACGCTGTAACCTAATTTGTTAGAGTTTTTCAAATACAGCCTACCTAATTAAAAATACTTTAAAAGTAAAAAAAAGTCTTATAAAATATGGCTAAACTTTGCTTTTTATGCTAAGTTTGTTTTCTGCAAAAAAAATTTAAAAAAAGTACAACAAACGGCTCAGAAATGGCAAAATAAGAATAAGTTTCTATGTCTGCCAGCGTATGAACTTACGACGATGACGTTTTGCGTCACATGACGCGCGAGCGTAAGGACTTTCCCTATTTACAATATTTTAACTGCAAATCCCGATATCCCAAAAACTACTTGATCAATTTTAAAAATAATGGTATCCTCGTGCAAGTTGGAAAAATTTCAACATAATTAAAAAAGAAACTCTGCGGCCACATCATCTTGTTATGTAAAACATTTTTTACGCTTATAGTTTGCTAAATTTGAAACTTTGTTTTTTTTTTAGAAATCTTAATATTTTATTTATATAAAAAAACATATTTACATATTTGTAGAAAAGAACGTGTACAACATAGTATAGGGCATATGCTTGGGCCTGTATTGGACGGAGCTATATCCACTTTACTCGGAGTTGTTATGCTATCCGGATCCGAATTCGACTTTATTGTAAAGTAAGATTTTTTTATTTATATTTACAGTATCCAGAAAGATTATGTTCAAATCCGACAGCGTTGTGTAGTGGTAAGAACACTTGCTACACCACCATAAGGTCGTGGGTTCAATCCCCACTGCTCTCATGCTACGGCGCCCTTGAGTAAAGCGCTATAAACGGTATAAACTCCTGCTGAGCCACCACTTAATCAGCAGCATAACTACCATGCAATTATAGTCTATAATATCTCAAACTACTAAAGGCAACTCGAGACTGGGTCGGAGTAACAGTTGTTACTCTATGTTTAGGTCGCGCATTCGACCTTTCCATATCGAGGATAAAGATATATACAAAAAAATAAATAAATAAATAAAAATGTTGGGGTAGTTATATTTTGGAATTTATTTTTTTTTGCTTAAATATTATTAAAACAATATATAGATATTTTGATTTTATATATTCTCTTGTTTTTTTTAAAATATGTCACAATGTCATTTAAAACTTAGGTTACAAAATGTCAAGTTATTATACTTTATTATAAAACTGAAAATTATTAATAAAATAAAATAAATTTCAGATATTTTTTCCTTGTTCTTTTTGTCTTACTCGTCCTCGGTGTCTTAAATGGGTTAATCCTTCTTCCTGTGGTACTTTCTTTTATCGGCCCCCCGTCCGAAGTGGTACCGGTCGGCGGTGGGTCTCGATTGAAAACCCCCACACCCCCTTCGACCCCACCTAACGAGCTAGAGTGCGATTGTCACTTCCGCGCTAATCAGAGATCGAATATGAACTCAAATAATAATAATCGAAATTTTCATCACAATCATCATTCAAGGTTTATTTTTTTGTATTTATAACTCCATTTGATACTTAAATAATAAACTGTATTATTGTAACATACTTTATATTCAATAAAGGACAAATATTACTTTTTATTTTATATATTATTATTTTTTTAATATTAATTTTATATTTATTTTTTTTAATATAACTTGTTATGTGTTGTAGATGTGAGCATGGACATAACTTTGCGACATCACGTGACGACATTTCTCATCGACAGTGGAACTCGAACGCCAACTACCGACAAAACTTAAATTTACATCGTCGGAGTCGTGGCCTTAGGCGGACATTTTACAACCCCTCCCACTCTACGCCCCCTATTTTCGAAGAACCCCACTTTTGCAACGACGGGGATTACCCCAATTATTCTGTTAATCGAGGCGGGTCACAACCCCGGGAGAGTCACCCGTTTTCGGTTCCTTCTTCTTATCACGAAGAAACAAGAGAAAGGGGGAGAGAACGAGAAGAAGAAGGCGAGGTGTACATGCAACCAGGTTTTGTCGTTTACTCGGCTCACCGAGAAAGCTCGCAACAACCACCACCGGGGTCGCTGCGGAGGCCAGACAATCACTGTGAAGTAAGAAAAAAAAACTTTTACATAAATGTTTTAAAAATGCTAAGAATAATAATTTAAAAGCTAAATTATTACTTCTAAATATTAAAAAAACAATTATTTTTACTATTTATTTTTTAGAACGATTTTTCTTATGCTAGAAACGTGGGAAGGTCGAGATACAACGATAACGTCAGTCAGGAACCCATAGCAACCGTGACGTCATCAGTTACTCTAAAACTCCATTCGACAGGAAGACAGGTGTGGCTTAAGAAATTATTAAAAAAATAAAACTATTCTTAATTATTTTTTTTTATTTTGTTGTATTAATTTTTCTTAGAAAATGGTCGCATTTGTTGATCAGCAACCTTCTACGTCATCAATGACGTCATCAAGTAGAAGATTCGACATCTCAGCATTAAATGATCATGACGTCAGCAGTGACGTCACTTACGAAAAGCCGCCCTTGTAGTTGGCGATTTCTTTTTCATTGTACTTTATATTATTTCAGCCATTCAACATTCTCTTTCGAAAATTTGTAAAAAAAATTTACGATCTTTTTAAAATCATTTTTCAACGTTGTAATTTATTTATTCTCTCGCGTAAACATCTACATCAAAGCCACACTTATTTCTGTAATCGAACTCTTTAAAGTTTCAAACTCTTTTTTTCGCTTAGTTTTTAAGCCGAGTTTTTGCGTCTGCGCTGTTAAAGGGTTTGACTTTCGTCATTTTACTTTTTGATTTCTTCAATGCAAGTAGATTGTATTATAAGGCAAGGTGTAGTGGTGACAAAATGCTACAGAAAGGTTTAAATCATTAATATTGCAACAATTTGTCGATTTCAAAAATATTTTCAGTTTGTAAATTATAAACCAGACTTTTACTTTTTTAAATGGTGTTTACATGTTATCCATACCAATCATATCTAATACATTGTTAATCATATATTTAATTACATAAAAATCATATTATTAGATAACTTGGCCAAATTTTAATTGGTTTACCTAATTTGAAAATCATATCGTTTCTTGTAGGGTTAAACTGCCTATGAGACGCTTTTTTATATTTTGCCGAATAATTTAAATACAAAAAGTTTTTTTTTTGTTTTTGAATTGATGATTTAATTTATGTTGTTTTTTTTGCCAAACCATTTTAGACCAAAACTAATATTTTGTAAGAAAAAATATTTTTTGAGATTTTTTATTTTTATTGGTAAGATATCTTGCAAATAACATCTTGTTTTATTTTATTTATTTTTATTTTGCCATTGACTATATACATTTGCAGTACAGTTCTTCAGTTTTTTTTTGTTGTTGTTGTTGTATTTCTCACATTTTTATTGTTGTTGTCAGATTTTTGTGTTTGTGTAAAATATACCTCATTGATGAAGAAACTTTTTTAAGGAAAAAAAGTTTTCGGAAAAATATAAATATTCATAAAAAAATCGGTTTGATATAATATGGAAAAAAAGAATAAAAATTTGTTAGACGGTTGCTTTTTTAACTTTATCATAATATAATTATTGAATCTACGGAAGGAAGTGTCCGATTTCATGCATTTAAATACTTTAATAGTATTTTGCTTAATCGTTGTCTGAAAGGTTATCATTTCTAAAAAAAAGGTAAAATAAGTGGTAAAAATAAAAAATTGTTTTGAATTATTTGTTAAATTAGCGTTATTTTTTAAACCGGCAGCGTGGTGTAGTGGTTAGAACACCCTTAAGACTATAAGGTCTTTGGATCAATCCCTTATGCTCTCATGCTGTAGCGCCCCAGAGAAGGCCGCTATAAACGGTACGAACTCCTGGTGAGCCAGCACCTAATCAACAACCTAATTTTCGAGCTAATATAATCTATAATATCCCAAACTGCCAAAGTCAATACGAGACTGGGTCTGGGTAACTGATATTACTCTATGTTTAGATCGCGTATTCGACCTTCCCACATCGAGGATAAAGATATGTACAAAAAAAAGAAAAAAAATGTACTTAATGTATTTTATTATAAATAAAAATAAGCCGTCTAAGATTTAGGCATAAAACGATGCTATTCGTCGCCGGGCATTTATGCCTTAGCTTCCGCCCGTTGTTAAGCTTCTTCTATATGGGATATTGATTCTTATATGCTTTGACTATAAGCACGTTTGTTCAGGGGATTATTGATTCAAATCCGGCATTGAATAAGGATAATCTATGTTTAATTAGAAATCAAACGCTAATCGGTTAAACCGTTTATTGTATATTGAATTAGATTATTGAATTTTATTTTATTTTTTGTTTATTTTTTTGTTTTATAAGGAAGATAGCAGGAAGTATTAACTACGCTTTAAGTTTTATTTTTAATAAATTATTTTAAGGTTTGCAAGCTAATAAAATTAACTATTTTTTTTCAAAATGCAGTTTCCTCGTTATTGACATAAATGTTTTAAATTTAGCACAAAATGGCTTTACCTGATGGTCTGTTATATCATTTTTTTAAATCGATTGGTTTTAATAAAATTGAGTTTATGGGTTTGTAGCTTATGTATATTTGTTTTTCAGCCTGGAAATCGTTATTAAATCTATAAAAATATTTGAATATATTGACAATTTCCGAAGCATTGTTACTACACTAAACAAGTGCATTTGCTTATACATATCAGTATTTAATCAATCTATGTTTTAAAAAGATTGCTTAACTAGGGAATAAATATTAATTATATTGCATCTGATAATTGCGAATAAACGTAGTGGTATTACATCACCGATTGAATTTCGTTTATTTTCACTCATGAATTAAACATTACTGCATGAAGCGATTTCGAATACATGACAATGTTAGGTGTGTATGTCTAACGTAGAACAATGATGTTAAGCGATCGTAGTGCGTATTCCAAGTCATTTCCTGTTCGTCAGTTCGTATAACACTGTGCGTATTTTGATTTTACATGTATATGCGTTACAGCAGTACTATAGGCCGGCCCCTGCAGCTTGCGTAAAACAACATGTGAGCGCTATCAATCTAGTACTTCCTTTTCGGCTAACTTCCTCTCTTTTTTCCTTCTCTCCTCGACATTTATTCTCTTTTACTGCAACTTGTAAACCACAGAATTCGTTCAGCTTAGTAGATAGACCCATATGGAAGCTAGGTTTATTTTAAGTAAATTGACAAGAATGTTTTACACAGCAGCTCATTTTAAATTGATACTTCAACATTAAAAAAATCTAGTTTTGTTGGTGTTTATTTTAATCAAAAATCATGGTATATAAAGTTATATAGCTAAGAAAATAGTGATTACTTTGGGCTGGTCTATTCTAACAGCAAAGACTAAACATACAAGCTAAAAATAACAAAACATAAACACCAAAGGATGCGATTTTTCTTTATCTTGTTATATTAGACACCTAATATATAGGTCTATAAAAATGAGTAATTATTGCATTTTACAGATGGTATTTTACCTAGATTAAAGTAAATAGAATCGTGTTTTTTGTTAATTTAAAATTTAAATTACACAAACATGTCATCTGGCCAACAAGAAGAACATTTGAGCGAATCTGAAGGTACTTACCCTAAAATTGTCGTTTAAATAAATTTATTTCAAAGTTTTATCTATCAAGATTTTAAGTCGTCTCTATTTTTGTAATGCTATATATAATTTTTTTTTATATTTATACATATTACTTCCTTGTATTAACTTCCACAGCTTAATTCATATAATTCTGTTGGTTAAACTAAAAGTGTTGCTATGGGTTAATTGAAATTTCATTTGTGTGTAATTGTAAAATATATCAATACCTGTCGTGATTTAGGTAGTGTTAAAACCAGATAATTTTTATTGCATTTAAAAAACTACAGTTATAACTTTTAACATTATTTAACAAAAATTATGCGATGCTGTAATAATATAGTTATAGTTGATATTTTTTGACATACTTTTTTGCTAGCATTCGTAATGACCCTTTCACCTTGTCATTTCGTTCTATGTTCGGCGAATGTTTCTCATTAATTATTTATACCCAATGTAAATGCCTCAACGCATAGTTAAAAAATAAAATGTATTGGATTTGCATTAGTGTGTAGTAGTATTGTGTGTTTATTCCTTTGTTAAAATTATGCGCACAGGCTTAAATTATTTGTATCGATTTTGTCTTTTTTAAGTAATTGTGTTATACTAACACATACGGTGCGTATTTTAGACATAAATATACGTTTCTTAATTTTAGTTCTACTCTAATTTTTATAACAGAATGTAAAAAAGTAATTTGATTTAAACGGTTCTAAACATTTTAAATTAAGGTTTTTGTGCACAGACCAAAATATCTTTTGTGTAGTTCTTTTAATAATAAATTATTAAACTGTTAAGAAATGCATATTGCGAATAAAATATTATTTTAATATTTTTAGGATTAGGGGCAGAAGATAACCTGGATACAAATTATGATTTCCTTATCAAATTTTTGCTCTTGGGCGACTCGGGTGTCGGAAAGACGTGTTTTTTACATAGGTATACCGTCGATGAATTTAAGTCCAAGTTCATAGCTACAGTCGGAGTCGATTTTCGACTTAAAAAACTGGTAAAAAAATACGTTTAATCCGTTAGTAAAACCATTTCTGTATAGATTATAAAAATAGAGAAACGCAGTTTATTGAAAATTTTTAATTTATCATGTCATTTCAATTCATTATAATTAATTATTTTATTCTTGTAATGAAATCCGATAGTTTAACTTATTTCTATTCTCATTTGAAATGCAACAGTGTGAATTTTATCGTAATAGTTTATAGGAAAAATTTTTTTTTTTGAAAATACTAAATCACTAATCAAGTTGGACTTTCTATTATTTTTTATTATATTTATTTAAGGTATATGAGTTCACGGAGGAGGACGAGGAAGACTCAAAGAAAAAAATCCACCTCCAACTTTGGGACACCGCTGGCCAAGAGAGGTAAAAATTTTATTCTAATAAAAATATTAATATTTTAAAAACGTTTTAAATTCATTTGTACAAGTATGTTATAGTGTTGCACATTTATTATTATTTATGACGTAATATTTTTATTACGTAGGTATAGAAGTTTAACAAAGGCGTTTTTCCGTGATGCGATGGGCTTTTTGTTACTTTTTGATCTTACTTGTGAATCAAGCTTTAAAGCCGTTCGGGAATGGCTAAGTAAAAAAATTGTTTTTAGTAAAAACAAATTATAAATTTCGGTACTGTGGTGAACCGGTCATGGCGGCGGACTACGAGCCAAAAGGTTTCGGGTTTGACCCGCACCGATGCCACACTATTTGCTCTTGAGGCCGGCGTTCACGGATAGGTTAAACACGTCTCACCAAACCTTTGCCCGATAAAAATATTAAAAAAAAATCCTTAAAGCAATATGGGAAAAAAAATGAAAAAGATAAATAAAAAAACTATAATATTTTTGTTTATTAAATTCTTAATATATATTTTGTTAGTGAGTTTTATAACATTTATTATCAATTTTTCTACCTGCATAAGTGTTATCTACAATTAATATAGCGTTACAAATTTATTTAAAACAATTTATTAATTTAGTTGAAATAAAAGAACAAGCTTACTGTGAACAACCTGATATTATATTGATTGGAAATAAAGTGGATTTAAAAGAAAGAGTTGTATCTACAGAGCATGCCCAAGAATTGGCAGACAGCGCAGGGTAGGCACTTGGTTATTTAAGTAATAACTTTTATTTCAATTTTAGCACAATGACTGGCTAATGAAACTCTATTAAAATGGTTTATTAAAACCGTATTAAGAGTATTGAAGTCGTATACGCACTGAAGGCAAAAAATGTAAACTGGGTTAAAATCATGAATGTTAAATAAATCACAATAATGAACTTAAAAAATGACTTCTATTTCTAAAGCTAAATTGTTTTTTTTTACGCAGAATACCGTACATCGAAACCAGCGCCGCAACGGGAGAAAATGTACAAGAAGCGATGAACATCCTTCTCGACCTTGTCATGAAACGAATGCGGGATTATGTCACTAACATGGAGTTGAATCCTATTGCTGAGTCGGTTGGGCGCTCCACGACACCATCTAGCGAACAAAAAACTTTGGAAGATAAGCCAAAAAAAGAAAGTTCATGTTTTTGTTGGTAACAAGTATTTAACCAAAGACTGTTTTAGACTTGACAGTGCAATAATATTTTATTGAAATTTTTTAGAAATGTTTATATGTTATTTTAGCTATAAAATGCACAATATTATTTTATATTATTACTGCAAAACTCAGACTAACAATCACAATTCAGTACAAAAAAAAATTCTAAGATTACATATTTTATTTAAAATTATTTGTCTAAATTTCTAATAAAGATTTTGTTTTTTAGACTATTTTACACTAATGCAATATGTTTTTGCCATACGAGATAACTTTATCCACATTTTTTTCTTTTATGTTTTCAATTGTTTGTTTAACCATTTAAATACTTGAACTAGTAAAATTATTTCAAATTTTGGCTTTATTATACATTATGCGACCAATAAAAAAGTGGAATTTGGTATAGTAAATATAAAAACACTATAAGTGTGATTAAAAATGTATGTATAGTCGAATGTTTGTGTTTAAAATTATATTTTGTCAAAATTTAACTTAGTTTTGAAAGTATAGAATAATGTATGTTATTGATTGTTTTATTTGTCTTGTTGATATTTTTATTTACTATTAAAGTAAATGTAACTTTTATTGCAATCTTATTCGTTATCTGATACTTTTATAAAACTTTTACTTTTTATTTCGTTAAAATTTATCAGGTAAATGTGATTTGCAGAAATCGGGATAAATAGAATTTAAAGAATCGGTAACACCTGATGGTTTATATATAAGCTAACCTATGATAGAGAGTCGTTAAAAATGATAACAAAACGAAGTGCTTCAAATGTCCAAATCTAGTTCTCGATATTTTAATTTTCTTGGTGATTTTTGTAATAGTATTTAATTAATACATTTGAAGTAACCTGGTAATTTTAATTGTTGTAAAAGCGAGAGAAACAAAAAAAGAAATACTTTAAAAAGTTAAAATATACGCGGTGCTTTATGCCCGCGGCAAGTTTGTATTTTACAACTAAAAAATTTGACAATTCTTCATGTTTTGTTCCAGTTGTTGACTAGAAAGAGACAAGTAGTTGATTAGGTTAATGATTTCGATCTGTGTTGTTCAACTATAAAAGCGTTAAACGTAGATTATTACATAAGCTAAAGATAGTATGCATTGCATAAAACCCAAATAGTAATTAGTTTAAGTTCAAAATTCAATGATTAGAAGAATATTGGTTCTGATATTCTCATTAACCTGTTTTACAACTCTTATGACTATACAACAAACTCATAAGGTAAGTTAAAATAAAGATAAAACATTTAATAATTGAGGTGTGGTATAAATCGTTTGGGCTATATTTCTTATGCAGGCTAATGTGCTTTTATAAATACTTAAGGTTACTAAGTTACACCGGCAACGTGACGTAGTAGTCAGAACACTTCATAAGGTTCTGGGTTTGATCTATAATGCTTTTATGTTGTAGCGGCTTTAACTAAGGCGCTAAACGTTATAAACTCCTAAACTGAGCCAGCACCTAATCAGCAGCTTTATTATCGGGCTATTATATTCTATAACATACCAAACTGCCAAAGGCAACTCGATACTGGGTCTGTGTAACGCTTGTTAAACTTTATGTTTAGCATTTTTTGTCTTAATCCTGCAATGACTTTGATTACGAAATATCTTTCCTGTAAACGTACCACGCTATTTATAGTACCATGTAAAATACAAGTCTATTCTGCCTGAGTTATACGGACGACTCAATCGGAGAGAAAAAGAAAATCTAGCGGTGAAACAATTAAAAACAACAACTCACAACCTACCACAAAGAAAAGAAAATAAAAACGATATAAAACAACCAACAGATTTTATGCTTTTGCCAGTTTTGTTTTACAACATGGGCCCAAACAATCTATTCAGGTGATCTTTTAAATAATTAAACAAGATTACTTTGATGATAAAGTAAACGCATTTTATTTTTAAACAATAAAAATTTTTGTTATATTTTTAGATTGTTCAAGGAGGCAATTCCAATATCAATGCAAATGAATCGAACACTGGTGGTTCCCCCGTTCCATCACCACCCTAGAATGCATAGAGATCACGAAGGTTAATAAAATTTATGACTTACAAAGATCCAGTCTCGAGTTGTTGTTTTTGACAGTTTTGGATATTATTGATTATAATTGTTAAATAACTAAGCTGCTGATTAAGTGCTGGCTCAGCAGAAGTTTATACCGTTTATAGCGCGATTAAGTGATGACTCAGCAGGAGTTTATACCGTTTATAGCTTATTTAAGGGCGCTACAGCATAAGAGCAAAGGGGATCGCCCCACAACTTTATGTTGTGTAGCAAGTGTTCTGACTACTACACCACGCTGCTGCTTAATACAAATTACTTTGGTAACCAAAACAAAGAAACGTTGTTATTTAATACAATTAGTTTTCTACAATGTTTTTATTAAAACATTATATTAATAAAACCTGTTTATTTCACACCAGAAACGAATAAAAACAAATCAGTGAAGACATTCAAAGTGGATATATTTGATCAGTCCTATAAGTCAATAATGGAAAATAACCCAAACAAAGTTATAAACTTAGATTTATTAACGCATTTACTACCAGTGGTACCAATGCAAAGGTAACTTTTTTATGTATTTTATTTATTTCTATTTAGTCTAAAGACTTCAGCAATTTAAAGCATTATTCAATATAATTGCCAAAATGTATTTGCAAATTAGTATTAGACCTAGCAAAAATTTAAAACCTTCAAAGTGCCTTACTTTGGGGCACTACAGCATGAAAGCAGTGGATATCAAACCCAGGACCTCGTGTAGTATAGTCAAGTTTCTAAACACTATACCGCGATACGAGTTTAATAAGGAACTTTTAATGAAACATTTTAACCTTATTTTTTATTAAGGTATTATTCGAAATGTGGTAAAAAGATTGATACGTTAATGACTTGTGGGTTGGTTTCCGACAAACGCGAAACTGGACTTCAGCATTTTAAATCTTTTCTTGGCCTAAGGGTTCAACGAGTTTATTCGATCGACCATTTGCGTGACGTCACAAGTGCAAAAAAACTTAAAGTGTAAGTGCAGTGGCAGGTTTTTACTATTCAAATTTCAATATGGTTTTAGTTGCTAAATTTTAAAGTCCTATATTTTTTTTTCTTAAAAATTGATAAAGTTGGTGTCACTGAACACAAAAATGGTTTTAACTTCAAATAATTTGACTTACTTTTTAAATTATACAACTTTAAAAAAATTTAATTTAGTTCGAAAAAACAAGAAGCCCTGTTTGCGATGACGTAGAAAGTACTAGTTTGTTTACACTTGCTACGCTAACTCAGTACTTTCTAGTTATACAAAAAAATGGTTACCTGGTTTTTGGTGTTCATTATTTCCAATAATAAAAAATTATAAGTACCACAGACATTTTTTAGAGGTTCTAAAGGCATTTTGTGATTCAATGTTAATCATACTAACGCGTTATATACATCACTTACAAAATTGCAAAACTTTCTAATTTAGCACCTTAATGATAACCAAACTACATTTATTAGATATTAATAAACCTCGATTACTTTACAATCTAAACTAAAAAAGGTCCTGCAAAACCCACCAACTATTTGTCAAGTAATAGTTATATGCTAACTGTTTCTTACAAAACAAACTTTTAAATTTAGAAATGTGAATAGGGCAATGGAGACGACAAAACAAGACAAATGCGTGGCTTTAGTATTCGGTAGTAGATGCTTGGGCAGTAGAAGTGAATGGTTTGATGAATGGAAAAATATTGCACATTTTTTTCAAAGACCTCAACCTATAAAAGTTTGTTATTTTTAAATTAATTTTATTTTATAGTAGCTTAAATATTGTAAACAATTATATATTGCCTTAAAAATTTTGTATATTATTTTAGATTTTATCCAATGAGTTTGTGAAGGATGTTTTTAACAACGAACCTTTCTTAGGAATTCATTGGAGATATGAGACCATAGATTGGCAAGACATGTAATTTTTTTAATTTGCACCTTTTTTATATTCGAACAATTTACAGATTTGTATACCTTTAAAACTGTATTTGTAAATAAGGTATACTCGTATGTGTGTGCCCGCGTGAAGTTAGACTCCGGTTCCCGGTTTATTATATGGCATAGGATTCAAAACGAAGATTTAGGTAAATGGGTAATATAAGCTATTTTACCTAGAACTGGATTTTAAATCTGGTACTGAATACTAAAGTCAATTTTGAATTTGGTGCTGAATAATAAACTAGATTTTGAATCTGGGGTTGAAATGAACTAGATTTTGAATTTGAGCCAAAAAAATAAACTAGATTTTTAAACTGGGGCTGAATATTGAAATCAATTTCAAATCTGGCGCTGAATGATAATCTGTACTTCAAATCTGCCGCTGAATAGAAAACTTGATTTTAAATCTGGCGCTGAATAATAAACTAGAAACTTGTGTCTAATTTCACACCGGTTATGTAGTGCAACTTATACATGGGATCTTGCAAATTGTTGGTTTAAGTAACATAACAACGAAGTCACATTTACAAACCTAATTTTTAATGTAGGTGCAAGACTTCAAGACCGGACTCTGTTCGTAAAATTAATCAACCAGTTTGTGATATTGCAAACCAAATTGTCACAAATTCAACATTTTTGTCCCAAGTAGCCACTTATATTAATAATTTCGCGGCATTGAAACGATTAAAATGGATTTATTTTGCTGCTCCGCCACAGGTAAAAGTTTATTTTTTATATATATTTTTAACCTCGAAGTATGAATGGCCAATGTGCGACCTAAACAAAGAGTAACAACCGTTACATTGACCCAGTCTCGAGTTTTATTTGACAGTTGGGGATATTATAGATAATAATTGCCAAATAATTACGCTGCTGATTAAGTATTGGCTCAACAGAAGTTCATAACGTTTATAGCGCCTTACTCAAGGGCGCTACAGCATAAGATCACTTGGAATCGAACCCAGAGTCTCATGTAGTGTAGGAAGTGTTTGAACTACTATACTACGCTGCCGATTTTACCTGTAAATATATAAAACTTTTATAATAAATTTTTCTTTTACATTAGCGTAATATGTTTTTTTATTCCTGTAAATGAATGGTGTAATGGTGGGTTTTTTTAAGCAACTTGTAAAAGCCAAGCTTAAAGTAAATAGTAAGTTATAATTGAGTCGAATCCAAAATTCTTTGGCTTTTGACCTGATGTCATTGGTAGCAAGTCACAGTACCGGACTTTTTATAATAAATACAATTTTGTAAGTTTGTAATTGGTTTTCCCTATAACAAAACCTACTTTAAAACAATATGCTTATTTATTAAAAAAAACGTTGGTGCCTAAAGCATAAAACTAAATATTTATTTTGACCCTTCAATTTTAGTTGCCGTAGTTACGATATGTTATTAAATTCAAATATTTTTTTTATTAGTTGACAGAAACTTTAGAAAAATTAAAATTAAAAGTAAAAGGGATGAAAATTATATCAGATGTGCAACAATTTGCTCGGAAAAGAAAAAATCTTGAATTTTCAGAAATTTTTGATGATAATTTTTCTTCTTCGTTTCTGGAACAGGAATTGTGTTATTGTAAGTATACTTTTAAAAGTAATTCAAACCTGTAAGATGGTAAATAAGAAAAACAATTTTTTTTTCAATCCCTTTTCTATTGTGAAAATTTTATGTTCATAGTATATATATTTTTTTCTTTATATATCTTCACCCTTGATGTGTAAAGGTAGACTTCACGACCTACACATAGGGTAACAATTGTAACCCCGACCCAGTCTCAAGTTGCCTTAAGCATTTCAGGTTATTATTGATTGTAACTGCCCAATAATTTAACTTTTGATTAAGTGCTAGCTCACCAGGAATTTATACCGTTCATAGCACCTTATTTAAGGGCGCTACTGCATGAGAGCAGTGGGGATGGAACACAAGACCTCATGTAGTGTTGCGAGTGTTTTGACTACTACACCACGCCGCCTGGCATTTTAAAAACTTATACTAAAGTGTAAAGTCTGATCATGTTTTTAAGAATCGTATCTTACAAATTACGAAATTCAACTAATTTTATTTTTTCAACATTTTTATAGTAAGTGAGTTTTTTCTTGGCAGTCCTCTCTCTTCATGGACACAGACTGTAATGCTGGATCGAGTTGTTAAAGATAACTTTAAACATTCCAGTTTACTTGACATCATTTTTAAAGGTAAACAATCATTACTAGTTTAAAACTTTACAACCATAATATTTTATATTTTGGCAAATTAAAAATGTATGTTTTTAAATTAATAATTTTATAAACTGTGTAAAAATAATTAATTAAATTTATTTCCTTGTTTATGTTAAGGTGATCCAACCTATCCAAAATTAACATGGTACTTTCCTGAAGGTTTATAATGAAGAGTTTTGTATATGTTTTTAGAAGATATTTTGCAAATAGTTTATAGGTTTTACTTAATCATTTAATATGTTTCACTGTGAATTTTTAACAATTAATATAATAAAAATTTGACTAAAAATTAGGCAAATATATTTTGTTTAATATTAATAAAGATTTACGTTGCTTTATGTAAACTAAATATCTTAACTTTAATACAACTGATAAAAGTTTTTATAAGAAGGGTATTTTATTATTGTTGTTTTTTTTGTTTAAAAAAATAAAATAACTATTTTGTGATTTTTTTTAAATTAAAATAAAATTTTTGAAAAACAAATTTACAACTTTGCAAATTTTTGCAAGTGAAAAAGCAAGCATAAAATGCTGTTTATTTTTTATGTAAGAAAGTGGATCAAAAGTTTAACAAGGTTTATAAACAAACTGCTAAACCAACATTTATTATCAGCGTTTGTGTAAATTTCTGACCACTAATATAATCAACGGTTTACAGCCCTGCAACTCATCTGTCCATTTATTTACAATTAAGTCGATTATTCATCTGCTTTCGCACCCAGGCCTTGACGAGTGATACTATTAAGGGGATCGAAGAAAAAAAATTGTGCAAAATTGGCGAAAACATAATTTGGATATAAATTTGCGAGTTTAAGATTACCGAAACTTACTTTTAAATTTTTTATCGAGAATATGGGCGAGTGAATGAAATTATTTAAAAACTAAAACAATTTCCGAACTGATTAGACTAGAATCTAAAAAGTTTTTTAAAATGTTTGCTGTTAGAAACAGCTTTGCTATAAGCATTTCTTTGCTTTTGGTCTATGTTGTTTGTTTGGCAAACGAATCAGAAGCAACTGCTAGAGATCCTCATGGTAAGATGATTTACTGTAACAACAAATTATTATTGTTTAAAAGGAATATTTAATTAAATGTAAAATTTTTAGTTAACCGAAAAATACAATTTAAACTTTTTTATATTTTTTGTGTAATTAAATAAAAATATTTTTAATTATTTATCATAAAATCTGTAGCTGGACACAAACACAAAAAGTTCGGTACTGTAGTTGGCAGGTCACGAGGTTTCAGACCAACTTCTAAACCAACGCCACACGTGGATTCTGTAAAAGTTGACGAAATGGTAAAATTTCAAAAAAAGTGATCAAACATTTTGAATATACTTTTAATCATATTTTAGTACATGTACATAGGGATTCTTTTCGTAGCGGTGTAAACTTTGAATCATATTACTTTTAGGTTCAAATATTTAAACGCAATGTGTTACGTTTAAGAAATCATACCCAATTGGATTTAATATTTGTTATTGATGCTTCGAAAAGCGTAGAACTTCATAACTTTAAGGACGAGGTAAGTCTGTAGGTTAACACTTTTTTACTAAATGGAGTTTAAGGGTCGTACCAGCATGATGGTGTCGTGGTTTAGGCACTTAGCTTTATTATATAAGGTCTTGGGTTTAATATAAATTGCTTGTCGAACAAAAAAAAACAAAAAATTTAAAAACTTGCGTCCTCGTCAATTACAAAATGTAATAAGTTTAGATTTAATTTATCATGATAATTTTTTTATCACTATAATCAACTTATTATTTGTTAAAATTTACTAATTTTTTTTAAATGTGTTTTTTATTAGTTTTGTTTTTCCAATACAACCTTCTTACCTGTAAGTAATATTTTTCAGATTCGTTTTGTTTCGAGATTTGTAAGCGGTATTCCCGTTTCAATGGACACGACTAGAGTGGCTGTGATCACTTTTGCTAACAGTGAAAAAATGTGGGTGGATCAAGTCTCGGCCGACAACATTCACGATCATAAATGTTCTCTGCTTGGTACTTCTCTTCCTGCTATAACTTATGCGTGAGTTGACTTGTGTTTAAATTTTCAATGTTACTCGGATTACTGTTATTACCAAAAACCCTTTTTCCGAATAGATAAAAAAGTGGATTTTTAAAATTTTGTTTTTTGGAAAAATGTTTTTTTCGGTCAAACCATTTTTGGGTAAATAAATAAAAATGATTTTTACTATCCTTCTCTAATAAATTGTTATTTAATGTTATTTTGTAATAAATTTAAAAAAATAGTATTTAAAAAAAAATGGTGGAAGTATATTTGTATAAAACATTTTTTAAACACCTTTTTATGTTTTTAAGGAGTGGTTCAACTTATACGTACGGAGGGCTACTAATGGCAAAGGTAAACAGTTTATCTTTTTTTATTTTGAATGATTAAAAATACAGTTATATACAGTTACCATGTAAACAAATTTCCATCTAACTGTCTAGTAAAATATGCTTTTAGTTTTGATTGTATTTCTTAGTCACTGGGCATAAACAAATTTAAGTTTAACGTAAACGCAGGATTTTATAAATTGAAACTATTATAAAGCTAATTTTTCGCTGCGATTGTGCCTCACCAAAAAAAAAATCTTTTTGTGTAAAAAGCGCGTCGGCTTAAAAATAGTTAGCGCCTAAAATGACGAATGCAGAGCTCGAAGCTGTACACTTGCCTAAAGCAAGCAACACAATTGCTTAAAAAATTGCCACAAAGCTTGTTTTTAAAAACAACGTATATAACAGATTAAAACACCAAAAAAGTTTTTGGATCAAATTAATGTTTGTTAAGGTGATGTTAGATTAGTAAACCAGCTAAACTAAGGGATCAGTTCAGTCTATAATTTTGGATTACTATATAAATTTTAATAACTAAACAATAAAAATTTAAATTGCATTTTTTGGGCAACATTCAGACTGTTTTTTTTTGCATTTTACTAGGCATAAAAAACTTAAATTGCACTTATGTTTTGGTAGAATATTGTACAAAATGCTCGACCAAACTCAAAGAGAGTTGTATTACTTATAACAGATGGCAAATCTAATGGAGGCGACCCTAGAGATGTAGCTCAACGCTTGAAAAGAGAAGGTAAATAAATAACAGACTTAGATGTATATATTTTGAGTTAGTAATAAATGGTTATGCGTAAAAAACATTAGACTAATAACTGATTGTTGCATTTAAACAGGCGTTGAAATTTTTACATTTGGAGTCCACTCTGGAAACGTTGAAGAATTAAGAGATATGGCTTCGGTTAAGAAAGAAGATCATGTTTACATACTAGAAAGTTTTGCCGAGTTCGAGGCGGTAGCTAGACGAGCTTTACACGCCGGTAAGTAATTAAGCAAATATCGCAACTTAATGAATAAATATTATTTAAAGATCTAAATGCATGCAAAAAAACTTATTTTTCTATTAAATACACTGCCGCTAGATGGAGACAACGGGCAATATTTATTTACTTGTTTATTAGTGATTTTCCCTTTTATAAGTGTCTATTTGTCTACTCTCTAGTCTGGGGTGTATATTTGTTTAGTATTTTTTACATATTTTTAAAACAACTTTTTTTGAGCAACATATTCTTGCTATATAATAATATATTGGGGTTTTGCTTACATTGCTAGCAAAAAGGCAAGCTCGTTTTAAAAGGATAGAAAATCGATTTTTATCACTTGATAACAAAAGTCAAATATGATAAGCAACTGCACCCATGTTTTTTATTAATTTCAATCTGATATATAAGTTGTGTTAAATTTTAATGTAATGCTAGCCATCCATCTCTAAAATGATTTAAACTAAAAAACATAAAAAAATCAAAAACACCAGTCTGCGTTTATTTCAATTAACAGTGTATTTATTAAACGGAAATAAATTAACAGTAACACCTTGTTTAATTTAAAAAAACTATTTTGACAAATTAAGTGTTGTTTATATATTATACAACATTGTTGTATAGTATTATAAATCACAATCAACACTGAAAAATAAACAGGTTTAACAAAATTAAATTTTAAAGCTTTTTTTGAGGATTCTGACACATAATTGCTCTAAGGTTTTTTTACATTATAAATGCGAGACTATGGTACCCCGTCGACTGTTTGTGCAAGACTCCCGCCCTTTAAAACGACTTGTGGGACCAATATCGTTCTTTTTCTTTCGAAAAATTGGAAACAAAATATCTTTCCACTTGCTAAAAGTTGCTATGACACAAAACTGGTTCACAATTATATTCACATTATTCATTGTTGTTATTAATATGAGGGGTGCCCCCGGACCCAGCCAAAGGGAAATCCCCACCACTGTGACGTCAGTTCCTATACATAACGCGGTCCATACCGACGCTCTACTAACAGAGTTCATTGCTTTCGATTTTTCTTTTTTCTTTTTTAATCCTTCGGAGCGAAATATGTTATTTAACGATGCGATTGAGGGTTTGTGGTGGTTGATATTCTTTCTTATCAGACGGGGTGTTGTTTTGGGGGAATTTTTCTGGTACATAGGACTGTTAGGTGGAGTTGATGAAATTGATTTTGATTGGTCAGTTTTCAACTTCGATATTTGATTTTTGTTGGTGTCCACTTGTTCTGAACCCTTTTAAAATAATATAAAAAAATATTAAATTTTTTGACAACATGTTACGTCTGGTTTAGATTATGGATAAGAATCAAAGATTATTTTATTACCAGCAATATAATTTTTTTTTTAATTCCAAATCATCTTTCACTTGAATATTAACAAAAAAATATCATTACAACTGACCTTAATATTGTTAGTGGTAAGATACTCTTTAGTTGCACAAACTTCGGTTAACTGGGCATCAAACTTCGAATCCATCTTCGCTGGCGAAGTGGGTAAAGTTGCCGAACTGGGGGGTGTAAACAGGCAGGTTGACGTGGAATATAATCTCTCTGACGTTAAGGAACTGTGTTTTCGTACGTTGTGGGGGTTTTCTGAATTAAAGGCTTGAACAAACGAATGATTTTTTTTGTTTTTACAAGTGTCGATTTGCCGTCGCAGAAGCGGGTATAAAAATAAAATCAGCAATGAAATTTGAAACGTCGACGTCACTGATATGTACAAAAAAATCGGCCAAGCATCCGAAGGTTTGTTCACGTCGTAAATTGCTATACAACCTACGTAGTCTGTCCCTACTGTCACGTCATAGCAATATCGCAAGGGCACAATGTTTGTAACTACTACGATTAATGATATGATCATTATACCAACGGGAAGAGACTTACTAAACTTAATCAAACCGTCGCGATAAAGCATCTCACTAACTGCTGGATTATGATAAAATATCCATTGCTTAAGCCATAGAAATCCGTATGTGCAAACAGCAACGCTGCCGTACAACCCTATCTCTGTGACGTCATTGAGGACTTCACAGACTAGGTTTGACCGCGCATTCCAAGCGTAGGTAAATTTTAACTGGTCAGCCAAAAATTTGGTAAAGCTTATGCCGGTTGCGCTGATGGCTAACCCAATCATCCATAACTGGTAAGACTTCTCTTTTGGCGACCGATTATCGACTGGATGATCATCTACTTTTAAAGTTTTTTTAACAACGTCTTGGGTACCTGGAAGAAAACTAGTCATCGAGCTTCTAAGAAAGATTGAACTTTTGGGGTAGTGATGATATTTTCTGTGTTCTCGGTACCCGTGCAAAGCAAGGCATAGCATTTGATAAACAGATATAACGGTGCAAAATACCAACACGACTTCACAGCTAACCCATAATAGCCTAGCATCCTTTATTTGCAATTTAACATTTATTCCTGACACGTGTTCAGCAGTTTTTGTTGGCGGAAAGTCGGTTGTGGAATTCATTTTATAACTCCAATACAGAAAAACCTATTTTTATGCAAGCTACAACCAGCATAGCCCTAAGCACTAAAAATTAAAGTCAAAAATAATTCTTAAAACTTACAAAACTTAATTTTGGTCCTCGTAATTTAATTTTAAAATTACACACATAACACAAAACAAATTTTGTCATCACATATTTTTATCATAAGGTACCAGTCTCTGCCTAACATTATTACTAATTTCTTTGAAAAATTAAAGTCGGTAAGCTTAAGTAAAACCGCCTAAATAACACTGACTGAACTTCTATTGCTAAACAGGATGTATAGAATTACATACAGTTATTGCATAATTACAACTCCACGTTTAACTTACAAAATATTGGGTATACTATAAAAATAACGAAGGTATTTAGTCTACCATGATAAACTAGTTTATAAATCTAACATGACCCATTTTCATTACATCTGAATTCTAATTATTCGGTCCAGTAGGCTTGCTGTAAAAGCCATTTTTACTGGGTTAAATTTTTTTACCTATTCTTTTTAACTAACCATTTAAAAGTTCATGAAATCTTATACTGTAGTTCAAACTAATTTGGCTAGGTGTTAGTTGCAACGGTTAGAAATCTGATGACAGCAAAACCTGGCCAAGTTTTTAAATTAAATTATCCTACTTAATCTCATTTAACACTTGGTAAATTAACATATCTTAATTCGTATTTTGTGAATATTACTTATTGTAGTGATGATCTTTTTTAAATTTATTATTTTTCGCCTAGTATTGGACTTTTGATACCTGGTACAAAAATAAACTGTTACTATTAATGCTAATTATAGTCACTCAAAACCGGGTCTAAAATTAACCAAAGTGGTTGTTTTTGCACTTGAGAATTTATACAGACCCTTTTCTCTAAAGCATTTTACGATAAATCTTTAAGCTATATGATAAATCTTTGAGCTGTATGACAAATTCAACACAAACCAGTTAAACCATGTAATTTCGCATGTTAAATTATGTCAACTAGCACACGACCCCTTTAAACCACATGGGGGATAACTTTTCCTTTGATGTTAATGCAACAAGGTAGTTACAAGACGTTATATTTACATTGAATTAGTCGTGTTGTGCGTCATCGCTGCTATATGCATTAACAATAGTAAAATCCGATGTTGTTTATTAATGTTAATCACAACCGCACGGTGTAAACATTCTTAGCGCATTTGCGTTAATTTGCGTCATTGATAAAAGCTTTGTTCTCTATACATGTTTGCTTTAAGTGGTTATGATTAGACACTTATCTTATTATTGTGCAAAACCTAAATAATAAAAACAGGTTATTAATAAGAAAACTGAGGTTATAAACAGTATACGCTTCAGTTTAAACGATTTTCTCAATTCTAGTGTTTTTACCAAATATGTTTTCTACAAACTGCTATCTATTTTTTTCTAGGCACACAGTACAAGTAATTTAAAGACGAATTATAATGCATAATGGTATTACGTCATCCCATTTACTTAAGTTACTGACGCACTTATAATTGGTTAATTTTAGTAAGAAACTTCCTTTTTATTGTCAATATTAAGCTCTAAACGCAAAGTAATTACTTTTTAACAATTGTGACAAAACAGATCACGCTATTGTCAATTTTTTACTTCCTTATACTGCAGTATTGTGTAAGCTAACAATATAAATGTCGTTTAAGTATGGTATTTTAAACATTGCTGGTTACAATTTTAAGTTTTTCCGAGTAAAATTTTACACATTAACTCATCAGTTTTCTATTAGTAAAACAGTGTCTGCGTTTTTCGTTATAACGTAAAAAACTGATTTATCTGTCATGCGGTATTTACTTTCTAATAAATAAATTTTAGTGGGTCTGATAACGTCAGAATTAGGCATTTTATTCCATTAAATTCTTTTTTTAAAGATTTTGTTACGCTATCTTTTGCAGAGTATCAATTTTAGTATACCTTTAACCGGCATATGGATACACATATGTCACCTCACCTTTAATGGTTTACGTATATAAAAAGCGATAATAAAACTTAAAATATTACATTTATTAGCAGCTAAAGGCTCAATTTATAATCATTATCCTTTACAATTTTAAACAATAAACCTGTTTTTTTGTTTTTGTAATCAATATTTATTTTTTCCTGCTCGACTAGCATAACGTTACTATATCTTCATATTATGTAACTAACTAAGAATCCATGTCATGTTTTTTACTACATAGTTAAATAGACAATTAACTAAAATTAATAAAATGTGAAATTACCCGGCCACAATCTCACAGCGCGAATTTGAAATCTATTCTAAGTTATATGTGGAGTTTATCACGGCATGTTTTGGCGTAATTCCAATATCTGTTCTAACGAAATTATGTGAAGTCAATACACGCCTTTTGGTTTGCTTAAATATAATTCATTTAGTCTATTTTCGTATTGGGTTTCGTATTATTTGAATTTTAAGTGTTTAAATTTAGTTGTTAATATACACAAGTTTGTAATTTCGGGTTTTTTTATTAAGTAAGGTTTGCCGCTGTTTATAATAGTCACTTTCCTGTATTTGTTCATTATGCTAAATAATTATCTATAACAAATTTATATCCTGATAATATTTGAAATAATTAATCGACCAATTTGATGTAAACAAAAAACAAAACAGTCAAATCTAAACCTATAATATACTTTATTTAAAAACAAAAAATAAGTTAGATCACCAAAAAAATTAAGGTTTAGATTATAAAATGCGCAATTTTGTTTTTATAAATAATTAATAATTTTATAAATATTAACATTTTTTATCTTTGTTTAAAATACAAAAGTATTAGATCAAAATCCTTTTAAAAATGCCTTTAATTTTATTGTATTAAATATGCACGCAAAATAGTTTTGCCATTTAGATTGACAATGCGTTAAGCTAAAATTAAATAAAAATATCTAAGTCGTTTTTTATTCATAAAAATATCTAAGTCGTTTTTTATTCGAGTGACTAGCGAAAATATTTAACTATTTTAACTGGCCACATGTACAATATGATATAACTAACTGTTACATTATTTGTTTATTTGTTTTTAATTTATAATGACTAAATTTAATCGAATACTGCATTGAGATATAGCATCGCCGTATAGAAAAATCTTTGGTTACTCGAAATTAAAAATAAAAAAAATCTTTAAATAAATGAAAAGATGGTTTAATTATAAAACATTTTGTTAACCCTTTAAACTCAATAGTAGAGTTTTTCTAGTTTTTATTTTTTTTATTTTTTTCAGTTTCTCGCTTTGCTAAATTTTCCTGCTTGCCTAATTTTCCTCTTTCTTGCTTTCAGTATAAACTGTCTAATTTGCTTTAAAGTATTATACTACCTATACCGTATATCGATTTAATTTTAAAGACTTTTTAGACACAACTCAGCTATGTCTAAACGAAAGTTAGAACCACAGTATACATTAAAAATTCATTGCTATCATCTAAACCGACTAAACTTTTAACATAACAAAACGCGTATTAAAGCATACGAAATATTTGTAATGCCGTAGGCTGTAATCATTTTATTTATTAAATTATCCACCAATATTTAGGCAAAGTAGCAAATTTTAACGTTACTTTCTATAACCTTACGCAGCCAGAAATAGTAAAGGTAAACACAACATTAATATTTTATTGGGACTATTATTTTAATTATGACCTCCGATTTTAAAACATATTTGTTCACTTTTAAATGCAATGTTTTTAAAATCGTTTTTGTAATTTTGCAAAAAAGTTTTTATTTTTTTTTTAAATTGGTAAACAACATTCTATTAATAGCATTTTGGTCTAATGTGTTTGCTATAAAAAGGAATCTAGATAATTTATATGATCTATTGCCAGTTTAGTTCCGGTTTGTTATTATTTTTGTTAAGGCGGTTGCCAATTATGTAATATCACCAGTTTACTTTTAGAAGTATGTGCACAAAATTCAAATTTATAATTTTTTTTTTATTATATTAACGCAACAAATTAATTTTGTCACATATGATGTTCAAAAATATTGATATTTCATATTTTTGTTGATCATAATTAATTAAATCATTTACAAAATTACATTCATAAAAGAGAGTTTGCGTCTAAGAAATAAAAGTTTTTATTTTTAATAAAATAATAACAAATAAATAAAAAATTACCTAAAAAATTTTGTTTTCGTTATGTATTTTTTAGTTTAAAATCTTAATTTAATCAACAACCATAGAACAACGCTCGGCAGAGAATTAACGTAAACAATACCACGAGGCCATCTTCTCTATATATTTTATACCTCATCAGGTTTAAAAATGTGTCTAATAACGTTTTAAATCGGGAATAAAAAATTTAACGTTTTTTTAGCCAGTGGCGCGACTTTGTTAAAAATAGGGTAGCAGCATGTGACTTCGAACGCCGCAAACCGGGCTTGATTTCCCGCAAGGATAACGTTAAAGAAGACGATCTCGTTCGCGAGGCAAAAATATGACCGACTTGAGTCACAGGCTCGGAACACTGTTTTGGGTTTGCGTATTCTTCGTTTTTTGTTGACTCCGACGTGAACTCGCTGAGACTGTTTTTAAGTTTTAACTCCTCGCGTAGACAAGGAGCGATGACGTCAGGAATTGCAGAATATCGACACTCGACTACTGAATCTTGTATTTTTGGGTTCACTTTTTTGGTGTGAAATAATATTGTCCCGTTATGGTCTTCCACAGTTGATTTGTCCATATGCGAAACTCTGCTATTCCTTTTGTGCTTCTTATTAAAGTCATATCGGTCGTGAGCCCCAGGTAGCCGACTCTTGCAAATACTTGGACAAATAGGTTTGATTGACTCGACATAATACCAAGGAAAAAGCATAATTCGCCATCTTCGAAAAGTCATTATAATACTTAACAAGTTAATGATAACGTTTATATCATACATAGCGAGGTGTGCAAAAATAGCATCAGGAAAATAGTAATGAGTCGGCTTTACCAGCAGTGCAATTAAAACGTCAGTCATAATACATAGGCCGGCCAACAGAAAGGATCGCCGAATTAAAGTAATCAGGCCAGCCGTTCCACTTTTTTGGTGCAAATTTCTCATTGCTCTTAATTTGTTGTCCATGATTGGGTACAAAAACAAGGCCAGGAAAAGAATCTGAAAGCAAAAAAGTTGTGGCTTTTTAATTTGCAGATTATATTAAACGCATAAAAGAATTTAACACCAAAATTGCATTACTTGTTTTTTCCCACACTGTAAGTATTTATAAAACAAACAAGTTATCAACCTGAATGCAGCCTGCTATTAATCCAGTCATTGTGTTTACTTTTAAGCCTTGATAATGAACAGAACCGTTCTTTTCGTTGTGGTTTACGTTGAGGAGTTCAGTTGAGTTGTTATTTGCTTTCACTGAGTGTCGACACACCCGCCCGGTGGCGCTGTTTTCGTTGTCAACCACAAAAAAGACTATCGACGTAATGGTCATGCAACCAAAACAAATCAATGTCGCCCAGCTTAAAATTCGGATGGGTTTGCTGTAGATATGCTTAAGCGCCCGGTTTGAGTAAAAAATTCTCTAAATTTATAAAAAAAAATTAGTATTTCTGACCGGCAGCGCGGTGTAGTGGTAAAAACACTTGCTACACCACTATGAGGTTGTAGGTTCAATCCCCACTGCTCTCATGCTGTAGCGCCCTTAAGTAAGGCGCTATAAACGGTATAAACTCTTGCTGAGTCAGCACTTAATCAGCAGCAAAATTATCGGGCAATTATGATCTATAATATCCCAAACTGGTACAGACAAGTAGACAACTCGAAAATGGGTAGGAGTAACTGATGTTACTCTATGTTTAGGTCGACATTTCCACATCGAGGATAAAGATATATACAAAAAATAAACACAATTACATTTGTTGGAAATTTTTTTATAATTTACTAGTTTAAAAATGAACTATTGTTGCGAACCACCTTACCTGGCGCACCCATAGAAACAAATATATCGGCTGCATGAGCAGAAAATATAACACGATGCTAACATTGAGCAGAATTGAACATCTTTCGTCGGACACCCAACCAGTAAATAAAAGAACTTGGTTGTTTGCAAAACGTACCAGGCTTAATAGTAATGCCATTAGGCACAAGTTTTCAAGCCATAATCCACCTTTTCGTCGCCGAGCTGCAAATAAAAAAAGTAATTTTCTGCCATGTCTTATTTAAAGTCTTAAATTTCTTTTACTTTTAGGTATACTTAAAAATAATTTTGTTTCCATAGAATAATAAAAGTATAGAATAATTTTTATTTCTTCAAAAAAATTTAAGGTAAATTTAAAAACAACTGTTTTTTTTATTTACCTGATGTGTTTGGGTTGAACTTCCTTACAGATCTATAATGAAGAAGAGCGTACAACAAATAAATCCCAATCAAAATACAAACTAAATGAATAATTTCACATGGCAGCCATGGTGCTTGTCCAAATCTATACATCGTTACACTATATTTGTTGCTGGACACTACTGCATTATGAGAAGTGGTAACCTTTTGACTTATTCTTGCGCCTTTTTCACTGTAAAAACCCAAATTTGATACTGTTGGTGTGACCTGATCCATTATAGTTTTTTTACTTTTTTTAAACAATTTCTAAAAATATTCTAAAAAAAAACAAATAAAATAATAACATTTAAAAATCAAGAACCTTTAACAAAACCTAACCTTTAATACTGATTACACATACATATACTCGCAAAATGTTGTTAACATTTCATTTACTTCAATTTTACCATTTTATCAATTTACCATTTTTATCTTCCAAGCTTAAAATTGTCGAAAGATAAAAAAATATTTAAAATGCTTAGGCTAGAAAGCCTTATCGATTAACTATTTCTTAAGCCTAAAGATAGGGCAAAACTATTTTTTTTTTATTTTAGATTATCATAAGACTGTTTTTTTTTAATATTTAAAATTGTAAACGCTTTTATAATAAAATTCGATTGCTTTTTTATTGTTAAATATAACATTGATTTAATTTCGTTTCTTGAATACTATATCTTATTGAAGAACTTATCTAAGTTTCTACGGCCTTCGTTATTGTTAAATCTATGCATAAGCATATGTTAATATTCCAAACCTTTTATAGTTGCAGTCTGGTCTTAAATTAGAGAATTAAAACTTTATAAAAAAAACTTTAAGACCGTTTTTTGACGAGGTATTTTTTCCCAGTTGGGTCGGGTTGGATTTGGTCACGTAGTGCATCGGTTTAAAACAATTTAAGTTATTTTTATCCTTCCATGCAAAATATGATTGTCGTCGCGATGAATAATAAAAGGTCATGATGGCTTGATTTAAGCGAACTTACGAAGTCTGAAAGTTGAACTGTTTATTGCGCAATTTAAATTAGGTATGCTTTTTAAATGCAAACATTTTTTAATCAAATTCTTTGAAATTTTTTAAAAAAATATCATAACACAAAAATTCTTATTCTTAACCTCGCGAACACATTTTTTGATTTCAACGTTTTCCAAAGTGTATTTTTCAGGCATACCCTGTCTTAATGTCTGGAATACAATTGCCGTTGAGCAACGAATATTTCCCAATTAACACAAATGAGTAAAAAACGTCTGCGGTTATATGACGAATGTGAATAAAATGAGAAACAATTTTCTTAAATAGGTGCTGTGTGGTGTGTTTGTGACATTTTTTTTGTATATATCTTTATCCTCGATGTGGGAAAGTCGAATGCGCGACTTAAACATAGAGTAACATCAGTTACTCCGACCCAGAGTTGCCTGTAGCAGTTTGGGATATTATATAGATTATAATTGCCCGAAAATTATACTGCTGATTAAGTGCTGGCTCAGCAGGAGTTCATACCGTTTATTTTCGCCTAAAATGGCGCTACAGCATGATATCTGTGGGGATTGAACCCACGACCTCATGTGTGGTGTAGCAAGTGTTCTTACCACTACACTACGCTGCCGGTGAACATTGTTTTAGTGGATAAAATGGTATGCCTACATAAAATGTGCTGAACTTCACTATTTAATAAAAAGTTAATTTTACAGCTCGTCATGTTAAATTTCGTCAGTTACGTACGTTAAATTTTAGATATAACAATTATAAAAACTTTTGTTTTAAATGCATTCCAAATCTATTTGGCATCAACATGTTTTTTGCCATTTTGCTTTTTGATAACATTCTATCGACTTGACTTTATCCGATCTCATCAACATGCCTTCAAAAATGACCTTATCTAACTCGGTCTGATGTATAGCTACTGTGGATTGATTTAGCACAGGCCTTTTTGGGCCTGAGTTGATTGTTTACAATCTCTTACCAAGCATTTTAAGTTAGAGAAAAATTCGCGCTTTGATTGATAACAGATTCTTGCATGGCATCGTTTTTATTGTGCCAGGGTTAGCAAAAATTAATTTATGCATTTTGTGTTGCTTTTTTTTAAATTCGAACACCCAGTTTTGTTGAAATAGAAAATATTATCAAAAGTGTAAACATTTATAGATATATACAAAATATTGGATTGTAAAATTGTAAATAAAGTTAATATTTTCAGGGAATTCACCTATAAACTCACAATTTCTTTTTCACGAAGTTGATCGACAACCCCTTATCTAGGACTAATACAGTTTAATCGTTTTATTTGTATAGCAATGCAGTGCTTTAAATATTGCCGCTATAGGAAGTATCCAATACTTTAACTGTCTTTCCGCGTGGGAACAAATGGCAAGGAGTAGCCACTGTTACGTAATAAATGTTTGATTTGGCGTCGCATTAATGCGCTACGTGCGAGCAATTTAGTTTCGCACGCTTTCAAAAGATTTCCAATACTCTTGTTTGTGTTATTGGGATTATATTTAACCTTAAGGTAGTCTCGTGATGGAGTTATGAATTATGATTGATGTTTTAAATGCCCGGCTTTGACCTGTTTTTTCACACCAAATTTAAGACTTTTAGCCGTTCTTGCTAAAGAGTAATTTTGGTCTTTATGGAATGCTTGTTATAATATTAATTTAAACGATTTTAAATTTTATATATAGACAATATAGTCATGATATTTCTTTTTGTCTTTAAGAAAGACATTTAAAATTGTTTCATGTATTGACAATCTATTATAAATTATTTTAGACACCAACTTTATTTAAGTAACAAAAAACGTTTTTTAATTTTCGCTGAATTTATAAATAAATTAAATTCTTGAAGTAATATATAATAAAAAATTCACGTGAAAAATTTTAAAAATGATTTTTTTTTAATGTAGACGCGGAGGGAGGAGATTTCATTGCCGAAAATGATATGCATTGTCACAAGTTTTGTTCGAACGGCTCTTGCTGTCATCCTCTTGGCGATTGTAGATGCGGAACTACAACTGGAAAGTACGAATGTGTTTGCGGTGCTGGATATTATGGGATAGGTCTTAAGCCGAGCGGCTGTGAACGTAAGATTTAAAATTCTTATTGTCGAAGTTAAGTATCCATAGTTCTCTTAAAATGTCTTTTTTTACTTCATTTTTTTTATATCTTTATCCTCGATGTGGAAAGGTCGAATGCGCAACCTAAACATAGAGTAACAACTGTTACCCTGACCCAGTCACGGGTTGCCTATGACAGTTTGGGATATTGTAGATTATAATTGCCCGGTAATTCTGCTGCTGATTAAGTTCTGGCTCAGCAAGAGTTTCTACCGTTTATACCGCCTTACTCAAGGGCGCTAAGGGGGATTGAACCCACGAGAGGGGATTGAACCCACGACCTATTGTGGTGTAGCAAGTTTTCTACCACTACACCACGCTTTCGGTAAATTGTTACATAAAAAAAGTACTGAACTATATTGCAACATTTTGTAAAGCGTTTTCTTGTAAATTTTTTTGACAATTTCGAGTTGTTACTTTGACATGTTTTTTTAGCATGCCCAAAAGCAACTTACAAAATACACCCGATTCCTGGTGGGGTAGAAACTTGTACACCATGTCCTGATCCTAATATGAGCTCACCTAGTGGAAGTACCGAACTGAGTGATTGTAGTTGTAAAACCGGTTACTCGAAGGTTAGGCATAGTCGTTTTTTCCGTTAATTATGTTGACACAATATTGAAAAAATATTTTTATGTGTAAAAACATGTTATAAAATTGGTAACAATCTATGTTAAAGTCTTATATTGGCATTTGATTTTTACTTAAAAGTTAATAAAATTGGTGTCACAGCCTTCTTTGTAATGACGTAGAACGTATTAGCTTGTATACACTCACCAAGCTTACTCAGTATTTTCTACGCCACACAAAAAATATGGTAACCTGGTTTTTGGTATGGTTTATTTTTAAATATTTTTTGAAAATTAAATTGCAAGTACCACAGGCATTTTTAGAGATTCTAAAGGCATTTTGTGATTTAGTATTAACCATACCAACGTGCTATATACATCACCTACAAAATTGCAAAACTCTTCAATTTAAGATTATTCAACTACTTTTTATGACGCTGTTGCGTCAATTGTTAATCAAACGTACAATGGTAAAAATACGACTGACAAAAACATTGTCGTTGTATTGCTTTTCGTGGTTTTTCTTTAAATAGGACATTCGTGAACTTCCGCATTTTAATCCTAAATAAGGAAAGCTCAATTTGTCACAGCGATGCAGTTACAACTTTTCAAAAAATTTTTCTCACAAAAGCGCACAAGTCAATTAACTTTTAAAATACACGTTTTATTACATAAAAAAAAACAAGTTATGTTAAATAAATATAGATAAATCTTTACTAAAACATTTTATAAATAAACATGTTTTGTTTTTAAGGTTGAAAATAGTTGTGAAATTATGCGATGTGTAAAGTTGCAAGAGCCTGCAAATGGTAAATTTTTGGGTGCTAGTTGTGATAACTCATATCAAACCAGATGTCAAGTCACGTGCGATAAAGGTTACGATTTAGTGGGCTCTGAAAATATGACATGTGGCCTTTCAGGTTTATGGGAGACTGATCGGGGTTTTCCAATTCAATGGTACTCATGTCAGGGTAAGTTTTTTGTTTACAACTTGAATAATTGTGGGGTACTAGCAGTGCGCTTTACATAAGAGGTCCTGATTTCGACTATTTTTGACTTTGTGTTGTAACTTTATGAGTAAAAAACCTAAAAACTAACAAAAAATAAATGATGAGGCAATTTACAAAGTCAATCATGTCTAAAACTGATTAAAGCAACTCAAGACATGGCCGAAGTAACATAATTTTTTCTAACATTAGAAATAAATATTGGAAAAAACGACATTTAAAAATTTTTATTGATTTTGTCTTATTTTGTATTTTGCATAGTTAAAATAATTTATAAAAATTACGTTTTTAGTTCGGCATTGCGATCCTTTAAACGTTCCCCTACAAGCAATAATGAACTGTACAACCGCCGATTGGAGATATAGGACAGTATGTGAAACTGAATGTAATACTGGATATTTCCTAATGGGGTCAAAAATTCGAGAATGTAATGCAAATCAAGAATGGAATGGAGAAACAACAAACTGTCAGGGTATTAATTTTAAGTTTAGGTATTTTTTTCTTATAATCTTCAAGTGATGGGATTTATATTTTTAATTTGGCAAGGATGGGCTATTGTAACATGTTTTAGCTATTTGTAAATGCCGGACTGTAGGGCAAATAGTGTGGTAACAGTACGTCTCGAATTAAAACGCCGTGTATATTTTTAGAAATCAGATGTCCTTACCCTAAAGTGCCATCACGCGTTCAAATATCTAGCAACTGTAAAACTGAAAATTCCACCGGTCGCACGTTATCTTACAACGAGACTTGCACACTACAATGTAGCGCGGGGTTTAGATTATCAGTAGCCAGCTTGAGCACCTGTTTTGATGGCGGAAAGTGGACTGTCGACTCTTCTAATGCGCGATGCGTCGGTAAGTTATGACTCCTTTTGGAATAGACGCCTCAGTCATTTAACACTATTTCTAATTCCATACCAACATGCGTCACTACGTGTTAATAGTAATGTGACGATTTACGTAGTAGGTCGCAAAACGTATATTAAACCAATGGTTATATAAACAAAAATGAATAAAAAACATGTTGTTGCTAAATGCACGTTTTGTGTTAAATGTTATACACGGAGTTTACTAAAAAGAAAAAAGGTAATCACTGTACGGTTAATGATGTTATAACACAAGTAAAACAGATTGCCAAATTCTCTCAAAACTTTTTTTTGTCTAAAGTCCTATATTGGCCATTGTTTTTACTTAAAAATTTATAAAGTTGGTGTCACTGAACACAAAAATGGTTTTAACTTTAAATAATTTTACTTACTTTCTAAGTTATACAACTTAAACAATCAAATAATTAAAAAAATTAAAGCCCTGTTTGTGATGACGTAAAAAGTACTAGCTTGTAGATATTCACTACGCTAACTTAGCACTTTCTACGACACACAAAAAATATGTATTTTTTAAATTTATTTGAGAGGTTCATTATTCTGTTATTCAGTGTCAACCATACTAACATGCTATATACATCACTTAAAAAAATTGCAAAACTCTCTAATATAGGACTTAACTAGCAGTACCTCTTAAAACTCATAACATGTATTTTTAATCAATTTTGTTAAATATTTAGTTTTAAAATAATTTAAAATGATTTAAGATGTCGAACCACCAACGTTAAATTGTCCTACTGACGTAGAAGTTATAGCGAATCCCCGACTTTTAACAACTGTAGCCAACTGGTCAGTGCCGATGGCTCATGACAACTCCGGCCAGGTAAAATTCTATATGATAATTATTTCTTTTAACTAGATATTAGAAATGTTTTATTTGAAGCCTAGTTTTACTAACATATTTTTTGCTTGCGAATACAATTTACAATTTTTACACCATTTAGGGCTATATCACTTAAAGCCAATCAAAAATGATACAGTTGTAACACTTATGCATTTTTGCAACTTTTGCGTGTTAAATACAATGAACGCTAAATACGACGTTTCGTACATAAGCAATTTAAAATTTACTTACTTATATTTTACCCGTGGAATATTATAGTGCTCTTAACTACTTTTACCTGTTGTGTCTTACATATAACTGCATAAACACTATATTCTTAAAACAATTTACGTTATTTACAACAAGTTACGTTATTTAGTTACATAACTAACACTTGATCAAAATCATTGTTTATTGTTTATTTTAAATTAAGACTAGATGCATCTGTTTTTTACGTAACGTAGTTTTAATCTTATTTTCAAATTTTATTTTATTATTAAAATTTATTATTTCACCTTGAAATTAGATTATTATAGATTTAATACCAAAATAATAATCTAAAACGCATTCCTTATGCGATTGTGTAAATGTAGCAAATTTAAATAATCGGCTAGAAAATGTATACATTTGTTTAATAGTTAATTTTTGTATACACTTTAATAAAGGGTAATTAAAAAATGTTTTCTTTAACTTGAGCAGAATGTGTCAAAATTAATTTAATTTTTTAGTATGACTATAATATCTAACTAACTATACATAATTTTTACGAATTTGTTAATTTTAAGAAAATCAAAAACATCCAAATATTTTTAACCGTTTAAATTTCTAATCTAAAATAAAAAGGAATAGTTCACTTACCAAATTTATTTTCAGGTTACTTTGTCATCTCTTCCAGCTTTAAAAGCCCCGGTATCATTTCACATCGGCTATCACGTGGTTACTTATATAGCTGAAGATCAGCGCGGTTTAAAAGCGCAATGCAATTTCACTGTCAGTGTAATTGGTAAGAAATGTATTGATCTTCTAGCTTGTACGTATATAACTAACTACCAAGGGAATTGATTTAGAAAAAATATGGTGTTTTTTGTTTATGATTTGCGTCGACTCGATAATTTACATAATTTATATTTAATTAATTTGATGCAAAAAAAATTTCTCAATTTTAGTTTCCTAAAAAATTAAATTTTATCGGCTTAGTTAGTTTCAATTATACATTTCACAATGCAGACGCGGAACCGCCTGGTTTAGTTAAATGTGAAAATCCTGAACCATTCGTTATTGCGAGGGAGGAAAATCAGACTTCGGTAGTTGAATGGGAAGAGCCACAATTTGTTGATAATTCAGGTAAACCCATTTTAAAACACTTTTAAACTAGTGTAACGCTCGTGAGATTCAATCTTTTTTTTAAAACGCGATTATTTTTATATACCAACTTAACGTTCTGCAACTGCTTGCCCATTTTTAGTCATTAAGTAATTATCATCAGATTTAAAATCACAACAGAATAAATTAAATTTTGTCTAAGTTGTTTTCGCTTCTAGTCACGTAGACAAATCTATGTTTTTTTTCTATTAACAACGCTTTTATTCTCCTAACGCCAATGAAATATTTAAAGGCCTTGTTTATTTCTTTTTGATATAATTTTTTCTGTCATCAAGTTGTTAAGGAATTATATATGCTAATGTTTGTTATGTAAACTTTTTTGGGTTTTTAATTTTGATCTTTTTAAGAAAAAAAATTAATAAAATACTAATACTAAATGTATTTAAATTTAGGTTCAATAAATGTAAGCAGAAGTCGCGAATTTGGTATCTTGCCGTTAGGTCAAACGAAGGTTATTTATGTTGCAACCGATCCAACCGGTAACTCAAGAACTTGTGTGCTCACCATTAATGTACAACGTAAGACTTCATATTATTTTAAGTATTGGCAGTATACTATGTTTTAAATATATTTTAATTTATAACTTACTTAAACTAATGGGGTGCTCACTTTACGTCTGCTTTTTAATCAACTTGGCCAGCTACTATTTAATTTTACATAGTAACAGAGTATACAGAGATATAACTTTGTAGTAGTTTGTCTGGACATACAATATACATAAAACTTCATAGTATATAAGTTACGTTAATTTGACTTCTTGTTATTAATTCACTTTATTCCTTTATTTTTGTTAGAGTGACATTGATTTCTTTTTATTATAAAAAAAAATTATTTGCTTGCAGACAACAACTGCCCGCCTTTAATTGAGCCCAAATATGGTCACAAATCGTGCCGCCTCAGAACAGTGCGGGCTACAAACGCACAAGTGGTTGATTGTGAATTGTTGTGTGACAGTAAAAGGTGAGTATACTGTGTCTTTGCAGTAACAAAGTGTCACCATAACAAATTAGGGCTGTGATATTAAAGGTTACTATCACAGCGGAGCATTATTTTTTACCAAAATATTTTTTAAACAAGAATTTTGTAAATTTAACCAGCAGCGTAGTGTATTGGTCAGAACACTTTTTACACTACATGAGGTCCTGGGTTTGATCTCCAGTGATCTTATGCTGTGTCACTCTTGATAAGGGCGCTATAAAGGTACAAACGCTGAGCCAGCACCTAATCAGCAGCTCAATTATCGGCCATTTTTTTTTTGTATATATCTTTATCCTCGATGTGGGAAAGTCGAATGCGCGACTTAAACATAGAGTAACATCAGTTACTCCGACCCAGTCTCGAGTTGCCTGTGGCAGTTTGGGATATTATAGATTATATTTACCCGATAATTATGCTGCTGATTAAGTGCTGAGCAGGAGTTCATACCGTTTATTACGCCTTACTCAAGGGCGCTACAGCATGAGGTTAGTGGGAATTGAACCCACAACCTCATGTGTGGTGTAGCAAGTGTTCTTACCACTACACCACGCTGCCGGTCATTATAATCTATAACATCTTAAACTGTCGAAGGCAACTCGAAACTGGATCGGAGTAACTGTTGTTACTCTATGTTTAAGTCGCACATTCGACCTTCCCACATCAGGGATAAAGATATATACAAAAATTAAATAAGGTTGTGAACATGGAAAGCTAAGAATGTGCTAAAATATGGCGTATATGAAAAATTCAAAACATTTTTAAAAACTCAAAACTTTACATGTTAAAACATTTATTTGCAAAGTGGTTGTAAATAACAGCACCACTTTTATTAAAATGTATTATTACGTCACACAGGTACGGAATGGCCATGCAAGAGTATGGGAACCCATACCACACTTGTGTAGAAGATGGCCATTGGGAACCCCCTCAAACGATACCCAAAGACTGTTCACGTATAGAATTAAATTTTTGTATTGGAAATTTTCTTATTAATAGAAAAGAACTTGTTTTTAATTCATTTTGCATATATTTTTTAGACAGACAACAATGTTGATTTGTTTAAATTTGATACACATATTTTGGTAGCCCATGTCAAAATAGAATTTTTTTTAATTTTAGATCAAAGATATTCGAGCGAAATATTAAAGGGATTTCGTGTAAGCTACAGCATGGCTACACAACATAACTGCAACGATACACGATTTCTTGAATCTGTGAAACAAGTTTTTATATCGAAGCTAACACCAAGGGTAGCAACCAACACTTTATATTTCTTGCTCTATCAGATAATAACTTAATTTAATTATTTTAAAATAAAGTTATTTTGTTATATCTACATTGTTTTTTACGTAAATATTTACCTAAAAATTAGGCCAGTTTAGGTCAACAAATATTGGTAAAAATTTTTCTAAATTAAAAGTAAAAAATAAAAATTGAGATAAAAAAAGGTTTAGTATTCAACAATTTACTAGCGTTTATGTCTATTCAAGTGTTACCATAACTGGTTAAGCGTGGTTCCAACTATTTAGCCGCACCAATGCAATGCTTCAGTATTTGCCCTTGAGATCGGCATTTATGTACGGTTTATAAACGTCACTAAAGCCCTTTTTTCTCAATCAAACATTTTATATATTTAAATTACTTTTAACACCTGATAAGTTCGCGATTATTGGCTTCAAATCGAAATAAAGATGGAGCTATTAAATGCGCTCCGGCTATATTTTCTTTCCGCTTTAAGGATTGTTCGCTAACTAATGGCCTGCGTTTAGATACCAGTGTGGTGCAGAACAGCCACAACTGGAATTCGTTGCACTCTTGTTTCCGTTGACGTCACATGTGTGTCCGAGCTTCTTCCAACTGATCCTCCCCCTACCACGGAAGATCCTTACGGTTATGGAGACGAGGATCCTTATGGTTATAAAGATTATCCGACGGATTACTTTGAAGAGGAGGAAGGTAAAAATTGATAATATAAAAATATAAAAAATTATAAAAAAAAATTGCTAAACAAAATTTTCGTAAACAATTATTTCTTTAAAGGAGTTTTTTTTACTTAAAATATTATGTTATCTTAGATATATATACTTTAAAGATTTTCATTCATTTTTATCTAAATAAAACTATAAAAAAACTTTTTATTTTATTTTTACAGAAAAACGAAAAAAGCGTGATCTTACAAGAACAAAATTTCGCAAATTATTGTAAGCTAAAAATTTAAAATTCCTGAAATTGTATTGAAGAACTTAAAATATTAACTTCTTTTTTTTAAGTTGGATTTATAAAACTTTTAAATTTGGATTTTTTTCTAAACAAAACGTTTAGAACCAACCATCGAGTTCGCAGAGATAATGATCCTGGTCACTTCCGGGAACCAACTCCCGGTTCAGATTACCCAGAGGACCGAAGCGCTCCAAGTGATTTTTCTTTTATGGCTTCACTCGATATTCCGGACGACATGATTGAAAGATTATTAGCGCAGGATGGACCAATGAAACATTATTTGGAAGTGACCATTAACATAAGAGGTCGGACGTTTATTGATATATTAAATGGTGTTTAACGTTAATTTCAAAATTAAATCTAAATATTTTACAAATAAGTTTGTTGTAATGTCATAAATTAGTTCCGTTTTGGGGTATTTATAAATTAGTGTATTATAATTATTGTAGTGGTAAGAACTCTTGCTACACCACATGAGGTCGTTGGTTTAATACCCACTGCTCTCATGCTGTAGCGTTCTTGAGTAAGTCGCTTTAAACGATATGAACTCCTGCTGAGCCAGCACTTAATCAGACGCTTAAATATCGGGCAGTTATAATCTATATAATATTCCAAACTGCCACAGGCAACTTGAGACTGGGTCGGAGTAACTTATGTTACTCTATGTTTAGCTCGCGCATTCGACCTTTCCACATTGAGGATAAAGATATATACAAAAAAACTAGATGTTTTTTTAATTTTATTGAAGAACAAGTAATTTAAAAATAAAAAAAGATTTCAATACCTAGAAAGTTACATTAAAATTTTATTTAGGCGAAATAACCTTAAACGACTCTGATACAACTGAGAGTCGACATAAGCATGGACAAATGAGTGAATATTTCGGGCAGCTAGATCTTGCTCGAGAATTTACTGGCCAACTCCAATCGTAAGAATATTTATTTTCAGTTGCTTTACGTTTACATTGTAATTTAAACGATATTTATTATTGTTGTGTGTCTTGAAATATATTTGAATAACCCAAATTAATTTTTACAAATTCAAGCTTTATTATTTTTAGAGTAACAATTCGTCACTTGGACACATCAGCTGTAGAGTATATTACATATGACCAGGACTCCTACACAGCGTCGGCTGAAACTTTGTTATGTCCTATTGGTTCTGTGCTAAGAAGTCAAGCGTCGTGTGGTGAATAAAATATTTGGATTACTTGTACTTAACGGTTCCTGGAAAATCTTAGGACCGTAAAGTACGAGAGAGTACTGGCAAGGGCCGCTAAATACAAAAGAGAAACAGCTAGAAAGACCAGTATAGAACGAGAGAAAATTAGGTAGGATCGTAAAGTACAAGAGAGAATTACTTAGGACCACAGAGTACGAGAATTTTTCTGAGAACCGTAAAGTATAAGTGATCCAAATACCTACATTTACGAACTGAGTTAACGAACATACGTTATATAAAATTTTATGAAATTATGACATTAAAAAACTAACATCAAAGGTTTAATGTTAGCTTATAGGTATTTTAACTTCTTAGTTGTTTCAATTCACATTAACTTGTTTTGTAGTAAACTGTCCAATTGGAACATATTACAACATCGGAACAGCAGATTGCGCAAGTTGTTCAGTTGGGTCTTATCAAGATAGAGAAGCGCAGTTGACTTGCCATGTCTGTCCACGACATATGTCCACCTCGGCTATTAATTCTATATCGTTGGAAGCATGTAAAGGTCAAGCCTTTTACAATATAACCTATTTTTAAACTAAGCTATATTTTTGTTGATTTTAATAACATTTTTCGTATATATATTTATCTTCGATGTGGAAAGCTAGAATGCGCGACCTAAACTTAGATTAACAACAGTTACACCAACCTAGTCCCGAGTTGCCTGTGGCAGTTTGGGATATTGTAGATAATAATTTTCCGATAATTAAGCTGCTGATTAAGTGCTGGCTTACCAGAAGTTTATACGGTTTATAGTGCCTAACTCAAGGGCGCTACAGCATGAGATCATTGGGGTTCGAACCAAGGACATCGCGTAGTGTAGGTAGTGTTTTGACCACTACACCACGCTGCCGGTATTATCATAACATCAATGTAATATCAACTTAATTTTTAAAACTAACTTTAAGGATTATTTTAGATTTGTGCAAACCAGGAACATATTCATCTAACGGGTTAGAGACATGCATGTCGTGTAGAGTTCATAGTTACAACAGTAGATTTGGAGCAACAGAGTGCGAACCTTGTCCAGCTGGAACCGGAACTAATATTCAGGGAGCATCTAGTGTAGACCAATGTGGAGGTAAATCAGAAATCATTTTTCCTTTATATTTAGTTTTTGATTTACCGCTATTCTACCGCCTATAGCGAACCACTTGTTGCTAATAAAAGGTTATTAATAGCAGCTTAAAGAAATATACGTTTGTGGTAAAAAGTAAGCTAAAACACAAATTTTGTGCGAAGTGCTTTGCTTAGGTCAGCAGTGAACCTTATTCTAAATCTCTTTTTTTAAATTAAAAACAGAGCTTTGCAAGCCCGGATTTGTATCAAGATCGGGAAATACCCCATGTGTTCCGTGTCCAGCAAACACGTTTCAATTTAACTCTGGTTTACAGTCTTGTTTTAATTGCCCAACCGGATTAAAAACTACTGGAAAAAACTCGACAACAATAAAAGATTGCAAAGGTAAAAATAATTGATTAATGTATGAGTGGTTTTGAAAATTTATAAAAAATTTAAAAACCTAGTTTTCAGATTTTTATTTAGTTATTTAACAAAAGTGCTACTTATAGGACATTGAAGAAATATTTTAATTTAAAAGGTAAAAAATGAAAGTTTCACATAATATAAAAAGCAGAGAAATCGTTAAAAATCAGAAAAAATAGATTGCGAAAATCGAAAAGGGCGAGCTTTTAAAATCCTCATACGAGACGCAATGTCTTATGTTCATTAGATTTTTAACATGTAAATGGCAAGTAAAATAAATAAAACTTAATATTTAAAAAATATAAAAAACACATATTCTAAAAAACAACGCGGCAAAACAAGACTAATGGTTTTATTCTGATATATGAATAATGCTTCGGTAGCAGCGAAATCACATATTTCCCGAATCAATAATTTCGATATCTGTCGAAACGTCGTCATTTGAAGATTCCACCGCATCAAAGTAACACCTTCGTTTATGGTTATTAGAAATTTGTTTTTTAGTAAGCTTGTCGTTACCTGCTTCTTCTTGACCGAACTTTTCGGGAAAAAGTTCAGAGTAGAAACGGTCAAGAGCTTGATATGTTTTATTTTCCTCCATGAATATTTTAAGAAAGTCCTGTTCTTCATTTTTCAAGTTTAAAAATGGGGATTCATCTTTACTCAAGTTTGTATTTTCAAAATCGGATAAACGCAACGCCGTGTTCGATTCTGAGTTAGTGTTGATGGCTGTTTTATTAGACCCCGATGACAATGTACGATTACATGTACTTTGTTCACTGGCACGTTGTGGAATATCGTCCAGTAATGAATCCTCTGAATCAGAAAGGGACAGATCTAATACCGACAACCTGTGTCTTCCGTAAAGATCAGACATTGATCCCCTTCCTCTTTGTAAACCGCGTAAGTAATCGTTAGAAGTTGAAAAGTTTATATCGTTGGAACCCTTAAAATATCTTCTAGTTTCTCGCCTATCTAGGATATCATACAAAGACCTGTAAGGCATTGATCGTCGGTTAAGTTCGGCTGACCGTCGCCAGTTGTCGACACACGAAGTTCTACTCCTACGATAAATCACTTCATCACGTGCTCTTGAATCTATTTCGCTTTGCAAGTACTTAAAATAATTGAGTCTTTCGTAAGCAATGTCGCCATCTTGTGACGCAAAGTTATTTTCGTTTCTTTCAAAGTCAAGTGAGTCATCGCTAGTTTCATCGCTAATGTTGCACACGTTTTCCGAACTTTCAACGGAAACAAACATTGAATCAGAACTATCTTTTTTGGAACACCTTTCTTTCTTGTTTGAATTTTCTTTGCTATTTGTCGACTTTACGTGGGCTTTGTAATCTACTTCTCTTGTTTTGTAAGAATACACCTGGTTTGCACCTTGTCCATCTGGATTTGTATTTTCTTCAGTAGAAATCTTAGAATGACCAGGGGAACCTCCAGGCGTTTCGTATTGCGACTTTGATAATTTTAATTCTTCGGTTTTTAACAATTTCGTTGTTGATGGTACTGTGAATTCAAATGATGTTTCAGATAGATTGGAGGAATCTTCCTGACTTGAGTTGGACGATGTTGAAACGGGAGGTGGGGATGGAAACTCAAATGTAATGTCTTGTGAAGGTAACAATGTTTTTTTGTCTCTTAATTCATTAACATTGGTTGGAATTCGTGCTGATTCGTATCTTCTTATTCCTTTTCGGTAAAATTCGGCTTGGCGATTATCATATCTAACGGATTCGCTTATTCTGGATCTCCTAGGTGCTGATCCCATAATGCATTGTCCATAAATTCCATTGGTTCTCATTATCGCCTGATTTACAGATTTCTTTGGTTTGGTTTTGATTCGCTTTAATTTTTCTCTTGGTGTTTTAAACAAACAAGCTACGGAACTTGTTGTTTCGTGTTCTTCGATTGTCCCCCTGTGTGACGTCATAGTAGCAACTTGTGGGTTTCCTGCTACGCGCACAACTGCCTGGCCTTTGTCCACAAAGCTTACCGAATTTTTGTTTTGTCCGTTAGAGAACGAGGCCAAATTGTTATTGTTTTGTACCCAGCTAGGCCCCTGGTTTCTAGGTGGCACACCAGGTGGTCGATCATTCTCTCGGACCTCGTTACTGACATCACCGATTCCAAAAGATCCACCACATGTCCATCTAATGTCACCACTTTCTGAAATAATAGCTGGCCGATATGTCCGATTGGCGAGGTTTGTTGGTTGCCGTGGCAACGGTCTTCTTGCCAGCGGGTTCTCATAAAGAAGTGGATAATTGCTAACAGATCTGTAAAAATATAAAATTCCAGTATTTACAGCAGAATTTAAAATATAACTGGAACAAATTTTTTTTACAATTTTTTAACCACAACTTGATGCATTCCAACCTGTTGGAATCTGAAGCTGAATGTGAATGTCGATTTCTTCTCTTTTTTCTTGGGCAACACCTGTGGAACGTTCTTACATAATTTATTTTTGAAAATACTTTATTTAAATGCATAGGTTTAAAAAGACTTTACCGCAATCTTAAATTTAACATTTTCTTTTAAATCAAACCACAAAACCAAAAATTTTCTTTTAGAATTAGTATTAACTTTTATAGAAAATGCTTATAAGGTCAAACTTGCTTGACTTACCAACATATTGCAGCTGTAGTTTTGACCTGAGTGTTAAGAGCTAAGGCTCCACAAATAGCCACCAGAAATACAACCATAAACATGGCACCGACCGGAATCCAAAGGATGACGTCATTTTGGTTGGTTGAAGATCGGTTTAAATTTTTTTCGGAGTCTGAAAAAATAAAATTAAAGTGAGGTTAACTTACGAGTTTAAATTACATTAAAAAAAACTATTAAACATTTACACAACATTATTCATTTTGCAAAACAATTACCTGGATTTCCTTCTTGACCTGATTCTTTTTTATATTTTCTACACAAAAAAAATTTTTAGTCAATTTTTTTACATAAAAAACGTATTAAAAAAAAAATTGAAGTAGATAAAAAAAAAAGTTTTTTTTTTATTTGTTCTTACATAGTACAGTTACGCAAAAATTTTAAAACAAGATATTATATGAAAAACTTTATTATTATTCAAACCCTAAAAAGATACCTGTTATTGAATAACTTTGTTCGTACGACGCCATCTTGCTGTGACGTCACGACCGGAAATTTTTGAACGATTAGGCTCCGAGTTGTCGGGTTGGCAGAAATTGTTAAGTAGGCAAGCCCAGGTAGGGTCGAGGTAAGGTTAAGTGTTGCATGGGATTGGGTATTTGCGACTTTAATTCCTGTCTATGATTTAATCGAGGTTTATTTTTAATTAAATTTTGTCAACAACGCGAGACAGTGTCCTGTTTTTTACAACCTATTTGCGAAAACAACAAATTAAAAAATTAAGATTGATGTAAAACAACCTAAAAATCAATTTTTACTATTTTTTACCTTTGGGGTGACGTAAACAATATTTGGCATAGTCGGTTGCTCCTCTTTAATTGGCTCGCTTAAGTCATCCATGGTCAGATCTTCCAAAGAAACTTTGCGCAGATTTTCCGGTTCCCAGCAATATAATGGCTCAGTAGTGGGTTCCAGTCGGCCCTTAGCTTCACGCAGACGAGTAATCGTCCATTTTAGGAAGCAATCGCATCTTAATAAAGAGTCGTGGTTAAACCAAATCCAGACGGATTAAAATGCAAGTACCTGGGAACTAATATTTTAAAGGCAAATTTTGGTACTGTGTGGTAATATTGGTGGTAGTGGTTTTGCATTTAAAATTATTTTTTAAACTGTGTTAAAATTAGTAAATGTAATTTTTTTTAAATTTTAACAGGTTTTGTGATTAACACAGTTTTGTTTTTTTGTGATACTAATCTTATGTTTAATTGAATTATATTAATTTGTTTTGTTAATTTTGACATAACTTTTTTTTAAATGTAATTTTTGTGGGTTGGTTTGATGTATAATGTTTACCTCCATTTATTATATTCAAGATATACATCATGCAAGTAAGGCAATGATGAAAATGAAAAATAATTGACTGTTGATAGTAAATTTTTTCTTAAATCCAGTTTTTCCAGCGATTTGAGTTTATAAAACGTTCCGGTGCTGATTGTATCAATTGCAGGAATCATTGTTTTTCCAAACAGCTGGAAAATTTTTAAAGTTTATAATTATAAAAACCAATATACAGATTACATAAATCGTGTAAAACATTAACAATATATATATAAGGAGACTTTTTACATTTAAAATTAAACACACAAATTGTATTAACACTTGATTATAATTACTTCAGAGCACAGTTTGGCTGGATAAGGAAACTGTGAATCGATTGCTTTGATCTTGTTGTTACTTAAATAAAGTTGTTTTAAGTTTGTTAAACCTTTCAGAGATGATGGTGTTATTTGCTGCAATCTTAAAATAAATAAAAAAACAATTTTATTAATCTTTGATTTAACAATCATAACAAGCTTACTGTTTAGTTTTTGCCGTTTAATGCCAACTTGTTTAATATAGAGGTGTAAAATTTTCGATGTTGTTTTAAACATATTATAAAACTAAATCTTTATTTGTAAAATTAAGTTAAAAAAAAACGAAGTACAAAATTGTTGTTGCAACTCTCTGTAACATACATTGGGTTATTCTAACTTACTTGTTATAACTTAAATCAAGGTATGTCAGAGATTTAAGTTTTCCAAAAACATTATTTGGAAGATAAGTAAGCTTGTTGAAATCAAGCCGTAAAAAAACAAGCTTAGTAAGTTGTCTAAACGCAACGTAAGGAACATTTAAAATTTCATTATGAGAAAGTTCCAGTTCTCTTAACGATAGAAGATTGTCAAATGCATGAGGCGAAAATCCTTTAAAGAAATATTATTATATTTTTTAGATTAGATTATAACATTATCAAAAAACATTTTTTTATTGTTTAGTTAGGTATTTAAATTTTTAAAAGTAAGTCCTCATAAAGCTTACCAAAGTTATTAAATATACAAAATAAATAAATAAAATAATTAATTTAAAAAAAAAATTTAAAAAAATATTAGCAAAGTGGTATTTTTCCTAATTTTTTCATTTTTTGAATACAAAAACGTACTAAAGATTTTATTTCCAGATAAATTTAGGAATGTCAGATTTTTAAGAAAGGAGAATGCATCCCTTGTTATTGATTTTAATCGATTATTGCCTAGATCCAAAAATCGTAGAGAGATTAAGCCTTCAAATGTATTGGGCAGAAGGCTTATTATTTTATTATTTTGTAAAAGTAAAGTATGTAGGCGCTTTTGATTTCTAAAAACACTTCTATAAATCTACAAAAAAACATGTAATTAATAACATTTGTTTATCACAGAACTTATAGTAAACATATCTATCTGTGTTGTAGAAAAATGCTTGTTTATTGATATGCAAACGGGATAAAAGTTAAATATATAAATTTAAGTCTAAGTTTTTTAACTTTAACATATTATTTATACCGATTAACATAAAACAATGACTTACTGTTGAGATAGAGTTGTTTTCAATAAATAGATGAGTTGTATAAGACGGTAATTTTATTGGAAATTTTTGTAGTTGTCGATTTGAACAGTGTACAGTTTCTCCAGTACAAGTACAATTTTGAGAGCAGTTTATATCGTAGGTAGCACACGTCGTCAAAATAAACCCAATCAATAACAAAATAATTTTGAAAAACATAGCAGAGAGACTTTGATAATATTATATTTTTAAAAGTATAAATTTCCACCTGTATTGTTTTTAGATAGATTTTTACTTATAAATTTCCCTTTACTCAAAAGCCTAATAAAACAGATATTAAAATTTAATGTTTTAAAATAATGAAAATTATCTTTTAAAAAAATCTTAAATGACTCTTTCTAATATTCACAGATAAGGTGTAAATCAATTTCTCTAAAATATATTCTTTCTAAAAAGTCATCTTTCAACTTTTTTTCTTTACAAACTCTTTGCGCGTTTGTGGGTCTTGATGAAATTGTTTAACAAAACGCAAAAAAACAAACTCGATGACTTCCGCTCTGAAGTTTGTAGCAATCTTTCCTAGTTGACATTTTTCTGCGCTTAATCGGTTAAAAGGGAAATAATTGACTTGGATTACAATGCGAGATGATGTGTGTGTCAAATAATTGCCACAACAAAAATAGGCGTAACTAGTTAATCAATGTTACCCAAAAATAAATGACACTTCTTAATTTATTGTTAACAAAAAAAATTATTAAAAATAGTTTACTTGTTTTAATTAATTCGAGTAGAAACTTAAAACTGGTGAAACAGTGCAAACTTTTTTATTATCATATTACATTATTATTACAGGTTCCTTTACAACATTAGGTCTTGCTAGAGATCAAATAACAGACAGTGACACTTCGCAACTTTCAAGTCTTTCATACAGTGAATGTTTTAAAGGTCGATAATTTTTTAAATATTTGTAATTTTTGTTCATAATGTCTTTTGTCGTGTATTTATTGGCAAGATACGAAACAACTTAGTTGATATTTATAGGGTAGTCAGATAGTATACTTAAGCAGATTAGGTTTAACATTGTAGTTTATAGCCTGTTACAAAATTTATTTTATAGATCCGTGTTTACACAATTCAAACTGCTCAACGGACGGAGCAAGCTATCATTGCACATGCACTCCAGGATACACTGGTAAATAACATAACAACGTAAAATATTTTGGCAAATTAAATGAAAAGTTTGGCATAATCAATTTAATAACAGGTATCAACTGTGGAATCGACATAGATGAATGTGCAAACGGGCCTTGCATGAATGGAGGAAGTTGTATTGATAACATCAATCATTACAAGTACGCCTACGTAATTCTTACAAATTAACATTCTTGAAGCACACACAAAGTGGAAACTGCACAAACGGTTTTTCATGTCTTTATTTTTATAATTTGTTTTATTTTAGATGCATTTGTCTTCCTGGTTTTACTGGTTTAAGGTGTGAAACCGATATAAACGAATGTGAACCAGTACCTTGTCGTAACAACGCTACTTGTACTGATCTTCTTGCGAAATTTCATTGCGACTGCATTCAAGGCTATGCAGGTATATTGGTCAATTACTACATAAATTGATTTGAACATCTAAAATTTTTTACCAAAATAATAAATAAATAAAACTTAGCAGTTAAAAACCGCAAAATCAAGTTAATTGCATAAGGCAATGCTTAAGCCCACTTCCAAAATGGTGCTAAATATTTAAAAACTATAATTTATTAGATGCAAACCAATGTTAAAATTATTATTAATTGAATAACAAAAAATAATGCTTTTTACCCAGGAAACTTGTGTGAAGTTGACATTAACGAATGTGATCCAAATCTTTGTCAGAATTTTGGAACTTGCCATGATCTTATAGGCAAATTTGAGTGCACATGCGCTCCTGGTTTCACCGGAATACATTGTGGTGTAAATATTAACGATTGTGCCTCGAATCCGTGCAGTAACGGTGGTACATGTGAAGATGGAATAGATTCGTTCACGTAAGTCAAACTATTTTTTGGCAATCTATAAATAAAACAGTGAATAATATTTATATCAAAAAACTGCAAATTCATCGAGGTATAAAATAAAGATTGCGGTTAAGTTGGCATAACTTTTCCAGTGTTGTAGATTTTGTAATTGTAGCAATTTAAAAAAATAATATTACATTTTTGTTATGATATAGAATATTGAAACCTAACAACAAAACTCGTTATGTTTTTACTTTTTTATTTTCACAAAAGACCACTAAGATTCCTTGTTACGGGAATTCCCCTAATTTATTTGTAAATAGTTAGAACTTGTTTTTTTCGCACGTGTTCATGTTATATTTTACCAAATTAATTATATTTTATATTGCATTTTGCGAGATTAAAAAAGAACTAATAAATTTGCAATCAAGAATGCTGGTAAGTTGGGCTGGGTTAAAAGGCAAAAAATTCACTAATAAATATCTAATTTTTATGATAACTCTGTAGAATGGTTTTATAGGTTTGCTAGCTGGTTAGTACAGTTGGTATATTTTCTGATCCAATTAAATTATTTTTTAACATTACATTTCTATGATTTATAAAAAAAACATTAAAAATGAGTAACATTGTTTTATGTGCTTAGGTGTCATTGTGCAACTGGGTTTGCAGGAACCACTTGTTCGAAAAATATTGATGATTGTGCACAACAACCATGTAGCAATGGAGCAACTTGTCAAGATTTGGTTGCTGATTTTCATTGTGTTTGCCCACCTACTTTCAATGGAAAAAATTGCGAAACAAGTATAAATTTAGGATTAAAATAAAACCTTTTAATTTTTTTTTTGTATATATATATCTTTATCCTTGATGTTGGAAAGTCGAATGCGCGACTTAAACATAGAGTAACAGTAGTTACTCCGACTCAGTTTCGAATTGCCTGTGGCAGTTTGGAATATTATAGATTATAATTGCCCGGTAATTATGCTGCTGATTAAGTGCTGGCTCAGCAGAGTTAATACCGTTTATAGCACCTCACTCAAGGGCGCTACAGCATGAGATCAGTGGAGATTTAACCCGCATCCTCATGTGTGGTGTAGCAAGTGTTCTTACCACTACACCATGCTGCTAGTTTCTAAATTTATTATGATTTATTAAAAAAGTAATGTAAACTACGAAACCAAAACATTAGTAGAAATCAGATTCAGAACTTTGAGTTCATAACCCTACTTTTTATAGTTTTTTTGCATAGTATTTTAACAGTTTTCAAAATATTTAAAACATTTATTAAGTAAGGCTTATTTATGTTTTTTGATTATTTATATTTTTTAATTATGTTATTGGTAACACCAATCAGATTTTATTTTTGTTTTTAAATAATTCAGAGTTATATCCTGATTTTGACTTATCCTTTTCTCGGCCCAACACATATCAGCATGTACATTTAATGGAAGGCATAGGAAACATGACTGAAACAACTGTTGCTTTCTTCATGCAATCTAACAATAATGAAACAGAAGGGACTCCATTTTCTTATGCAATCGGAAATGGAAGATTGGCTGATATTTTTACTCTCACCAACTTAGAAGCTTTAACTTTGTAAGAATTTTTTTCCAATTTGTGTACATTTCTAAAGTCTTGTTTTTTCCTGTTATGTAGATTTGCAAAAAAAGGTGGTAAAAACTGCCTATATTGACATTGTGCGGGTGAAATCATATGGGAATTAGGTAGTACCTAAATGTCAACTGATATTTATGCTTAAAGTTGGAATTTTTTTATTGGCATTTTAAATTGACCAACATTAATTTACAATTAACACAAAGTAAAAGGTTATTGTAATTTTAAATTCCGGTAAATTTTTAGATTTCTATCAAGAAATTTTTTTCCTATAACTATAATACATTTAAAACCCATTTTAATTTCAAATGAATGTTCAGTTAATTTGTTGTTGTTATAAATGTACTTTGTGGCCACTTACTTTTTTTAATTAAGTTGAATTGGAATCTATGTATAATGAAGCTTATTTAGTTTAGAGTTAATACCGTTTTATTACAATCAAAATGCCTACCATAAAGTGCGGGTTCTGACTTGGTAATAATAATAATTATTTAAAAATATTTTATTCAGATATGTTAATGGTGAGGCAGTGGTTACTGATGCACGGAAACTTAACGATGGACAGTGGTATCACCTAGTAGTCACTTGGAGTAGTGAGGGTGGAGAATGGAAGATCTATGTGAATCGAGTACTAGAGGCTAGTGGATCTGGATTAGAGGCGGGATCGAGAATTCAAGGAGGTGGGATCATGGTGATTGGTCAGGAGCAGGATTGTTTGGGAGGTTGTTTTTCTTCTTCCCAAGAATTTATCGGTAAGATTTTAACTTTGGTGGTGTTTTTGGTTTATTAAATTTTTGAGTATATTAAAAAAAGGATTAAAAAGAATTTTCGGGCATTTTCTTTATTACACAACATTTAAATGTAAACAGTGAATAACTAAAATTCCTGTTTAGGCAAAATTACACAATTCAATTGGTACAACTATGCCATGACTCCTTCTCAAGTATCGGAATTGTTTCTTAACTGTGTTGGCATTCAGGGCAATGTGAAAGCATGGCCAGACACTTTAAGTGGTATCAAAGGTGATGTTGTCATACTTCGTCCTCAAACCTTTTGTCAAGCTTGCTTTGAATTAATTGAAAACAATAATCTTCAGATTCGAAAACAGGTTTGTGAGTTTTTTTTTATTGAATTTTTGATATTATGGTTAGCAGCGTTCTGTAGTGGTTACAAAACTTATAACACATGGCTGCACTACATAAGGTCTTTGGCTCGATTCTCACCTTTTTAATGCTGTAGAGCTCTGAAGTCCTTTTTCATCAAGGATAAAAAATACTATCTTACTGTATTTTAGAATAATTACACAAATTGGCTATCTTGTGAGAATGGATTTAACTTGAGGGTAAGGGTAGGATCGAACAGTAGACATATACGGGGAAGTGCATTACTCAAATGTGGAAACATGGGATTATGGAGATATAGGGGAATAGATCGCAAAAATCCATCTCAGTTGTTTTTCTGCCAAAGAAGAGAATGCCCACCATTTCAACAAGTATAAATAATTAAATATGGTTGACATTATTTAGATTTTTTTTAATGATACTGTGTAGACTTAATGCAAATTATTTCTAAACAATTTTGTTTTTTATTTACTGGTTAGATATATTGTTTTAACTGTTATGTTGATTAAAAATATATTTCTATCTTAAGATGCTACAACATTTTCTGTTTCTAACTAGTAGTTATTGTTAATTTAATTTAGTTACTGATTTTTAGATAGCTTATGGACAAGCAATTGGAAATGGTCATATGTTCAATGATACTGTTTCATATGTATGTAATGTTGGGTATAATAGAATTGGATCAGGTTCGATTAGATGTTTAGCAGATGAGGTAATTTAAATATTTATAGTAGAATTATTTTATATAACAAAACAATTTATCATTTTTTTGTCTAAAAGGGAATGTTAAGACAAAGAGTAATTAAAAACAAGTTTTTTAAAAAAATTTAATTTTTTTTATTCCTAAATTAAAATTCACCATATTAAATATAAATCCAATACTTAACATTTTTAAGACATGGTCCTCTGCTGCTCCCTTGTGTCATGACATTGATGAATGCGCTAATAATCCTTGCCATTCTAGGGCAGTCTGTAAGAACAATGATGGAAGTTATACATGTAAATGTGTGTTCGGTTTTGCAGGTGATAAATTTTTTCTATTAGTTTTAAATTAGGCATAATTTTGGATAATTTTAAGAAATTTATGTTAGTTAAAACATAAGGTAGCTTAGTCATTATACTCTTGCATTTATTATAAAAAACAAAAATTTATCTTTTTTATCCAAGAAAAAAATAAGTATTTGATTTTGACACTTATTGAATTGGTGGCAACCATTTGTTGTATAGTATATTAAAGGAGTATTTTTATGATACCTGTTTTAAAAATATAGAGTCAAAATGATTTCAGAAAAATTCACTTATTAAATAGAATTTATATAAGAAAAAAATCAGATAGATACTTTTACATAAGAAACGAAAAATTAATTTAAAATAAAAAATGTTATCTTAGGAAATGGAGTGGAATGTACGGAAATTAATTGTGGATCTCCTGGCGTGCTACAACATGGCGAAATAACGGGAATGAATTTTAAACTTAATGGTGTTGTTCATTTTTCCTGTATCACTGGTTATGTGTTGGAAGGACCCAACCAAAGAACATGTTTGAGTACCAGTAAGTAGTTATTATTTTTCACAATTTAATTTTGAAAAGCTGCAAAATTAAAATGAGACGCGTTAATATCTTATTTTAACAACAAATTTCCTGGTAAACTAATACTATACTAAATGTAAAAGGTTTAGTGTACACTGTTATGTATTTGTATAATTATTTTTATTTTTTTAATTTCCTTAAACATTGTCCTCAGTGATAAGAATACTTAACATAACTATGTGATTGTTAAAAATTTTTGCCATTTTTGTGAAGTTTTTAAGTAAGGATTTATTCCACATACCCCCTTGATTAAGTTCAATAAAAGTATTCAAACAAAGATATTTAAACTGATTTTAAATAAATAAATATTAAAATCAAATAAAACGATTTTTAATAATTAAAAACAACTTTAGGCGAGTGGTCAGACACAGGACCTCACTGTAACATTATAGAGTGTGATGATCCTGAACAAATAGACAATGGCGTAGCTAAGTATTCGTCCAAAACTTATCAAAGTGAAATGAAATATTCTTGCAATGTTGGTCATGAAATGAGAGGAGACTCATCCAGGAGTAGGTTTTCGTTTTATCATTTTTAATGGATAAAACTACTTATAATAATTTAATTGTTGAACTGTTTTAGATGCCCACAAAACATGCAAGAAAAAGGGTTTAGAAAACTGAAAACTTTTTTTGGAGTTTTTTTTTTGAAACTTTATTTTTATTAATTTTTTTCCGAATTCTAAAAAAATATTTTTTCGTGTTTAGTGTGTCGTGAAGACCGAACTTGGTCTGGGGAACCTCCTTTCTGCATACCAATCAAGTGTGCCGATCCTCCCAATGTTTTAAACTCGATCGTTGTCAGGACCAGAGTGCGGCAATATCAATATTTGGACAAAATCAAATACATGTGCGAAGCTGGCTACAGGTAAAATTTTCCAGCATGAATTTAAAGTAATTTTTGTTCACCCGAAATGTTAAACATTTAGTATTGATATGTAATTTATTAATACATAAACAAGTGTGTTCAATCAACATAACAATATATGTCGGTATAAATAATGAAAATTAATAACAGGTTGGTAGGAGATGCAGCAATGCAGTGTAGTGAACACGGAAACTGGAGTGGGATTGCACCAGAGTGTACACCAATGTCTTGTGGTCGACCCATGGATATTAATAATGGAAAATTTACTGGTATGTTAGTTAACTGTATATTTAAAATAAAAAGTTTTAAAAGAGAACTAAAATACAGAAATATCCTCCAAGGTCAACTTTATGACATAAATATGATAACATTTGTTATTCCAAGCCAGCCTTGAGTTGATTTTCACAGTTTTTGGTTGTCATTGTTTAAAATGCAGCTATATTGCATAAAAACTTACATGCAAATTGTTCTTTGACTCAGCAGGAGTTTATGCTATTTATAGTGTCTTACTTAGAGTAGCTAAACTATGAAAGAATTTGGGTTTAAACTCGGGGCTTTATGTAGTAAACCCAAGTGTTTTTACTAAAAAACATCTTTTTTTTGGTTAAGCTAAGTTAAAGTTTTTGTTAATTTGCTAGTTGTCATAAACTTTCAAACCTTCACCTTGCTTTTATTTTTTGAAACTTTTTCAGGAAAAAGTTTTGTTTATCGCAACACGGTCACTTATTCTTGCAATGCTGGATACGATTTGGTTGGCGATAGTGTTATAGCTTGTCTCGAAACTGGTTTATGGAGTGAAAATAAACCATTTTGTGATCCAGTTTCTTGCAGAAAACCTTCAATTGTTGAGCATTCAACTTCTAGTTGTAAATCAAAAAATATTATTAATTTATAGATTTTTTAAAATGTTATGTCTTTTTAATCTTTTTATAAATTATTATTGAAGTATTTGATATATGTTAACATATAAGAATAAACGTTTTAAAACATTGTTAATTTTGCAAAAATTAAATTTAAAGAGCAAAAAAATAGTTAAAAAAGCACAAAAGATTTGCAATATTTTTTTGTTTAGTGCTGTAAAACACACAATTACTTCTTGGTAAAACAATATTTTAGGCCTATTTATTTATTTATTTTTTTTTGTTTAGCAACTGGAGAACGTTATAAAGACACAGTTACATATACTTGTAACAGTGGATATTATTTAATCGGAAATTCAGAGTTGGAATGTTTAGCTCGTGGTGTTTGGGGAAATATAGATTCAGGTCGATATTTTAAGGTTTTTTAATCTTAAATCCTAAACCTTTTGTCTCCTTCTTTGTTTTGAAGTTACGTTTTAGGATTTTATTTTTAAATTTTTTTATGTATACATATTGTTAATTTTAACCAACTTTAATATTTAAAAATGCTTCTAAAAAAATAAAATTAGTTTTTGTTAAAAAAAACACATTTAAACATTAAAAGGTTTTTATTTAATAGTTAAAAATAATCTTTAATTACTAATTTTTAAATAATATTTAAAGCTAATAAATTTTACTACAGTTAATGATGTCTCTATTATATGCTTACCAAAACCTTGTGGAAGGCCCGATGACATAAGTCATGCAATTTATCAATTAATTGGTGAAGAAGATTTTGTGTATGGAAGTAGCATCAGGTATTTTTTTTTTAAATACTGTTGCTAATAAAATATTGTACCGTTGGAAAGATAAGTTTATTCGTATTAAAAAATTTACTTTTTCATTAATTGAACCTATCTAATATGTTACTTCTTGTCTTTAAATAATCTTAAAACTTTTTTACAAATTTTTTAACAAAAAATAAAGTTTTTATTATAATATTCTTATTTAACATAAATGCAGAAAATTTTTGCTTGTGTACCACAATCATTTTTTTATGGTAAAGGTCAGCGTAAATACTTATATATATATTTGCTGCAAGCTTCACTACTAACATTACACTATTTCCTAAATTATTTTAATATCCAAGGTTCACATGTGGAAATGGTTACCTACCTAAAGGTGATAATCTTCTAGTTTGTCAAACCAATCAAACTTGGAACACAACCGAAGACTTTTTTTCTTGTGATCCAGTGCCTTGTCCACTTTCACCTTTAAAAAATGGAAAAATTGATGGTGTAGATACAGAGGTATTTTTGTTGGTTATTTATTTTCATTTGGCTGTTGCATTTTAAATATTTTGACATATTCTAAATTTGCTTCTATATTTTGATTTAAACATTACTACAAACATTATTATATGTTTCTGATCTCTTAAAAGCAATTGAAGCATATTCACTTGAATAATTAACTTTAAAAATACTGCAATAGGAATAAATTTCACTATTTAAAGATCCTGTAAATGTTTTTTTTGTATATATACATTTATCTTCGATGTGGGAAGGTTGAATGCGCAACCTAAACATAGAGTAACATCAGTTACTCCGACCTAGTTTCGAGTTGTCTGTGGCAGTTTAGGATATTATAGATTATAATTGTCTGGTTATTATGCTGCTGATTAAGTACTGGCTCAGCAGGAGTTCATATTGTTTACAGCGCCTTACTCAAGGGCACTGCAGCATGAGAGCAGTGGGGATAACCCCACAACCTCATGTTAATGTAGCAAATGTTGTTACGGCTACACCACGATGCCGGTCTCCACAATGTTAATGCACTCATGTACCAATATTTAGATAACTAAATATTAAAATTTTGTTTTTATTTTAGGGTGATAAATTACAGTACACTTACATGGATTCAATATTATTTACGTGCAATGAGGGGTTTGTTAACACAGGAGCTAATTATTCAACTTGTCTTGCAAGTGGTTTATGGTCAGAACCAACTCCTATTTGTGATCCAGTGCAGTGTTCTACACCACCGCTAGTTGCTAATGCTTCTACAGAGTAAAAACTCTTAAAAAAATTTGTATTTGTAGTTTATCTTTAGATTTAAAATGTTATGCATTTTTTAAATTATAATTTTTTGACAATTTTATCTTGTTTTTGTACCTAAAAACTAACTTAACATTTTCAATATTACTGATTTTAATATCTAGCTTGGAATCTGGACCTCATAAGCCTGGTCTACACTACCAGAGTAAATTACATTACTCTTGTGATACTGGCTTCAAGCTATCAAATTCAAGTCATCACACAATAATGTGTAATAGTGATGCATCTTGGACAGGTATATTCGTTTATCTCTTATTTAAAATTAATAATTTTTTTAATTGTGTTTAAATTAAGAAATTTTATAATTACTTTTTTATATCGTTTTTTTGTAAATACAAGGTCGTGGGTTTAATCCCCACTGATCTTATGCTGTAGTGCCCTTGAGTAAGGCGCTATAAACGGTATGAACTTCTGCTGAGCTAGCACTTAAACAGCAGCATAATTATCGGGCAATTATAATGTATAATATACCAAACTGCCACAGGCAACTCTAGACTGGGTCAGAGTAACTGATGTTACTCTATGTTTAAGTTGCGCATTCGACTTTTCCACATTGAGGATAAAAATATATACAAAAAAAAATTAAACAAAATGTTGATAGAAAAATTGTTTATAGCATATCTAAGTCAAATTTTTAATTTTTTGTATTTAAATATTATTTGTGAAATAAACTCTGGTTTAAAGTTTTCTATGGTTTAAAAAGCTCTGGTTTAAATAAATTTAAAATAAATTTTATCATTATTGACACTTTTTGGTTGGATTTATCTAAAATCAACAATCAATTTATTTTTGTGCTTAGCGGGATTAGCTAGCTCTTTCAGCAGTACTACTAATAAAGTATTTTTATTGTTGTTTTAGGAGAAACGCCAGTGTGTGAGCGAGTTTATTGCGGTATCCTTCCAAATATAACACATGCAAGTATAGTCGGTGGTGGGGATAAAGCCATGTTGTTTGGTGATGTTGTGATAATGAGTTGTGACGAAGGATTTCAAACCAATGATTCTTTGGATGTGACAGTAAATCAATTTTTTAAATAAATATAAAAAATGAATTCTGCGGTTTAAAACACTTAGTCCATTTTTGATAACATTTATAATTTTTTAAATTAGATTTGCTATTTTTATTTTCTTGTAAAGTTTATTGTAAAGATTGTTAAGGTATAGTCTTATGAACAAAAAAAAAATTTAAGTTTTTAAAATTCCTGGTTTTAAAATAATTTTGAACCAGAATTTATGCGATTTATTTTCAGTGCACATCTAATGCAACATTTTCCTTTTTTCCAAAATGTCTACCCATACCTTGTGGCCCGCCCTCTAGTGTACAATACTCATCTTCAACCTATGACCATCCTTACATGGAACACAGTTTCTTAAGTACAGTCACTTACAATTGCGAACAGGATTTTGAAATGCACGGTCAAAATGTGATCACATGTTTGCGTTCTGGTAAATGGAGTCATGATTTGCCGATATGTGTTCCAATTAGGTGCAATAAACCAGGTAGTATATATATATATATTTTTTTTTGTATATATCTTTATCCTCAATGTGGGAAATTCGAATGCGCGACTTAAACTTAGATTAACATCAGTTACTCCGACCCAGTCTCGAGTTGCCTGTGGCAGTTTGGGATATTTTAGATTATAATTACCCGATAATTATGCTGCTGATTAAGTGTTGCCTTAGAAGGAGTTCATACCGTTTATAGCGCCTTACTCAAGGGCACTACAGCATGAAAGCAGTGGGAATTAAACTCACGGCCTCATGTGTGGTGTAGCGAGTGTTCTTACCACTACACCACGCTGCCGCTAAATGAATTTTTTGGTTTAATTCTTAATGCTTCTGTTTTAAAATAATATGGCTATGACAATAATGCCTAAATACACAATTCATTTATTGATAAAGGACAATAAATTTAAAATAAAAATAAAATAAATAAACACTTGATGGAATGCGAATATATAAAATTTATTACAAATGGTATATGGATTTTAGTATAACAACCATTTTATATAATGCTTTAAATAAAGTTTATATGATTTTTCATTACCTAAAAACCAAATAATATGCTAACTTCAAAATTCAGTAGGCCTATTTTAACAAAACTGAGACTAGCTTATATTAAATTTAGGTAAACTCAAAAATGGTTTTACAACAATTTCAACGTTAAGAGATGTTCAGCATTCAAATTTATACGACGATAATCATTTTGCCCCCAGATCTGCTGCTATATCAGTGTGCAATAATGGATACATGGTAAAAATTATATTAAATATTAAAATAGGTTTAAACAATTATAAATGAACTAGTAAAATATAAACAATTTAAAATATAAACAGTTCAGTTTGAAACAGTTTAGCGAATAAAAATGTTGCAATACAATATAAACATTTATAATGAGATTTTATGCTTATTGTTTGGAAAGAATCATGATTTTTTTTGTTTATATCTTTATCCTTGATGTGGGAAGGTCAACTTCACAACCCAATTGTTTAGAAACAACCTGTATTCCAACCCAGTCTCGAGTTTCCTTTGGCAGTTTGGGATATTTTAGATAATAATTGCCTGATAATTAAACTGCTGTTTAGGTGCTGGCTCAGCAGAAGTTTATACCGTTTATAGCGACTTACTCAGGGCGCTACAGCATGAAAGCATTAGAAATCAAACCCAGAACCTTATGTAGTGTAGAAGGTGTTTTGAACACCACACCATGCTGTCGGTTTTATATTACATAATGTAAAAATATAATATAAAAATGTTGTTTTAAAGATGCTGTTTTTAGTTTTTTTTTAAATATCCTTAATATTGTCCTGCTCAAAAATTGGACTTTTAAATTTACCTTAAATTGTAATCTTTTTTTTGTAAACTAGCTCAAGAAAGTAGCGCCATCACTAACTAGATCTTCTAACTTGCAAAAATTAAATATGAATACAGCTAATCTTCATTTGGGTAATGCATATATTTAAAACTTTTTATTAGAGCATGCATTTAATTTATGAAGAATTTTGTTACGTTTTTAGCTTTAAAAAAACAGGCATGCAAAATTAGACATAAAAACTTAAATACTTAAATTTATTATTTAGATTTGTTAACTGATGAGCAAAAGGCAAAGCTAAACAAAGCAATGTTGAAGTACAGTTCATCTACAACAGACAAAAATCTAAAGTCACAACTCAAGTCTACTAATCTACATAATGCACCGTCATTAGCTTATCAAACATGTTCACAAGCTGGTAGCTGGGTAAGGTCAGCTCCTGAGTGTAACAAGATGAAATGTCACATTCCTCCAGATGTGGATCATGGAAGAATAATTGAAAGTAAGTGTAATAACATTTTGAAAATAAATTTGATAATCACGGGGATTTGAAAATTTTTAAATAGAAGAAGAAATTTCCACCAAATAACTTTTTTTTAAACCACCTAAACAGTACACTTTTATTTTTAAACAATTTTTTGTTTTGTTTATATCTAACTTTATTCTCGATGTGAGGAGGTTGAATGCGCGACCTAAACATAGAGTAACATTAATTACTCTGAAACAGTCTCGAGTTGTCTTTAGCAGTTGCACAGTAATTATGCTGTTGATTAAGTGTTAGCTCAACAGGAGTTCATACCGTTTATAGCGCCTTACTCAAGGGTGCAACAGCATGAGAGCACTGGGGATTAAACCCACGACCTCATGGTGGTGTAGCAAGTGTTCTTACCACAACACCACGCTGCCGGTCATATAAATTATCTACAATTAAAATTATAACTTATATCTCCTTTTTTTAGATCTTTTATTCTAAAACTGATTGCCTTACAGTCTAAGTATTTTTTTCTAATCAAATTTACTTTTAATTTTTTTTTAGGTACAAGTGACCAATATACGTTTGCATCAACTATTACTTACCGATGTGATATCGGACATTACTTTGTCCAAAACAGCATAAACCAAACTTCAGGCCGACAGACCAATGGTACAATCACTTGTGTTTGGAACGAGTTGGTGTCAGATGTACGTTGGTCGTCTGATCCGATGTGTTTGCCTGTCAAATGTCCAACACCTACTGACAATAATAAAGATCATAAGGGTGTTACAAAGAATGATGACACTAGTGATCAATATGTTTATGGGGACACAGTGGTCTACATATGTGATCAAGGGTATACTTTTAGATATCAAAACGCTTATTTTACAGCTTAATTTTAAATTTTCTCTAAATTTCTTGTACTTGTTGTTATAAATTTAGAGAAATTTATTATACAAAGGCTACAGAAGCCACTCTAACTTGGTTTTAAGTTTTATGTAGTAAAACTATTAAATGTACTTCTATTTTAAAATAAAAAAACATAAACGCGCAAAATAAGAAATTAAGCACAGTATTAAAAAAATAAATTTTTTTGCGGTAATTAAAGTGCGAACTCCCCACTGTTTTAAAAAAATCTTCGGGTTGAAGTGTCTTGGCCAAGGTGTCCAGGAGCCGAAGTGTCTGGTTACCAAAAAAAGAACTTTATTTATAAAAATATAATGTTTTATTTTGTTAGGTATGAAACAAGTGATGTTACATCTATACAGTGTGGTTCTAATTGGGAGTGGGAACATGACCCTCCTATTTGCAACAAGATCAATTGCCCCAGTTTACCCCAGTTAATAAATGGAGTAACTGTGGGTGAAAATGTGGAGTTTGGTTCCAATGTCACATTCAGGTTAGTAAATACGTTAATTTTTATTTAAAAAGTATTTATAAAAAAATTTTTTAAAAAAGTGAGATTTGTTTATTTAATGTAACTAGGGATATTTATTTTTTTCTTTAGTAAAATTATTAAAATTAGTCAATTAACTAAAAAAATTTATTTACAAAAACCGGCAACGTGGTGTAATGGTAAGAACACTTGCTTCACCACATGAAGTGGTGGGTTAAATCCTCTAATGCCCTCCTGTGAGCCAATACTTAATCAGCAGCTCAATTATCGGACAATTATTTAGCTAATATCCCAAACTGCTAAAAGCAACTTCAGACTGGGTCGGGGTAACTGATGTTACTCTATGTTTAGGTAGCACATACAACCTTTCTACATCGGGGATAAAGATATATTTAAAAAAAAACTTAAACTGCAAATTTTAATTTTTTAAAATGTATGTTAAGTTTTGTATTTCATTTTCTTACAGTTGCAATGTGGGCCACTATATGATTGGTAATGACACAACAACCTGCCAGTGGAACAAAAAATGGAGCTCTCTTGTGCCTTCGTGTGAACCTGTGAACTGTGGGGAACCACCTGATGTCATAAACGGGATTACAGCATTGGGTTCATTTGTGTATAATGGAACTACCAAATACACGTAAGAATCTTTTTAATTTGAATTTTTTTTTAAAATATTCAGTATAAAAATATATATTCATTATTTTAGATGTTATGAAGGATTTGTTCTTCAAGGCTCTAGCCTGTTAGTTTGTGATGAGTTTGCTTATTGGTTTCCAGAGCCACCCACATGTGTAAGAATACATTGTCCTGTACCTTTGCTAGATGAGCACACTTATTACAAGCTAATACATGTTCCTGAATTTAATTTGTTGGTTAATTTGTCTGAGCAAGAAATACAAAGGTAAAATTTCCAAATTCATAAAGGATAAATTTGCAAAAATTTAATTTTTTTTAAACTTTTTTGTATTTAAAAAGTGTATTTTGAATTAAAGTTCAGGCAATAAAATTTTTTTTTTAATTTTCTTTTATTTTTAAGGCAAACTTTTGTATATGAAACAACGATTATGTTTATATGTGAACGAGGTTATGAACAAATTGATGGTTCGATTAACGAAACAAGCGAGTGTTTAAGTGATGGGACCTGGTCAGGTATATTTTAAAAATGTTTTTAACTCTGAACTGATACTGTAATTTTTGTATATATTTTTACAAATCTCAAAAAAAGCAAATGATCGCAATTTGATGAGATAATTATAAGGCTCTTTACTTAAAAATTAATTAGTTTTTAGGCACTTGCATGGACTGGAATATTTCTGTATATAAACAATTTTAAAAAAACATTTAAAAAATGTATTTTTTAAATTTTAAATATGTTTTATACAACAAATCCAAAATGTTAGGACAGCATGGTGTTGACATGGCAGCAATGTGTAGTAGTTAGAACACTTTCTACACTACATAAGGTTCTGAGTGTTACGTCTTTGAATAAGGCGCTATAAACAGTACAAACTTCTGCTGAGCCTGCACATAATCACCAGCTCAATTATCAGGCAATTGTAATCTATAATACCCCAAACTACCGCAAGTAACTCGAGACTGGGTCAGGGTAACTGTTGTTACTCTATGTTTAGTTTACACATTTTACCTTTCCACATCAAGGATACATTTATAAACAAAAAAATAAACAAAATAAATTCAAAGAAAATATTTAAAAACAAAATAATATTAAATTTAGAAGACACACCCTTCTGTTATGAGGTTGATTGTGGTTCACCTCCTTTACCTGACCCCAACGGGTCTATGTTGGGTAAAGGTCATTACTATGGCGACGAGGTCATGTATTCTTGCAATCTTGGTTATTTTACTCTTGGTGTATTTGTTACAGTGACTTGCACAGAACATGGTAATTATATATATATATTGAAAGCAAATTTTTGATGTGTATTTTGATATTTATTTTTTGATGTGTATTTTGGTATTTATTTTTTGATGTGTATTTTGGTATTTATTTTTTGATGTGTATTTTGGTATTTATTTTTTGATGTGTATTTTGGTATTTATTTTTTGATGTGTATTTTGATATTTATTTTTTTATGTGTATTTTGGTATTTATTTTTTGATGTGTATTTTGGTATTTATTTTTTGATGTGTATTTTGGTATTTATTTTTTGATGTGTATTTTGGTATTTACTTTTTCATGTGGAAAAGTTGACTTAATTGCCTAAACATAGACTAACATTTGTTAAATCGACTTTTTGTTCAGTAGTTTGGAATAATTGTAAATATGATTGCCTATCATTTTTTTTTTAAGTTTTCTGAATTAGATATTTTTGTATATATTTTTTTTTGATGTAAATAGGTTAATTTAATGGCCTAAAAATAGGGTAACATTGTTACTCTGACTGATTCTTTGTTTGCGTTTGCCAGTGTTGAATATTATTAAGTATATTGGTAGATAACTAATATGTTGTTTGGTTTTAAGCTTGGCAAAAGTTCATTCAGTTTACAAGGCTTTACTAAAAGATGCTATGACATAAAAACAGTAGAAATTTAACCAATGGCATCATGCTAAAGTGTTTTAACCACTACACCATGTTGTTAAAGCAGTAGAGGTTAAACTAAGGACCTAATTAAGCCAAGTATTCTTACCACTATACTTATGCCATCAGTTGCACAATGTTACCAGTTGAATATATGCAATAAAATAGTATTTAAATAATGTTATATTGAATTAAGTGAACTTAAAAGAAACATTTTTTTAGGTAACTGGTCTCTGCTGTCAATACCCCCCTGCTTGCCTGTTGACTGCGGTAAACCAGAAAATCCACAAATGGGAAATCACGTTGGAAATAAATACACGTTCCCGAGTTATGTTAATTATACTTGCAATGTTGGTTATTATTTGTTGGGAGCGGATAGAGTGTATTGTGAGCCCGATGGTATGCTAGTTGTTTGTGATCATAAAATTGTATAAATTATCATTTTCTGTTTTAATCTGCTGTTATTTTATAATTTTTCATACTTGTTTTGTTTTCATGTAAAGAATTTTCGAAGAATTTTTAATTTTAATATTAAAAAAGCTATAGTTAAATTTTTTACACAAAATTTTAGTTGTTTTTATAATTTTAATAAAGGTTTGTGGAGTAATGTAGTTCCTGATTGTTATCCAGTTGACTGTGGACTTTTACCTCAGGTTCAAAATGCCATTCTTAATATCACTTGTAAGCAGTTTCTACTAAATTTTTTCTAGTAGAAATTTTAACGTCTAAAAATTAATATTTGTTTAGCCATTATATTTTTATCTGTGTAAAAAAACGAGACTAAAGCTGAAATCCAGGCCATTGTTACTTCTAATAATCCAAGCTTGAATTTGCCAATTTAAGTGACAGTAACATCTTCAGACATATATTTACTGGCAGCATGGTGTAGTGGTAAGAAACACTTGCTACACCACATGAGGCTGTGGGTTTAATCCCCACAACTCTCATGCTGTAATGTTTTGAGTAAGGCGCTAAAAACAGTATGAACTCCAGCAGAGCCAGCACTTCATCAGCAGCATAGTTATTGGGCAATTATATTTTTGTTAATATCCCAAACTGCCACAAGCAACTTGAGACTGGGTTGGAGTAATTGATGTTACTCTATGTTAAGGTTGCGCATTCGACTTTTCCACTTTGAGGATAAAGATTTATACAAAAAAATATCTATATTATAAATCTTTAGTTTTTGCGAAGTCAAAACAAATATAGTCATTTTAACACATTAAATTAATTTTTTGTTTGTTTTAGCCACCACTTACAAATCAAAAGCTAACTACTCATGTCTTCCCGGTTATTACTTGGATGGGTTTAGTGGTTTTACTTGTTTGTCGAATGGAATATGGGATGGAGTGCCACCATCTTGTTTACCTGTGGACTGTGGACCTGTTGGTGTTATTGATAATGGATTTATATTAGGTTGGTTATCACTGTTTAAATAGTATAATATATTTACAGAAAAATGTATTGTGTATGATATACTCACAGTAAAAACATATTTTTTTAAAGTTTTTAATAAAGTTTAGTTTATATGAATATTTGGGCATTGTTGTAACATTTTAACTTTTTTCATTATCCTGTTCTTGTTTTGCAGGCGGAGATAATTTATTTAAATCAGTCGTCCACTTTGTTTGTGAAAAAGGTTTTGACCTAATTGGACCCAACAACACCACATGTTTAGAAGATGCCATTTGGTCAAATTTCCCACCTGATTGCTTTCCCAAAGACTGCGGTATATTATTTACTTTTTATAACTTGTAACAATTATTTGTTTTAATGGCAGCATGCTGTCTGTAGTAGTTAAAACCCTTGGATAATACAATCTAATTTAAATAGGCAACATTTTTTTAATTGAAACTTAGTGACGATATGTATTTATATGTTCTCAATTAAGCTTCAGTTTTGTTCAAAATTAAATAACTCGCCTTTTGTGGTGCGCAGATAAATTATCACAGGCAAATATTAGTTGTAAGTTTAACCATCAGGGTACGAATTAACGTTTAAAAAACGATTCGCTAAAAATGAGGTTGCATTTTTTGAGCAATTATTAGGTTCAAGTCATAATCTTCGTTTTTTTGTAACACTTGACGCGTTGCAGGGCATTTTTTAAATGTAACATACTGTTAAACAATCGTTAAAAACATTTCGCACAAAAAACGAGACATTTTCGATTACTTTAAAGCTGTGTTATGTATTTAAAAAATTACGAAATTTACGCATTCCCAAAACATGGAAAGTTATTGTTATTAAATGCCCTATAGTAACCTACATTTACGCAAGATTATGTGATGTAATTAAATTGTTCGAAACCGGTTTAAAATGGATCGAAAAAATACACAAATACACACAAAAGTTTTAATATTGCCTGAACCTTTTTTGGTTGATTCGCTATTTCTAATATATTTGTAAAAAGCGATTCGCTAATTTTAAAAATCCCATTATTTCGTTTCCTGACCATGTTATAAAAATTAGAAACAGCTTGTTTCGAGGGCTTGCAATCAATTAGTTTATTAAAATGTTCTGTAATTTAAAACCCTGTATCGATATTTTTATTACATTTTTTTTATACATTAGAGTGATTGTTTTTTATATTGGAAAAGAGCAGATAAGGGAGTTGTGTTTAAGCTTTCTGTAAATGCTAAACACATTAAATAGCAATATTGTGGCTTGCACCTTCTTGCCTTAGACCTAAAGCAATGTCTAGTTTGCCACACTACATTATCAAAATAAAGCCGGCAGCGTGGTGTAGTGGTAAGAACACTTGCTACACCACACATGAGGTCGTGGGTTCAATCCCCGCTGATCTCATTCTGTAGCGCCCTTGAGTAAGGCGCTATAAACGGTATAAACTCCTGCTGAGCCAGCACTTAATCAGCAGCATAATAACTGGGCAATTATAGTCTCTATAATATCTCAAACTACCACAGGCAACTCGAGACAGGGTCGGAGTAACTTATGTTACTCTATGTTTAAGTCGCGCATTGACTTTCCCACATCAAGGATAAAGATATATACAAAAAAAAAAAAAAAACCACAACAAATTTTAAAGCTTATTAAAATTATTTTTGATTTCAGGTACACCACCAGTGGTTGAAAATTCACATTTATTGTGGAACGGAAAGAATTCAACTTACACAACCCGAGTTCCATATAAATGTCATGCTGGTTATGAACCTTTTAACAAAGATTTAACTTTTGTTGTTTGTCAAGTAAGATATTTTTATATTGACTGTATTTGACGATCTTCAAAAACTCTTTATATTTCTTCTTCAAAAACTCTTCAAAAACTTTTTATATCTCATAGTTTTTTTAATCTAAAAATATAAATGATGACTTTGTAAAAAATGCAAAGTAATTTTTTACTAATTTTTTTTTTTTTTTTTGCAAAAAATGCGAAGTAATTTTTTACAAATTTTGGTATGTATTTTTTACCTGTTTTAAGACTTTGTGCGGCTTGAATTAAACTAAGATTAACCTGATCATAGAGCTTAACTACTCATTTTTTAATTTGGTTGCTAATTTGCAGAAGTATAAAACAAAATAATGATTTAAAAATATTGCTTGGATCTTATAAAGCAGAACAGAAGGTTTTAAATAACAAAATAATGATATATGTTTGTTTAAAATTTTTTTAAATTTTAGCATCATGGAAATTGGAGTGAAAAACCAGTTTGTAAAAAAGTAAGATGTTTTGATCCTGTAATACCAGAGCATGGAGCGGTAAGTTTTTACATCATTGCCCAATAAATATAATTTATGTTTTAAAAATCATTTGTGCAACTACTTTTTTTTGGTTTTAAATCAAAAATTAAATTGCACCAATTCTATTTAGATTGAAATGGAAAGACCTCCATATTTTCAATTTGGGGATAAAGTAAAGTTTGCTTGCGAAAGAGGGTATCCACCTAGTGGACCAACAACTAGTACTTGCAATGAAAATGGAACTTGGTCAAAGTAGAATATACATATAATATTAAACAATTATTAATAACTATTTTTTAATTAGTATTTGTTTATAAGATATGTCACACTAAAACTAGATAAACCAATACGCTTTTTAGCCCCAGTCCACGATGCAAAATAGTAGATTGTGGGAGATTACCTAACATTGTAAATGGATTTAAAACTGGAAATTCTACAACTTTTATGTCTGCTGTAACTTATCATTGTGATGAAGGGTAAGCTAAAATTCAATGTTGCTTTGCACAGTTAACTCAAAATCATGTATTATAAACTTTCAAATTATTTTTAAATTAAAAACTTTTTTAATTATACTAAGCCAACTTTGTTTTTTTTTGTATATATCTTTATCCTTGATGTGGGAAAGTTTAATCTCCTACTTAAACATTGAGTAACATCAGTTACTTCGACCCAGTCTCGAGAGGCCTGTGGCAGTTTGGGATATTATAGATTATAATTGCCCGTAAATTATGCTGCTGATTAAGTGCTGGCTCAGCAGGAGTTCATACCGTTTATAGCACCTTGCTCAAGGAGGCTACAACATGAGATCAGTGGGGATTGAACACACGACCTAATGGTGGTGTAGCAAGTATTCTGCCTACTACACCACGTTGCCAGATGTTTTAAACTAACCCTTAAGTTGTTTTTTTAATTGTTTAATAAATTTCAAAAAAATTTTTTAATGAAATTTTAGTTATCAATCTGAAGGCCAGACAACTCTTGAATGTCTTTACACTGGTTCTTGGAATGGGGAAATTCCCGTATGTTCTCCTATCAGTTGTGGAAAGCCTCCTAAGTTGAGATCTGGTGAATACACAGAAAGCTCTTATTTGTTTAAATCAGTAGTTTTTTACGACTGTAACGCAGGTTAGTTTAAAATTAAATTTCTTTTAAATTATTTGTGTAAATGTCAAAAAAGTGTTTGTATTTTTTTGTGTTCTAAATGACCGGCAGCGTGGTGTAGTGGTAAGAACACTTGCTACACCAAACATGAGGTCGTGGGTTTAATTCCCAATGATCTAGTGCTGTAGCGCGAGCCAGCACTTAATCAGCAGCATAATTACTGGGCAATTATAATCTATAACATCTCAAACTGTCAAACGAAACTCGAGACTAGGTCGGAGTAACTGATGTTACTCTATGTTTAAGTCGTGCATTCGACTTTCCCACATCTAGGATAAAAGATATATATATACAAATAACGTAATTTTTTTTATCTAAAATTAAATCTAGAACAAAAAAATAACTTTGTTAACAATTAATTAATTTGGTATACTTAAGCCGCTCAAGATACTTACACTCTTTTTGGTTTAGATAGTTCTTTAATTAAAAATATAACAGAAAATGTTATAGGCTTAAAATACAACTAAAGATTACACTTAATTAAACTAGGCTTCTACTTGACTGGGCCTCAAACAGCAAAATGTTCATTTGACAAAACATGGAAATTTGAAAGCAGTAATAATAATGTTAACCGAACAATTTTTAATCGTCCGATTTGTGTCAAACAAACTTGTCCTAACCCGCCATTGATTGAGAATGGTGTTTTACGAAGCAATATCCATGTGTATGGCGATGAGGTGGAATATGGTTGTAATGATGGTTATGAATTGGTTAATACTGAACCATTGACATGTAGTGGCAATCATAGTAAATTGCAGGTAAAACATTTTTTTGTTTCATTTTTGTTACTTGTACTTTTAAAAAAAAAAAAATTTTAAATCTTTTAATTAGCTTAATATTTTTTTAAGCTTACAAATAAATTTAAAAAAAAATAAAATATTTTTTATATATTAAATATAAATTGACATTGAAATATATTTTAGGGATTTTATGTTGGTAAACCAGCTATCTGCGAACCAGTTTCATGTGGAATACCACAAACCATTTCTAATGGTTTTTATGTGTCTAATGGTACAACCTATCTTAGTACAGCAAACTACCATTGTAACTCTGGTTATTTTACTGAAGGTATTTTAATTTTTTAAGTGAAAAGACCCAAAGTGAATTAAATATAAAGCAAGTTTTATTTTAAAAGATGTGCTTATTCAAATATAATTAGTGTATGATATTTTTTTATAGTAATTGCACCTTCTTTAAGTTGTGTTATTTAATCAATTTATTACTGAATTGGAAATAGAATTTAAGGTATTGTCTCGAGTTGTCTTTGGCAGTTTGGGATATTATAGATCTGCTAAAAATTACTCTGCTAAGTATTGGCTCGAAAGTATCTGCTAAGTATTGGCTCGAAAAAAGTTAATACTGTTTATAGCAGCTTATTTAGGGACCTTACAGTATGAGAGCCGTGGTGATTGAACCCAAGACCTCATTTAGTGATGCTGAGTGTTCAGACCACTACACCATGCTGCAGGTTTAATAATAACGTTTTCTATATTATTTTATTAGACAATTCACAGATTCTTTGTCAAACAACTCAAAGTTGGACTCCGACACCATTTTGTCAACCTCATGATTGTGGAATACCACCGAACGTCACTAATTCTTACATAAACATCACTTCAACTTTATATTTAGCAAAGTTAAAGTATAAATGTAATGAAAGATACTATATGAAAGGTTTGTAATATTGATAGGGTTGTTCATGAAATGAAAAAACTGGCAGCTTAGTGGAGTGGTCAGAACACTTGCTACACTACATGAGGTTGTTGGTTCGTTTCCCACTGCTCTCACGCTGTAGCGGCCTTGGGTAAGGTGCAATAAACAGTATGAACTCCTACTGAGCCAGCACTCAAAAAGCAGTTTAATTACTGAGCAATTATAAATCTATAATAACCCAAACTAACTCAAGGCTGGGTTGAAGTAACAGTTGTTACTTTACTCTATGTTTAAGTCATGAAGTCAACCTTCCCACATCGAGAATAAAGATATAAAATAAAAATATATTTTAAAAAATAGTTTTAGGCATAGGTATATCTAATATATTGAAGCTGTTTTATGTATCAGATAAAATAAATATATTAAAATAAGAAAGTAGGTTTTATCCTGGTACAACAAGTTATTTTAAGGTATAAAACATGTCGTTTTTCCTAAAAATTTGGCAGCGCATTTACTGTTTGAATATCGTTGTATTTAAATGGGACTTTTAAAATGAGGAAAAAATTGAAAATAAAACACAATTTTTATGTACTTTACATTCAACTTAAAATTGTACTTATTTCGAGTACAATAATAATGATCATTTGAAAGCATTATCGTTTAATTTAAGGAAGCGGAAACATTAACTGTTTGGAAGATGGAACTTGGTCAAGTAATTTAACAAGTTGTCATAAAATATCATGTGGGGATTCACCTAACCTGGAATACTCAGATAAGGATAACAATGGACATTTGTTTGGAGATTCGGTAATTAAATTTTTTTTTGTAACTAAAATATTTTTTAAATTAAAATTTATTCTAGTGTATGTACATAAGCTTGTGTATAACTTTTCAAATTAACAAATTTGAATATATATTAGTTAAAAATTAATTACTGTAAGTAAAAATGGTCTACAATTTTATTTAAAATTTTTATTGCAACCAAAATTAAAAACAAAAACTTAAAATTTAAAATTTTACTTTTTTTAAAAATTTTTTAATTTTTTCTTGTCTGTATATTTGATAGGTTACATATAAGTGTAAAAAAGGATTTGAAATGCTTCCACCTAACACTCATATAACTACTACATGTCAATCCAACAAGCATTGGGACATGCCTAATGTTGAATGTGTACCTGTTAGCTGTGGTGTTATACCTACAGTGCTTAATGGGTAATTTCATTTTAAAAGATTGTTAATGTTTCCTTTGTTTTAAATGTGTTATACTTAAAAGTTATTGTTGATAGAGATATATGCATGAATTTAAATTTTTTTGTTTTGTATATTTTTATGCTGCTAATTTTATTTTTAAGCCGACTACATGGTGAAGTAGATAAAAACTTTGAATTTACAACATAAGGTCATTGGTTCAATTCTCGCTTCTTTTATGTCATAGCCCCCATAAGTAAGGCACTATAAATGGTACAAACTCCTGTCAATCATACCCAACACTTCACTTTTTCCTAAAAATACTCAAAAAGATGCAAAACTGCCAAAAGAAACTCAAGACTGGGTTTGTGTAAAAATGCTATGCTACCCTTTGTCTAGGCCATGAAGCCAGGCTTTCAACATTAAGAATAAACATATACAAAAAAAAGTTAAATTTATTTTTTGGATTTACAATTTTATAAAAAACCCAACTTAATTTTTAGTGAAACTTTAGTAAGAAATGCAGAGTGGCATATTGAAAATGTTAAAAATAAAGTTTTCTACATGGACAAAGTAGATATAACTTGTAACAATGGTTATAGCATAGATGGAAATCATACAATAACTTGTGAAAGTGATGGTAAGATATTAAAAAACTATAAATTTTTTGCAATGTGGCAATTTTTTGTTTTAAAATTGTCAAATTTTCAAAATTTTTTTTTTTCTATTTTAAAGTTTTTTTTCTAATTTTATTTTAAGGAGTTTTTGATAATCTGTTTCCAACCTGTCCACCAAAGAATTGTGGTTTGCCAAAACTGGTGCAGAATGCTCAACTTTCTTATTCTGGCATAACTTTTAATAACTCTGTTGAAATAGCTTGCAATTCTGGTTATACAATGAGGTAAATTTGTTTCACCTTGTTAACTAAAGACAATATACTTCAAAAATTTATGATTTTTAAACTATATAAAATTATTTTTTTTGTATTTATTTAATCTCTTTGTGAAAAGGTCAACTTTATACATTTATTACTTAGTTTTTAAGTTGCCTATTTAAGTTTTAAACAATATTGGTATAGTGTACATTTTGTTAATTACTTTTTTTAATTAGCAATAGTTTGATTTAATATTGTTTATTACATCTAATTTAAGGATACTATGACATAAAAACATTAAGAATCATTTAATACACATTTTACATTTTGGTCTTACAAATTATTAATTTAAAGCAATAGAACTTCCCGAGACACATTTTCTACAGCTTACAAATTTTTTGGCACAACTCTGTATTTTGTTTAATTAGGAGTGGTCATGATGAAATAAAATCAAAGTTATCAATGTGTGGTGTAAATGGCAAATGGGAAGATTATCCTTCCAACCTATCATGTGAGAGAATCAGCTGTGCTCAACCACCCATAATAAAAAAAGGAAGAAGGTTGACAAGTGTTAGTGTGGACTACAAATATGGCGATATTGTGAATTATACCTGTAATAAAGGACATGAATTAAGAGATAATGCGGACACAATGATTTGCAAGGTGAGTTTTTGTTTTTCTATGTCTGTTTTTTTAATCAAAAAATTTTAGTATGTTGTTTGCCATCAAATTGTTTTTTACTATTTTATAGATGTTCGTCTATTAAAATTTAAGGGTAGTTATTAGTTTTTTTTATAGTTATTAGGAATTTTAAGTTTATTTTGTTGTAATTTTTTTTTTTAATTACAATTAGGCAAAAATAATTAAAAATTTAATATTTCGTTTATTAACTTATTTGACACTCTTAATTAAGTAATGATTATGCTTATCTTTATTTATTTATAAAGATTTATGTTTAAAATGATCAAATGATTTTAAAGCATATTTTATTTATCAAATAAATCTAGTCATTTTGTTAAAGTTGTGATAAATACCTAAAATATGTTTTATTATTGATTACAAACTATTTACAGTAAATTATTTTTAACAACACTTATTATCCACCATGAGTTAAAGTTAAATAAATTTAATTAAAAAAATTTACTATTTTAGGCTGATAAAACTTGGACTTCTCCCCCAGTTTGCATCCCTGTTAACTGTGGTCCCCCTCTTAAATGTCCTTTGAATGCTACCTGTGACACTACTGCCACGACATATCTTCACACAAGTGAAGTGACATGTAACCCTGGGTTTCAATTGGGTTCTAACCTCACCTCATTTAAAATGGTTTGCAACGAACGTGGAATATGGGATTCTCCTGTTTTAAGAAGGCGATCATTAAGTATGCATTTATTTTATTACTTTTTTTAATGTTTACCGGCTGTATGGTGCAGTGGTAAGAACACTTGCTACACCACACATGAGGTTGTGGGTTCAATCCCCACTGAGGTCATGCTGTAGCGCCCTTAAGTATGGCGCTATAAATGGTATGAACTCCTGCTAAGCCAGCACATTATCAGCAGTATAATTGTCGGGCAATTATAATCTATAATATTCCAAACTGCCACAGACAACTCGAGACTGGGTCGGAATAACTGATGTTACTCTATGTTTAAGTCGCGCATTCGGCTTTTCCACATCGAGGATAAAGATATATATACAAAAAAAATGTATTTTTACAAATCAATTTAAATAAAAATAACAAGATTAATGTAAAATTATTTAATGACTTTTTAATAGTTTGTGTTTAGTTTTAAAAAAATCACATTTTTTTTTGTTTTTAAGTTGATTTTTCATCTTGTCATCCCCAATCTTGTGGTGATCCTCCAACTATCATTCATGGCTCCTCCAAGAGCAACAACATCTTCCAGGATCAATATCTTAACTCATACGGTGACACTGTGTCATATAAATGTGATTTGGGATATCAGTTGGCACACACCAATCACCTAAAGTGTCAGGTTTGAAAAACTTTTTTTTAAGATTAAAAGAATTTGAAACTTGGTTTAGGGCGAAGGCATGACTAATTACCAAGAAAAATTAACTTATTTTGTAATAATTAGGTTGACTTTTGAGTAAATAACTGATAATTAATAAAGCTGTGGTGTAGTAGTCAAAACACTTGCTGTGCAACAAGGGGTCATGAGTTTGATCCCAATTGCTCTTATACTGCAGCATCTTTGAGTAAGGCACTATAAATGGTATATAAGCAACTTAAGACTGAGTAAGGGTAATTGATGTTACTCTATGTTTAGGTCGTGAAATTGACTTTAACACATCGGGAATAAATATATATAAAAAAGTCTTAGAACAATATATTAACAAACCAAGTTATTTTATCTATTTTAAATTTTGAGATACAAATATTTATATAAATATATATGTGATTTTATATTTAAACTTTAATTAAAATTTATTTATCATTTTCCATAGGCTGATAAGACCTGGGGACCAAGTCCACCTCCACAGTGTAAACCTTTAGACTGTGGACCTTTAAATTGCCCAGTAAATGGTTAGTACTGTCATTTGTACAAGCACAAATAAAAATTTAACTAACAGTGTATTAAATTAGCAAAATTATAATTTATGTTTTACAGCCAATTGCACCATGGTCAGTACAATATACGACCCTACAATTACCCACAATGCAGTGGTGCAGTGTCACCTGGGAAATGAAATTGTATATGATGTCACTAAGCTATACACCAAGTGTAAAAAGGATGGAATGTGGTCAAATGCCAATACTAGTTGCTTACCTGTCAAATGTGCCAAACCTGAAAATATTGAGAATGGAAAAATTGTTGAAAGTGATTTAAAAGAGTGAGTAATTATTAAATTATTTGAAAATTAACAACTTTGCTTTTTTTTGTATAAATTTTTATCCTCGATGTGGTAGGGTCGAATGCACGACCTAAACATAGAGTAACAACTATTACCCCGAACCAGTCCCAAATTGCCTGTGGCAGTTTGGGATATTATAGATTATAATTGCCCGATAATTAGATTGCTGATAAAGTATTCGCTCAGCAGGAGGTTTTATCGTTTATAGCACCTTTCTTAAGGGCGCTACAGGATGAAAGCAGTGGGGATTGAACCCACGATCTCATGTGGTGTAGCAGGTGTTCTTACCACTACACCATGCTGCCAATTTTACTTTATCTATAACTAAATGTAACAAATATTTACAAAAATTTAATTTAATCAAGAAATTTGATTTAAATATTTTGTGAAATGTAATTTGTTTTGATTTTTAAAAATTGCATTTAAAAATGAATCATTACAGAATTGTAATATAGCTAATGTATTAAATTTTTTGCATTTTTTAATATTAAAGTTGTTTTTATTTAGTAGTTAGTTAGTTTTTATATATTTTTATAATATAACTATATTTTAAATAAAAAAAATTAAATTTACTTTATAGGGAATACGAATACATGAACAAAGTTAGATATTTATGTGATTCGGGGTATGATATGGCTGGACCCCCTACTTTAACATGTACAGAGACCCACTTTTATGACTCTAAACCCCCTGTTTGTAGCCCAGTATTTTGTGGAGACCCAATCAATATTGTAAATGGTGAAGTTGAAAAAACAGGTTAATTATTTAATATTTAAAAACCAAAAAATTTTAGAAATTTTTGAAGAAAAAAAATATACAAATTGTAAGATTGATTTCTAAATGAAATATTTATTTTAAATTATTCTAAATATTCTGTTATGCAGTTTTTCGGTTCGATACTGATTAGTTAACATTGTGTTAAATGAAATTCATTTTTTATATTTTAGGCACCACATTTGCTAACAATGCATCTTATTCATGTAATGCTGGCTATATTTTAAAAGGAGAAGAATTGTGGAAATGTTCTCATGATGCAGTTTGGAAACCTTATTTATTTGAATCCAAAACAGGTTAATTTATTCATTTTTTTACCTAAAATTTTAATTGTTTAAATTTAGTCAATTCCTACCTATTTGTTATTTGATTTATTCATTTATTGTGGTGTGTTCGACTTTACAGCCTAAACACAAGATACCATTTGTTACTCTAATCATTTGAGTTGATATTGGCAGTTTGGAATATTCTTTAATTATAATACCTGATGTGTTTTAGCTTGATAGGAGCTCGTATCATTTTTTGCTGTAACACCATTAAAGCATTGGTGGTTGATAGCATCTTATTTACGTTACTTGAAAAAATTCTTTATTTACTTATTATTTGATTATAGAAGAAAATAGAAAAAAAAGAGAAATTACTGAAGGTTTAGCTCATTCAGAAGGGTCAGGTTCTGGCTCAGGTAGGCAGATTTTAATCTTATGTATTAATTTTTTATAGTTTGTTGTATGCTTTTTAGATTGTTGTGTGTGAATATTAAAATTTTTTATTATTTTGTTAATTCTAAAGTAAACCCATTAACATAAAATTAAATATCAATTTTTGTTTGATATTTTTTTTGATTTGATATTATTCTTTTGAGAAATACTTTACAAATTGTATAAGAGATATCTTGAGTTTATTTTTAAGAGATATTTTAAATTTTTGAATGTAGAAGTAATTATAAAATCTTTAAATAAAGAGTTAAGGAATTATATATTGACATTAATGCTGTCGTTATAACTTTAAAATTTAAGGTCCTCCAGAAACCTTTATTTCTTCATTCTCACTATTCTTAAAAGCACAAGGTTAGAATTAAAATTTATTTAATTCTTATTTTATATATACTTTATAATTTATTTAGAAGTTTAACAACAATTCCTTGCATTTAATAGTGTGTATGTTTAATTTAACATTTAGATATTGATTTAACTGTTTAAACAATGTAATATAGTTAAAAAGTAAAAAAAAAAAATTTGTTCAGATATTTCATCTGCTCCAACCTGTGAACCAATTTTGTGTGGGGAAGCCCCTATTCTGGAACATGGCATGCATGTTAATGGTAAAAGCACTTTTGTGTTTGGTGAAAAAGTTCAATATATTTGCGATGACGGATTTAAACTTGAAGGTAAAAACCTTATTTTATTTACATTTAGAATAAAGTTAACATCTATTTTAATAATATTTTTTATTTTTATTTTTAACATTTATAGATACTGCTTTAATACAGTAAAGTAAATAAATTCAAGTAAAACTGATCTAATGTTACTTGATCAATAACATCCAAAATAAGTAAACTTATAACTTAGTCAGGTTATTGAATTTTTTCTTTGGTTATAGTTAAATTTTCACATCAAAGATATTTTTAAAAAGTCATAAATAAAAGTCAATTTTTAGTCAATTAAGCTATAATGTATTTTTTTTTTACATTTTGTTAAATTTAATAACAAAAATTCTTAATTTTTTTTTAATTTGTACCAATGTGTTTGTGACTTGTGGTTGTTATCAGCTTTAATTAAGCTTGGGTTGTTTCAACTTAAAAGTACTTTTCATATATCAGGACCTGGTTTTTTAACATGCATGGAAGATGGGAATTACGGACTTGACTTAGATCCTCATTGTGGGCGAGTATCTTGTACTGAACCTCCTATCATGAACAACTCATATATTTCTTGTAAGTTTTTGTTCAGTTAACAAAAAATAAAAAAAAAATATTAAAAAAAAATAAATAAATATTTTGTCTTTAAAACATAACCCTTTTTTAGTATTAATGATTACTAAATCAGGCATATAAAGTCTTGCAGTATGGTGTAGTGGCGGGCAGTGTGGTGTAGTAGTCAAAAAACTTGTTAAACTACAGTCATGGGTTGATTTCTACTGTTCTCATGCTATAGCATCCTTGAGTATTAGGCGCTATTAACTGTATAGACTCCTGCTAAGCCAGCACTTAATTAGCAGCATAATATTGGACAATTATATTCTATAACATTCAAAGCTGTCAAAGGCAACTCAAGACTGGGTCAGGGTAATGGATGTTACTCTGTGTTTAGGTCGCAAATTCGACTTTCCCATGTTGAGGATAAAGATATATATAAAAAAAAGAGCTAAGATTAATTGCTGTAAATGTGACATATTAATCTTTAGCTTAATTAATTAGTTACTATTTTACTAAAATTAATTTAATTTTTTTGAATTGTAATGTTTTTTATATATGTTATGACAGTAGTAAAAAATTAAGACTATTAAAATTTTAACTGATTTTAAAAAGCACTTGCTTTTAAATATAAGTACTTTGCATTTAAAAATGTTCTTTAGATTTTTAATTATTTATGTTGAAGTAAATGTCAAACTATCACTATTGTTAACTTTATATTTTTTTTCAGCACCAAACATAAACGGTTATGTTTTTAATGACACTGTGTCATACGCTTGCAAAACTGGTTTTGAATACAAGTCGACCTCACCAAAAAATACAATACAATGCTCTAGTGACACGCACTGGTTGCCAGAAACTCCTGAAATTTGTTTACCTATTTCTTGTGGACAACCACCAATACCTATACACTCTAAACTTGATAATTATGACATCACTTTTAACTCTACTGTGGCTTTTAAGTGTTTGCCTGGTTATGAGCTTAATGGCCCTCCTACTAAAACATGTTTATCTAACAGGTTGGTTGTTGTGTGAAAAAAAGGGTTAAAATAAATTTTATTCAATGTTCAATCTGTAAATTTATAGAAAATTAAATTTAAAAATAGTTTTTAGTTTTTAAAATAAAATTTGATTTCTAGAGAGTGGTTGCCAAAATATGAAACAACTTGTGATCCTGTGTTTTGCGGCCACCCCATAAATATATTAAACGGACATTACACTGGGCAAAACTCATTCGATTTATCGAATTTTGTATATCAAAAAACAGTTACATACTCATGTAATGATGGCTATGAGTTTAGTATTGAAGCGGGGGAAAATGAGATTTTAACTTGTTTGGAGAATCGAAAATGGGACCATAGTCCACCAATATGTAACCCTGTGAACTGTAGTACGCCGCCCAGTGTTAAAAATGGTCGATTTACAGGCTCTGATTATCATTACGGAAGTACTGTGTCATACATATGTGATGTCGGGCATGAAATAAATGTAAGTTGCGTTTTAATTAAAAAAAAACTTGAAATGATATTTTTTCAGATTTTACTTAAAAAACTTTTTTTTTAATTATTTTTTAATGGATTGTTATGTAAATTTAAAAAAGACTCAACTTTAAAGCTCAAATTATAACTTATTTTACTTTTTGGGAGTCTCATGTTATTAAGTTAAGGTATTGTTGTTGATCTTGTGATATTTTTCGGTATTTATTTAACTAAATGTCTTACAAAACTATTAATATATAAAAGATTACCTAATAATAATACAAAAATTAAAGCAATTTTTTAAATATTATTTTAATGCAATTAACTTCTCTTAAAGAATTTTAAATCAATTTAAATTTTGTTTTAAATTCAAAATTATATGTTTGTATACTGAGCTTGTACATCGATATATATAAGTATGTCCAATTCATATCTCTACAAAACAACTAAGATTGTCAATTGTATTGTGACCTATTAACTAATTTATACTAATTCAAGGATAAATACATTTTATCAAGTTTTTCTCAACAGTTTAATATTTATGTATTTAGGGAAGATCTTTATTATCCTGCTTGGCAGATAAAAACTGGTCTGAACAAGTTCCTTCTTGTAATCCAGTAACATGTGATAAGCCACCCTTTGTAGAAAACAGTCATTATAAAACTTCAGACTCACTATCTTATAGGAACTCAGTTATCTACACTTGTAACAAAGGTAATTTTGTTTTTTATCACAAATATTTTGTTGTAAATTTAACAACTTTTTATATTTAATATCGTAGTAAAATTTTTGTCATTTATTTTTGTATGATTTAGTTTCACTTTTTTATTGGGTTCTTGTTTTTTAATGTCTATAATTTTTTTTATATGTCCTTATCCTTGATGTGGGAAGGCAAACTTCACGACTTGAATATAGAGTAACAACTGTTACCCCAATCAAGTCTGTAGTTGCTTTTTGCAGTTTGGGATATTATTGATTATATTTGCCCAATAATCAATCTGCTGACTAAGTGCTGGCTTAGCAGGAGTTTATACCGTTTTTAGCGACTTACTTAAGGTGCTGCAGCGTGAGAGCAGTGGGGATTGAACAGCAACTGCTACACTTTGCTGTTGGTTTAAATTTACAGTTTTAAAAATTTTTTGAATAAATTTCAATTTTAAATGAAATTTTATTACATGTTAGGTTATCATATGCTTGGATCGAACACATTAACTTGTACCTCGAACAAGACTTACGATTTAGCCCCTCCCACTTGCCTGCCGAATGATTGTCATCAACCAACCAGGCCACAGCATGGTACTGTAGTAAGCAGCAGTGGGGCAACAACATTTGGTCATAATTTTACATTTGGTTGTGATGTTGGATACCATATGCAGTCAGGTATGCAACAACTTTTTCCTTTTTTAGTTTTTTTTTTGTTTATTTTTATTCTCGATATAGGAAAGTCGAATGCGCGACTTAAACATAGAGTAACATCAGTTACTCCGACCTAGTCTCGAGTTGCCTGTGGCAGTTTGAGATATTATATATTATAATTGCCCGATAATTGTGCTGCTGATTAAGTGTTGGCTCAGCAGGAGTTCATACCGTTTATAGCGCCTTACTCAAGGGCACTACAGCATGAGATCAGTGGGCATTAAACCCACGACCTCATGTGTGGTGTAGCAAATGTTCTTACCACTACACCACGCTGCCAGTTTTTTTAGTTTAATTTGTTTATTTTTGGTAACAAGCCTAGCTTTTCAGCTTAAACAAAGATTACCTTTTGAAACCTCAACCTATTCTTAAATTGCTTTTGCTAGTTCAGGATATTATTAGTCTGGTTTATTGTCTTATAATTAACCCGGATATTAGTTTTTAAACTCAGTATTAGTTTTTGAACTCAGTATTAGTAGTTTTTTATCGTGTTACTAAAGGCTAATTTACACTTGCTTAGTTTTAATCAAACTCATGACTTCATGCAGTAATGCCCAGTTTTTTACCCTATTTTTTAACAACAAAAAATCTGTAAAAATTAAAATGTTTAACCTCTTAGCAAAAAGTAATGACTATTAAAACATCTTGATTTTCAGACCAAAAGTTATTTCAAATAACTTGTACTGGTGATGGAACATGGAGTGCCCCCAGCCCCACCTGTGCCCCAGTGAATTGTGGGAAACCACCTAGTATATCGCATGGGGTTGCTCATTTTACATCTACTACCTTTTCAGCTGTTTCTGTTTATAGTTGTGATTCTGGTAATAAAATAATATTTTTTGGTAAAAATTAAAAGAAAAATTTAAATTTAAAATTTTTTAAGTAAAAAATGGTAAAGTTATATTTCCTTTTAAGTGATAATTAAAAAAAAATGATCTTTTTTGTATATATCTTTAACCTCGATGTGGGAAGGTCCAATGCATGACCTAAACATGGAGTAACATCAGTTGCTCCAAACCAGTTTTGAGTTGCCTTATAGCATGTTGGGATATTATAGAGGCTATAAATGCCTGATAATTATGCTGCTGATTAAGTGCTCGCTCAGCAGGAGTTTATACCGTCTATAGCGCCTTACTTAAGGGCGTTACAGCATTAGAGCAGTTGGGCTTGAACCCACGACCCCATGATGGTGTAGCAAGTGTTTTACGACTTTACCACCCTGTCGGCTTCACCTTGCTGCCGGTTCACTTTGTAACATTAAGTAAAAACTTAAACTAATTTAATTTGTTTAGGTTACGAATTGGGGGGCAACTTCACCCAAACTGTGGATATTTGCCCACAGGGGGGTTCGTGCTTGATGTGTAATGCAAATAAACAGTGGGGAGCTGGCCTAGATTCAAACTCACAACCTGTGGTTCCAATATGTGAAAAAATAACTTGCAAAGAACCACCAAGTGTTCAAAATGGAAGGTAAATTTGAAATACAATTTATTAATTTACGCACAACACTTTTAGTGATTTGTTTTTTTGGTAGGGATATGTGACAGTATGGTAAAAGTAAATGACATTTTTATAGTATTTTGATCTCATGTTAATAAACCTAAAAATTTTAGATTTGTGGCAAATTCCTTCTTATTTGAGGATCGAGCTGAGTATAGTTGCGAAAACGGATTTCATATATCTGATCCAGATAATTCTGAAATGATTTGTCAAGGAGATAAAACATGGGGCCCTAATGTAACCCCAACATGTGAAAGGAACCTCTGTCCTTTACCTTACCGGCTAGAAAATGGATTTTATAACTCAACAAAATTAGATTATGTTTTTGGCGACAAGATTTCATATTTTTGCGATAAAGGTTTTAGGTTTGTTAAAGTCAGTGAAGAAAATAACAGAAGAAGGTTAAGTGAGAGTTTCCAGAAAAAGGAGGTGACATGCTTGGCTGATCAAACTTGGAGCAATATAAATAGCACTTGCAAACGAGTAGTCTGTTCATTTGTGCCAACAAGAGTTGGAGGTTACACTGTGTTTCCTATAGAGAAAGTTCATGTGTATGGCGACAATGTTACTTATTATTGTAATCGTGGTTATGAGGCGACTTTAGGTAAAAAAGAAGAAACTATAACCTGTCAACATAATGGGCAAGTTAAATTATTATTTTTCATTATTTATTTGCTAAATTGATTATGGATTCTACTTATTATAAAAACCGGCAGCATGATGTAGTGGTAAGAACACTTGCTACACCATCATGGGGTCGTGGGTTCAATCCCCACTGCTTTCATGCTGTAGAGCCCTTGAGTAAGGCGCTTTAAACAGTATAAACCTCTGCAAACCCAGCACTTAATCAGCAGCAAATTTATTGGGCAATTATAATCTCTATAATATCTCTATAATAGGCAACTCGAGACTAGGTCGGAGTAACTGATGTTACTCTAAGTTTAGGTCACGCATTCGACCTTCCCACATTGAGAATAAATATAAATATACAAAACAAAAAATAGTGAAAAAATTTTTTTTTATAAAATTCAAATGGATGATTTTTTTATTTGTTTTCTTAAATATTTTTTTATAATTTTAACAGTCAGTGGTCTACTTCTTACTTGTCACCTTGTACTAAAGTCAAATGCAAAGTTCCACAAAATGTTAATAACAGTATAGTTAATGCAAATTATGGAAGTCAAGATGAATTTAAAAAATATAGGGAAAGAATTTATTACAAATGCAAGGAGGGTTTTGAAATGAAAGGAAATGGTAATCAAATTTGTACTAATTAGTTTTTATTTTTGTAACTATTTATTGTTAAGATATTGAAGCTGTAAAATTGAATTTAAAACATAAAATTCAGTCAAAGTCTAGTTTTTATAATAGTTGGCACATTTGTAATCTGATGTTATTTAAATTTTATGTAATTAGACTTTGACTAAAAATATGTCTCAGGTGAATAAAGTTTACAAATATTTAAGGCTCTTTTAGCTTAAAAGCAATGTGTGACATTAGATGATTATACTTAGCATAAATAACTACAGATTTAATATTAATATAATACTTACAAACTTTCAAAAGTTAAGCTATACGAATATTTTTTTTAATAAAAAAAATTTACAGATTTTGTGAGGTGTCAGTATAATCATGAATGGTCACAACCAACTCCAGAGTGCCACCCTGTGACGTGTGGTTTGCTACCAACTTTACTACATGCAACAAGGGTTGTGTCAAATCGTGACAAGCGTAGTGTCGTAGAACCACTGCCACCTGATATCGTAAACCTGAAAAATCAAATACCGGAAAGAAAACAGTCACAAAGAAATGTTTTTGGTGACAATATAAAGTTTAAATGTGATTCTGGTTATGAGTTTGAAGTATCAGAGATTGATTATCTAAGATGTGGTCCAAATCAAAACTGGTCTTTACCCTATCCTGTTTGTATTCCAGTTACCTGTGAGCCACCACCTGAAGTGTAAGTAAAATTATTTAGTTACATCCCTTAACCGGCAGCATGGTGTAGTAATCAGAACACTTGCTACAATCCCTACTGCTGTAATGCTGTTGCACTCTTGAGTAAAGTGCTATAAACGGTATGAACTCTTGCTGAGCTAATACTTAATCAGCAACTAAATTATTAGATAATATAAATTTTTAATATCCCAAACTGATATCGGCAACTCAAGACTGAGTCGGGATAACTGGTGTTACTCTATGTTAAGGTGATAAAGTCAACCACATCAAAAATAAAAATTTATAAAAAAACAATACATAAAATAGGAGACTTTCTGTTTTTTATATTTCATATATACTAAGTTATTGACTGACTACAAAAAATAACTGTATGCAAACAGCATCCGACATTTTTTTCATAATATAAAATCTTTTTTAATAAGCCTTATCATATGTAGATGATAAACACCTTAACATACACTTTAATTTTGTTAACTACTTAAAATAATAATATAATAAAATATAATTTGTTTTTTTATAAATTTTTTGTAGATCTAATGGACAACGTTCCGGAAATGAATTTACTTTTGAGAAAAATGTGACATACACTTGCAATGAGGGTTATCATTCTACAGATGCCACTAAATTTATTTGCCATGCTGATCGTCTATTTAGGTCACAGGATGGTAGCACTCTTGCTCCTGCTTGTGATAAAGTGTCATGTGGAAGAGCCCCTCAAGTGACAAATGGTGGAGGTTTTGGGAATATGTCATCAGAATATTTTTATCAGGTTAACTTTTAAACTTTTGTAATTTTTTAAATATGATTTTATAGACGGTTATATATAAGCTTAAAAAATAATTGATTATATATTCACAATTCTATTACCAAAGTTTTGTTAGAAAAATGGAATTACTTGTACTGTTCTCATTAAACCTTTGGTGCTTTGTGGTCCTAGCTAATTTTCTCTCACGAATTTACGGTTTTAGCTGAATTTCTTTTGTATTTTACGGTCCTTGTTATTTCTCTCTTGTACTCTTTCTTGGTTTTCGCTGATTTTTTCTTGTACTTTACAATCCTAAGATTTTCCGAGAACCATTCAATACAAGTGACTTGGAAGATGATATCTTGTGATAACTAAGTTGTGAAACATTTTTAATTTTTGCTTTTGCTGATAACAAATTTGAACATTATTTACAGGATCAAATTTCATATTCTTGTAAATCTGGTTTTGAAATGAACGGGCAATCAGTTGTTACTTGTCAATCAAACCAGAAGTACTCTCTGCTGCCAACATGTATTCCGCTAGATTGTGGTGTGCCTCCTACCTCGCCTCACAGCTCAGTTAACTGTACGTTTTGTTGTATTTTTTTGTTAAAAAATTTGGCTTCTTGTTATGATATAACAACAAAAAATTAAACAGACTATTTTTAAATCTTTACACAAATATTTTGGATGTTTTAAATTGTTAGCAAATTAATTCACTATTAGCTGTTCTAAATCAGGGTAAAAATCAAGATTTAAAAATTGATTTGCTAAAAATGAAGTCTCATTTTTATAGCAATGATAAGGCCCAAGTCATGATCTTTATTTTTTTACAACACTTGACGCCTTGTGTTGGATTTTTAAAATGTATTACTACAATACTTACTAAAGTTTAGCTACATTGCACAACAACTAAACGAACTGTAAGAGTGAAAATTCTGCATTGTAAGATCATGCAAAGTTATTGTTATAAAATGACCTATAGTAACCTACATAAACGCAGGGTTATGTTGATGTATTTAAATTAGTTCAAAACCGGTTTAAAATACCTTTATTATACGAGTGTTTTATTATCATCTAAACCATTTTTGGTTAATTTGGTGTTTCTTTTATATTTGTAAAACACGATTTGCCTATTTTAAAAAACGATACCCATAACAAAGCTACTGAGTAAAAGTAATTTTTTTTTCAATCTAGTAAGGTTAGTATAATATATATGAATGTTTTTATATTATTAATTTATTTACAGATATTATGACGCTGTTTGGTAATACAGCAACATACACATGTGATATAGGATATGTTGGCCAAATTGAAGCAATCACTTGTAACAAAGATGCCTTGTGGTCTGAAAGGTCTGCAGTTTGTAAAAAAGTTGATTGTGGAACTCCCACCGAAGTAGCATTTGGTGTTGTGGGTAAGATTAAACTGTCTTGTAACAGTGATGATATTCTAAGCATATATAAATACCAACTAGAATTTTAATAAGATTTTTTAAAAGTAATGTTTAAGACAGTTTTACTTTATGTGTTATTTTCGTATAAAAAATTTAAATTTATTTTTTTTAGTTTTTTTTAAGCACTTTGACCTAAAAAAATAATTTGTAATAATAATGCATAAAAAATAAATAATTCTTCTAACAAATATAATGTTTGTTAATGGATCTACAAAGAGTAGTGTGTCATAATATAAAACTTTGTTATTCTAATTCGTAATTTTTTTTTAATTTTTTTAATGTTGAAAGATATTAATGGAACAACTTACGGTGATGAAGCAGTTTACAGCTGTTATGCTGGTTATTTTATGGCTGGTGCTACTAAATTGCAATGTGAAGCCACAGGTTTATGGTCGAGCCCATGTCCTCTTTGCAAACCAGTACCCTGTACCCCACCTAGTGACTTAGTTCATGGTGGTTACATACTTCAAGGGAATTACAGTTTTGGAGGAATTATGCAGTTTTTTTGTGATGATGGTAGTTATCTTATGTACAATATTTAAAACTAATTTAACGAGAAGTGTTATTTTAATTTATGCTAAACTGTAAAGCTTCACTATACTGAAAATTTGTGTTTTAAATTTTAAAGAGTTTTGTCCATTTTCTGTGAACACATGTGGTGTCTGAAAAATAAACACAAACAGTAACCTTTATTTTAAAAACAAAATTTCTTTTAATTTTAAAAAACTTTAGGATAAAACTTTTTTTATATTATGTGCAAGTTACTTGTAACTATTTAATTTTTTCAGGTTATCGTTTAGTTGGAGACTCCATATCGTTGTGCACGAGTTTGGGTAATTGGAGCACTTTGATGCCCACTTGTGACCGAATTTCCTGTGGTGCAATTCCAAATGTCGTAAACTCTGAACCACTTAGTGGGACAATGTTTTTTGGTGACATTATAACATATCGATGCAAGTTTGGGTAAATTTTTTTGGAAAAAATAGTTTTTTACTACACAAAAATTTTATTTTTAAAAATCTGTTTATTTAGTATTGCATGTATTTTATTCTTTATTTTTTTATTTATTAAAATTAAAACAACTGTATAATTTTTTATTAAAATTAAAATAAATTTCGATTTAAAAAACTTTTGATGTATTATTGCAATCTATTTATAACTAAAATATAATAAAAAAAAAATTTATGTAAAGTACTAAAATGTTAATTATTTTAACTTCTCAAAATTTGGTTATTTAGGCATGTGTTAGTTGGACCACCAAGTATAGAATGTGGAAGCAATGGAAAACTAGAAAATCTACCTCCAACTTGTTTTCCAATTTCTTGTCCCAATATTCCAAATATAACCAATGCACGACCATCTCAAGGTGAAAGATGTTAGTTTTTTTATTTTTGTTATGTGCCAACTATTAGTAAAATGTGCATTTTAACTTACCTGTTTGGTTGATATCTGTTTTTAACCAAAGTATAATTAGGCTAAGCAATTAGAAGTTTTATATTAAGGGTCATTTGGTCATATTATTTACCTGTTATGTTAATATCTGTTTTTAACTAAAGTATAATTTATCTAAGCAAAAAACAGTTTTTATATTTTTTAAGGTCTGTAAATTGGTCATATTATTTATTTAGTTTTATTGTATATAGTTTATTTTAATAACACATTTTTTGACCCATTTTTATATTTCTTTGTTATACAGCTAAACGTTTTTTAATTACAAGAAAATATAGCTAAACATTTTTTAAAAAGAAAAATATAGCTAAACATTTTTTAATTACATTAATTTTTAACCAAATTTTTTTACTTTTTAGATGAATCTTATCACTTTGGTGATCTAATTACCTTCGAATGCTTACCAAGCTACCAGTTACAAGGTAGTCCAATAAAACTACTTTGTGATAGTGATGGTACATTTAAAGTTAATGTACTTGCTGAACAAGGTGTTTGTTTGCCGGTTGAATGTCCAAATTTGCCGAACATTGAACATGGTTCTCTGTCACAGCCTGGCGGTCGATTTGGAGATCGAGTTTCTATTAGTTGTGAAAACGGGTATGTAAATGAATTCTATTCTTCTTTTCGTAATGATTTTTAAAAGGTTAGGATGTTTATAATCTATAACCCATGAGGGCTTCCCTTTTTTTAAGTAAATTCAATTTTTTTAAAAGTTGTATAACTTAAAAAGTAAGTAAAATTATTTAAAGTTAAAACCATTTTTGTGTTCAGTGATACCAACTTATCATATTTGATTAAAAAAATAGCCAATATAGGACTTTCAATATATTTTTAGTTACACCCTAAAAGCTCCAGGTTCAATTACTTGTACTGCTAATGCAACTTGGTCAAATAAGGCTCCACGCTGCCATCCGGTGGTATGTGGGTCACCTCCTAATATAGCCAATGCAAAACCTATCGGTATGTTTTTGTTATTTAACCATTTTTAAGCTTGAATTTGTTATAAAATTCTAATTTAATATCATTACATTAAATACTGCCTTTTAAAGTTTTTATAATCAATTGTTGGTTCAAAAGGCTGCCTTATATTTGTTATTATTTGGTCACAACTCGCAACTAATAATTGCCTAGTTATTTACCACAAATAAATATTTTTATTTTTTAGAGTTATTTTTTGGACATATTTTTTTAATTTTTAAAAAAATTTTATTTAAATTTTTTAATTTTTTAGGGTCTCATATTCGAACATTTGGATCTGGAAGAGTTGCTTACAAATGTGATGAAGGTCATGCTTTAAAAGATCCAAACATAAATACTTTAACTTGTTTACATAACGGTGATTTTAGCGAAAACAGGATTTCTTGTCTACCTGTACATTGTAAAGAAATGGCACCAGTGAAACATGGTATTAAGATTATTTTTCTAATTCACAAATTATTTTTTTATATTTTTCGTAGTTTTTTAAAAATGTTTTAATATTTTGCATTGTTTTGTGTATTTTTTTTACAAGTTAAGTCATATGTTATTATTACTCTCAGTATAAAATGAAATTAAGTTAGTTGCAATGAGTTGAATAGAAATAAATTTATTAAAATGATGTCATTTAGGTAAATTAATAATTGGAGGAACAGTTTTCGGTGCAAAGGCAAGTTTTAAATGTGATAAGGGTTTTGAAATGAATACTTACGATGATGTCATCAACTTTAAGTGTTTGGTAAGTACTTTTTTTCACAGTAGTAAGTACTCAAATATTAATTTATTCACAGTTTAAATAATTTAAATCATAAATGGTAAATTTTTTATCAAGTGTCGTGAAACTATTTTTCTTAAAAAAAACTGTTTTATCTTATTTTTTTAACGCGTTATCTTTAAAAATTTAAATTTAAATTAAAGGTTTTAAAAAAAATATTCTTACTTGTATTTTGTCACATCAATAGTTTTTATTTATATCATTATCTTCGATGTAAAAAGGTCGAATGCGCGACCTAAACATTGAGTAACAACAGTTACCGTGACTCTGTCTCAAGTTACGTGTGGCAGTTTGGGATATTATAGATTATAATTGCCTGATAATTGAGCTGCTGATTAAATGCTGGCTCAGCAAGAGTTTATACCAATTATAGCGCCTTACTCAGGGGCACTATAGCATGAGATCACTGGAGATTGAACCCAGGATCTCATGTAGTGTGTTCTGACTAGTACACCACGCTGCCGGTTAGTTAAAGATTAACAAATTACATTATGTTTTTAGCCTACAGGTGAATGGTCTCCTGATTTTAAAAACATATTTTGTGATCCAATCTTATGTGACTCTCTAGCCAAACCAGAAAATGGAAACATACAGATAATTATCCCAGCTATATCTTCGTTGCTAGATCAAAGTTTCTTGGAAGAACACCAGGATCCTTATTATGACATGCATTATGGAGCCAAAGTTCGATATGTTTGTGATACTGGATATGAATTAAAAGTAAGTTTTTTTGTAAAATTATGTTTATTACACTTTTTGTAGCAGATTGTTGTGTAATTGTAAATAAATAAATATATAAAACTTAACTTTTTCTTATTGCAATAATAAAGTATATATATAGTCTACAGATTAACTTTATAGAATGCAACTTTTGTTCTTTAACTCACTTTCTAGGTGCCGCTGCCAGTTTTAAATGTTCTTGGCATATTTTCTGATAAATCGCATGCCAGTTCATTTGGAGCTAAACACTTTACAAAATTAACACAAATTAAATTTATCATCATTGCAAGATTTTTTTTAAGGGCATTGTGACATAGAAACAGTGGAAATCGAACTAATAACCTCATGATTCTAGCCAAATATTATAACTACTACAACACATTGTCAATAGTCTGACTTTATTTTACTACTGGTAAAAGATTGATTTAAAAAATCGTCTCGCATGTATTTATACTATATTTTACCACTAGGGTGAAGCAGAGCGCACTTGTGCTGCAGATAGATCATGGAGTTCAGCGCCACCTACTTGTGTACCTGTAAATTGTGGTAGGGCGCCCCTAGTGGCCAACTCTACAGTACCAGGTAGCATAATTTTAAAACAAATTTTACCTTACTTGCTTTTAATAATTTAAAATTTAAATCTAGAAGATAATTTTAAACAATAAGGATTAAATATTTAAAGATGAAAGTGGAAGTACTAAAAAAATAGTAATACAATAAAATTTGTATAAAAGCCTTTCACATAAAACAAGTGTTAACTTGTTTATACAATGTGTTAATATTAGTATTTTAATGTATAAATTATTTTAGTTAAAAGTTTGAAGTTTAGGTAATATTTTAAGTAAGTATTTGTAACGTTTAAAAAATACACTGTATAAATATAAAAATCTTTTCCAGTGCTTACAGTCAATCTATTATAAAATTATTTTTAATATTTTTTTCTTTTAAATCCATTTAGATACTAACTACACATACGGAATGACAGCATTTTACGAATGTAATATCGGATTTATGTTATCTGGGTCAGAATCCTCGCATACCTGTCAATCAAACAAACAATTTAGTGAGGAAAATATTAGCTGTATACCGGTTTCTTGCAACAACATTCCTTTCGTGGCACATGGGTCACCATCCGTGACTCATGCCATATTTGGTGACACAGTGTCTTATACATGTAATAAAGGGTATGTTAATATAAAATATTTATAAATTTACTTGTTTTTAATTAAGAAATGCTTACTCTAATAACTTCAGGATGCAATAATACTTAATGTTTTGAGTATAATTCTTTCATTTTTAAAATAACGGGTCTTAAGTAACCTGTTAGCTTAAAAATAATAAAATAGAAACCCACCGTCTTGTTTCTGCCGAAAACTTTTATTTTCGTTTAAAAAGTATAATATTTCGTATCACTAACCCTACAATATTTTTTTAGTTTTAATAACAACAATCTTACATTTGCAAGTGGTATAAAAACAATTACTATTATATTATGGTTAGTTAGTTTTTTATCACAGTTATGAAATTGTTGAAAATGAAGAAATTAAATGTGGAGCATTGAGTTATTTTAGTTCGCCTACACCAGTATGTAAAAGGGTCAAATGTCCCCCCTTAACTTCCATACAAGATGGTATATATATTTTAAGTTTTTTCTGTTGCCTAATGTCATGAATTTGTAAATAATTTTAAATATATTTGGGAACTTGTACCCTTGCAATTCGAAAATAGATATTTTAATTTCAAAAAATTTTACAACTGATGTCTACTTAATTTGGCACATAATTTCTTAAGTATGTATTAAAATATTTTTTCTTTATTCAATCTCATTTTTATATGTCAACTTTATTAAATTTACTTAATTTTTTAAATTTTAGCAACATATAACATGGATGGAATAAGTTATGGAGATAGAGCAGTTCTATCTTGTGAAATGGGTTATAAATTAAACAGTAATGAATCAGTTATCAACCTTACTTGTCAGGTAAATTTAGTCTAATTACTACAGGATTTTATGGCAGTTTCATTCTATGCTTTTTAATGTATATTTTATCAAAGTTGTTTGAAATATAGAGAGATTTTGCTAAGTAACTTCCAAATTTGGGTTCTAAACTTCTGTTAGAGTATTGTAACGAATCCGTCACTTTTCTGTGTAAGATAAAAGTGGTTATTTTATGGCGCACTTTGTAATTAATCGTGTCTGTTGGTCTAAACAACAATGAACTATAAATTAACGGTCCAGCTTTTACACAATTAAAAGCATAGCTTTTTTTAGAATATATATATAAATATAAATTATGTTGTCCAGGCTGATCAAGCATGGTCACATAACCTAATAGGTGTGACTTGTGACTTGAATCCATGCGAGAAAATAAGTGAAATAGAAAATGGATACATTACTGTGGTACCTCCTTTGAACAATCCTGATGTTTTAAATGGGGATTTTGAATCTGATCATATTTACAACACTAGGCTAACTTTTACTTGCAATTCTGGATACATTTTAATGGTAATTAATTCAAATTTATTCAAATTTTAGGTAGATGTTGCTAGTATTTTTTTGCATGTTGATTTTTGTTGGGTTTAAATAAAATTGAAACAACATTTTAAAAGAAAAATTTATATTATCTTGTTTATGGATAGGGGTTAGTATACTATATTTTATTAAGTATTCTACAATATTTAACCTATTATGTAGGGTGAGGAAGTGATACACTGTAATGGCGATGGTTTGTGGGATCATCCTCCCCCTAAATGTGAAGCTCGAGAGTGTTTAAACCCACCCACAGTTGAGAATGCCATTCTAATTAGTAAGTTAATAACTGTTTTATTTATTTCCTAAATAGTAAGTGTTACACTTTAGTTTTAATATACTTAGAGCCGCTGTAGTACTATTTTGTGTAATAAAACCGCTATACTACTTTTTTGTGAGGTCAATTAAAAATCAGCATTTTAACAATAAACTTTTTGAAATTTTTTTTTGTATACATCTTTATCCTCAATGTGGAAAAGTCGAATGCGCGACTTAAACATAGAGTAACATCAGTTACTCTGACCCAGTCTCGAGTTGCCTGTGGCAGTTTGGGATATTATAGATTATAATTGCCTGATAATTATGCTGCTGAATAAGTGCTGGCTCAGCAGGAGTTCAAACCGTTTATAGCGCCTTACTCAAGGACGATACAGCATGAGATCACTGGGGATTAAACCCACGACCTCATGTGTGGTGTAGCAAGAGTTCTTACCACTACACCACACTGCCGGTCAAATCAGCTGATGTGGAGAGTAACTAGCAGATTTGCTACAACTAAAATGTGATTTGATTTATTTTAGGAATAAAAAAAAAACTCTACATTATAGCATTATTGTTTAAATACCTAATTTACAGGTGACAGACATGTGTTCGGAGGACATGCACAGTATGAGTGTATAGATGGATATAAGCTAACAACCTTGGCTGACAGTCATACATGCAATGCAGATGGAAGCTTCAGTAACTATGATGTTCATTGTTCACTAATAGTATGTTCGGAAATACCCAGGGTAAAGAATGGAAAAGTTTTACTGAACAGAAATCGAACAAGAGGTTTATTCGGAGATAAAGGAATAACTAACTGCAACTTTGGGTAAGTGATGAATTTTAGTTTTTTTTGTTATTCTGCGACTTTCTGATTGGTTGTCAGACTTATTATTGTGTAAAATATTAAAGGTCCCTGGTAAAAAACAATATTCTTGAAAAAGTTTTGTATTTTTTTTTATTCAGTTAAGTAAGGCAAAATAAAATATTCATCGTTTATAAAATGGATGACCAACATGTTAAAGAAACAAAGATTATAGGTGTAAAGGATGTATAAGAATTTATTCGGGTAACATAAAATGTTCGTACAAAAATTTACAAAAAAATTCTGGCATATTAGCTATTTATTGAGAAATAGATCAAGTTAAAATGACAAAACATTAAAAAAATTTATTTCCTTTTTATGTGGTTGAGCTATTGGGTGCTTCAATGTACCACATTGCTGCATGACTTTCATCAGTCAACACTAATTTAGCAATACCATTTGTTGTTTCAACACCTAAAAAACTTGTACTTGTCTCTACACTCTGTAAAATTTTTGCAACTTTTGCATTTTCTTGTTTATTACCAGGGGCAACTTTTTCCATAAATGACAAACTTTTTTTCCGCAGTTTAATTTTTTTGTTTTTATTACCAAGAAACAGTTTTGTTTTATTGAAAAGATTAAATATGCTTGATTTTGTTACATAAAAGGCAATACTGGAGTCATTTTCTTCAACATTCCAGAGTTGTTTAGTAGTTGTAAGAGTTAAATTAGCATTCTTTTTCTTGCTTTTTGGCCAACAGTAACTTGAATTTTCTAAATATTGAATATACTTTTGGGGCATGTTTTTATTTTAAATTTACTGCCTAAAGAAAACACATCTATAACATAAGTGACTATTTTGACAATAATGGTTAAATTAAGCTTTATCTATTTTTTAGTGATTTTTACACATACGAAACTTTTGTGTTTAAGAATATAACCGCACTGACCCATTTAAATTAACCAAACTGTGTTGCTATTTTTAAATGGTTTATACATGGTAAAAATAAGTAATCGGTTAATTTGATAAGACTGACTGACTACTAATTTTAGTTGATTTTCTTGTTAAGCAGCTTTACTTTGAGTGCCTATCATTAACGTTTTTACTATATACACCTACATAACTTTTTGTAGTGGGATTCTTTTTAATGACCTAGTTTATGTCACATATTGTAGTTTTATCTGGTGTAATTATTATTTAAATAATCTATATAACTTGCCAATTTATATACCTTTTAAAAGGAAAAATTATTTTTGCCTAAACTGTGTAAATTTACAAAAGGGTACTTGGCTTTCCCAGCGTAGAAACAAATTTAATGAATATAAACACATTAAATCTATTACAATAACAAAACTGTGTTGCTATTTTAAAATATCATATACATGGTAAATATAAACCTTTTAGTTTGGTTAAATTGACTGACTAATAGTTTTAGTATTTTAGTTGATTTCCTTAAAAGTTTTAAACTGCGTTACTTTTAGTGCCTAGCAATGTTTTTTTCTTTTTTTATATACAAAATTCTTTGTAGAAAAATTTTGTTAATTATATGTAAATCCTGTAAAGTTTTTACAATAGGTGTAACAAGATCTTTGAAAGATTCTTTATAATAAATGTTAACAGATTCCTATAGACTCCATCAAACTGTAACTTCGCCTTCCATCATTGTTTAGAGAACTGTTTTTTAAAGTCAACATCCAGTAAATAAAAACTGGTAGTGTTGTAAATTCTTTAACGTTTTCATGTTTTTTATATAGTTAGCTTAATAAAAGCGTTATTGTTTGTTCTTATGGCCAACAGTAGTTGGTATTTTCTACTAATTGGATAGATTGTTGACCGGCATTTTTGCCATTTGTTTAATTTTCTATATCAAAGTTTGTTTGTGCAAAAATATTTTTGATTCATCTTTAAAATAAACATTAAAAAAAACAGATGAAACATCCTCAAATTGACTCAATTATGTTACTTTTGCAAAGCATATTTGATTTGCATACTTCATAATTAATGGCATCATAGATTTTCAATTTTGTTATTATTAACATTGTTTGGTTAATTTTTTAAATTAATGCTCATAACTATGAAAACAACAAAAATAGTTATTGTTTTAAAATATTGGTTATTCGTTGTTTATTAAGTATCAGAATGTTTTTTTGTCGATTTTGAAAATTTAGTTGCTAATTTATTGGCAACATGTTTTATTAGTAATGTTTTTTTATAATATTTTTTTTAAATATATTTTTTTTTTGCGCATTGATAAAAGTAAATAATAAATACGATATACAATTAATGTAACAACAATGCAGTGGAAAAAAATGACAAAATCAATTTAATGATTTAAAACATACCAATATGGTTAAGTAGATTGTTAAATTTTGGGGAGCACAACAAAAATAAGTTTAAATTTTACTCAATACAACGCCACAACAGTTTAAAGAGGTGTGAATAATAATTGCGAATAAATATTTTTGATAAAAAATTTGTTTTCCTTTTTATGTGGTTGAGCTATTGGGTGCTTCAATGTACCAGATTGCTGCATGACTTTTATCAGTCAACACTAACTTAGTAATACCCTTTGTTGTTTCAACACCTAAAAAACTTGTACTTGTCTCTACACTCTGTAAAATTTTTGCAACTTTTGTATTTTCTTGTTTATTACCAGGGGCAACTTTTTCCATTAATGAAAAACTTTTTTCCTGCAGTTTAATTTTTTTGTTTTTAATACCAAGAAACAGTTTTGTTTTTTTGGAAGCATTAAATTTGCTTGATTTTGTTACATAAAAGGCAATACTGGAGTCATTTTCTTCAACATTCCAGAGTTGTTTAGTAGTTGTAAGAGTTAAATTAGCATTTTTGTTCTTGCTTTTTGGCCAACAGTAACTTGAATTTTCTAAATATTGAATATACTTTTGGGGCATGTTTTTATTTTAAATTTACTGCCTAATTAATAAAAACACATCTATAACATAAGTGACTATTTTGACAATAATGGTTAAATTAAGCTTTATCTATTTTTTAGTGATTTTTAAACATACGAAACTTTTGTTTAAAAGAATAAAACCGCACTGACCCATTTAAATTAACCAAACTGTGTTGCTTATTTTTAAATGGTTTATACATGGTAAAAATAAGTAATCGGTTAATTTGATAAGACTGACTGACTACTAATTTCAGTTGATTTTCTTGTTAAGCAGCTTTACTTTAAGTGCCTATCATTAGCGTTTTTACTATATACACCTACATAACTTTTTGTAGTGGGATCTAGTTTAGTCATCATTCCCACATCCTGATAAGTTTTTACAAGAGGCCTGACAATATTCTGCGAATCATTCTTTGTAATAAACATAAACAAATCCCTATCAACTGCGTTTAGTATTTTACTTCACTTTACTTTTTGTCTTTGTTCAGAGGACTGATATTTAAAGTTTCCATCTAGTACATAAAATCAAAAAGCGTTGTTCTTTAACATTTCAAAGTTGTTTTTTTCTTAAGTTTGACATTTTGTTTTTTTTAATTCTTTTTAATTGGCAGTTGGAACTCCCTCAAACTACCGCATTTAAAATATTTATGCAAAGCAGATTTTTAACTGTAGAAATCTTGGTAGTTTACATATTATTAATAACATTGTAGTTTTTAAATTTTTTTATTTATTAACATTGTTGGGTATTTTTTCAATTTTTGCTCTTATTGAAAGAACAAAAAAGTCATTGTTTAAAAATGATAGTCAATAGTACTCGATTATTTTTTTCTTGTTTTTTTGTCATTATTTAAAAGTTAGTTGTTAATTCATGAACAACATTTTTTATTAGTAATGTTTTCAAATTAAGAAATTTTTATTTTTTTATAGTGTAGTTATAAAAACTTTTAATTTTTCTGATCTCAATTTAAATTATGTTTTTTTTTTAAATGTTTTACTTGCGGCATGTGCTGCGTGCCTGGTAAAACCCTGTCCTTTATATGGATAACAGTTTTTACATAATAAATAAGTTTAAATTTTTTTACCTAGCCTGTTTCTTTTTTAATTATTTTTATAAACTAAAAATGTTTGATATGTTGTTGGAACATAATTAACTAAAAGGTGTGTTAAAAATCTTTTTAGGGGTTTTGGCTATAGGTAACTAGCACTTTTCTCTTTTCCCATACTGAGTTTTAATGATCTAATTTAAATTTAACAAATTCAGTTCATTCTGGTAATTTGGTTGTTTCTAACATATGCTCATATGTCAGTTTACCTTGCTTTTTTGTATACTTTTAAAATTTTTAGTTATTTAAAAAGTATTGGTGACATTGTTTTTTTTATTCAGTTAAAATTATAAAACACTTTTGGTTTCACCACTTTGCTGTTGTGACAATTACTTTTCTAAAAGAGATAAACGCCTACATTAACACGATAAAAAACAATGATTATAGGTATAAAAAATGTTTAAAATTTTATTTGAGCAACAAAAATACTTATATATTTTTTTACAAACAAATATATAAAACATTTTAGCAAAACACCTATTTATTAAGAAATAATTCCAGTTAAAATGACAAAACATTAAAAATTTTTTTTTTTTGATTTGGTTGAGCTATTGGGCTTCAATGTACCACTTTGCTGCATGACTTTTATCAGTCAACACTAACTTAGTTACACCATTCGTTGTTTCAACACCTAAAAAACTTGTACTTGTCTCCAAACTCTGTAAAGTTTTTGCAATTTTTGCTACACCTTGTTGTAAAGTTCTTGCCTGTCCTTGATTGGCATCAGAAGTTTTTGCCATTCCTTGATTGTCATCGGAAGCATCTTGTACTTTAAATGACATATAACTCTCATTTGATCCATCACCTGATTGCAGCTTAATATTGTTATTCTTGATCCCAAGAAACAGATTTGTTTTTTTGCAAACTATAAGTTTGCTTGATTTAGTAACATAAAACTTAATACTTGAGTCACTTTCTTCAACATTCCAGAGTTGTTTAGTACTTGTAAGAGTTATATAAGCATTTTTGTTCTTTCTGTTTGGCCAACAGTAATTTGAATTTTCTAAATGTTGAATATACTTTTGTGGCATATTTTTATTTTAGGTTTATTGCCTAAATAAAACACATTTTTGACAAAAATATTAAAGATATGCTTAATCTATATTTTAATGATTTTTAGACCCCAAAAAATCTTTTGTTGAATAGTTAAATTTTTAAATTCCGTTAAAAAATCTTTAAACAGTGTTTTGGCTTGAAGTATTTGGACTATTTTCTTTCTATAATTATTTTTAATGACCTAGTTTATGTCACATATTGTAGTTTTATCTGGTGTAATTATTATTTAAATAAGCTATATACATAACTTGCCAATTTATATACCTTTTAAAAGGAAAAATTATTTTTGCCTAAACTGTGTAAATTTACAAAGGGGTACTTGGCTTACCCAGCGTAGAAACAAATTTAATAAATATATCCACATTAAATCTATTACAATAACAAAACTGTGTTGCTATTTTAAAATATCATATACATGGTAAATATAAACCTTTTAGTTTGGTTAAATTGACTGAATAATGGTTTTAGTATTTTAGTTAATTTTCTTAGTTTTAAACTGCGTTACTTTTAGTGCCTACTAATTTTTTTTGCTTTTTTTGATACAAATCTCTTTGTAGTAAAATTTCGTTAATTATATGTAAATCCTGTAAAGTTTTTACAATAGGTGTAACAAGATCTTTGAAAGATTCTTTATAATAAATGTTAACGGATTCCTATAGACTCCATCAAACTGTAACTTCGCCTTCCATCATTGTTTAGAGAACTGTTTTTTAAAGTCAACATCCAGTAAATAAAAACTGGTAGTGTTGTAAATTCTTTAACGTTTTCATGTTTTTTATATAGTTAGAAGCGTTATTGTTTGTTCTTATGGCCAACAGTAGTTGGTATTTTCTACTAATTGGATAGATTGTTGACTGGCATTTTTGCCATTTGTTTAATTTTCTATATCAAAGTTTGTTTGTGCAAAAATATTTTTGATTCATCTTTAAAATAAACATTAAAAAAAACAGATGAAACATCCTTAAATTGACTCAATTATGTTACTTTTGCAAAGCATATTTGATTTGCATACTTCATAATTAATGGCATCATAGACTTTCAATTTTGTTATTATTAACATTGTTTGGTTAATTTTTTAAATTAATGCTCATAACTATGAAAACAACAAAAATAGTTATTGTTTTAAAATATTGGTTATTCGTTGTTTATTAAGTATCAGAATGTTTTTTTGTCGATTTTGAAAATTTAGTTGCTAATTTATTGGCAACATGTTTTATTAGTAATGTTTTTTTATAATATTTTTTTTAAATATATTTTTTTTTTGCGCATTGATAAAAGTAAATAATAAATACGATATACAATTAATGTAACAACAATGCAGTGGAAAAAAATGACAAGATCAATTTAATGATTTAAAACATACCAATATGGTTAAGTAGATTGTTAAATTTTGGGGAGCACAACAAAAAAAAGTTTAAATTTTACTTAATACAACGCCACAACAGTTTAAAGAGGTGTGAATAATAATTGCAAATATATATTCTTGATATATTGTTAGGAGTGTAAAAGTTGAGCAAATTTAAAATATGTACATTTGAATACAATATGTTTATTTTGAGTACTTACTTACTGCCAATTTCAGAGTTGTTTATTAACGAGTTTATTATGGAAATTGAATTTTTATTATTAAATTGAATTTTTATTAATTTAAAGATAATTAACTCCATTAAAAGTACTAAACATTGAAGAATTAAACACAAATTGTAAAAAAAAAGTTTGGCATTTCTAAAATTAAGTTGTTTCTGAATAAGGTACTTTTACATTTTTTTAGAGTGAAGTTATAAAAACGTTGAATTCTTTTGATCACATTTTGAAGAAATTATGTTTTTTTTGAAATGTTCCACTTTGCAGCATGTGCTTTGTAAGTCAGCACTAACTTTCTGTTTTTAATTGTCAAAAAACCTTGATTTGGTGCCATAGATTGAATTTTTTTGTTTTGTAAAGTTGCATTTTGAAGGTTTATTTCTGTATTACAAGCTATCTCGCTACTACTCGATTGCACAATAAATGTAGACAGGTCAGGATCAATAATATTGTTAGTTTTCAGTTTAACTTTTGCACCTTTAATGCTTAGAAATAAAACTGAGTTAGGTATAAGAAATTTATATTGATTTTTTTGAACTTTCACTAAATCCCAACTCCTTTTTGTTGTTGTTAAAAATAATGAAGTATTAACAACTTTAAGTCTGTTACGTTTTGGCCAACAATAACCTGAGTTTCCAACCAGTTGTATAATATGTGTCATTTTATTATTTTTTAAGAAAACTTGAAACTTTAACGGTTAAATAGGATATTTTCTGAAATTTTTATTTTAATACAATAAACACATTAACCTATTTAAATTAACAAAACTGTGTTGCTATTTTTAAATGTTTTTAACATTGTAAAAATAAGTAATCTGTTAATTTGATAAGACTGACTGACTACTAATTTTAGTTCATTTTCTTGTTTAGCTGCTTTACCTTTAGTGCCTATTATTAATGTTTTTTACATATACACCTACATAACTTTTTGCAGTGGGATTTAGTTTGATCATTCTCACATCCTGAATAGTGTTTACAACAGGTGTGACAAGATCCTTTAAAAGATTCTGTACAATAAATATAAAGGAATCCCTATTAACTACATCAAATATGTAACTTCACTATTTATCATCATTTAAAGCACTGATTTTTCAAGTTTCCATCCAGTACCTAAAATTAAATAGCATTGTTTTTTAAATAGCATTGTTGGGAACTCGCTTAAACTACAGCGTTTAAAATATTTAGAAAAGCATATTTTTAACTGTGGGAATCTTGGTGATTCACATACCTATTATTAATAACAATGTAGTTTTTTAATTTCATTTTTATTAAAATTTTTTTAATTTTTTGCATTTGATTAATTATCAGGTTCCAACTTAATTTTGTTATTCTTAATACCAAGATATTATGTTTGCAAAGAGTGAGTTTGCTTAGTTTGTTTAGAGAAAACTTAATACTTCAGTCACTTCCTACAAAATTTTAGAGTTTTTAGGTAGTTGAAAAAGTTATAAAAACGTTTTTTTTTCATTTTGTTTGGCCAACTGTAATTTTAGTTTTTTAAATTTTGAATATCATTTTTTAATTAAAAGTAAGTAATTGGAAAATAAAAAACTATTTTAAGGTGTGCTAAAAATCTTTTTGAGGATTTATAGCATATAAGTAACTAGCACTTTTTTTCTTGTTTCACACCATGGTAACGTGATTTTATTACAAAATACCAAACTTTGTTTTTTTGTTTAATTTGGTTTACTTTTTGTATATTTGATGTTTTCAGTCATTAAAAAAATATTTCTGACGTCATTTCTTTTTAAATTGTTGAAATTTGTAAACATCTTGGGTTTTATTATTTCCGGTTGTGGCAATTACAATACTACACAAGACAAACACCCACTTAAATTGCTGCAATTGTTTTTTTTTAACTTGTTTCTTTATTGAAGTTGGTTTGTGCAATAGAAGGCCATAAACATAATTACACATCAGTATTTTAAAATTTTTAAGTAAGTAAATACAAAATTATTTTTTTGAAGTTTATTTATTATCCTGTTACACTTTTATACAATGTTATAAAAAATAATCAATTTTAAACCATAAATCATTAAAGGTTGTAACTTTGTATTTACAGTGGTCGGACATTAAGCATTTGGATTAATTTTCAATGTACCAGCCAGCCGCTTCACTTTTAGTGCCTATAACCAGTTTGGTATTGTTGTTATTTGTTTGTACACTTAAATAGGTTCCTGTTGCATAATTATTTCTAGCCATTCCAACATTTTCTAGAGTTTTTTCAACAACCATCTCACCTTCCCTATCCTCAACATTTCTCGTGACAAATGTTAACAAATCACCATTATCTTCCTTACACTGCAACTTCACCTTTCCATTATTTGTTGTGGCAAGATAGAGTTTCTCAGAGTTGTCATCCAACACATAAAATCGAGTGGCTTCGTCGGTTCCTTCCTTTTGCCAATACTTTTTGTCAGTAGTTAGCGTAATATTAGCATTATTTCTTATGTTTTTCGGCCAACAGTAGTTGGAATTTGATACCAGTTGAATGTATTGTTGAGTCATATTTTAGTTTATCACAAAATTCCTAAGTTTAATCTAAGTTAGTTTTTCTGTGAGAAAATAAAACTGTGTTAGTCACAATTATTTACGAGAATAAAAAGTTAGTTAGAACTTAGTTATTCATTTAAATAACATTTAAATTAACTTTTATTGGTTCAAATTTTATTCCTAAAAACAACAAGGGTAAGAAAAAATAAATAGTTAAAAACATCTTAGGCTATCAGGTTTTGTTTAGATTAATTTTTTATTAATTATTTAAATAAAAGTTTTATAAAAATCAATATGTTGTATAATTTTAGCTTTACAAAATATTATTTATATAACGTATAGTGTTTGCTGTAGAAATCTCGATGATTTTAGTAACTTATTTATAAGACTGTATTTTTATGTTATATTTGTTTTTTATATCTACAATAAGAGTTTCTGTCTAATTTTGTAAAACGTGTTGTTTGTTTGATTTTATTAACAAAATTTAATAATTTTTGTTAGTTTTATGAAAAGCCAAAGGTAAATATTGCGTAATTTATTAATTATAATAAAATACTGCAACAGTTTAAAAAGGTTAATTTAATTAAATGACATTGAAGTGATAATTGAATAGGAATAAATATTCTTGATATAAGTGTATGAAATTTAAGTATTAAGAGTCATTATTCACAGTTTTTTTTTCCTGTAACCAGGGCCGGTCCTTTTTTGCACATTTCATCAATTTTTTGTATTAGAGCTTGCAGCCAGAAGGTGAAGTTTTATTTCTACTATTATATTGGGTTGATCATAGCAAGATCACAGTAATTAATAAGTGTTAATTAGGGGAAAGCAGGTTTTTTACTCTTATAACCGGGCAATGCATTTATTGTATATATACTATATTGGTCAGAAATACTCGAAAATAATTCACAAATACTGAAAAATAATATTTAGCGTGTCAAAATACGCATGAAGCAAAGTAATTTTTTTATTATATTTTAAAATTTATTATTGTTGTATCCAACTAAAAAATCTGGTCAATTTAATCATTCAGAAGTTTCAGACCTACTTCTAGATCTCTCCCGTCCGGGCCTCACTGATGCCTCTAAATTGGGCCTTGCATTTTCTAGGGCTGGCTTAGCCCGTACGTTTATTTTTTGTCTTATGTACCATTGTGCAGCACGGCTTTCGTCTGTCAAAACCAGTTTTGGTTTTCTTCCTCTCCTCCTGCGAACGCCCAAGAATGCCATATTTGCTCTAGTTCTTTTGAGTTCTAAATTTTGCAATGTTTGTACAGTATCCGTATTAGGAAACATTCCTATGGCCACATCTTTTCTGATAAAAGCAAGATACCCGGCATTCGTTCCAGTATCTTCCAGCAACTTTACTTTCTTACCATCAATACCTAGAAAAAGTGGCTGGTTTGGAATAATAAATCGATAAGTTTCTGCTTCAACTTCTTCCAATTTCCACAGCTGCAAAGAACTTGTCAAAGTCAGAGAAGTGTTTTCTTTGAGTCGGTTATTTTTTGGCCAACAAAATTTTGAATTTGCAACCAGTTGTATACAGTGTGTCATAGTTTGTTCTTTACTAATAATCTTTTAAAACTAAAAAATTCTGCTAAAACTTATTAATCTGATTATTTATTGTAAAATATGCTAGTTTTCAAAAGTTAAACTGGCACTTAATGCACAAATCCAACATTCACAGAAAATTTAAATAATAATTGCCAAGTGAACTAAGCATAAGCCTTTTTTTTATTCGTGACAGAATGTTTTGTTTGGTAAACAGGAAATGTCATGTTCTGACTTTTATAACACTATTGTTTTTCTACTGAAGGAATTTCCAATCTTACTTTCACACGTATTATTAGATATTTGAGTTTCAGTTAGCAGTACATGTTGTAAAACATTAAATTAGATAAAAAAATTTAAATTATGCATTATTATTCTGATTAATTCTGTTTTTTTTTTTAAATTGCTACTAAATTTGTAAAGTAAAGACGATAGGCTATGATAGTTGTATAAACTAGTAAAATAGCATTTTTAACCAAATGTTTTTTTAGGTATGAAAAACATGTTGGTTCCACTGAGTTTATTTGTTTATCTTCTGGTCAGTGGAGCAAATCAGATGACACCTGTTTACCAGTACCATGTGGTTTTGCCCCAACTGTTAAGAATGCTTCACCTACTACAGGTTTTTCAAAAAATATGCTGCTTTTATTTATACTTTAAATAAATTTTAAAATATACCGAAAAACACAAAATATTAAAATAAAACTATTTCCGTTATTTAAGTTAGTTATACAACTTTCTAATTTAACCACGTTATTTATAACACACCAATTTAGGTTAAACAGTCTGGTACTGCATAGCAACAATTTTTTAAAAAACCTAATTTAAGCTGACATACTTTAACAGATAAAAACCACCTGAGGCAAAAGAGATTAAAATGCTTGTTAAACCAAGTGTAAACTTTTAAAAATTGCAGATAAGAACTACACTTACGTGTTTGGTGATACAGCCCATTATAACTGCAATCTAGGATACATACCAGGCAGGAAGGCAAAGGACAATCTAAAATGCGATGAAAATGGAATTTTTCAAGATGTTGAAGACATTGTTTGCAACCCTGTGCCCTGTCCTCAATTAAATCCTGTTAAAAATGGTAACTTTTTACCTTCTAAAGTTAAATCTGTACTATCACTTACTTACACTGATAATTTTAAACTTTGGGAAACTTTTTTAATATTTAGCCATTTTATACTCGTATTACACAAAAACATAACCACATTCAGACTAGACTATTTACTTTTGAAGTGTACTACACACAATTCTCAAGGGGGTATGACTAACTAGTTTGGAATAACCCTTGTTTTTTAGTTTGGAATAACCCTTGTTTTTTAGTTTGGAATTACCCTCGTTTTAGTCATAAAATAAAATTTCCAAGCTATTTTTATTTTGAACAATGTGAAAGGTATATCTCGAAGTTTAAAAAAATTTTGATGGATTAAATATAAAAATTATCTTCCTGTTATGACTATGCATGTTTACCTAAATAGTTTTTAAAGGTAATATTTTGTTGTTAAAAAAATTAATAAATAAAAATAAAAGCTTCATTACATTTACACATTACTTTTAACAAATCTTTTTTTTCTAATACATATTTTTTTCAATTAATTAAAAATCACTATAAGTTTATTTTTAAAAAATTGTTAATTTTTAAAAACTTTATGTTGCAAAGGTTTAATAGGTTTAACTTTTTTTATATAAGAAAGCATTTAATACACCTATGACTTCCTTATTGCAGGTGTTATAGAAGGAAATGGGTGGTTATTTGGAAGTAAAATCACAGTAACATGCAATGACGGATACTACTTTAAACCTGGCCACATTAAACAAATATCTATGTATTGCCAGGTATTTAAATTCCTTTTTTAGTAATCAAGATAAAAATGTTGATATTTTTTAAAAGGGCTCACACGACTTAATATATATCTTTAATATACAATAGGTAAAAAAACACATTATGTTTTTAAATAGTAACCATAATTACTATTTTTTAATATTTTTTGTTTTTTTTTGTATCGTTACTTTGTTGTTAAACTATTAAAAAAAAATCTTTATATAATTTATAGGACAATGGTGTATGGTCGCATGATCCTACTCAGGTTTTATGTGAGGGTATACAATGTAATTCTTTGGAAATTCCTACACATGGAAACATTGACTTGTCATTTGCTGAAACGGTGGAAAATTCCGAAGCTTTGGATGCTGACTCAGTAGTGTTTCCTAGTACAGTTGTATACCAATGCAACCCGGGTTACATTTTAGTGGTAGGTTTTTCACTGAAAAGTCAGATTTTAAAAATTTCATTTTTGAAATATTCTTAAGTATTATTTTTTTCGTCAGTTGGAATCGAAAATTGCTAATTTAAATTTTTCTAAATAAAGGGTCGATCGAAAAGAAAATGTTTAGAGGACGGTGGATGGTCGGGTCAGACTCCGTACTGCCAACCGGTGGATTGTGGCAGATTGCCTCGTATTTTATATGGAACTATTCAAGGAAACCAAATGTAGGTTTTTTCACAACATTTACTAAAAACATAACATGTACAAAAGTTGCTAGTCAAAAAAAACAAATTTTAATAACCATATGCCAACTAATTTTTTACTTTAATAAAAAGTTTAAATATTTAAAACCAGCACGACAGTCGGAAATACTGCCACTTACAAATGTGACAAGGGTTACAAGTTAGAACCTCGTGAATCCACAAATAGACAGTGTTTAGAAACTGGATTTTGGTCGGGAGTTCATCCTATTTGCACAGGTTTACAATTTTTTTTTTAATTAATTTTAATCGCCTTAAAATCACCATTTAGTTTTAAATTTTGCTACTGTAATAAGGCATACAATGGTAGTAAAACTTTTTTTTTAATTTAAGTTTTTTGCACATTGATAAAAGTAAATAATAAATACGATATACAATTAATATTATAACAATGCGACAGGAAAAAATGACAAAATCAATTTAATGATTTAAAACATGCCAAAAGTAATATTGTTTACATATAAAGCTACCCAGATATTTAAGGAAAAACCAACTTTAGTGTTTTCTGTTACAAAATTTATTTTTTTCAGTAAAACACTTTTTTTGTTTTGATTTTTAGAAATCACTTGTGATGTTCAACCAGTTTTGGAACATGGATTTCTGTCATCTAATACCAGTGTACTTTATGGGAATACAATTCACATTTCCTGTGATACTGGCTATATTTTACATGGTGACACAGAAAGGTGAACATTTTAATATAAAAAAATTACATTTTTAAAAATTTTTTTTGGATTTTTTTAAATTCAACGTTTATTGCAAGCTCGGATTAAATTTGTTAATAGTATTTTTTTTCTTTTTTTTGAAACTTTTTTTATTTATTTTTATATTTTATTTCCAGAACTTGTGGTTTAAATGGCACATTCACAGGGGAACCCCCCGTGTGTACACCTGTTAGTTGCGGGGTTCATCCTGCAGTGGGCAATGCAATTTTAAGCTCGGATCAAGAAATTAGATTTAAAGAATCGATTTTGATTAACTGTGACCACGGCTTTCATATGCTCGGTAAAAGTTATTTAAAAATATACTTAATATTTAATATTTAATGATATAAAAATTTGTAACAACTTTTAAGTCAATTTTACAATTTAATTAAAAAAAAATAAAAAATTTTACCTCAATTTGCAATTCTGACAAGTTTTTTCTTTATTTGGTGTTTTTAGGGGATGGCCAGAGGACTTGCCAGAACGATGGTACCTGGTCAGGGACTTCCCCTATTTGCGTTGGGTTAAGACAAACTTTCGATTCTGATCCGATATTTGATGAACCTGTTTTTGACAATTTTGCTCTACCCTTGGAATCTGTGGTTTCAACTTGCTCTAAGCCAAAAATAGGTTCACACGTGAAGGTAGCTTAGTTTTTATTATAAATGACCGACAGCGTGGTGTAGTGGTAAGGACAATTGCTACACCACACATGGGGTCGTGGGTTCAATTCCCACTGATCTCATGCTGTAGCGTCCTTGAGTAAGGCGCTATAAACGGTATGAACTCCTGCTGAGCCAGCACTTAATCAGCAGTATAATTATCGGGTAATAATCTATAATAACCCTAACTGCCACAGGCAACTCGAGACTGGGTCGGAGTAACTGATGTTACTCTATGTTTAAGTTGCGCATTCGACTTTCCCACATCGAGGATAAAGATATATACAAAAAAAAAAGTGCACAGTTATTTTTTTTTTGTAAGAAATTGTGGTATCCGCCATAGTTAGTGTAAACCATTTGACTAAGAGTATAGTCAGGGAGTTAAGTTAGAAGGGTGCTATTATTATTTTTTGAGCGTATATTATTTTTATGCGGAAAAAATAATTACGGGCAGCATATTTTGGTATTGTAATCGTTTAAACAAGAATTATAGTTTTTCGATGTTAGTCATAAGTTTAATCATCTCTCAAAATAGCTTCGGTTAATAAAACCGGCAAGTTCGTGCAATAAACAAACACACTAACGATACTCAAAACCGAAAAACTAGAAATTTTTTCTCCCAAAAATAGCCTTGTAATATAAGTTTCGTAAAAAAGCCAACTTACGTCATCTGAATTTCGATGGTTAAAGCCAAATGTCTAGACAAGTGTGTGGTCATACCTTCGTTCTCACTAACACGTTTTCTATTGTATTTTTAGTTGTTATCGGGAAACAGGTTATTGTCTACTTACGACGAAGCGAGTGAATTGGAATTTTGTTGTAGAAATGGTTACCTACCACTTAACGTGATGACAACTCGATGTGAACATGGGAATTGGACCGACATACCAATTTGCTTGCGTAATTATTTTTCTTCCGTGGTGGTAGTATTCTAACAGTATCCTTATTGACTTAATGTAAATCGTCACTGCGACATGCCATTATTATTAACGTAATGTCAATTAGGACTTATTTTACAACGGTGAAGTTATTGTACTTTACGTAAGCGGAAATAATAGTCTTGGCTTAGGTATGGTTTGCTTAAATAAATTATTTTTTACAGCCGCTTGCAAAAAACGATGTCTTAACAACGGAAAATGTTCAAGCCGTGGAAAATGCAGCTGTGTTCACGGATGGGCGGGGTCAAGGTGTAACCGACCAATCTGTGCACTGCGTTGTTTGAATGGCGGGTATTGCTCCGCCCCTTTCACGTGTGCTTGTGCGAACGGATGGACCGGCAGTAGATGCCAAACAGGTAAAACTAAAATTTCCAAACTTTTTCTGTGTTTTTGTTTCATGTTTTTAGGTTTTTAAACTCGTCGTATTTTGAATGCTATCTATCTCTTAAAAAAATCAACGACAATAGAAAAACAAAAACTTTAGATCACTTGTAGTTTACGGTCCTCTCATTTAAATCAGTAAAACAATCATCAAATATGGTTTTGGCGATAATAAAATACTCGAAGGCTATCTATTTATAGAATTTTTACAAAGCTAATGCATACTAGCTTACCAGCTACAATCTGACAAGATTTCTTAGATCTTACATCGCGTTTCTTTCACTGTCTCAGACTATTTTGTTGCTGCGAAATAAAGTAAGGTTTAGGGTGTTAAAGCAAGTGCACTCCTAAAGCAAACAAAAATTGCCTCCTTGTTTGTCGAAAAACTTTTCTCGTTACATGAACGTTTCTTTAATTTTAATAGTCGATTATTTACCAAGACGTTAGACAATTGTTTACCAAGACGCAAACTGCGAAAGGCAACTTAAGACTGGGTCGGTGTAGCGGAGGTTATTTTATGTTTAGGTCGTTAAGTTGACCTTACAACGAGGAAAAGATAATGTATGATGTCTTGCGTTCAGTTAGGGTTATATTACCCTGGTTTATATACTCGAACTTAATATATTCTAAAAATATTTACCCTACCTCGCATCCTATCGCTAGTTTAACATTACTATTCTTCTTACTTTTACGGTCCTAAATTTTTTTGGAGGACGCTAGACTACAAATGATTTAAAAATTCAAGCTGTCTTATTTTAAATTTTCTTATTTAAATAATATTTTTAGCAATTTGTGATGTGGAATGTAAGAATGGCGGGGTATGCGTAGGACCAAACATGTGCAACTGCCCTTACGGTTTCACTAAAGACGACTGTTCAATGAAATCTTTCTTTAATTTTTGGTAGACAAAAACAGCAAGGCTAATCGATGTAATTGTTAAATATTTTTAACATTTTTTTTATTCGATTTAGGTTTCATTAGACTTTTTTTTGAATTTTTTTTATGGTAGGCTACAATTTAATATTGTATTTTAGTTTTAAAATATGATTTTTAAACGCAAGTTTTAAAATTCCCTTTTAAGTTTGTTTCATTTGATTTTTGTGTAAAATAATTTTTTGTTGACGGACGGAACCGATCTCGACCATTCTTATTCTCTTTTTTTATCTTTTAATACATTGCATTAAAAAACTTTTTGTTTGGTATTTGTTTAGACTTATTTATGTAGAAGTAGAAACCTTTTGTACGTTTTTAAGACTAAAAAGACTCACTAATTAAAGACTTAATTACAAGAACCTTTTATTTAATAGCTGATAAACGCAAAACTTGTTTAGTTAATGTATATAATATATTTGTTTAAAAAGAAGATGTAAGTTAATGAATGAATAAGCTTGAGTTAAGGGCTGGTTAAGACTGAATTACTTAATTACTTTAAAAAGTAAACCAGGGTCCAAAATTCGAATAAAACACAGGTATTGCTTTGAAAATTAAACCATCACAATACGAAAGACGTTTCTTGGTTTCTATAAAAATAAAAAAGTACATGAAGTGGATTTTATACTACGGCCTTAATATTAATTCATTATTTGCCTGTTTTTTAATTCATTATTTACCATGATTAAGTCGAAATGAAAGTACATTTTTGGAGAAGGCCTGAGGTTAAAGGGGAATATTAGAAAATGTTTTATTATCGATATATATATATAAGATAATTAAAGGCAATGTTAACGAAAATAAATCCAAGTGTGTGCTTTTGTTGGTATATTTATAGCCAGTAGTCAGGCGTCACATCTGTGTAGTTCTTGTCATATTATTGGTAAAAGTTCTGCTCATTTTTATCATAACACATCAGCATGTATTCAAATGAGGTTTTTATCGTTTCTTTTATTTTTATAATAAAAATACAATAGGTTTAGTCCTTGTATACTATTTTATATCTATTAATAAATCAAAGATAGGATGCTAGTAGTACATTCAAGAATATACCGTTGCAGTCCAAAACAACAAACAATTTTTAATAATTATTTTAATAGATCCAATAAATGAAATGTATTTTATTTAAACGAATACCTGATCAAATGGATCGTGTCGTGTATATTTTAAAGGTATAGAACAAATCGTTAACTCACCACTTAATTCACTAAATATAGGATGACATTATATACCACAATATAACTTGAGTAGCTAATGGTAGAATGTATTGGGTTTTAATAAGATGTTACATTGTGTGGTGTAGTGGTAAGAACACTTACTACACCACACATGAGGTCGTGGGTTCAATCCCCACTGATCTAATGCTGTAGCACCCTTGAGTTTTTAACAATATTTTTTTTTAATAAAAGTTGGATTAAATTTTATAATAAACTAAATGAATAATGCTGTAAGCTTGTCTTATCTTGCTGAGGCAAGGCATAATCTACTGAACCACAATTATGGACGAGCATATGCATTTTATCTTTTGGTTCTAAAGATATCTCCCTACTATCAACAAAGCATTCGTGAAGATTTTGGTGCAGCATGGCGTGAATGGAGCATGCAGTTATGTGATTTTCACAAAATCGAGGATTTATTTTCACTTTACGAACAAGGATGTGAACTGTTTATGGAGTCGGACACGTTGCATTATTGCATGGGTTGTTGTCTGTACAAACTGAATATGAAACTCGAAGCAGTGGACATGTTTCGAAAGGCTTTACTTGTGAATAAACATTGTTTTGAGGCTATTGTCAGTCTTGAAAATGCAAGTCGAGGATTAGTTGATAGTTGGCATTTCTCTATGTTGAATGACAAAATTCGAAACAAGTGTTTTGATATTGCTATAGAACACACATTGGGTGAACTTAATTTTGATGACACAGTTTTGGATATTGGTAGCGGAAGTGGTATTTTAAGCATGTTAGCAGTACGGCATGGAGCAGATAAAGTACATGCTTGCGAATCATCGAAAGTCATGCATAACATTGCGAAAGAATGTATCCAGGAAAATCAAATAAAAGGAAAAATTCAATTATTCAATTGTGACTCTTTAGCAATGACTGTAAAAAATGTTATGACAGAAGGTCATTTACCGAATAAGGCTTCACTTGTTATTAGTGAAACAGTTGACGCTGGTTTGCTAGGCGAAGGTGTTATAGATACTTTAAACCATGGTTGGAAACACTTATTGATTTCGCCTGAAAATGGAGGTATTGTAATTCCTTATTCTGCTTCTGTTTATTGTTCAGTAGTCGAATCTGATCAAATAAGTAGCAAGCACAGTTGTTTTAATGTACATGGTTTTAAGAATTTGATCTTAAAAAGTGGAGTTGGGGAACTGGCCGCTCAAACAAATTCGACTTTCTTTAAAACTTGTAATCTAGAGCCTTACACTTCTGAAAAAATGTCTAAATTTGTGCATAAAAACTTATCTGAATCTTATAAAATATTGGATATAAACTTTAACGATCCTAACGTAGTTGAAAAAATTGCACAAGGTAGACATGAAAGCATTAACACAGATATTAGCATTCTTTTAAATGGATATGCTGATGCTGTTATCTTATGGTTTAAACTTGAATTAGAATCACCAGAAAATCAAAGTAATTGCATTAATACTGAAATCGCAAGTAATTTTTGTTGGGATCAAGCAGTTTATCCGATTCGGGTATTTTCAGACGAAAACAACAACTGTACAATATCAAGGTTACAGGTTAATGACAACTTAATTTTAAGATTAAATTTTGATGTTAACTCGGATTGCTTTTTTCTTAACAAAGTCGACGTTATGAAAAAAGATGGAACAACCCTTAATTCTTGTTTGCAAAGTTTCTCTGAACATTATGATAGAAATAAAACTATTTCTCATGATTTTTTTTCTTTATCGATACCTGAGGAACAAATAGAAAGAAATAACGACCAAGTTTTTTGCAACAAGTACTTTCACACAATTTGTTTGCATACAAAAAAAAACGTGAAAACGATTTTAGACATATCCAGTGGTTTTGACCTGTTGGCATTAAAATTTAAACAAATTTTAGGAGACAAAGTGGACATACGCAAGTTTTGTCAAACTGAAAATATCTACGAAGCAGTATCACAACTCGCAAACCAATATAATATTAGCATACAAATTTACAAAAAACTTCCTGAATTAAAATTTGATATTATTATGTCGGATATTGTTGAACCCAGTGGATTATTATCACCTAATTCAATTAAAAATGTTGTAGAAACTAAGCTTTTATTAAGTGAAGCCGGTGTTTTTATACCATCAAAAATAGACGTCATAGCACAATGCATTTCTTCAGATGAACTTGTTCAAAAATGTTTAGTTACTACTGATCAAAATACGTTGGGGCTAAAAATTGCAGAACATATTAACGATTATCGTGTTTCTGTGTACAGCGATCTGGACATCTCAAGTTTGGATTATATCTCATTAAGTCAACCTGTAAAAGTGTTTTGCATAGATTTTAATTCAGGGGATCAAGTGGACTTGTTAAATATTCAAAAGTCGATTGTGACTAAAATTACAAACTCTGGTAAAATGCATGGCATTTTGTTTTGGTTCAAAATTTATTTATCCGATGATGAAGTTTTAGTGACTAAGGATCCAGATAATCATTGGAAACAAGCTGCTTATGTTTTTCCCATGAATAAACAACTTGATTTCAACCAAGGAGCAGAAGTTGTTCTCAAGATGATATGTCAAAATGACTCGATCATTTTTACTGTATCAAAATATGGAAGTTAATAACCAAAATGATTTATTGTTTGTATTATTTTTTGCCTATTTTGTTTAAAAATTTTAATGCATAATTTTTTTTTGTAGAACAGTTTTGCAAAAAAAAATACTTGCAATTAAGTAGCCTAGTTTAAAATGACGGAAGAATTAATTCCAATAGACATACAATGTAACAAGTTAGTAGATTGGTTGATTGACAGAAGACATTGCAACATTAAATGGCAAACTTCAAATGAGGTAAATACTTAACTACATTTTATTAAGTGAATATTTTTAATAATATATTTAAAATTAGATAAACTAGGACAAGCTTTTGGTTATTCGAAACCCAGTCTTAAATTCTAGTTTACATATTGCTTTTAATAACTTGCTGATTGGATTTCAACGTAGTAGAAGTTAACACTTTACTTAATTGAAATATAATATAAGAGCAGAGAGATTTAAATTTAAGGCTTATTATTTTTGTTGTGAAATTTTTTTTTTGTATATATATATTTTTATTTATTTTTTTTTTATTTTGGTTTTTCGCACAATAATAAAAGTAAATAATAAATACGATATACAATTATTATTACAACAATGCAACGGGAAAAAATGACAAAATCAATTTAATGATTTAAAACATACCAAAAGTAATAATGTTTATACAAAGATTTTATAGTACATTATGGCATGGTCACCAAACCCAGTATAAATTATATTAATAATAGATGCAGTAAATAAAATACATTTTACAGAATATACACCAAAAAAATAAAACTATAACAAAGGAGTGACGAAATAACAAAATAAAATTGTATGGAAAAAAAATGAAAGTTACGACACATTTGATTTATAATAGTAAAGCAATCACTGTCGATGGTAGTTACAGTCTAAAAAATAACTTAAAAAATAACAATTACATTTAATATAACCCAGTATGGCTCTAGTAGGAAAGCAAGAACTGGTCACGATAAATTGCATGTGATAAAGGGACTATCCGAAATAAACCTACCTAAATATCTTTATCCTCGATGTGGAAAAGTTGAATGCGCGACCTAAACATAGAGTAACATCAGTTACTCCGACCCAGTCTCGAGTTGCCTTTAGCAGTTTGGGACATTGTAGATTATAATTGCCCGGTAATTATGCTGCTGATTAAGTTGGCTCAGCAGGAGTTCATATCGTTTATAGTGCCTACTCAAGCATAAGAGCAGTATAATAAAAATTTCTTGGTAAGTTTAAAAGTGAGCAATCTTATCAAGAATTTAAAAAAAAAATGAAAATGATTTAATAAACATACAATGCTTTATTTGCAGTTGGTTAAGAAAAAAATCGCAGATGCATTAGTTGATATGCCGAATACTAAAGAAATGAAAAAACTGCTAGAAGGATCTTGCTTTCATTTTTTCAAGTGTCAAAAAATTGTAAATGAACTCAAAGATACTGAAAAAGATAGTAAAAATATATTTGGCATGTATTCATCTCGCCGGATGAAGGTAACTTTATAATATCATTGTGTATATCATTTTATTAGCTTGTTTCAAAAAGTTAAAATCAAAAAAAATTGATTGGTGTATCAGTTCTAAAAATACCTATATTTAAGTTGGACACAACTTCTTTTGGTTTTAGTGTTTAATTAATTACTTGTAATTGTTGCTGTAATTGATTTTGGCAGCGTGGTGCAGTGGTCAGAACACTTTCTACATTACATGAAATGCTTGGTTCAATTCCCAGTGAGCTCATGCTGTAGCGTCTTTGACTAAGGTGCAATAAACGGTATGAACTCCTGCTGAGCTAGCACTTAATCAGCAGCTTAATTATTGGGCAATTATAGTTTATAATATCCCAAACTGCTACAGGCAACTCAAGACTTGGTCGGGGTAACTGTTGTTACTCTATGTTTAGGTCGCGCATTCGACTTTCCCACATCGAGGATAAAGATATGTTTAAACAAAAATGTTATGGTATACTAACTGAATTGTTAATTTGTTAAAGGATTGGCAAGATATTGTAAAAATATATCAGAAAGAAAACCTCCACTTGGCGGAGCTGTCGAGCAGATTACTTCGTAACCTAAATTATGAAATTCCAGCTTTAAGAAAACAAATTGTTAAATGTACGCAAGTACAGGAGGTTTGTATTTTTTTCAACCTTTTTTAAATATAAAAGTATCAAAAAAATTTTTGAACAAGTTATTTATTTTAAAACTATTTTAAATTAAACATTTAATAAAATTTAATTTTAATTTTTAATTATTCA